>NC_092333.1:273557500-274757500 GCF_046630445.1 Rutidosis leptorrhynchoides | reverse complement strand
TGAATCTGTATTACATCTGAAGAAAATATACCCACATATATTTTCATAAAGATTGTAATAAAAATTCTTGTTCAAAATATTATTTGTAATTTTTTTTAACGGGTAGGTAATATCTGAGAGATATTTAAATTCACAATTTAAAATGTTACATTCTTCGATTCTGAATTAACAATCATCAACTATACTCACTACCTTCATAAAAATATACATTCTTTCATAGAAATCAAAACAACTATTCACATCCAAATTCAATTACATATTTTGATTTTGAAAGCTCAGAATTTAATTCAAGATATAACCGAAATCCTCACTCTTAAATTCCTACATCTATCAAAGCCATACTTTGAATTCAAAACTGTGATAGAAAGTCACTCTTATTCGTAAAACTCAGAAGGATATGAGAATCATTCGAGATTCATGACAATTTCATCAATTGGATATTGACTATGACAATCTGCATTTTGAACCCGTCGAAATTTCGAAAGACACCTCAAATAATGAACAATCGAGATGATGATCTAACCACATGTTACCCGTCGTTTTGTACCGGAAAAACTCTCGAAATCAAAGTCATAGTTTAACATGTACCCGCGTCAGATCCTTTTACCATTTATTAGCAAAAACAACTTTACGATTCCGTTTCAAAGTAGCCAATTTTGTCACAGCTCCAGCAAGTCAACTTCGATTTTTCAAGACGGATCAGTCTTATTATAACCTCGATAGATACGTTGTCCTTTTGTCATTGTTACTGGGGAACCTTTTATGCCTCGCCACATTAGCAGTAGACTTATCAACACCTTCATTAACCTTCGACTTAAGCCTCTCTGAAAATTCACTATACTTATTCATTGAAACCCCAATTTTACTCATCCGCATCTTGCAACAAGAATTGCCATACCAATTACTGAAAATCAGCAATCAGTATTTTGAAACCTCGCAGCGTTTTTACTTCAATAGTTATATATACCCATAACGTCTATCTCAAAGACTTACGGATTTCGAATATGAAGTTTTTGAAAAACATCCTGAACTGTGAACTAGTTCTCGAAATGCTAATGAAGCAGCAAAAACTATAAACGACTTTAACAGTCAAAAGTTTGATGAAAAAAAAAATAAGTTGGTAAAGCCCAGAAAAAGAGAAGAGTTGGTACTGAACAACGGATTGAGCAGATCATGAAGGAGACCAAGGACAAATACAAGGGCCAAACTCTGTATTTAAAGAATCTTGATGATTCTGTATCTGACGAAGTCATTAACGAATACCTTGATCCCGACTCTAAACCTTTGCGGACATTATTCTTCATCATCATCTTATCTTAGATATTATAAGATATCATCGTATCTCTCATTATACATATTCTCCATATTTCTTGAGATATTTTCTCAACTATTATTATCTGAGATCATTTATCTGTAGAGACCAGTCCTAATCCATCCGGACGAAGTCCATATCGATTACAAACGATTCACAACAGTTGATTACATCGCGAGGTAATTGACCTCTATATGATAAATTTTACAAACATTGCATTCGTTTTTAAAAGACAAACTTTCGTTACATCGACAGTTGACAGGCATGTAAAGCATTTCATAATATATCCAAATATAATTGACTTAATAATAATCTTGATGAACTCAATGACTCGAATGCAACATCTTTTGAAATATGTCATGAATGACTCCAAGTAATATCTCTAATATGAGCAAATGCACAGCGGAAGATTTCTTTCGTACCTGAGAATAAACATGCTTTAAAGTGTCAACCAAAAGGTTGGTGAGTTCATTAGTTTATCATAAAGAATCATTTCATAATTTTAATAGACCACAAGATTTCATACTTCCATTTCTCATAATCATACGTCCCATGCATAGAGACAAAAATATCATTCATATGGATTGAACACCTGGTAACCGACATTCACAATATGCATATAAGAATATCCCCATCATTCCTGGATCCTCCTTCGGACATGATATAAATTTCGAAGTACTAAAGCATCCGGTACTTTGGATGGGGCTTGTTGGGCCCGATAGATCTATCTTTAGAGTTCGCGTCAATTAGGGTGTCTGTTCCTTAATTCTTAGATTACCAGACTTAATAAAAAGGGGCATATTCAGTTTCGATGATTCAACCATAGAACGTAATTTCGATTACTTGTGTCTATTTCGTAAAACAGTTATAAAAGTTGCGCATGTATTCTCAGCCCAAAAATATAAAGGGTAAAAAGGTAAATGAAACTCACAATACTGTATTTTGTAGTAAAAATACATATGGCTACATTGAACAATGCAGGGTTGGCCTCGGATTCACGAACCTATATCAAGTATTAACACATTATAGTATAAATCAATTAAGTTTATATATTTGTTATGTATTAATTATTCTTATAATATATTATGATACTTATTTGATATTTAATTAATGTTATATCAATAATATTAGTTGAAACATAATTTTATGTAATATTAGTATATTTTATGTAATAATATATTTACATATATATCTTTTGTTTTGTAAAATTAATAATTGTAGAAATACCTAAGGATAATAATAATAATATTAATAATAATAATAATTTTTAAAAGTATAAAACTACCTTAGGAGTCAGTTTTAAAAAAATTGCACCAAGCCGGGCTCGAACCCGAAACCTCTCGTTCACTCATCAACACCCTTAACCATTCCTCCATTTCAGTTTTTCTGATTTATAATACAAACCCAAATACTTATCTATTACATGTTTCAACCCACTTCATCTTCTTCACCAAAATCTAAACAATCAAACAACTTCATTCTAAATAGTCAATCATCAAAATGTTTTTAGGACTTCTAAACAAACATGAAACAAAAAATAAAAATGTGTTCATGATATAAAAAAAATGAGAAAAAAAAACAAAAAAATCCTACTGCTTGCTAGTAGCCAAGAAAAAAAAAATTTGTTTTCAATTTTGAGTTCGTTTTGGACAATCTTTACAATATGAAACATGTTTCAAATCATTCCTAAAAACTATTGAAATCGTCAATTGAACTTAAAACATCAAAACAAGCTCTAATTTCTCCAAGAACAAAACAGTTGACTTTTGACAATTTAACTTTGACTCGCAAATTCGAATTCGTTATCAAGAATTGGAACTTGAGATTTTGCAGGAAGTTTAAGTAAATGATTCCTAACAACTCTACATTTTTAGTTTTTAAAATTTGTTTCGAATTCACGTTAGTGTATATCACTGTGAAGAACTCAAGAACTCAAAAATTGATTTTTAGATTAAGAGTGTTATAGGTTATGATTACAACATGAATTGTGTTGTAAATCATTCCTATAATCTTTATGGATCATCAAATTAACTGGAGATATCAAAACAAACTCGAATTTGATTCAAAAACACTTAGTTGACTTTGAAAACCAAAACTTTGACTCTCAAATTAGAAATTAATAGAAAGAATTGAGGATTGAAAACTTACAGATAGTTTAGATAGACGATTCCTAACATGACTGCATTATTACATTTTGAAAATTTGTTCTAAATCAAAATATGGTGAAAAAGATGAATGTACAGAGTGTCGAGCTTATTTTCTGGGTTTTCTTTGTTTTCAACTCAAATTGCAGTTTGTAACTTATATAGAGTGATTAGGTACATGATTTAACAGTTAAATTGATTTCCAATTGATTTGTGAAGTAGACTTGTAACAAACTAGAGACATGAAGTACGTAAATTATTTTCATGTGAAGAAAAAGAAAAAAAATTGATAGTTACTTCTAACATAATGGGATTCCCTATTTTTATTTTTAATAAATATTAATAGTAAATACCCTAATATTATTAATAATAATTCTAATAAAATAACTAAATAATATCATAAAAATGATAATAAACAAAAATAAGAATTCGTTTAAATCATAAATAAATTTTAATCTTAATTATCTTGTACATTATTTTACATTTTCAATTCAAATGATTATTTTGTATTTTATTAATACAACTTAATATGCACTCTTATATTTATACATGTATATATATTTACATATTTATTTACACACAATTGTTCGTGAATCGTTGAAAATAGTCACAGGTTAAATGAATCTATATAAATAGTTCAAACATTTCGAGACTCAACATTACAGGCTTTGCTTTTTGTGTTGGAACATATAAAGATTAAGTTTTAATTTGGTCGGAAATTTTCGGGTCGTCACAGTACCTACCCGTTAAAGAAATTTCGTCCCGAAATTTGAGTGGAATGGTTATGGCTGACAATAAGTATGTTTTCATGACGTATCCGAGCTAGAAATTAGAGTTTTATCATCAGTGAGTAATATAGGTAAAAAAAAATTTGATTACGCGAAGAGTATAATCGAAGCTATCGCAAGAGAGGGAACTGATGACGTAGTTATGATTGATTTCCGGAATTCATGGAATTTAAAGAAAATCTTCGTAATAAGATTTAGTTCTTCGGCGATATAGGAAATCAGATCTTCTTTGATTAAATGCAATAATCTATTTCGATTGCTCTGTCGGATATTTTACTATAAATCCACTCCCTTCGTTTCCTTATTTTCACAGCTCACACCTTCCATTCTTTCTCCCCTGATTCATATTTTTAAAGCATTCATTAATATGCTCCATCCAGTTCTGATCCTTGATATACTCTTAACTTTCATATCTGTCATTCTTCTCTTTCATCTACCACCGAAGGATTATATTTACTTCTATTATTATCTTGGGGTTATAGTGTTTTTAATTTTCCCGTGCCTTTACGTGGAAATACGTATTGATATGCACGGTTTGTAATTTATGTATTGTTGTCGAGCTTTATATTTTCTTTATATTCAAGAGTTCCATACTTTCGTCTCCTTTTCCTGACTTCAAGTCAAGCGAATAATGGTTCGGAATTCGTAGATATGGATTTTGAAATGAACATAGTTAATGTTCTAGAAGGAAATCGTAATGGCACGATCTTGATTTTTCAAATTACTAGAATATCTGAAAAGATAGAACTATTAAGAATATATGTTCTTGATATACTTGGAGATTTGGGTAGAATGTAAGAGTCGTGTAACATGGCACATGATGACGTTATGATCTGTGAATCATCACGTTCCATTAGAAACTCAGCATGACTTACTGTAATATAATCACGTTGATCAAGTGTCATTATATTATACTAACTCATGCATCAGTTCCCAACATTACTTCAATAACATTCATATTTCAAGCTCGAAAGTTTACAGAATATAGAAACTAACAGTTTCTATATGATGTAACACTGATAGCACGAAGAGATTAATGATTTCAGATAAGAATTGTTATGAAAATATTCTCGGAAATATCAAAGATATTTATGATGATATTTTCAGAATTTCTGAGATCGAATGTTGATGAAGAAAATCCTTTCGCAAGGATTTAGAATAAATAAGGAGCAAGATATTCACTAAAGACTTCATCAGAAACAGAATCATCGGGGTTCTTTATGTACAAGTTTAGTCCTTGTGATTTGCTCAGTCTCCTTCATGGTTTGCTCAATTCGTTTTTCAGTACCAAACTTCCTTTTGAGCTTTTCCAACGTATCTTTTTTTTTTTTTATCAAACTTTTGACTGTTAAAATCATCCATAGTTTTTGTTGCTTCATTCAACTTTTCAAAATTTAGAGCATTAATTCACAGACTGGGTGCTTTTCTGAATTTCAGAATGGAAGATCATAGTTCTAAGAGATAAATGTTATATGGATACATATAACTGTTGATGTGGAAACGTTGCGAGACTCAAAATACAAATTTGCTGATTCCCGGTAATTGGTATGGCAGTTCTCGTTACAAGATGCGGACGAGTATATGATAGGGTTTCAATGAATAAATATAATGATTTGTCAGAGAGATTTAAGCCAAAAAAAACAACGAGGCTGCTGGTACGTCTTCTGGTAATATGGTGGAATATAAAAGAATTCTCCGTTATAAAAAGGGTAATTGTATATATCAGGATTATAGTAAGGCTACTTCGAATGAAAATTCGAAGTTGACTTGCTGGAGCTGTGACAAAATTGGATACTTTGAAAAGGGATCGCAAAGTTATTTTTGCTAATAAATGTCAAAGGATCTGATGCGGCTACGTGTTAAACTTTTACTCAGTTGCCGAGAGTTTCTCAGGTGCATAACTATATGCATAAACCTTTCCTTCCGTAGATGAAGTGCGGTTGATTCATCCTATCGATTGAGGTGTTTTCAAGAATCATGAAAGGTTTGAACGCAGATTGTAATCGTCAAGATACAGATGAGGTTTAAGATGAGATCAAGTGGCAAACTTGAAGATATGTTTAGTTTCATATGTTATAATCAATATTTTAATTCATTTTAATTATCCAATGTCGACAGTCCATATTTGATAGTCCACAATTAACAGTCCGATAATACATATATAGCTTAATATATAATATCCGAATTAATTAATACGTATCGGGACCCGTGTACATGTCTCAGACTCGATCACAACTCAAAGTATATATATTATTATAGAATCAACCTCAACCCTGTATAGAGAACTCGATCATTACTGCATATAGAGTATCTATGGTGATTCCAAATAATATATATAGATGCATCGATATGATATGTCAAAACCTTGTATACGTGTCCCGATATTTAAAGTGCGTAAAATAAATAACAGGAATTAAATAACGATAACTAAAGTGCGTAAAGTAAATAACAGAAATTAGATGACTATAAATAAAATTGCGGGAATGTAAATTGCGATAATTAAATTGCAATAAATAAAATGCGATAAATAGAATGTTATCAGTTAGCTAGGAACAGTTAGCTGGAACAGTTAGCATGGTTTCTTAACAAAATTCCATATTGTTAATTAGTCTGTTTCTAATCAATTTTTATTGTGTCCATTATTTCTTCATTATGCCACTTGTTGGATTCTGGTAAGTAAAAATCCAAATATGAAATTGAATTTGAATGAAAATGGTTATTCTGTGGTGAATGGATTCGTATATCGATAGATGTAGGTAGGATGGTAATCGATCGTTGAATCAGATTCGAAGACTGTACAATGTAACTTATTAATGTGAAATCTTAAATATTTCTCGGGTATTACCTACCCGTTAAAATATTTTTACCATTAACAGTTTGTACGAAAGAATTTTTAATCACAATCTTTATGAAAATATATTTACATATATATTTTCTTCAGATGTAATTATGGATTTAATGAGTCAATGTGATATTAAACTCATCAGATTTATGATTAGAACTATGATACATAATCTCTAAAACATTAGAGTTTACATAATCGTCATATCGAACGAAGATAAATGATGTAGAATGATTTGTGGAACGATAATTATACTCGAGGTACAGAATGAGATATTGAGGCATGGATTGTTGAAACTTGGGTTGTTGGTGGTACTGGTGCCATTGGTGCTAAGGCTGGTGATGTTACTGGTGTTGGTGATACTGTTGATGATTGCAAATTGTATACCGTGCTCTCTAAAGTTAATACTCGAGCTCGGAGTTCTCTAACTTCTTCTACTAACCCGAGTTGTTTATCAAAGTGAGGTAGAGGTCGGATATCTTCTCTAGTTCCATTAATGGTAGTTTCAAGACGAAAAATTCTTGTAAATAGGGTATAAACGGTATTGCGAACGGGTTCGGCGGTGAGCGGGTCAAGTACTCCAAGGTTAGGTGGTAGATTTGATTCATGATATGGAGTACCTTCTTCCTTTCTCCATAGGGTGAGTATGTCGCGAACCCATCCCCATTTTCTCCAGTAATCACGGTAGTTGATTGGTTGGTGTGCTCCTGTCACGCTGTCTTCAGAGTCAGAGGAACTTGGTCGATTCGTAGAGACCATCTTAAACGATCTCAGGAAGGATTTTTGGTATGAAGAGTTTAGTGGCATCAATTGATAGTTAGATGGTATTCTCAATGCATAATTTGCATAGATATATATAGTACCAGGATCCCTTAAATTAAGGAGAAATTTACAAGAGATATCAGGCAAGGTCTACAGTAACAGATACACTAAGATATGAATTGTCAGATACGCTAAGATATGAATTTTGTCTATACACTATTCATGCAGTCAATGCAGTAAAATGTGTGTAGACTAAGAATAATGAGTAGGTAATTTTCAAAGGATGATAAGCAGATGTTTTCCGATAAAAATGATAAGCAAAACTTTTGACATGCAGACACGGTCGAAGTCCAGACTCACTAATGCATCCTAACGACTATCAGTTAGGCACGCTAATGCAAGACCTGGTTCGCTAAGACCACCGCTCTGATACCAACTGTAGAGACCCGTCCTAATCCATCCGGACGAAGTCCATATCGATTACAAACGATTCACAACAGTTGATTACATCGCGAGGTAATTGACCTCTATATGATAAATTTTACAAACATTGCATTCGTTTTTAAAAGACAAACTTTCGTTACATCGACAGTTGACAGGCATGTAAAGCATTTCATAATATATCCAAATATAATTGACTTAATAATAATCTTGATGAACTCAACGACTCGAATGCAACATCTTTTGAAATATGTCATGAATGACTCCAAGTAATATCTCTAGTATGAGCAAATGCACAGCAGAAGATTTCTTTCGTACCTGAGAATAAACATGCTTTAAAGTGTCAACCAAAAGGTTGGTGAGTTCATTAGTTTATCATAAAAAATCATTTCATAATTTTAATAGACCACATGATTTCATACTTCCATTTCTCATAATCATACGTCCCATGCATAGAGACAAAATATCATTCATATGGATTGAACACCTAGTAACCGACATTCACAATATGCATATAAGAATATCCCCATCATTCCGGGATCCTCCTTCGGACATGATATAAATTTCGAAGTACTAAAGCATCCGGTACTTTGGATGGGGCTTGTTGGGCCCGATAGATCTATCTTTAGAGTTCGCGTCAATTAGGGTGTCTGTTCCTTAATTCTTAGATTACCAGACTTAATAAAAAGGGGCATATTCAGTTTCGATCATTCAACCATAGAACGTAATTTCGATTACTTGTGTCTATTTCGTAAAACAGTTATAAAAGTTGCGCATGTATTCTCAGCCCAAAAATATAAAGGGTAAAAAGGTAAATGAAACTCACAATACTGTATTTTGTAGTAAAAATACATATGACGACATTGAACAATGCAGGGTTGGCCTCGGATTCACGAACCTATATCAAGTATTAACACATTATAGTATAAATCAATTAAGTTTATATATTTGTTATGTATTAATTATTCTTATAATATATTATGATACTTATTTGATATTTAATTAATGTTATATCAATAATATTAGTTGAAACATAATTTTATGTAATATTAGTATATTTTATGTAATAATATATTTACATATATATCTTTTGTTTTGTAAAATTAATAATTGTAGAAATACCTAAGGATAATAATAATAATATTAATAATAATAATAATTTTTAAAAGTATAAAACTACCTTAGGAGTCAGTTTTAAAAAAATTGCACCAAGCTGGGCTCGAACCCGAAACCTCTCGTTCACTCATCAACACCCTTAACCATTCCTCCATTTCAGTTTTTCTGATTTATAATACAAACCCAAATACTTATCTATTACATGTTTCAACCCACTTCATCTTCTTCACCAAAATCTAAACAATCAAACAACTTCATTTAAGGATTAAAATCAGAAAAACTGAAAGATGAAGTGGGTTGAAACATGTAATAGATAAGTATTTGGGTTTGTATTATAAATCAGAAAAACTGAAATGGAGGAATGGTTAAGGGTGTTGATGAGTGAACGAGAGGTCTCGGGTTCGAGCCCAGCTTGGTGCAATTTTTTTAAAACTGACTCCTAAGGTAGTTTTATACTTTTAAAAATTATTATTATTATTAATATTATTATTATTATCCTTAGGTATTTCTACAATTATTAATTTTACAAAACAAAAGATATATATGTAAATATATTATTACATAAAATATACTAATATTACATAAAATTATGTTTCAACTAATATTATTGATATAACATTAATTAAATATCAAATAAGTATCATAATATATTATAAGAATAATTAATACATAACAAATATATAAACTTAATTGATTTATACTATAATGTGTTAATACTTGATATAGGTTCGTGAATCCGAGGCCAACCCTGCATTGTTCAATGTCGTCATATGTATTTTTACTACAAAATACAGTATTGTGAGTTTCATTTGCCTTTTTACCCTTTATATTTTTGGGCTGAGAATACATGCGCAATCTTTTATAAATGATTTACAAAATAGACACAAGTACGTGAAACTACATTTTATGGTTGAATTATCAAAATCGAATATGCCCCTTTTTATTAAGTCTGGTAATCTAAGAATTAGGGAACAGACACCCTAATTGACGCGAATCCTAAAGATAGATCTATCGGGCCCAACAAGCCCATCCAAAGTACCGGATGCTTTAGTACTTTGAAATTTATATCATGTCCGAAGGAGGATCCCGGAATGATGGGGATATTCTTATATGCATATTGTGAATGTCGGTTACCAGGTGTTCAATCCATATGAATGATTATTTTTGTCTCTATGCATGGGACGTTTATTTATGAGAATTGGAAATATGAAATCTTGTGGTCTATTAAAGTTATGAAATGAATATTTATGATAAACTGATGAACTCACCAACCTTTTGGTTGACACTTTAAAGCATGTTTATTCTCAGGTGTTAAAGAAATATTTCGCTGTGCATTTGCTCATTTTTAAAGATATTACTTGGAGTCTTTCATGGCATATTTGGAAGAACTTTGCATTCGAGTCATTGCGTTTGTGACAGATTATTATTAAGTCAAATTATAGTTGGATAGTGGATATTATGAAATAGTATGCATGTCTGTCAATTTTCGATGTAAAGAGAGTTTATATTTTAAAAACGAATGCAATGTCTGAAAAATGTATCATATAGAGGTCAAATACCTCGCGATGTAATCAACTATTGAGATTCGTTTATAATGTATATGAACGGGTCCTTTCATCTTAATTCGAGTAAAAATCTTACTTGAACTTGTTTTCGTGTCATGATTCTACTTCAAGAACTTTCAAGCCATCCAAGATCCTTTGAAGCTAGATCATTTCTTATCACTTCCAGTAGGTTTACCTTCTAAATTTGAGGTAGTAATGATGTTCATAACATCATTCGATTCATATATACATAACTATCTTATTCGATGATTTAAAATTGTAATAACTAGAACATAGTTTAGTTAATTCTAAACTTGTTCGCAAATAAAGTTAATCCTTCTAACTTGACTTTTAAAATCAACTAAACACATGTTCTATATCTATATGATAAGCTAACTTAAGGATTTAATGTAGTGACCCGAACTTTTCCATGTTTATATATATTAAATGAAATTGTTATTTACATGATTAAGTGTTTCCAACATGTTAAGCAATCAAACTTGTTAAGACTTGATTAATTGAAATTGGTTTCATATAGACAATTGACCACCCAAGTTGACCGGTGATTCACGAACGTTATGATGACATATATATGATTATATATATATATAGTTAACATGATATTATGATAAGTAAGTATCTCATTAGGTATTTTAACAATGAGTTATATACATAAAATTGAGTTTATTGAATTAAGAAACTCGAAACGATATATATAACGATTATCGTTATAACAACGTCTTACTAAATACATATGAATCATATTTAGATATTGATACACTATGTTTAATCATGATAAATGATAAGTAAACATGTCATTAATTGTATTAACAATGAACTGCATATGTAAAAACAAGACTACTAACTTAATGATTTCGAAACGAGACATATATGTAACGATTATCCTTGTAACAACATTTAACTGTATATATATCATACTAAGATATATTAATATATCATAATATCATGATAATATAATAATTTAACATATCTTTAGATATAATAAACAATGGGTTAACAACATTTAACAAGATCGTTAACCTAAAGGTTTCAAAACAACATTTACATGTAACGACTAACGATGACATAACGACTCAATTAAAATGTATATACATGTAGTGTTTTAATATGTATTCATACACTTTTGAAAGACTTAAAGACACTTATCAAAATACTTCTACTTAACAAAAATGCTTACAATTACATCCTCATTCAGTTTCATCAACAATTCTACTCGTATGCACCCGTATTCGTACTCGTACAATAGACAACTTTTAGATGTATGTACTATTAGTATATACACTCTAACGATCAGCTCTTAGCAGCCCATGTGAGTCACCTAACACATGTGGGAACCATCATTTGGCAACTAGCATGAAATATCTCATAATATTACAAAAATAATAGTAATCATTCATGACTTATTTACATGTAAACAAAATTACTCATCCTTTATATCTAATCCATATACCAATGACCAAAAACACCTACAAACACTTTCATTCTTCAATTTTCTTCATCTAATTGATCTCTCTCAAGTTCTATCTTCAAGTTCTAAGTGTTCTTCATAAATTTTACAAGTTCTAGTTTCATAAAATCAAGAATACTTCCAAGTTTGCTAGCTAACTTCCAATCTTGTAAAGTGATCATCCAACCTCAAGAAATCTTTCTTATTTACAGTAAGATATCTTTCTAATACAATGTAATACTCATCTTCAAATTTTGATTCAATTTCTATAACTATAACAATCTTATTTCGAGTGGAAATCTTACTTGAGCTTGTTTTCGTGTCATGATTCTGCTTCAAGAACTTTCAAGCCATCCAAGGATCCTTTGAAGCTAGATCTATTTTTTTCATTTCCAGTAGGTTTATCCACAAAACCTGAGGTAGTAATAATGTTCATAACATCATTCGATTCATATATATAAAACTACCTTATTCGAAGGTTTAAACTTGAAATCACTAGAACATAGTTTAGTTAATTCTAAACTTGTTCGCAAACAAAGGTTAATCCTTATAACTTGACTTTTAAAATCAACTAAACACATGTTATATATCTATATGATATGCTAACTTAATGATTTAAAACCGAAAAACACGAAAAACACCGTAAAACCGGATATACGCCGTCGTAGTAACACCGCGGGCTGTTTTGGGTTAGTTAATTAAAAACTATGATAAACTTTGATTTAAAAGTTATTCTTCTGGGAAAAATGATTTTTCTTATGAACATGAAACTATATCCAAAAATCATGGTTAAACTCAAAGTGGAAGTATGTTTTCCAAAATGGTCATCTAGACGTCGTTCTTTCGACTGAAATGACTACCTTTACAAAAACAACTTGTAACCTATATTTCTGACTATAAACTTATACTTTTTCTGTTTATATTCATAAACTTAAGTTTAATATGAAACCATAGCAACTTGAAACACTCAAAACGGATTTAAAACGAAGAAGTTATGGGTAAAACAAGATTGGATATTTTTGCTTGTTGTAGCTACGTGAAATTTGGTAACAAATTTATATTTATCATATCCTAGCTAACTTATATTGTATTATACATGTATTCTAATATATTATGTAATCTTGGGATACCGTAGACACGTATGCAAATGTTTTGACATATCATATCGACCCATCTATATATATTATCAATTTCAAAGAGCTCTATTTCTGCTATTCTGAGGGCTTACCGTATGCGAAAGTAATGTTGTCCAGAACCCTTGTTATTTTTCTCTTAGAGAGAATCTACTTGAAGGAAATGTTTGGAACAGGGAACTTACAATAATACAACGCCGCATTCTTCGAAGATTGAGGAACAAGACGAGATCTATTAAGAGAATGATTTATTCTCGAAAAAATCTGAATAGTTACATCCAATTACAAACTACACGAAAGTTGCCCCTTTTTCATGGAGATTTACCCATCACAGAGACCATAGACACTCTATATGCAGTAATGTTGGAGTTAGCTATACAGGGTTGAGGTTGATTCCAAAAATATATATACTTTGAGTTGTGATCTAGCCTGAGACGTGTATACACTGGGTCGTGGATTGATTCAAGATAATATATATCAATTTATTTCTGTATATTTAACTATGAACAACTAGTTGTAGGTTACTAACGAGGACAGCTGACTTAATAAACTTAAAACATCAAAATGTATTAAAAGTATTGTAAATATATTTTGAACATACTTTGATATATATGTACATATTTGTTAGAGGTTCGTGAATCGACCAGTGGCCAAGTCTTATTCCCGACGAAGTAAACATCTGTGAAAGTGAGTTATAGTCCCACTTTTAAAATCTAATATTTTGGGATGAGAATACATGCAGTTTTATAAATGTTTTATGAAATAGACACAAGTAAATGAAACTACATTATATGGGTGAATGATTGAAGCCGAATATGCCTCTTTTGCTTGGTAGCCTAAGAATTAGTAAACCGTTCTACTAATTGACGCGAATCCTAAAGATAGATCTATTGGGCCTAACGAACCCCATCCAAAGTACCGGATGCTTTAGTACTTTGAATTCGTTTTTATCATGTCCGAAGGATTTCCCGGAATGATAGGGGATATTCTTATATGCATCTTGTTAATGTCAGTTACCAGGTGTTCACCATATGAATGATTTTTATCTCTATGTATGGGATGTATATTGAAATATGAAATCTTGTGGTCTATTATTATGATTTGATAATATATAGGCTAAGCCTATAACTCACCAACATTTTTGTTGACATTTTAAGCATGTTTATTCTCTGGTGATTATTAAGAGCTTCCGCTGTTGCATACTAAAATAAGGACAAGATTTGGAGTCCATGCTTGTATGATATTTTGTAAAAACTGCATTCAAGAAACTTATTTTTGATGTAATATATTCTTATTGTAAACCATTATGTAATGGTCGTGTGTAAATGGTATATTTTAGATTATCATTATTTGATAATCTACGTAATGCTTTTTAAGCCTTTATAGATAAAATAAAGGTTATGGTTGTTTTAAAAATTAATGCAGTATTTGAAAAACGTCTCATATAGAGGTCAAAACCTCGCGATGAAATCAATTAATATGGAACGTTTATAATCAATTTGAATGGGACATTTCATTTAAAACCTGGAAACGCGATGAACACCGTAAAACCGGACATACGCCGTCGTAGTAAAATCACAGGCTGTTTTGGGTTTGATAATCAAAAACTATGATAAACTTTGATTTAAAAGTTGTTCTTCTGGGAAAATGATTTTTATTATTAACATGAAACTATATCCAAAAATCATGGTTAAACTCAAATTGGAAGTATGTTTTTCTAAATGGTCATCAAGACGTCGTTCTTTCGACTGAAATGACTACCTCTTACAATATTGACTTATAACCTGTATTTCTGACTATAAACTTATACTTTTTCTATTTAGTTTCATAAATTTCAGTTCATTATGAAACCATAGCAACTTGAATCACTCAAAACAGATTTAAAACGAAGAAGTTATGGGTAAAACAAGATTGGATAATTTTGCTTGTTGTAGCTACGTGAAATTTGTAACAAATCTATACAAATCATAACTTAACTAACTAACTTATATTGTATTATACACGTATTCTAACATTTATTATGTAATCTTGGGATATAATAGACACGTATACAATGTTTTGACATATCATATCGACCCATCTATATATATATTATTTAGGAACTACCATAGACACTCTATATGCAGTAATGCTTGAGTTAGCTATACAGGGTTGAGGTTGATTCCAAAATAATATATATACTTTGAGTTGTGATCTAGCCTGAGACTTGTATACACTGGGTCGTGGATTGATTCGAGATAATATATATTGATTTATTTCTATACATCTAACTGTGGACAACTAGTTGTAGATTGCTAACGTTGGACTGCTAACTTAACAAACTTAAAGCGTTAAAATGTAATAAAAAATGTTGTGAATATATTTCGATCATACCTTGATATATATGTATACATTTGTTATAGGTTCGTGAATCAACTCGTGGCCAAGTCTTATTTCCCGACGAAGTATAAATCTGTGAAAGTGAGTTATAGTCCCACTTTTAAAATCTATTATTTTTGGGATGAGAATACATGCAGTTTTATAAATGTTTTACGAAATAGACACAGGTGATAAAAAAAATTACATTCTATGTTGAATTATTGAACCGAATATGCCCCTTTTTAGCTTGGTAGCCTAAGAATTGGTGTTTATTATAATTGCCACCAATTGACGTGAATTCTAAAGATAGATCTATTTGGCCCAACGGGCCTCAATCGAGTTACGGATGCTTTAGTACTTCGATTTATCATGTCCGATGAGAGTCCCAGAATGATAGGGATATTCTATATACATCCTGTTAAAGTCGGTTACTAGGTGTTCATCATATGAATGATTTTTATACAGTTTACATGTTATTGAGAAATGGAAATTGAGAATGTTGTGGTCTATTATTACAAACTGATAAATATATAGGTTAAACCTATAACTCACCAACATTTTTGTTGACGTTTAAAGCATGTTTATTCTCAGGTGATTATTAAGAGCTTCCGCTATTGCATACTAAATAAAGACAAGATTGGAGTCTGCATGCTTGTATAATATTGTTTAAAAACTGCATTCGAAGACTTATATTATTGTGTAATATTATTGTAAACCATTATGTAATGGTCATGTGAAAACGCTATATTTTAGATTATAATTGTTTGATAAACGTCAAAATATTTTAAACCTTTATCGATAAAATAAAGGTTATGGTTTATTTTAAAAATTGAATGCAGTCTTTGAAAAACGTTTCATATAGAGGTCAATACCTCGCATGGAAATCAATTAATATGAAATGTTTATAATCGATATGAACGGGACATTTCAAAAATGGCTGAACATGCTATAATTCGAACTCTAGCATCAAATTAACATTTTTTGTGAAGATTTCTTACATTCTTATCAAGATTTCACATGAGTCACGTAAGATTCTTGCTTCACTAACACTTATCTTCATTTTATTGCATGATTCTTACTATGTTCTTGATTCTACTTTTTTCTAGATTTCTAAGAAATTGATGATGATTTTGGTAAATTGGTGATAGATTCTAGTTATTCTCATGATTCCTAACATGATTTGCATGATTTATTTCACAAATTTGAATCTTGAATTTCTAGGGTTCAACCCAATTTGGGGGTTTTTGAATTTGATATCTAATTGAGAGTTTGATGATACAATCGGTTACTATAAACTTCTATAACATGCTTAAATCAACAAGGATCTAATTTTCATGCTTGTATGAACTTAATTTGAAATTAGGGTTCTTGATTTTTGAATGTTGACTATGTTTGACCAATTTGGGTAGACTTTGTGATTAAGACTCTTGTTTGTGTTTAGGATTGAGATGTTATGGTTGAATGCTACACTATAATGCATGCTACTAGTCTAAAGCTTAATTTGACTTTTAAACTTTGACTAGGAAGTTTGAATTTTGCCTGCAGGCAATTTTGACCAATTTTGTTTATTAGGGAGCTTATGCTCTGAAATTAAATGTAGGTGGGAATATTGCCCCATTAATGTTTGAATGCGAGATAACTAATGCTTATGTCATGAAATCATTTTTTTGCAATTTGTTGTCTGTTGAGTTAATTTCAAAGACCTGATAGAGGAAAGGGGATTGTGAGATCCACTGATGCTCATGATTGGTTACAAGAGCTTTTAAGTGATGAGACAGTTCAAATTCAAGTGTCTAATTGGATTCATATGCCAGTGTGCTCGGCCAAGTACATCTATTGGACTCAATTTGAAATGGCGGGTTTAAGTGCGGAAATTCGGGATACATTCATAGTGAAAGTTAATGATCAAGTTTTGCGCCCATGGGAGCATCTTCTTTACATGTATGGGGATATCTACCCAACACTAACCCGTGAATTCTTAGGAACTTTAAGGGTTAATTTCAAGGTTTGCTCACCAAGGTCATACGACTACCTCACATTTAGGCTAGGGGAAGGATATGCAAATGAGCATGAGCCAATTTATGGAGTGTCTTAGTCTCAACTATGTGTCTAATCCCGATGATACCTTTGAGTACTTGTCCAAGTGCAAAACCTTTAATCCATGTGAGTTTGACCCAAAGAAGGTTTGGCACAAGATTAGCAATGTTAAGTTCAATCCCGATAACCTAGTTGCTCATGCACTCAAAAGCCTCAAACATAGGTGCATTTACAATTTCTTCACTCAATCGGTCTTCCACCGAACGGAGGATGTTGATAAGGTGACATTGTTTGATATTTGGTTGATTCCTCATTTTTAAAAGCAAAAGCATCTTCATATCCCTAACCTCATCGCAAGTTATCTATTCGACCCAATTGGCGAGAAGTCTGAGCGTCCAAGTGCTGGTGGTTACTACGTAACTCGAATTGCAAAGTTTATAAAGGTCAACCTTAAAGACTTGTGGAAAATCCCTATGCCCCGCTTGAATTATGATGATTGCCTGAGGGGACTCGCCTTGTCAGAAAACCCATCTCAAATGGGAAATTAGTAATCCACTTTGGTAATGAATTGTGAAACACTTTTAATAATGTGACATGTAACTTAACTTCATTTGAAAACTATTTTGTGGAATCTCGAATTATTGATTCGGTGTGAGGTAGTACACTTGTATTGCTACTCTCACACATGATCACTTCTATGTTTGTAATAATTCGACAATTGTGCTTGCTTAATGAATTTGTGTATGCCTGTAGTATTCTTGCTTGTTGTGATTCTTAGTGGCAGGATGAACTTTGATGATTGATCAAAGCATGGCATTAAGTTCAGGTGTCAAGCTCATCGACATGCAAATTTTGGTGACTAAGTATTATTCGAATGGTGACAACAAAGATCAATTGATCTACTCTGGTTTTTATTTCCTCTTCTCTCATGTATTCTATTTTTCAAAATGTCCTTCATTTTTGCTAATTCCATTGTTTAATATAATGAGGGCATTGCATCAAACTAAAAGTAGGGGGAGAGTAAAATTTGGGTCATTTTGAACTTTTTTGGGTTAAACTTGTCACATATACTCTATAAAGATTAAAAATTGTATTTTTGATCAATTTTTGGAACAAGTTTTTAACCATTACATTAACTTATATCATAATCACTAAAATGGTTAAAACTTGAAATTTTTTGGGAAAAGTAAAGTCTTTTCCTTTGTGTTTTAAAATTAGGGAAGTAAAGTCTCCCCTTTGTGTTTGTAATTGCAAATCCAAGTGAAAGTAAAGTCTTTCACTTTCAAAAATGATTTGTGCTTCAAATATTAAAATCAAAAGAAAAATCAAACTTGTGCTTGAAAGTTAAAGTCTTTCATGCACGTTGCTCCAAAACAAAGTGTTTAAAGCTTCGTGCTTTAACACTTCTAGATGATTCAAGTCCATCCACTTTTGTTAGAGAGTAATGTCTCCCGAATTTTGTTCTACTTGGTGTGGGATACTTCCTAATCCACACCATTTCATATTGACGTTGGTTGTCTCATCATTTCATAATGTTTCAACCGATGTATCATACTGAGGGAAGAGGAGCCAACGAGCTTCAACGTGTGCTATCTTCTTGATGAAGAGCAATGATTTCGTGCTAGTGTTGCTAGAAAACACACTCCATAGCCAAAATCTATGGCACCCCATTGATCTTTCAACTAACGGAAAGGTAGTAGTTACTACCTACCCTTTCTCAAAATAAGCATAAAAGCTTGTTATGTGGGAAGTAGAACAACACTTGGAAGTAAAGTCTTCCAAGTAATTTTGTGCTCCAACACTTGGAAGTAAAGTCTTCCAAGTATTATCGTGTACCAAACTTGGAAGTAAAGTCTTCCAAGTTAAAGTTTTTGTTCCAAACTTGGGAGTAAAGTCTCCCAAGTTAAGTTTGAATCTTTTAGGAAGTAAAGTCTTCCTAACTGGGTGTTAAAGGTCTCATCTTTAACACTCCCGAGTGGCTCACACCTGCTCGTCAAGGAATTCAAATTCCGCCCAGAATTTTGGAATTGATGGATCATTTATTTAGCCACGTGGGGCCCTAATTCCACGAACCTCCGTCAATGCTTTTGCCCTACTATGAGAGAAACCATAGAGTTGTGATAGAAAGCTTGATGAGTGCCGGTTAGCCAGAGACCGGGTCGACCAATAAAGATAGGGGTACCCAGTCCCCTAGCTTTGGCACACCCACCTTAACCCTAAACATGGAATTGACGATTATATTTTGAAATTGACAAATTATTGGTGTTTTGGGAGCATGGAGGTGGAAGAGGGATATCCATCGCGGGGTTGACTAAAGGAGCATACTTTTTGGGGCATACGCTTATTACATGAATGAATCCTTGGCGAACGGTAATTTTGATGATATTCATGACCCATTCTCATTTTGGGTAGATTTTGTGAGTTTTATGGTGATTAGAGTTTGTTGCATATATTTTAAGTCACCTTGTATTTATTTTGGTGAATTTGAGTATATTATGAATAGTGTTGAGGTTTGATTTGGTTGAGTTGATGGCTATCCCGTGAATCCTACATAATTGGTCAAAGTCAAGGGGGTCAAAGTTTGATATTGTGAAAATCTTATGTTTGATTATTGGTGTTTGACGACCTCTTAGGTGATGGAGTTGACTTTGACCGGGGAATGATTGTTTCAGGTAGACCTAGGTTTGAATTGTAGTTGATTTGGTGGTAATTGAAGACTATTTGAAGTGTTTATTTGAGCTCGTGTCACTAGTGGAACAAGGAGAGAAGAAGAATGCTTGGTCCTCAGCAATTGTAAGGGGTTGGAGTTCATTCTAGCCAATCAAAGTGCTCATTCTTGGAGGTATCACCTATTGCCTAATCATTGCACTTTGGCTTTTATCATTGGACGATATTTTTCTCCAAGCCTTGTTCTATTGATTTGCTTGCTTGAGGACAAGCAAGGTTTAAATGTAGGGGGTTTAATATTGCTCTAATTATATACGTTTAATTCTGCAATATCGCCCTTATTTCATTCATTTTTGATGATCGTTGGGCCTAAAAGTGTCGACTCAAGGTAAAAAGCCTAACTTGGTGTAAAATTGACCAAGTCTTGCTGATAATGTGACGACCCGAAAATTTTCGACCAAATTTAAACTTAATCTTTACATAGTTTCGACACGATAAGCAAAGTCTATAATGTTGAGTCTCGAAAATTTTGGAACAATGTTCATGTATTTAATTGCCTTCGACTAATTTCGACGATTCACGAACAATTAATTGTAAATAGATATGTGTGTGTATATATATATATATATATATATATATATATATATATATATATATATATATATATATATATATATATGAAATAGTATATATTGTAATTGTTATAATTAATTTTGTAAAAATAATAATAATATACAAAAAGTACCTACATATAAATAAAGTACATATAATATATATATTTTGTAATTTCGAAGTTATTTAGTAAGCAAAGGTAACGCTCAATTTTCATTCGATTGATAGTAAACGAGTTAAAAAAAGAACTTAAGTGATTTTAAAATAAATGGTAATCCAAAAATGAGTTTTATAAATTATAGGATTATTAATAATACATTTAGAAGTTATTTGTTAAATTTTAAAACTTTTTATATTTTACTTGGGGTTGGGAGTGAATAATTAATGTAATATTTATTTAATAGTTAATGACCAAATTTTATACCATAATGACCTAAATAAATAAAGATACTTAATTTAAAATTTTGGGATTTTTCCGAGAAACTTTTATTCAACACTGAGTACACAACGGAGCACGATATTTTACCCCGAAAAATTGTCGGCAGATGAGTGCCAAATTATGGCTTCCTGTACCTTTTTCCAATTCATTCACATGCAATTTAATTCCATTATTTTATTATTATTATTATTAATTATTATTATTATTATAACTATACATATATGTATATTGATAGATGAAGGAAAAAAAACGAGAATCATCACTCTCTTGAGAATTAACCGGCCATCACCCGACCACCGTTGAAACCTACAACCACCACCGTCGCCCATCCTTCACCACCATCATCTCTCTCTCTCTCTCTCTCTCTCTCATCTCTCTCTCATTTTCATTATCTATTCGTGAACATCGCCATCTTAACCGTTAACCATCACCACGGCAACCCATCTTTGCACTACCATCGAATTACCATCCTTTTCTAATTATGCAACCATGAACCAACACCAATCACCTTAGTCACCACCATAACCTTTCGGTCATCACCACCTACCACTGCCTTCTTCAACCTCTAACCACCATGGCAAAAAATCACCACAACACCATTTATCTTTCTCTTCTCGCTTAAGAACTACCATCCCTCAAACCATATATCACAACCTTATAACATTTAGACAACCACCACTTCGCTAGCCAAGTGATCACCATCGCCAACCATGATCAAACCCACCGAGTAGTTCAGGTAATTGTTCTCTTCTTTAAACGATTATAGCCAGCACACACCCTGCACCACCATACGGACCACCACAGCTCAACCATCACTCCCTCTTTCCCTCTCTTCTTTGTAAACCGTCACCCATCTCGCTACTTTGTTTTATGTTTTCATAAATGGCTGATCCAACTTAACCCACGAAACCATCATTATATTCCTTGTTGCTGCATATGTGTTACAGTCGACCAGGATAAACATCAACTACCTCTTTAATTATTTTCTCGCTGTTAAGTATATTTTTACCTTCTGTCGAGCTAACTCCAACCAAAAACTCAAACACCCATTACTCTCAACTACTATTATTTCTGTTTTCTTTCCTGTTTCCCTTCCTGCTTCAACACCTATTATGATGATAATTATGTCACGAGAAGTGTTGATGAAATCAGTACGATATTATGGATATAAAAGAAATGATAATGATAAAAATAGATAATGTTATAGTAGCAAATACGATGGGGTAGGATATGATGATGATGTATTGTTGTTTCCTTACTTTCCTGATGTCAGAAACCCACCATAACAGGAGCTGTAACAACCCTCACTTTTCGACTTCTAAATTACTGAATTAACCCTAGGGTTATATGTCTGACTATATGTATTAAGGGTTGTTATATACAATTAAATATTGACCGAATAGTAATTTTTAGTCAACAATGTACGCTTAAATAAATAATATATTATTAATTTATATAATTTGACATAATTTAACTAAGTATATAAACTTTGTATCACTTTTATTATTTAGTTAATGTATTATATATTTAACTATATAATAAATCCAATTATATATAAATGTAATAATATTTACAAACTTACTAAAACTATAGTTTAATAATTAAAATCATAATTATTATTAAAAATACAAAATACTGAATTATTTATTATTTTTATGCAAAATTTGTATTTATTAATTAAATAAAACAAAAATAAAAAAAATAAAAATAAAACATTATTGATAAATATTCTTGGAAAAACATTAAATAAATTTGTTTATTTACATAAAAAAAAATCTTTAAAAAAAATAAATAAATAAATAAATAAATAAATTACTTTTTAATTAAAAATTTGAATAGAAAAACTACTTTTATTATTTTATTTTGTGCATTATCCCATGACCTAACATTTAATACTTTTTAATTTTAAAATCCCATTAAGAATTAAATATTTCTTTTTCTTTTAATTATTTTATTCTTTTTACCTAATTTTTTCAAGTATAAATACCCCTCATTTCTCATTCAAACTCACACCAAAATTTCTCTCATTCTCTCTTTGAAGAATTACTACTAGTAAGTATTCTTTTCTTACTTTTTATTTTTTTTACTTTTCACTTTTTACTTTTTACTTCGGTTATTATTTTTACCGAAATATGTAAATAATGTTATAAATTATATGCAATTAAAAATAAAATAAATAACATGTATACACTATTACTATTACTAGCACATATAACCTACTACTTATATTGTAACATAAAAACATTTTGGGATATGTATTAGAGATGTATAGATCTTCGAACTTTCTTAACGAATGGTTTCTATGAGATTCTAGGCAGAGGGTTTGGATTTCCGATTTAAAGGGTCCTATAGCTCAAGCCCCTAGATCTAAATTAGCCATTCGAAGGGAAAGGGGTGATTGGAAGCTTATCTAATACGACAAGTATCCTAAAATGGAAAACACTGATAAAAGTAGAAACTCTCTAGTCATAGAAACTTAGTAAAATAAGAAACTTTCTAAAAATGGAAACTTTATAAAAATAGTAACTTACTAGGAATAGAAACTTAGTAAAACAAACTATACTTGAACACATACTTAAACTTAAACATGGGCAAAACACTTAACTACTCTTAAATGTCAATAGGTTGACTTTCCTGCTCACTCGTTCAACTCTTTATTCCGAGGAATAACACTCTCTCTACTTACTAAGGTGAATTCATAGCCCCTCTTTAATTGCTAGCAAACTTACTTACTTTTACTTGGGGTGAGTCACATGTTTTTTTTACTTATTACACTTTAGACACAAGTACCAAACTGTTAAACTATGCTATACCCGGCTATGTCCGACTAAGTCCCTACAGTGATATTTTTAATTGCTGCGGCATGCTTAATTATTGGGGGTAGGCCTATCGGGAGTAACGTCCCCGATACCTTTGACCAAGTCATTGTATTACTTAATAATGAAATTAAACCGACAAGGACAGACACAACTTGTCATGGGGAAAACTTGAACGTTTAGTCTAAATATCACACATTGGCATAACTTTTTGATCCTGCGGGAGATCAACTTTACAAACTAAATCTTGTGGTCTAAAACAATGACAAAATTTTTGTTAAACCTATGAACTTCACTCAACCTTTTTGGTTGACACTTTAGCATGTTTTGTCTCAGGTACTGTTTGATTCAAGCTCTTATACTTACTGCTTATGTGATGCTACTTGAACATAGGATCAAGAGATATCGCATTTATTACTTCTGCATGTGAACATTTACGATATTGTTATTCCTGTTATTGTAACGATATTTCATTTTCCGCTGCGTACTCATTAAAGTTAAATTCATCATTTAGTATTGTTCTCGTTTATTATAATATGTTGGTATGTTTTGATATTAGTGACATTCCTTCCAGACCCTATTGGGAGGACGTTACAGATTGGTATCAGAGCATAACCAGGCTGTTATAGAGAACCAGGATTGCATTTTTATGTGTGTCTTACTTGTTAGCTAGGGTGCCTTAGCAATCTAGGAAACTATAACCTTTCCTGCCTTAGAATTAAAGCACTTAGGATTGCTCCATAATCTTAACGATTATGCTTTAATATACTTGACTTAAAGATTCTAATCAAAATCTCTTTCCTAATATTAGGATGTCTAATTCTCATCAAACGAACAAAATGAATCTTTTCGAGCCAACCGAAAAAGATACTGAAAGATCTTCCACTGAAAGACCAGTCCAAAGCCCACCTTATGGCTTTGGTGGTCCTCCATCACCAAATTATAGCCCAAATACTAATCTTGATTCACATGGGTCTCCTCAATACTATCCAACCCCAAGAAATAAAGACAAGAGGAAACGTCTTGAAGAAACTGGCCCGTCAAAGAAAAGATCCCGATCTCCTTCCTACGATGAAGTTGATGTCAAGTACGAGATCATGAATCTGCGAAGAACTACCGAAGGCCTAATTCGCCATATTGCAAGGATCGATGCTCAAATGAAGGAAAAAGACCTAGCGATCAAGAAGCTCATGAAGGAAAATGCTGAGCTAAAGAAAGAGATTATATACATACATTTGTTTTATCCCATGACTAATGTGGGACTTTGGTTTGCACCCTTACAAGAAATGCCTGATGGGGGAAGCAATATCTCTCCTACCTAAGAGAAGAGGTTGACTTTAGATTGAAGATGGAGGAAAACCGCGTGAATAATCAACTTTCTATGATGGACCACAAGTACCATGTAATCAACAATGATGTTTCCAATCTTTATGATAACATCGAGTATCTTTATGAGGAACAAAAGGAGAAGAACGACAAGTTTGAGAAGTTTATGAAGGAGGTTGAGGACGAGAAGAAGAAATATGAAGACTACTTCAATCTTAATATTTTCTAGTTATTTTCTATCTATGCAAAGGCTAGGCCTTAAACTATTTCTATCCCCGAATCGTGTAATAAGAAGGCTTGTTTAAAGCCTTGTTCTTAATAAAATAAAGTGTTTCGTTTATATCATATTCATCTTTATTCCACTTAATTTTTTTTTCAAACTTATGACCTATCAAGTTTATCAAACTTCTATATGTTATTGAAGATAACAGTTCGTCCACAAGCTCCTGCTAATACTTCAAACACTCACGTATCTTATGCCTTTATGCATCGGTTTGTGAACCGGAAAATATTATTGGGTTATCACAGTATACGAATTGAAATTCTTTAATCAATATCTGGTTACAAATCTCAACACGTCATACCACCATTATTACATAAATGGATGACACATCATATCTTATCATATATTATCATGTCTATAAACTTTGTCTACCACTTATCCTAAATTTCCTCCGTATATTACAGAAATCTTTTTGCTATAAATACGTATTCAAGGAGACGAATATATCATTCGGTATTCAATACTCATTTCATATCAAACCCTATTCCAAACATATAATATGAATTTCTCAAACTCTTCAAGCTCCCACGGAAGCTTAACCAGAACAAACGAACCAATCAGCCATCATCTATTCTGGATGAATTGGGAATGGGTTCGTAGCCGACTCAATCAATGGAGACAAGAAGAAGGTGATCCCTTCCACCAACCGAATTCACCTCTTAGCGAAGAACCTGAAGCGCTTACCGGCGAACCAGTCCGAAACACCATTTTCTCTCTTCTTTCCAGGGTATCCCGTCACGAATATATAATATCGAAGATTCTAGATCTTATTCACCCCCTTGTTCCAACCACCAATCATCCCAGAATAATAGAAGAAGTCAACGAGCTTCGCGCTCGAGTAGTGGCTCTGGAAAATTTGGTGAGAAACCTACGAACACCAGCAGCAGCACCAGCAGCATAACCAGCATCACCACCAGTACCATCAACATCACCACTAACAGCATCATCTTCATCAACAACAACATTCGCATCCCCCGCCTCAAAAACACACTCAGTACCTCAAACATCAACATGATACGTCCCATAGATACCAAGGAATATTAGCAATAAAGAGTTAAGATGTATTGACTCATTCTTCGTGAAGAATTATATATGTATACCTTATATATATATGACTTGGAACAATAATAA
This sequence comes from Rutidosis leptorrhynchoides, assembly GCF_046630445.1. Taxonomy (NCBI): domain Eukaryota; kingdom Viridiplantae; phylum Streptophyta; class Magnoliopsida; order Asterales; family Asteraceae; genus Rutidosis; species Rutidosis leptorrhynchoides. Next base: position 274,730,281 of record NC_092333.1, on the reverse strand, counting down.
ATCTTGTCGTACTAAGCAATTACGTGAGAATCTCAACTAGTATGTAATACTTGGTTAATTCATATCACTAAAATGCTATGATGTACACCCTTCGCTAATGACTTAACAATTGTTAATCACTGCTTCAGCACAATAAACTCCATTTCATAATAAATCAAGTATAACGATGAATGTATTGATTCATAACTTCATTAGCGAAATATTTCGCAACAATTATGAAATCTCTAAGATTTTGGAGATTATTTACTCTCGTTCCAAACCGCAAATCAAATGAGTTTAATATATATTAACTCATTAAATCCATGACTATATCTGAAGAATACATATATGAACGTATATCTTCATAAAGATTGTAAAAACTGTTAATTGTGAAAATATTTTAACGGGTAGGTAATACCCGAGAAATATTTACATCTCACATAAATACATTGTACATTCTTCAATTTTGATTCATAAATCATTAATTATACTCACTGCCTTCACTGTGATACACAATCATTTTCATACAAATTTAATTACACATTCTGAAATTAACATACCAGAATTCAAGTAAAGCTTTAGCAGGTGTTATCTTCCTAAAGATCACTACATTCATGAATTATATTCATTCGTTTTCTATGATGAATTATCATATCAAACCACCAAAATTATCATCAACAATGCCTATTCGTTAACCATTAGATCCGTTGACGATTACAATCAGCGTTTAATCATCTAAAAAAATAAAATTTCTTGAAACCATCTCGGATTGATAACCAATGATTCGGATATGGTAGCATTAAATGCAGAGGAAACAAAAGAATTTTCCTCGTCATTGGAACTTAGAAATTCTGAGATATCACTGTATCTTTCGTTATAAATATCCTCTATATTTCTGAAGATATCTTTATAACGATTCTTGTCAGCAATTAATTATCTCTTTGCGATATCTTTATCGCATCATAAAGGAAACTGTTTTAGTTTCTATATTCGGTAAAGTTCAAGTTTAAATTATGAATGATTTGAAGTAGTGTTGGGAATTGAAGCATGAGTTAGTATAATATAATGACGTCAGGCCAACGTGATTATATTACAGTAAGTCATGCTAAATTTTTAATGGAAGATGATGATTCATAGACTTTATAATCATCATTTGCCATGTTACACGACTCTTATCTATTTAAACTCTAAACATATCAAGAAAATATTTTTCTTGATAATTCGGTCTTTTCCGGATATTCTGGTAATATGACAAATCAAATCGTGCTATTACCTTTCCTTATGCTTTGAATATCATGATCATTCGAAACTTCATACCTACGAATTCTGGACCGTTACTTGCTTTACAAAAGCATGAAGCTTCGACATATAAGGGAAAATATAAATCCCGATAACAACACTGAAATTACAAACCGTGTATATCAATGCGTATAGCAATATAAAGACACGGGAGAACTAAAAACACAATAAATTCTAGAGCATAGTAGAAGTAAACAGACTCCTCTGGTGGGAGTTGGAAAAGAAGGATGATTGTGGCGATAACCAATATAATGTCAAAGACAAGAACTGGATTGAGCATATTAACAAAACTTTTGGAAGTATGAATTGAGAAAGAAAGTATATAAGTGGTGAAGATAATGAAACGGAAGAAGCTAATTTATAGCAAAAATTCCAGACACAGCAATTGAGGCAATTCACCGCCTTTAATTAAAGAAAATCCTAATTTCTGTAATTACCGAAAAATCAAATCTTATAAAGATTTCAAAGATTTCTTTAATTCCTTGAAATCCGGAAATCAATCGTAACTACGTCCAAAGTTAAGGCAAACATTTAATTTTCTCATTTACTCTTTTACGATAGCTTCGTTTATAATCTTTCTATAATCGAATTACTTTATCCATATTATTTAATGTCGATAAAACTCTAATTCATCATTCTTGTTATAAAGAATGACGATCTCTATCAAATTTCATGACTATGATTTTCATGAACTCCTCTCTGTTTTGTCTGCCTAATATTGCAGCATAAACGCTCAAGGTTTTAAATGAGCTCAATATTATTCATAACACATTTCATGTATCCAATTTACTGAAATGACTTGCATAACATCATCATTTTGTATGATCTCTACATTAATGATAAAATGCACTTCGTAGAAGAACCTATAGAGATTATGGTTTGTATGACTTAAACGCTTGAAACAAAACAATATTCTATCCTTTGGCAAACACGCAAGGCCCCGAACATACCTGGGAATGTGAAGACCAAATGAAACAGAAATATCCCCATCTCTTCTCAACCGCTGATGCATCCGAGAAGTCTACCTAAAACTTCGGGACGAAGTTTTTATTAACGGGGAGGTACTGTAACAACCCTCACTTTTCGACTTCTAAATTACTGAATTAACCCTAGGGTTATATGTCTGACTATATGTATTAAGGGTTGTTATATACAATTAAATATTGACCGAATAGTAATTTTTAGTCAACAATGTACGCTTAAATAAATAATATATTATTAATTTATATAATTTGACATAATTTAACTAAGTATATAAACTTTGTATCACTTTTATTATTTAGTTAATGTATTATATATTTAACTATATAATAAATCCAATTATATATAAATGTAATAATATTTACAAACTTACTAAAACTATAGTTTAATAATTAAAATCATAATTATTATTAAAAATACAAAATACCGAATTATTTATTATTTTTATGCAAAATTTGTATTTATTAATTAAATAAAACAAAAATAAAAAAAATAAAAATAAAACATTATTGATAAATATTCTTGGAAAAACATTAAATAAATTTGTTTATTTACATAAAAAAAATCCTTAAAAAATAAATAAATAAATAAATTACTTTTTAATTAAAAATTTTAATGGAAAAACTACTTTTATTATTTTATTTTGTGCATTATCCCATGACCTAACATTTAATACTTTTTAATTTTAAAATCCCATTAAGAATTAAATATTTCTTTTTCTTTTAATTATTTTATTCTTTTTACCTAATTTTTTCAAGTATAAATACCCCTCATTTCTCATTCAAACTCACACCAAAATTTCTCTCATTCTCTCTTTGAAGAATTACTACTAGTAAGTATTCTTTTCTTACTTTTTATTTTTTTTACTTTTCACTTTTTACTTTTTACTTCGGTTATTATTTTTACCGAAATATGTAAATAATGTTATAAATTATATGCAATTAAAAATAAAATAAATAACATGTATACACTATTACTATTACTAGCACATATAACCTACTACTTATATTGTAACATAAAAACATTTTGGGATATGTATTAGAGATGATTAGATCTTCGAACTTTCTTGACGAATGGTTTCTATGAGATTCTAGGCAGAGGGTTTGGATTTCCAATTTAAAGGGTCCTATGGCTCAAGCCCCTAGATCTAAATTAGCCATTTGAAGGGAAAGGGATGATTGGAAGCTTATCTAATACGACAAGTATCCTAAAATGGAAAACACTGATAAATGTAGAAACTCTCTAGTCATAGAAACTTAGTAAAATAAGAAACTTTCTAAAAATGGAAACTTTATAAAAATAACTTACTAGAAATAGAAACTTAGTAAAACAAACTATACTTGAACACATACTTAAACTTAAACATGGGCAAAACACTTAACTACTCTTAAATGTCAATAGGTTGACTTTCCTGCTCACTCGTTCAACTCTTTATTCTGAGGAATAACACTCTCTCTACTTACTAAGGTGAATTCATAGCCCCTATTTAATTGCTAGCAAACTTACTTACTTTTACTTGGGGTGAGACACATGCTGTTTTTACTTATTACACTTTAGACACAAGTACCAAACTGTTAAACGATGCTATACCCGGCTATGTCCGACTAAGTCCCTACAGTGATATTTTTAATTGCTGCGGCATGCTTAATTATTGGGGGTAGGCCTATCGGGAGTAACGTCCCCGATACATTTGACCAAGTCATTGTATTACTTAATAATGAAATTAAACTGACAAGGACAGACACAACTTGTCATGGGGCAAACTTGAACGTTTAGTCTAAATATCACGCATTGGCATAACTTTTTGATCCTGCGGGAGATCAACTTTACAAACTAAATCTTGTGGTCTAAAACAACGACAAACTTTTTGTTAAACCTATGAACTTCACTCAACCTTTTTGGTTGACACTTTAGCATGTTTTGTCTCAGGTACTGTTTGATTCAAGCTCTTATACTTACTGCTTATGTGATGCTACTTGGACATAGGATCAAGAGATATCGCATTTATTACTTCTGCATGTGAACATTTACGATATTGTTATTCCTGTCATTGTAACGATATTTCATTTTCCGCTGCGTACTCATTAAAGTTAAATTCATCATTTAGTATTGTTCTCGTTTATTATAATATGTTGGTATGTTTTAATATTAGTGACGTTCCTTCCAGACCCTATTGGGAGGACGTTACAGGAGCTAATAATTGATTTTGTTTAAATCCCAAACTTAACGAACCATTACTTGGATTGATCATATTGGGCTGTTGAATTGATAATATTATTGTGCTATTAATGGATCATTTTCGTTGGGCTGCTAGTGGGCCAACAAGAACCGCTAGCGTTGTTAATATTCGCTGTTATAACCATAAAGCTTGTAACATGACTTTTCAATACTTCCTGTTATGTTATTTGATGGTGATACGAAGATGGATAATAGTAAGTATTGATTATGATGTTTGATAGACATGATGATGATCGTAGATTAAGATTGATGATGATGATAATTAAGTTAAGATGGTGATATATAATCTAACAATGAATACGATGTAGATGAAGGAAAAGATAATTATCATCATACCGTATGGGGTATGATGTTAGATGAAGATATTCATGATAAAAGTTTAATGATAATAATGATTAGGCGATTAGGTGATGAAAATGATGATTAGATTTTTATGATGGTGCGTTTATAATGACGATAATAATGGTCGGGTTATGATATGATGATAATGATCATAATGATCTTGAAATGGTAGATAACGAGATGGTAATATGATTATGGAGTTGATTAGGATGTTAACGATAGATGATTCAAATTGGTTATAATATAATGATAATAAGACGATTATGTTGATAATGATGATATAAGTGTATGAAGAAGATTAGATGGTTACATACATATTATTATATAGACGAGCGAGTTAAAAACAGAAACAGGCTAATGGTGTATTGGTTTAGTGGCGTGTGGGTTTGAACGAGATGTTACGGGTCATGTATACTTTGGAATAGTAATAATTTCAGAAGTACACGAACAGGTTAATGGTTTAGTCTGTTATTGGGTTAGCGAGACATCGCGGGTTCAAACCCGGACTTGGGCATTTTTTTTTTTTTAAGGATTACTTCTTTGAGCTAGTTTTCTATCATTATTATTATTATTATTGTTATTATTATCATTTTTATCATTATAATTATTATTATTAATATTATTACTAGTATCATGTTTATTAAAAACTATCCTTTTATTTAAAGTATCATTTTTATTATTATTATCATTATTAGAAAAATTATCATTTTTATCAAAACTATTATTATCATATTAATTAGTTGTAGTGACCCGAACTTTTCCATGTTTATATATATTAAATGAAATTGATATTTACATGATTAAGTGTTTCCAACATGTTAAGCAATCAAACTTGTTAAGACTTGATTAATTGAAATAGGTTTCATATAGACAATTGACCACCCAAGTTGACCGGTGATTCACGAACGTTAAAACTTGTAAAAACTATATGATGACATATATATGATTATATATATAGTTAACATGATATTATGATAAGTAAGTTTCTCATTAGGTATTTTAACTATGAGTTATATACATAAAATTGAGTTTATTGATTTAAGAAACTCGAAACGATATATATAACGATTATCGTTATAACAACGTCTTACTAAATACATATGAATCATATCAAGATATTGATACACTATATTTAATCATGATAAATGATAAGTAAACATGTCATTATGTATATTAACAATGAACTACATATGTAAAAACAATACTACTAACTTAAGGATTTCGAAACGAGACATATATGTAACGATTATCGTTGTAACGACATTTAAATGTGTATATATCATATTAAGATATATTAATATATCATAATATCATGATAATATAATAATTTAACATCTCATTAGATATAATAAACATTGGGTTAACAACATTTAACAAGATCGTTTACTTGAAGGTTTCAAATCAACATTTACATGTAACGACTAACGATGACTTAACGACTCAGTTAAAATGTATATACATGTAGTGTTTTAATATGTATTCATACACTTTTGAAAGACTTCAAGACACTTATCAAAATACTTCTACTTAACAAAAATGCTTACAATTACATCCTCGTTCAGTTTCATCAACAATTCTACTCGTATGCACCCGTATTCGTACTCATATAATACACAGCTTTTAGATGTATGTACTATTGGTATATACACTCCAATGATCAGCTCTTAGCAGCCCATGTGAGTCACTTAACACATGTGGGAACCACCATTTGGCAACTAGCATGAAATATCTCATAAAATTACAAAAATATTAGTAATCATTCATGACATATTTACATGAAAACAAAATTACATATCCTTTATATCTAATCCATATACCAACAACCAAAAACACCTACAAACACTTTCATTCTTCAATTTTCTACATCTAATTGATCTCTCTCAAGTTCCATCTTCAAATTCTAATTGTTCTTCATAAATTCTACAAGTTCTAGTTTCATAAAATCAAGAATACTTCCAAGTTTACTAGCTCACTTCCAATCTTGTAAAGTGATCATCTATCACACCCCCAGTTAGGGCCTGGGAGAAATGTGATTCAATATCATAATACATACCAACATATTATAAAATGAGAACAATAACTATATGAATAAAACCAAATTGTATTTGAATAAACGCAGCGGAAGAATTAATAATGTCGTTACAAGAATTATAAATTGTTCAAATGCAGAAAAGTAAATATGCAATAAGTCTTGATCCTAGCCAAGTAAGTCATCACATAAGCAGTAGATATAGAGGTCCTGATCATTCAGTACCTGAGATAAACATGCTAAAAGTGTCAACCAAAAAGGTTGAGTGAAATTCATAGGTTTAACAAATATGTTTGACCGTTTGTTTTTAGACCACAAGATTTGTTATAAAAGTAGATCACGCAGATCCAAAAGTAGTACTGATTCGTGATATTTTAGACTAAACGTTTGTTTTGTTTCCCCGATGATAAGTTGGCAGTACCTTATCACCATGTTTAAATCATTATTAAGTAATACAAAGATATCGCGGTCAAATGTATCGGGGACGTTACTCTCGATAGGCCTACCCCAATAATTAAGAATGCCTTATCCTGAAAGAAATTAAAAAATATCACTGTAGGGTCTTAGTAGCATAAGCTAGTCATAGTACAGTTTAGGTTCGTACTTGTGTCTAAGTTGTTTAAAGTATAAAAGCAGCATGTGTCTCACCCCAGTAAGTATAAAAAGTGCTATAGCAATAAGAGTGGAGCTATGAAAGTCACCTTAGTAATTCGATGAGATAAAGTAATCCTTAAAGAGGAAGTATGGATGATCGAAGCACGGAATAAGTCAACCTAAGAATAAGTTGAGAATAGTTTAGATGTTTTGCCCGTATTATGATAAGTGTAAGTATTTTCTTTTATAGTAAGTTTAAAGAAGGTTTATCGTTTTGGAAAGGCTTTTCATACTAGACAAGCTTCCAATTTAACACTTTCAATTTAAAATGGCCTTTTCAGGTCATAGGTTTCTGAGCCACAGGATCCTTTAACTCGATAATCCAAACTCACCGCCTAGACTTTCGAGCGTCCATCCACTCGAGAAAGATCAAGATCTATACCCATCTAATATACCGTTCCAATACGTTTTTAGGTGCGTATAGGAATACAACACTTTAAATACTTTATACGATAAGTATTTACTTAAGTTCGATTGTATTATCGTTAGTAAGATTGTTTGGTTTTTAAATCCTAATAATAAGTAGGATATATTTAAGTAGGTAAACAAGTGTTATACATAGAAATTGTGTTTTATGAATGGGTATGTATTAATATCAAGTTAATATATATATATATATATATATATATATATATATATATATATATATATATATATATATATATATATATATATATATATATATATATATATATATATATATATCTTATATGTTAAAATATGTATAGTTTAATTTTAAGTTTTATGTCAATATAAGTACCAATAATTATCTAAAAATGCTAACAAGTGTTTTATTGATTTCATAATAGTAAGTGACATGTATAAAACATTATAAAAATTTTCTATACATAAATATTAAGTTTTATGTATTAAATATTAAATTTTTTTTATAGCTAAAATACAAATAAATAGATAAACAAGTTTAACAACACATTTTATATTTTTCTTAGGTTCTACTGACCAAAATAAACTTAGGAAAAATTTATAAATTTTTTTTATGGTGTAATAGTATTTATTTCTAATTTCTTTTTCAGTTCAAGATAAATCAAAGTTTGTAAAGTAATAATTATTATATCAACTCAATTAATTCATCTAAAATTTTCGTATTTCTAATATAGTGTATTAAGCTTAGAAAAATTATTTGTACATTTATATTAATAGTTTAACTATTTAATTCAACTTTTGTATTGTTTTTAGTTTAAATTCAGAATTAAATAGAAATATATAATTATTAATTCTAAAAATAATTTTTATAACTTTCTTATTAGTTCCTAAGTAATTTCCATTGATTATTGTAGTTATAAACATGTTATATCATTAAATTCTATTTTTCTTTTTAAAACAGATTTTCCGGTACTGTAGCAAAAGTAGAAGAAAATACAAATTAATTATTTAAAATGACAAATTACTTTTATGACCTAAGGAACAAGAAAAAATTATAAAACATAATATATAAAATTGTTTACTATTTATTTCTTCATTATCTATATATACCGAATATAAAAAAAGTCAGTTTTTGATTTTTAATAAATATAAATTCGAATGTATAATTCATAAAAATAATTTTTATAGTCATTAGGATACTTAATACTAATTATCATGTATTTACATTATTTATTATAATTAATTTTGTATTTATTTGGTATTTAACATAAAACTAGCACAAAAATATGATAAAAACTAAATAAAAACTATCAAAATAATATAGAGAACTTACAAAAATAATTTTTGCAGAGGTTTGAGAGTATGATCTTCAAGTGAGAATAAATTTTTAAGGTGTAAAGGATTTTGAAAGAAATGGCTAGTATTTATAGGTGAAAACTTGGTATAAAAAATGTATAAAAGAAATAAAAAGAAAAAGAAAAAGAAAAGAAAAATAAAAATATTAATAATTGTATCAGCCCATAATTTGTATTAAATAAAGAAAAGTGTTTTTATAAAGCTAGATCTAGATCTAGAATAAAATTAAAAAAATTAAAAGCAAAAAGTATTAAAAAAAAATTTTTGTTTACTATTCGGTGCTACATTAACTTTTTTATATATATATATACATATATATATATATATATATATATATATATATATATATATATATATATATATATATATATATATATATATATATATATATATATGTTTTTACAATGACTATAACCTTCATTTTTATAAAAGATATCATTGTATAGATTAGTTTTTGTAAGTGGTAACATATTTACATAAACTTTACATCTTATTAATATGTATATACTTTTTAGTTATATATAAATATATATGTATATATAACTTTGTCAAGTATAAAGTTTATAAATTTAACTAATAAACTTATGTTACTTGATATGAATTTATATGTTGTAAACTTATTTATTTTAAGTATACATTATATAAATTACTTGATAAGTTTAGGTTTCGTTATATAATATAAACTTATAGATGTACTTTGTTGAATAATATTTATCCGTTTAACGTTTGTAGTTTCGTATATATATATATATATATATATATATATATATATATATATATATATATATATATATATATATATATATATATATATATATATATATATATATATATATATATATATATATATATATATATATATAACGACCATTCATTAATACTTAATCTTTTTTTTTTCTTTTTTTTTGGGCATTTTAAATTATACGGAAGAAAATATAGATGAAAAAATGAGGGTCGTTATAGTACCTCCCCGTTAATGAAAACTTCGTCCCGAAGTTTTAAGTGGAGTTCCCGTCTGCTTCATCAACAGTTGGGAAGAGATGGGGGTATTTCCGTATCATTTGGTCTTTGCGTTCCCAGGTATATTCGGGGCCTCTACGCGAATTCCAACGGACTTTAACAATAGGTATGTTGCTCTTACGAGTTTCTTTGACCTCTTCTTTCATAATCTCTATAGGTTCTTCGATAAAGTGCATTTGCTCATCAATGCGGATATCATCCAAAGGAATAACAAGAGTATCTTCGGCGAGACACTTTTTCAGATTTGAGACCTGAAACACATCATGTACTTAACTTAGTTCAGCTGGAAGTTCTAATCGATATGCAACGGGACCGATTATTTGAATAACTTTGAAAGGTCCAACATAACGCGGACTGAGTTTACTTCGTTTACCGAAGCGGATAACACCCTTCCAAGGAGATACTTTCAACATAACGTTATCTCCAACTTGGAATTCTAACGGTTTTCGGTGAGGGTCGGCATAACTCTTTTGTCGACTACGAGCGGTTTCTAAACGCTTCTTGATTTGCACGATCTTTTCGGAAGTTTCATGAATAAGTTCAGGACCAGTTAATTGTCTGTCCTCGAGTTCATCCCAACACAATGGAGATCTACATTTGCGACCGTATAAAGCTTCGAATGGTGCAGCTTTAATACTAGAGTGATAGCTGTTGTTGTAAGAAAACTCGGCTAAAGGTAGGTGTTTATCCCACCCTTTACCGAAATCGATAACACATGCTCGTAGCATATCCTCCAAAGTTTGGAGAGTTTGTTCACTTTGACCGTCCGTTTGCGGATGATAAGCTGTACTCATGTCGAGTCGAGTTCCAAGAGACGCTTGCACGGATTTCCAGAAATTGGAAGTAAATCGACTATCGCGATCCGAGATAATAGAAGTAGGGACACCGTGACGAGTAACAATCTCTTTAACATAGAGTTGAGATAACTTTTCCATTCTGTCAGTCTCTTTGATTGGTATGAAATGTGCAGACTTAGTGAGACGATCAACTATGACCCAAATCGTATCATTGCCATTTGCAGTCTTAGGCAATTTTGTGATAAAGTCCATATCTATACCATCCCACTTCCACTGTGGAATATCGGGTTGAGTTAGAAGACCAGAAGGCTTTTGGTGCTCGGCTTTGACTTTCGAACAAGTAAGACACTTACTCACATAAGTAGCAATGTCGCCTTTCATGTTGGGCCACCAGTAGAACTCTTTCATATCATGATACATTTTACTAGAACCTGGATGAATAGAATACCTAGTCTTATGTGCTTCATCCAAGACTAGTTCATGGAGATTACCATAACGAGGAACCCAAATTCGATTACCAAAGTATCTTATACCATTGGACTTAACTTGCAGTTGGTTTTCGAAATTTATAGGTCCTTCTCCTTCGATAAGTGTTGGTTTAATAGCTTCAAGTTGAGCTTCGCAGATTCGTGATATGAGATTTGATTTGATTTTTAGATTCAGAGCACGAACACGCTTAACATCGTCTTTTTGACTAAGGGCATTGGCAACTACATTCGCCTTGCCAGGATGATATTTCAGTTCACAGTAATAATCGTTCAAAGTCTCAAGCCATCGACTTTGTCTCATATTCAACCGTTTCTGATCAAAGATGTGTCGAAGACGTTTATGGTCAGTGTACACCGTAAAGTGAGTACCATACAGATAATGTCTCCATATCTTTAATGCAAATACCACGGCACATAACTCAAGGTCATGTGTGGTATAGTTTACTTCATGTTTCTTCAACTACCTAGATGCATAGGCGATAACCTTTTCTCGTTGCATTAAAACACAACCAAAGCCTTGCTTCGAAGCATCGCAGTAAACAACAAAGTCATCTGAACCTTCGGGTAAAGATAGAATCGGGGCTGTGGTCAATTTCTCTTTCAAAATCTTGAAAGCAGGTTCCTGTTCATCAGACCACTCAAATTTCTTCCCTTTGTGAGTTAACTTGGTGAGAGGCTTTGCAAGAAGAGAAAAATCTTTAATAAATCTTCGGTAGTAACCGGCAAGTCCCAAAAATTGGCGAATATGCTTCGCCGTCTTTGGCACTTCCCAATTCTGAACGGCGGTGATTTTAGCGGGATCGACATGTATTCCGTTACTATCTACAACATGTCCAAGGAATTGTATGGTTCTAAGCCAAAACTCACACTTAGAAAATTTTGCGTAGAGTTGTTCTTTTCTTAAGAGTTCAAGAATCAATCGTAAATGTTACTCATGTTCTTTCTCGCTTTTAGAATAGATCAAGATGTCGTCGATGAAAACAATAACGAATTTATCAAGGAAAGGCTTGCAAACACGGTTCATAAGATCCATAAATACGGCTGGAGCATTGGTTAAACCGAAAGGCATAACACAGAATTTGTAATGTCCGTATCGGGTGCGAAATGCAGTCTTAGGAATGTCGGATTCCTTGACTCTGAGCTGGTGATAACCGGATCTTAAATCAATCTTAGAATAAACGCTTGACCCTTGAAGTTGGTCGAATAGATCATCAATGCGAGGTAACGGGTAACGATTCTTTATGGTAAGCTTGTTGAACTCTCGGTAATCAATACACATTCTCAATGTACCATCCTTCTTTTTGACAAATAAGACAGGAGCTCCCCACGGGGACGAACTTGGACGAATAAAACCTAGATCCAAAAGTTCTTGGAGTTGATTAGAAAGTTCCTTCATTTTGGAAGGTGCTAAACGATACAGTGCTTTAGCAATGGGTGCAGCACCTGGAGATAAATCGATTTGAAACTCAACTTGACGAGGCGGTGGAAGACCAGGGAGATCTTCGGGAAACACATCGGGAAAATCTTTAACAACCGGGACATTTTCAATACGCATTTCTTCGAATTCGATCATTTTAACGTGAGCTAGTATGGCGGAGTAACCTTTCACAAGGTACTTACGGGCTTTAAGACATGAGATGATATTAAGATTGGAACAACTCCGTTTGCCTTGGATAATAAGAGTTTCTCCTCTTCCTAACGGAATTTGAACGGTCTTATCGAAACACATGATGGCTGCTCTCAATGGACCTAACCAATCCATTCCAACCACTACATCGAAACTACCTAGCTCGACCGATAAAAGGTCTATCTTGAATTCCTTATCGGCTAGAATTAGGTTGTAGTTTTTATATATTTTATCAACTTTCATTAACTTCCCATTAGCCACTTCTACTAATCGTCTGGTTTGTAGGGTTTGGGGCTTTTCAGTAAAAAGGGTGCAAAACTCATTTGACACATAGCTCTTATCGACTCCCGTATCAAATAAAATAGTGGCATAACAATTATTGACGAGGTACGTACCGGTAATGACCTCATCCTCATCACTGGCTTCTGCAGCAGTAATCACAAAAGCACGACCTTTGGCAGTAGCATTTGCTCCAGTAGCTGGAGTATCTTTCTTCTTTGGACAATTCGGGCTAATATGCCCCTTTTCACCACAAGTATAGCATGTTGGAGGAGCTCTAGCCGGAACAATGGCTCTATTCTGAGGTAGGGTTCTACAAGTCTTTGCAGCATGGCCTATCTTCTTACATATTGTACACACAGCAGTGCACTTTCCCGGATGATGCCTTTCACATTTAGAACAAAACGGACTAGTACCCTGATAACCGGGTCTCGTACCATTTCCCGGTTTCTTGTTAACATTTTGAGCTGAACCCTGAGATGGTTCAAATTTCCTCTTATTGTCACCGTTTTTAACTTCGACTTGTTTATTAACCGAAACTCTCCTACATTTAGCCATCATTAAACTCTGTGCCATGTGGATCACAGCATCCACAGTAACCTTCTCGGCAGAAATCACATTCCCTTGAACATCCTCGGGTAGACCCTCGATATACCGCTCTATCCTGCGGGCTTCAGTTGGGAACATTTCGGGACATAAGGTAGAAAGCTCAAAAAACGATTGGTATAGCTTTCGATATCAGTTCCTTTAACTCTGAGTTCCCAGAACTCAGCCTCGAGCTTTTGGACTTGACTTCTTGGGCAAAACTTATTGATCATCATGCCTTTGAGTTCATCCCATGGGGTAGCATTAGCATTATCTATTCCCACAGATTTTGCATGAGCAGTCCACCATGTCATAGCATTGTCAGTGAGTGAACTTGTGGAAAACTTCACTCGATCATTATCTCCGCAGTTACAGATACGGAAGATTGATTCTAGCTTTTCAAACCGTCGGACCAGTTCTATGGCTTCTTCTTTTCCAGTAAAAGTGGGTGGGTTACAGTTCATAAAATCTTTATAGGAGCAAGTTTTAGAAGGAACATTATGATTGTTATTGTTATTGCCTTGGGCGGCCGCTAGCAACAATTGAAATTGTTCAGTAGAAAGAGTGACATTTGGTATAAGATTGTTGTTGTTGTTGTTGCCACGAGTTGAGTGAGCCATTGATCTTCAATACATAAATACATTATTAGTTGAAGAATCAAGGTGTTATAAGTTTACAATCATGATTTATAACGTTTGCACAACACACATAGGTGAATAAGACAATATGCTTAAATAAACACTTAACATTATTGGAAACGAGGCATTATATAAGCCTTTATTACACGAGTTTGGAATGGAAAAAGTTTAGGCATAAGCCTTTACATAGATGGGTAAATGGAAAATAGGAAAACAAAAGATAGGTTTTAGTTCTTCTTTTTCTCGTTCTCAGCTTCCTTCATAAATTTCTCTATCTTTTCATTTTTCTCCTTTTGTTTCTCGTGGAGGTATTCAAAATTATCGTAGAGGTTAGTGATGCGGCTGTTGACAAAGTTGTTGTTGAAACCCTTGATAGCCAGTTGATGATTGATTCGGTTTTTCTCTATTTTCATCTTAGACTCAACTAGTTCTTGGAGGTAGGCAAGAGATTGCTTTCCCTAATGGGTATTCCGTTCTTCCTCAGTCTTCACTTTCATTACTGTCTCCATCACTTTGTCCATGTTATTTTTCACAAGTTTTTCTAGCTTTTCAGTTTGAGAGTCGAAGGACTCTTTGATGATTTCTTTCAAGATTGTGTTTTCTTTTTCTAGGTTGTTTAGACGCATTTCTATCCGAGCAACATGGTGCCTACTATACTCTTTATTCTTATCACAACTTCGCTGAAGGTTGAGGAGGTTACTCTTCATCATCACGTGCTCAATGTTATTACAAAATAATGGACCGGCTTCTCTAGTGGCGGCGGGTTCGAGTTGTTTTCTCTTTCGAGATGAGTTTTCAGATGATTCTTCAATAGGCTCTTCTTCAGGCTCATAACCTGAGAAGTCACTATCGTAGTTAGGGAGGTCTTGAAGAGCATTCCGTTTGGTAGTATTCATCTATTGATGAGAGTCATCAGTATTGGCATGATGTTTTCCTTTGCTTTCATTTCTCGGGGTTGTATAATATTCGGGAGACCCACGCGAGTTGTAACGAGTGTTCGGGCTATAGTTCATTGGTGGTGAAGGAGGACTATAAAGTGGGCTTTGAACTGATTTTTTGGTAGAAGATCCTTTAGTATCTTTCTCAGCTGGTTTGAAAAGAGTCATTTTGTTTATTTGATAATAGCTTGACATTCTAACATTAAGATAGAGATTTTGATTAGATTTTTAAGCTAGGATTGTAAAGAATGAGAGGTAGGGTTGAACTCTTTGCTTTAACATTCTAAGGTAATCCTAAGTGATTTAAAGTCTAAGGCAGGAAAGGTTATAGTTTCCTAGATCGCTAAGGTACCCTAGCTAACAAGTAAGGCACACATAAAATGCAATCCTGGTTCTCTATAACAGCCTGGTTATGCTCTGATACCAATCTATCACACCCCCAGTTAGGGCCTGGGCGAAATGTGATTCAATATCATAATACATACCAACATATTATAAAATGAGAACAATAATTATATGAATAAAACCAAATTGTATTTGAATAAACGCAGCGGAAGAATTAATAATGTCGTTACAAGAATTATAAATTGTTCAAATGCAGAAAAGTAAATATGCGATAAGTCTTGATCCTAGCCAAGTAAGTCATCACATAAGCAGTAGATATAGAGGTCCTGATCATTCAGTACCTGAGACAAACATGCTAAAAGTGTCAACCAAAAAGGTTGAGTGAAATTCATAGGTTTAACAAATATGTTTGACCGTTTGTTTTTAGACCACAAGATTTGTTATAAAAGTAGATCACGCAGATCCAAAAGTAGTACTGATTCGTGATATTTTAGACTAAACGTTTGTTTTGTTGCCCCGATGATAAGTTGGCAGTACCTTATCACCATGTTTAAATCATTATTAAGTAATACAAAGACATCGCGGTCAAATGTATCAGGGACGTTACTCCCGATAGGCCTACCCCCAATAATTAAGAATGCCTTATCCTGAAAGCAATTAAAAAATATCACTGTAGGGTCTTAGTAGCATAAGCTAGTCATATTACAGTTTAGGTTCGTACTTGTGTCTAAGTTGTTTAAAGTATAAAAGCAGCATGTGTCTCACCCCAGTAAGTATAAAAAGTGCTATAGCAATAAGAGTGGGGCTATGAAAGTCACCTTAGTAATTCGATGAGATAAAGTAATCCTTAAAGAGGAAGTATGGATGATTGAAGCACGGAATAAGTCAACCTAAGAATAAGTTGAGAATAGTTTAGATGTTTTGCCCGTATTATGATAAGTGTAAGTATTTTCTTTTATAGTAAGTTTAAAGAAGGTTTATCGTTTTGGAAAGGCTTTTCATACTAGACAAGCTTCCAATCTAACACTTTAAATTTAAAATGGCCTTTTCAGGTCATAGGTTTCTGAGCCACAGGATCCTTTAACTCGGTAATCCAAACTCTCCGCCTAGACTTTCGAGCGTCCATCCACTCGAGAAAGATCAAGATCTATACCCATCTAATATACCGTTCCAATACGTTTTTAGGTGCGTATAGGAATACAACACTTTAAATACTTTATACAATAAGTATTTACTTAAGTTCGATTGTATTATCGTTGATTAAGATTGTTTGGTTTTTAAATCCTAATAATAAGTAGGATATATTTAAGTAGGTAAACAAGTGTTATACATAGAAATTGTGTTTTATGAATGGGTATGTATTAATATCAAGTTAATATGTATATATATATATATATATATATATATATATATATATATATATATATATATATATATATATATATATATATATATATATATATATATATATATATTTATCCTATATGTTAAAATATGTATAGTTTAATTTTAAGTTTTATGTCAATATAAGTACCAATAATTATCTAAAAATGCTAACAAGTGTTTTATTGATTTCATAACAGTAAGTGACATGTATAAAACATTATAAAAATTTTCTATACATAAATATTAAGTTTTATGTATTAAATATTAAATTTTTTTTATAGCTAAAATACAAATAAATAGATAAACAAGTTTAACAACACATTTTATATTTTTCTTAGTTTCTACTGACCAAAATAAACTTAGGAAAAATTTATAAAATTTTTTTATGGTGCAAAAGTATTTATTTCTAATTTCTTTTTCGGTTCAAGATAAATCAAAGTTTATAAAGTAATAATTATTATATCAACTCAATTAATTCATCTAAAATTTTCGTATGCCTAATATAGTGTATTAAGCTTAGAAAAATTATTTGTACATTTATATTAATAGTTTAACTATTTAATTCAACTTTTGTATTATTTTTAGTTTAAATTCAGAATTAAATAGAAATATATAATTATTAATTCTAAAAATAATTTTTATAACTTTCTTATTAGTTCCTAAGTAATTTCCATTGATTATTGTAGTCATAAACATGTTATATCATTAAATTCTATTTTTCTTTTTAAAACAGATTTTCCGGTACTGTAGCAAAAGTAGAAGAAAATACAAATTAATTATTTAAAATGACAAATTACTTTTATGACCTAAGGAACAAGAAAAAATTATAAAACATAATATATAAAATTGTTTACTATTTATTTCTTCATTATCTATATATACCGAATATAAAAAAAAGTCAGTTTTTGATTTTTAATAAATATAAATTCGAATGTATAATAATTTTTATAATTACTTTTATGACCTAAGGAACAAGAAAAAATTATAAAACATAATATATAAAATTGTTTACTATTTATTTCTTCATTATCTATATAAATTTGAAAGAAATAGGTGAAAAGTATTAAAGAAATGTGTTTTTATAAAGCTAGATCTAGATCTAGAATAAAATTAAAAAAATAAAAAGCAAAAAGTATTAAATTTTTTTTTTGTTTACTATTCGGCTCTACAGTAACTTTTTTTTTATATATATACATATATATATATATATATATATATATATATATATATATATATATATATATATATATATATATATATATATATATATATATATATATATATATATTTACAATGACTATAACCTTCATTTTTATAAAAGATATCATTGTATAGATTAGTTTTTGTAAGTGGTAACATATTTACATAAACTTTACATCTTATAAATATGTATATAATTTTTAGTTATATATAAATATATATGTATATATAACTTTGTCAAGTATAAAGTTTATAAATTTAACTAATAAACTTATGTTACTTGATATGAATTTATATGTTGTAAACTTATTTATTTTAAGTATACATTATATAAATTACTTGATAAGTTTAGGTTTCGTTATATAATATAAACTTATAGATGTACTTTGTTGAATAATATTTATCCGTTTAACGTTTGTTAGTTTCGTATATATATATATATATATATATATATATATATATATATATATATATATATATATATATATATATAACGACCATTCATTAATACTTAATCTTTTTTTCTTTCTTTTTTTTCGGGCATTTTAAATAATACGAAAGAAAATATAGATGAAAAAATGAGGGTCGTTATATCATCCAACCTCAAGAAATCCTTGTTGTTTACAGTAAGATATCATTTCAAATCAAGGTAATACTCATATACAAACTTTGATTCAATTCCTATAACTATAACTATCTTAATTCGAGTAATAATCTTACTTGAACTTGTTTTCGTGTCATGATTCTACTTCAAGAACTTTCAAGCCATCCAAGATCCTTTGAAGCTAGATCATTTCTTGTCACTTCCAGTAGGTTTACCTACTAAACTTGAGGTAGTAATGATGTTCATAACATTATTCGATTCATACATATAAAACTATCTTATTCGAAGATTTGAACATGTAATCACTAGAACATAGTTTAGTTAATTCTAAACTTGTTAGCAAACAAAAGTTAATCCTTCTAACTTGACTTTTAAAATCAACTAAACACATGTTCTATATCTATATGATATGCTAACTTAATGATTTAAAACCGGAAAACACGAAAAACACCGTAAAACCGAATATACGCCGCCGTAGTAATACCGCGGGCTGTTTTGGGTTAGTTAATTAAAAACTATGATAAACTTTGATTTAAAAGTTGTTTTTCTGGGAAAATAATTTTTCTTATGTACATGAAACTATATTCAAAAATCATGGTTAAACTCAAAGTGGAAGTATGTTTTTCAAAATGGTCATCAAGAGGTCGTTCTTTCGACCGATATGACTACCTCTTACAAAAACGACTTGTAACTTATATTTCTGACTATAAACCTATACTTTTTCTGTTTAGATTCATAAAATAGAGTTCAATATGAAACTATAGCAATTTGATTCACTCAAATCGGATTTAAAATGAAGAAGTTATGGGTAAAACAAGATTGGATATTTTTTGATTGTTGTAGCTACGGGAAATATTGTAACAATTCTATACAAATCATACCCTAGCTAACTTATATTGTATTATACATGAATTCTAATGTAATATTGGGATTCCATAGATACGTATGCAAATGTTTTGACATATCATATCGACCCATGTATATATATTATTTGGAACAACCATAGACACTCTATATGCAGTAATATTGGAGTTAGCTATACAAGGTTGAGGTTGATTTCAAAAATATATATACTTTGAGTTGTGATCTAGCCCGAGACGTGTATACACTGGGTCGTGGATAGATTCAAGATAATATATATTGATTTATTTCTGTACATCTAATTGTGGACAACTAGTTGTAGGTTACTAACGAGGACAGCTGACTTAATAAACTTAAAACATTAAAACGTATTAAAAATGGTGTAAATATATTTTGAACATACTTTGATATATATGTACATATTTGTTATAGGTTCGTGAATCGACCAGTGGCCAAGTCTTACTTCCCGACGAAGTAAAAATCTGTGAAAGTGAGTTATAGTCCCACTTTTAAAATCTAATATTTTGGGATGAGAATACATGTAGTTTTATAAATGTTTTACGAAATAGACACAAGTAAATGAAACTACATTATATGGGTGAATGATCGAAGCCGAATATGCCCCTTTTGCTTGGTAGCCTAAGAATTAGTAAACCGATCTACTAATTGACGCGAATCCTAAAGATAGATCTATTGGGCCTAACGAACCCATCCAAAATACCAGATGCTTTAGTACTTCGATGTTGTTTTTATCATGTCCGAACGATTTCCCGGAATGATAGGGGATATTCTTATATGCATCTTGTTAATGTCGGTTACCAGGTGTTCACCATATGAATGAATTTTATCTCTATGTATGGGATGTATATTGAAATATGAAATCTTGTGGTCGATTATTATGATTTGATAATATATAAATTAAACCTATAACTCACCAACATTTTTGTTGACGTTTTAAGCATGTTTATTCTTAGATGATTATTAAGAGCTTCCACTATTGCATACTAAAATAAGGACAAGATTTGGAGTCCATGCTTGTATGATATTATGTAAAAATTGCATTCAAGAAACTTATTTTTGATGTAATATATTATTATTGTAAAACATTATGTAATGGTCGTGTGTAAACGGTATATTTTAGATTATTATTATTTGATAATCTACGTAATGCTTTTTAAACCTTTATCGATAATATAAAGGTTATGGTTATTTTAAAATGAATGCAGTCTTAGAAAAACGTCTCATATAGATGTCAAAACCTTGCGACGAAATCAATTAATATGGAACGTTTATAATCAATATGAACGGGACATTTCAGTTGGTATCCGAGCGTTGGTCTTAGAGAACCAGAAAATTGCATTAGTGTGTCTTACCGAGTTTGTTAGGATGCATTAGTGAGTCTGGATTTCGACCGTGTTTTTCTTCAAAAACGATTGCTTAACATTTTTTTTTGTTGGAAACTATATATTATTAACATGTAAATATTACGTGATATATTAATCTCTTAACGTGTTTGATATTGTGTGATCGATGTCTACCTCTAGTACAAATCCCATTGATTCACCTAATAATAATGAAGATTCGAATATATTTTGGGAAGATTCACAAATTCCTGAAGAGGAACCGGAAGAGGAGGAACCGGAAGAGGTGGAACCGGAAGAAGAGGAACCAGAAGTTGAGGAATCGGAAGAGGAGGAACCAGAAGAAGAAGAGGTTCCGGAGGAAGAAATATTGATACCTATAGTAAATCGATTAAATAAAAGAAAATCCTCAACCAACGGACCAAAGTTAATAATGGTCAATGGTGTTTCCGCCGAAGAAGCAAAATATTGGGAAGATTACCAATTTTTCGATGAATCGGATCCCGATGAGGATTCTGATGATGTTATAGAAATTACCTCGACCCAATTTAATAAAGCGAAAGAAAATAATAAGGGAAAAGGTATAAAAATAGAGAAACCCGATTCCAACCCCGATGAACTTTATATGTATCGGCAACATCTGTATTTCCTAAAATGTAACAATGACCCGGGTGAAAGGACCCGTCCTAATCCATCCGGACGAAGTCCATATCGATTATAAACGATTCACAACAGTTGATTACATCGCGAGGTACTTGACCTCTATATGATACATTTACAAACATTGCATTCGTTTTTGAAAAGACAATCTTTCATTACATCGAAAGTTGACGGCATGCATACCATTTCATAATACATCTAACTATAATTGACTTAATAATAATCTTGAAGAACTCAACGACTCGAATGCAACGTCTTTTGAAATATGCCATGAATGACTCCAAGTAATGTCTCTAATATGAGCTGATGCACAGCGGAAGATTTCTTTCATACCTGAGAATAAACATGCTTTAAAGTGTCAACCAAAAGGTTGGTGAGTTCATTAGTTTAACATAAATAATCATTTCATAATTTTAATAGACCACAAGATTTCATATTTCCATTTCTCATAAACATACGTCCCATGCATAGAGACAAAATTATCATACATATGGATTGAACACCTGGTAACCGACATTCACAATATGCATATAAGAATATCCCCATCATTCCGGGATCCTCCATCAGACATGATATAAATTTCGAAGTACTAAAGCATCCGGTACTTTGGATGGGGCTTGTTGGGCCCGATAGATCTATCTTTAGAGTTCGCGTCAATTAGGGTGTCTGTTCCCTAATTCTTAGATTACCAGACTTAATAAAAAAGGGCATATTCGATTTCGATCATTCAACCATATAATGCAGTTTCGATTACTTGTGTCTATTTCGTAAAACATTTATAAAAGCAGCGCATGTATTCTCAGTCCCAAAATATATATTGCGAAAGCATTTAAAAAGGGATTAATGAAACTCACCTAATGTATTTTGTAGTAAAAATACATATGACTATATTGAACAATGCAGGGTTGGCCTCGGATTCACGAACCTATATCATTCATATATATATATATATATATATATATATATATATATAATAATAATAATAATAATAATAATAATAATAATAATAATAATAATAATAATAATAATAATAATAATAATAATAATAGAAAACTACCTCAAAGAATAAGTTCCAAAAGAAAATAAGTGCCCTTGCCTGGACTCGAACCCGCGACCTCCCGCTAACCCATCAACAATCCTAACCATCTACTCCAATTCTGTTTTTCTATTTTATGTCATAACTAGATCTTTAAATCCCTTAATTCGACTTATAAGCCCAATAACTAAATCCCACGGCCCAACAGTAATCACAAGCCCAACATATTTCTGGTTATTTTTCTAAAAAAAATGTCACAGTAGGGATTGAACCTGCGACCTCCCGCTTAAAACCAATCCCCAAGACCACTGCTCCGTCACTTCTTTCCTGAAATTATATCCCGTAATATAATATATAAACTGTTTCTATCTGTTTCCCTTTTTCTTCTTCAAAACAAAACTCTTAACAATTCATCATCATTAAACATAATATCATAACCATTTTAACATCATTACTCGATTTCATTATCAAAATGCATCATCAACATCATAACAACATCATCATCTTTCTAATACATCATCATCTACAGCTAGTCATCACCATCACTCTTATTGTCGTGTTAATCCTAGCTTCATCATTTGATTAACTCGTCGTCCACGTCCACAGAAAATAGAAACACGATATAGCAATACTAACTCATGTATCATTTCAATAACCCGATCCTCATTCAATTTAAACTGCGGCCCAATAGGCTCGGTGGTCCGTATGTATAAACTAAAAAAAAAAATTGTTTGTTATAAACAAAAGGCCTACGACTCACACTAGTTCCCCAATCCCTCTGTAAATAAATTTCGGTTACTACCATTTGGAGTTTAGACTTTTACAAGCATGCATAAAGGTGTAGGCCATAGTTTAATAGCTAATTTTGGAAGAATCAATATCACCACCGAATATTTTAGCAAGTGGGGAACCAAGAAATTGTTGGTCTTGAACTTTTATGAAAGGTATGTGGTAAGTAGTGATTTGGATCCAAAGATAATATCCCATTTCCTAACCTACTCCACTTGTATATCCTTTTTTTTTTTTAAAGTGATGTATAATAAATTCCCATATGTCTATGTTGACAAAACTCTAAAGTGTACCTATATTACACAGTTTACCTTGTTAACAAAAAAAAATATCGATAGGACAACTAGGTTATAGCAGCGGTTACGTCAGTTCAACGTGGAATTTGGGTTGTCTTCGATCAAAAGCAGACGCAGCAACAGCAGAAGATTAAAATAGCAGCAGTAGCGAAGCAAGTTTGATTAGTTATGGTGGTTGTTGTGCCGCTTAATTGGAGACAGTAAGAATTGTTCGAAATAAAAAATATGCAGCAGATCTTCAATGGTTATTTGTGGTGTTGGTTTCGGTTTGGATACACAATGATCCCAAGGTAGCAGTAGCAATAAAACGAGTTGTAGCTGTAGTGTTTCGATGGTGGTTGTTTAGCCGGGTTGTATATGGTGGTGACTTGGTTGGTGATTGACACAGGAAGATCGATGTTTATATATATGTATATCTATTGTAGGTGCATGTGTATATATATATATTAGAAACAGAAAGGTTACGTTGTAATAATTCTGGGTTTGGTTATGGGACTGTTCATGGTGGTGGAATGGTGTCGATGGTTGTGGCGATGAAGTTGGGTGATTGAAAGTTGGTCGAAGACAGGAGCATAAATTTAAAGTTACAAATGGTAAGGTGTTTATTAGTTGGGTTTGGTATTGTTTTGGGTTGTATATGGGGTAGCTGATATCTTTACAGCTCATTTGAGTTGATTGTAATTTGTTTGCTAGTTTCATGGGTCGTCACTCAATATTCGATCAGTACACATAATGAATAAAATAAATAAAGTGGAACAAAATTTACTCCAATTTGGTACGAACGATACTGATGTCTAACAAATTGAAAAAGGATACAAAATTTGCTTACAGTTGATGGAATGCATAAATGTACTCTTTTTCTTTGTTTTATAAATATAAACAATTAATTTTAGTAATTATTATATAAATATTAATAATAATAATATTATTTTAAATAATAATAATAATAATAATAATATGAATATTAATATTTATCAGTAATATTAATGATAATAATCAGTGGTGTCTTAATATAAATAACAATACTTAACATAATGATTTTAATAGATATTATTATTATTATTATTATTACTCTATATACTATTAGACGTAACGTACTACTATTTATTATATATTATAATAATGTTAATATTAAAATTAACCTACAATGAATATTTACATTTAATATATATCATTATATAACATGTGTTTGAATATTAATTATATCATATATAAAAATATCATTGTTTTATGTTTATAGGTATATATATCATTATTTAAAATATTATGTTAATTCATCATGGAATTAAATATTATCAATTCCATAATGTAATATCTATATCATTTATATATGTATCAATATACATAGGATACTAATTAGGTACCAACAATCATATATCTATATATATAGATTCTTTTTACTAATAACATAAATAAATTTGCATTTTTTTTTATTTCAGTTGATTAATCCATATTTTATTATTTTTAATTATCATTTACACTCATATAAATATATATATTTAATTACCTATTTAATTATAAATAATTTGTTCGTGAATCGTCGGAATTAGTCAAAGGTCAAGTGTAAATATGAACACAGTTTAAAGTTTTTGAAATTCAGTTTAACAAACTTTGCTTATCGTGTCGAAACCTTATTAAGATTAGTTTTAAATTTGGTCGGAAATCTCCGGGTCGTCACAGTACCTACCCGTTAAAGAAATTTCGTCCCGAAATTTGAGTGAGGTGGTCATGGTTAATAATAGAGTTTTATAAATAGAGTTGATAAATAGAGTTTTATCATCATTGAGTTTTATGAGTTGATAAATAGAGTTGATAAATAGAGTTTTATCATCATTGAGTTTTATGGATAAAACAATTCGATTATTCGAAGAGTACGAATGAAGCTATTCACTAAAGAATGAAATGAGAAGCAGAGATTTGTTTTTAACTTTTGACATAATCAAGTTTGAATTCCGAAATTCAAGGGATTTAAAAGAAAACTTGAAGATCTATAAGATCTGATTCTTCGGGATTTACGGAAATTAAGATCTCTTTAATTAAATACGATGATCTGCCCCGATTACTACGTCTGATATTTCCTTTATAAATTTACCTTTTTCGTTCCATTTGTTTTCACTACTTCTATACTCAATTCCCAAATTCAAAAGAATTATGAAAATGCTTAACCCTGTTCTGATCCTTGTTCTTATTCTACTATCGCAATGATCGTTCTTCTTTTCCAACTCCCACCTGAAGAATCTGTTTATTTCTATTATGATCTAGGGATTATTATATTTATAATCCTCCCATGTCTTTATATTGCTATACGTACTAATATCCACGGTTTGTAATTTTTGGGTTATTGTTGAGTTTTATGTCTTCCCTTTTATTTCAATGTCCCTGCTTCTGTCTCCTATAATCATTGTCATCCATAGTTAATGCCCTCTCTTATTTGCTGCTATTTATACCTCTTTTCTATTTCGGAGCTTCATGCTTTTGTTTACTTTTCGCAAGTAGCGGTCCAGAATTCATAGGTATGGAGTTTCGAATTATCATAATATACAAGGTAGAAAGGAAAGGTAGTAGCACGATTTGTTTTTGTCAAATTACCTGAATCACTGAGAATAGAACTATCAAGAATATATTTTCTTGATATGTTCAGGAGTTAAGCACAATAAAAGAGTTTTGTAACATGGCACATGATGACGTTATGATCTGTAAATCATCGCGTCCCATTAGAAACTCAGCATGACTTACTGTAATATAATCACGTTGATCAAGTGTCATTATATTATACTAACTCATGCATCAGTTCCCAACATTACTTCAATAACATTCATATTCTAAGCTCGAAAGTTTACAGAATATAGAAACTAACAGTTTCTATATGATGTAACACTGATAGCACGAAGAGATTAATGATTTCAGATAAGAATAGTTATAAAAATATCTCCAGAAATATGGAGGATATTTATAATGAAAGATACGATAATATCTCGGAATATCTAAAATCATAGGATGATAGAAACTATTGTCTGCAAGGGTTTAGAGTAAGGAGCAAGATATTCACTAAAGACTTTAGCAGACATTGAATCATTTGGATTCTTTGAAGTCAAACTTATTCTTTGTGATTTGTCCACGGCTTTCTTCATAGTTTCGCATAATCTGTTTTTCAGTACCAAATTTTCTATCAAGTGTTACTAACACTCCCTTCTTTATCATCAAACTTTTGGCCGTTTAGACCATCTACAATATTTCTGTTTCCTCTGCATTTAATGCTACGATATCTGAATCATCGGTTATCAAGCCGAGGTAATTTCAAGAGAATTGTGTTTTTAGATGATTAAACGCTGATGATAATATGATGGAATATAAAAGGTTCCCCTGTAACAATAAAAGAGCACGTATATTCATCAAGGTTATAATAAGGTTGTTTCGAACGAAAAGTCGAAGTTGAATTGCTGGAGCTGTGACAAAATTTGCTAATTTGAAAGGAGTTACTAAGTTATTTTAAGTAATACTAACGCTAAAGAAGCTAGCACAGATACGTGTTAAACGTTTACTCATGTTTCGAGTATTTTCATGTGCATTACTATATGCATCAATCTTTTCTTCCATAGATGAAGTGCGGTTGATTCATCTCATGGATTGAGGTGTTTTCAAGAATTGTGAAAGGTTTGAACGCAGATTGTAATCGTCAAGATACAATGAAGTTTAGGATGAAATCAAGTGGCAACTTGAAGAATTGTTTAGTTTCATATGTTATAATCAATATTTTAATTCATTTTAATTGTCCAATGTTGGTAGTCCTCAGTTGATAGTCCACAATTAGCAATATATAATATTCGAATTAATTAATACATGTCGTGACCCGTATACGTCTCAGACTCGATCACAACTCAAATTATATATATTATTGTAGAATCAACCTCAACCCTGTATGGAGAACTCGATCATTACTGCATATAGAGTGTCTATGGTTATTCCAAATAATATATATAAATGCGTCGATATGATATGTCAAAACCTTGTATACGTGTCCCGATATTTAAAGTGCGTAAAATAAATACAGAAATTAAATGACGATAAATAAAATGCGTAAAGTAAATAACATAAATTAAATAACGATAAATAAAATTTCGAGGATTAAAATTGCGATAAAATAAAATAAATTGCGATAATTAAATTGAGATAAATAAAATGTAATATGGAATTAACAGTTAGCTAGGAACAGTTAGCTAGGATTTTGTTAGCGTGATTTCTTAACAAAATTTCATATTGTTAATTAGTCTGTTTCTAATCAATTTTTATTGTGTCCATTATTTCTTCATTATGCCACTTGTTGGATTCTGATAGGTCAAAATCCAAATATGAAATTGAATTTGAATGAAAATAGTTATTCTTTGGTGAACGGATACGTATATCGGTGGTTGTAAATAGGATAGTAAATGATCGTTGAATCAAATTCGAAGAATGTACAGTGTAACTTATTAATGTGAAATTTAAATAGTCCTCGGGTATTACCTACCCGTTAAAATATTTTCACAATTAACAGTTTGTACAAGAGAATTTTTAATTACAATCTTTATGAAAACATATATACATATATATTTTCTTCAGTTGTATTCATGGATTTAATGAGTTAATATAATATTAAACTCATTTGCTTTTCAGTTGGAACTAGGATAAATAATCTTTAAAACTTTAGAGATTACATATTCGACAAGTCGAACGAAGATCATACTCAAAGTACAGATGATGATATTGAAGCATGGATTGTTAATGGTACTGGTGCTGTTATTGATTGTACTGTTGGTGCCGGTGATTTTGCTGAAGCTGGTACATTTTGCACCATATTCTCCAAATTGATTATTCGAGCGCGAAGTTCGTTGACTTCTTCGATTACTCCGGGATGATTGTCGGTCGGGACGAGTGGATGAATAAGGTTCAGAATTGTGGATAGAATAAAATCTTGTCGAGTTACCCTGGAAATGAGACTGAAAATGGTGTCTCGAACAGGTTCACCGGTAAACGCTTCAGGTTCATTGTCAAGAGGTGAATTCGGTTGGTGGAAGGGATTGCCTTCTGTGTGTTTCCATTAATTAAGTCGACTACGAATCCATCAGATGAATTGGGAATGGTTGATTGGCTGATTCATTCTGGTGATGCTTCTTCCGGAGCTTAGGTGAACATCCATGTCGGAATAGCTGTCGGAATAACTATCGGAATAGTTATCGAAATCTGAGGGACTCGAACTGGTTGAGGGATTCATCTCGTACGATCAGATGAAGTATTTTCGATAAGAAATAGATTATAGGATGTAGATTAGTACCCTGCAATACATAATTTACATATGCATGTGTAATACTAAAATCCCATAAGTTACGGAGGAATCTATGGAAGTTGTCAGGCAAAGTTACAGTAACAGATACGCTAAAATATGAAGTAGCAGATACGCTAAGATATGAATTTTGTCTATACACTATTCATGCAATCATTGCAGTAAGATGTGTCTAGACTAAGAATAATAAGCAGGTAGTTTTCTAAGGATGATAAGCAGAAGATTTCCGACTAGAAATGATAAGCAAAACTTTTGACATGCAGACACGGTCGAAGTCCAGACTCACTAATGCATCCTAACGACTATCAGTTAGACTCACTAATGCAAGACCTGGTTCGCTAAGACCTCCGCTCTGATACCAACTGAAAGGACCCATCCTAATCCATCCGGACGAAGTCCATATTGATTATAAACGATTCACAACAGTTGATTACATCGCGAGGTACTTGACCTCTATATGATACATTTACAAACATTTCATTCGTTTTTGAAAAGACAATCTTTCATTACATCAAAAGTTGACGGCATGCATACCATTTCATAATACATCTAACTATAATTGACTTAATAATAATCTTGAAGAACTCAACGACTCGAATGCAACGTCTTTTGAAATATGCCATGAATGACTCCAAGTAATGTCTCTAATATGAGCTGATGCACAGCGGAAGATTTCTTTCATACCTGAGAATAAACATGCTTTAAAGTGTCAACCAAAAGGTTGGTGAGTTCATTAGTTTAACATAAATAATCATTTCATAATTTTAATAGACCACAAGATTTCATATTTCCATTTCTCATAAACATACGTCCCATGCATAGAGACAAAATTATCATACATATGGATTGAACACCTGGTAACCGACATTCACAATATGCATATAAGAATATCCCCATCATTCCGGGATCCTCCATCGGACATGATATAAATTTCGAAGTACTAAAGCATCCGGTACTTTGGATGGGGCTTGTTGGGCCCGATAGATCTATCTTTAGAGTTCGCGTCAATTAGGGTGTCTGTTCCCTAATTCTTAGATTACCAGACTTAATAAAAAAGGGCATATTCGATTTTGATCATTCAACCATATAATGCAGTTTCGATTACTTGTGTCTATTTCGTAAAACATTTATAAAAGCAGCGCATGTATTCTCAGTCCCAAAATATATATTGCAAAAGCATTTAAAAAGGGATTAATGAAACTTACCTAATGTATTTTGTAGTAAAAATACATATGATTATATTGAACAATGCAGGGTTGGCCTCGGATTCACGAACCTATATCATTCATATATATATATATTAAAACTTATAATCGAAACCGAACATATTTATATATTATTATAAATGTTGTAATTTATATATTTAATATTTTATAAGTTTTATTATCATTTTACATATCTTTATTTCATATATTAATATAATTAGGTTATACGTATTAAATATACTTATATATACAAATATCATCTATTTGTTAAATTTAAAGATAATACCAAATTAATGATAATAAATAATTAGATTTACTAATGATGTTGAAAGTAATAATTTTGGATAATAACATTTGTCACTTTATTTGTAGTAATAATGGTAGTGATAATAATAATGTTAATGAAGTAATAATAATAATAAGAATATAAATGTAAACATAATCCTAATAATCATGATAATAATAATACTTTTAATAATGATGATAGTAATAATAATACTACTACTAATATTTTATGATAATACTAATGATAGTAATAATAATGATAATACTAATGTTACTAAAATTTATAAGATGATACTAATAATAATAATAATAATAATAATAATAATAATAATAATAATAATAATAATAATAATAATAATAATAATAATAATAATAATAATAATAATAATAGAAAACTACCTCAAAGAATAAGTTCCAAAAGAAAATAAGTGCCCTTGCCTGGACTCGAACCCGCGACCTCCCGCTAACCCATCAACAATCCTAACCATCTACTCCAATTCTGTTTTTCTATTTTATGTCATAACTAGATCTTTAAATCCCTTAATTTGACTTATAAGCCCAATAACTAAATCCCACGGCCCAACAGTAATCACAAGCCCAACATATTTCTGGTTATTTTTCTAAAAAAAATGTCACAGTAGGGATTGAACCTGCGACCTCCCGCTTAAAACCAATCCCCAAGACCACTGCTCCGTCACTTCTTTCCAGAAATTATATCCCGTAATATAATATATAAACTGTTTCTATCTGTTTCCCTTTTTCTTCTTCAAAACAAAACTCTTAACAATTCATCATCATTAAACATAAGATCATAACCATTTTAACATCATTACTCGATTTCATTATCAAAATTGATCATCAACATCATAACAACATCATCATCTACGGCTAGTCATCACCATCACTCTTATTGTCGTGTTAATCCTAGCTTCATCATTTGATTAACTCGTCGTCCACGTCCACAGAAAATAGAAACACGATATAGCAATACTAACTCATGTATCATTTCAATAACCCGATCCTCATTCAATTTAAACTGCGGCCCAATAGGCTCGGTGGTCCGTATGTATAAACTAAAAAAAAAATTTGTTTGTTATAAACAAAAGGCCTACGACTCACACTAGTTCCCCAATCCCTCTGTAAATAAATTTCGGTTACTCCCATTTGGAGTTTAGACTTTTACAAGCATGCATAAAGGTGTAGGCCATAGTTTAATAGCTAATTTCGGAAGAATCAATATCACCACCGAATATTTTAGCAAGTGGGGAACCAAGAAATTGTTGGTCTTGAACTTTTATGAAAAGTATGTGGTAAGTAGTGATTTGGATCCAAAGATAATATCCTATTTCCTAACCTACTCCACTTGTATATCCTATTTTTTTTATAAAAGTGATGTATAATAAATTCCCATATGTCTATGTTGACAAAACTCTAAAGTGTACCTATATTACACAGTTTACCTTGTTAACAAAAAAAAATATCGATAGGACAACTAGGTTATAGCAGCAGTTACGTCAGTTCAACGTGGAATTTGGGTTGTCTTCGATCAAAAGCAGACGCAACAACAGCATAAGATTAAAATAGCAGTAGTAGCGAAGCAAGTTTGATTAGTTATGGTGGTTGTTGTGCCGCTTAATCGGAGACAGTAAGAATTGTTCGAAATAAAAAATATGCAGCAGATCTTCAATGGTTATTTGTGGTGTTGGTTTCGGTTTGGATACACAATGATCCCAAGGTAGCAGTAGCAATAAAACGAGTTGTAGCTGTAGTGTTTCGATGGTGGTTGTTTAGCTGGGTTGTATATGGTGGTGACTTGGTTGGTGATTGACACAGGAAGATCGATGTTTATATATATGTATATCTATTGTAGGTGCATGTGTATATATATATATTAGAAACAGAAAGGTTACGTTGTAATAATTCTGGGTTTGGTTATGGGACTGTTCATGGTGGTGGAATGGTGTCGATGGTTGTGGCGAAGAAGTTGGGTGATTGAAAGTTGGTCGAAGACAGGAGCATAAATTTAAAGTTACAAATGGTGAGGTGTTTATTAGTTGGGTTTGGTATTGTTTTGGGTTGTATATGGGGTAGCTGATATCTTTACAGCTCATTTGAGTTGATTGTAATTTGTTTGCTAGTTTCATGGGTCGTCACTCAATATTCGATCAGTACACATAATGAATAAAATAAATAAAGTGGAACAAAATTTACTCCAATTTGGTACGAACGATACTGATGTCTAACAAATTGAAAAAGGATACAAAATTTGCTTACAGTTGATGGAATGCATAACTGTACTCTTTTTCTTTGTTTTATAAATATAAACAATTAATTTTAGTAATTATTATATAAATATTAATAATAATAATATTATTTTAAATAATAATAATAATAATAATAATATGAATATTAATATTTATCAGTAATATTAATGATAATAATCAGTGGTGTCTTAATATAAATAACAATACTTAACATAATGATTTTAATAGATATTATTATTATTATTATTATTACTCTATATACTATTAGACGTAACGTACTACTATTTATTATATATTATAATAATGTTAATATTAAAATTAACCTACAATGAATATTTACATTTAATATATATCATTATATAACATGTGTTTGAATATTAATTATATCATATATAAAAATATCATTGTTTTATGTTTATAGGTATATATATCATTATTTAAAATATTATGTTAATTCATCATGGAATTAAATATTATCAATTCCATAATGTAATATCTATATCATTTATATATGTATCAATATACATAGGATACTAATTAGGTACCAACAATCATATATCTATATATATAGATTCTTTTTACTAATAACATAAATAAATTTGCATTTTTTTTTATTTCAGTTGATTAATCCATATTTTATTATTTTTAATTATCATTTACACTCATATAAATATATATATTTAATTAGCTATTTAATTATAAATAATTTGTTCTTGAATCGTCGGAATTAGTCAAAGGTCAAGTGTATATATGAACACAGTTTAAAGTTTTTGAAATTCAGTTTAACAAACTTTGCTTATCGTGTCGAAACCTTATTAAGATTAGTTTTAAATTTGGTCGGAAATCTCCGGGTCGTCACACCAGGAACCTCTAAACTACCAGGTTTTTCTAAACCATTATGGAAAACGACGGCTCATATTAGAGGAACACCATATATTCCTAGAAAATTAGGAAAACGAACCAAGTCCGAAGAAGAAGAAACCAGTGATTCAGATTAGAGGGTTGTAATCATGTTGTATATTATATGTATTGTAGTGTGCTTGTACTTTTATGTTCTATATAAAAATTGATTGTATTGTTTGTTAATTATCTTTTACTAATCTAATCCTTGTCTATTTTATAGTATAAAAACAAAATGGACGTTAAGGGTAGACAACCGAATATTTTAGAAGACCTACCAGAGGATATGATTAAGGAAATCTTGTCTAGAGTCGGTCAGAATTCATCAGCACATTTAGTTATGTCGAAATTAACTTGTCAAACATTTGAAAGACTTTCCAGAAATGCCTTAGTTTATAAAAGGCTTCCTTTGATAGGTGGGGTATATCACATTGGGGAGACCGTAAGTTACGCCGTGTTTTCTTTAAAGCATTAAATGCGGGGAACCCAAATGCAATTTTACGCTACGGGTTAAGAACCTATTTTGACTCAACATATCCCAACATAGGATTTCGTGAATTAGAAAGAGCTTCTAACATGCAATATAAAGAAGCATGTTATGCTTAGGGGTTAGTGATGTTCGCTTCTTACCAAAGTGAGAAAAAGAACATCGGATTGCAGCTTTTAAATAAAACCTTCCCACAAGTGACGGATTCAGTAGTTGGGGTGAGAAACAAGGTTTTTAGATTATTACGGGGCTGTTGGACATTACGAAACCCTCTTCCTTTTGACGACATTGCAACATGCTGCCTAGCCAATGGTCATAACGGTTATTTTCCACAATATCAAGGATGGGAAGTCGTCTTAGTAAAACCTAAATGCATGAGTTGTTTCTGGACTTATGAATTACGTGTCTTTATTTCTTTTGCTGAACAACTTGCGTATTAATTAGAATGCCTTCATAGCTGCCGAGTAGCAAAGTCATTATGTGCTATATTTCATCCTATATGTATTATAGCGGTATTGTAAGTTTGTAAAATATTGTATAAAGTTTGAACGCGAAATATTATTGTAATAAGTTTTTCATATAGAATCGTAGTAGTTGAATTGTATAATAGCTGCTAAGTATGAACTTAACGGGTAGGTACTACTCGAATTAAAAGTATAAAATGCTAATATGAAGAAAAAGCTTTTATAAATGAGTTCATATTATGCTACGAAATACTATTGACTACTCTTAATATTCTGTATGATTAACTCGATTCAATTGGCTATTTTGAAGGAAATGGCACCGACTACTCGACAAACCATGAATATGAGCGAAGAGGAATTTCGTACCTTTCTTGTTGCAAACATAGCCGCAGTACAGGCTGTGCTACATACCAACAATAACTCTGAATCTAGCAATGCAGCTAATGGCGCAAGAAATCGTGTAGGATGCTCCTTCAAAGAATTCACTGCCTGCAAACCTTTGGAATTTGATGGAACCGAAGGACCAATTGGATTAAAATGGTGGAGCGAGAAAGTCGAATCGGTGTTTGCCATAAGTAAGTGTACTGAAGAGGACAAAGTTAAGTACGCTACGCATACCTTCATAGGTACTGCGTTAACATGGTGGAACACCTATCTTGAACAGGTAGGACAAAATGCTGCTAACGCACTACCATGGTTGGCATTCAAGCAATTGATGAATGAGCAATACCGTCCTAGAAACGAAGTTAATAAACTCAAGGCAGAACTTAGAGAGTAACGAACACAAGGGTTCGACGTTACCACATATGAACGACGATTCAAAGAGTTGTGCCTATTGTGTCCGGGAGCATTCGAAGATGAAGAAGAGAAGATCGACGTGTTTGTAAAAGGGTTACGAGTTAGGATCCAAGGAGATGTGAGTTCACACGAGCCCGCTTCTATACAGAAGGCAAGTCGAATGGCTCATAAACTCATAAATTAGATTGAGGGAAGAATTAAAGAACAGGCGGTTGAAGAAGCCAACGCAAAACAACTCAAGAGGAAGTGGGAGGAAAACAGTGACAAGAGTCACCAGTACAACAACAACAATTACAACCAAAATCGCAACAACTATCCCAACAACCGCAACAACAATCGCAACAATAACCGTAATTCTAACAATAACTACAACAAACAGCCCAACAACAACTACAACAATCGTTTCAACAACAATAACAATCCCAACAACAACCTCAATAACAACAGTGGCAACAAAAACCAAAAAACAGCCATGTCATAGGTGTGAAGAAAATCATCAGGGGTTTTGCACGACATTTTGCAACAGGTGTAAAAGAAATGGTCACAGCGCGACAAAGTGTGAGGTCTACGGACCAAAGTTTAACAGAACTAAAGGAACAAATAATGTCAGAACAAGTAATGCCGAAACGAATATTGTCGGAGCAAGTAATACCAACGCTGTTTGTTATAAATGTGGAAAACCGGGCCACATTATTAGAAATTGCCCGAATCAGGGGAATACTAATGGGCAGGGCCGTGGAAGAGTTTTCAATATTAATGCGGCAGAAGTACAGGTAGACCCGGAGCTTGTTACGGGTACGATTCTTATTGACGATAAATCTGCTTATGTTTTATTTGATTCGGATGCGGATAGAAGCTATATGAGTAGAGAATATTGTGCTAAATTAAGTTGCCCATTGACGCCTTTGGATAATAAATTTTTACTCAAATTAGCAAATGGTAAATTAATTTCAGCAGATAATATATGTCGGGATAGAGAAATTAAACTGCGTGATGAAACGTTTAAGATTGACTTAATACCAGTCGAGTTAGGGTGTTTTGATGTAATAATTGGCATAGACTGGTTGAAGAAGGTAAGAGCAGAGGTTGTTTGTTACAAAAATGCGATTCGTATTATGCGTGAAAAAGGAAAACCTTTAATGGTGTACGGAGAAAAGAACAACGCGAAATTAAATCTTATTAGTAGTTTGAAGGCGCAAAAACTAATAAGAAAAGGTTGTTACGTCATTCTAGCACACATCGAGGAAGTTAAACCTGAAGAAAAGAACATCAGTGATGTTCCCGTCGCAAAAGAATTTCTCGATGTATTTTCGAAAGAATTACCGGGATTACCCACACATCGATCCATTAAATTTCAAATAGACCTTGTACCAGGAGCTGCACCAATAGCTCGTGCTCCATACAGACTCGCACCCAGCGAAATGAAAGAATTACAAAGTCAGTTACAGGAACTTTTAGAGCGTGGTTTCATTCGACCAAGCACATCACCATGGGGAGCTCCTATTTTGTTTGTCAAGAAGAAAGATGGTACATTCAGATTATGTATCGACTACCGAGAGTTGAACAAACATACCATCAAGAACCGCTACCTACTACCAAGAATCGACTACTTATTTGATCAACTACAAGGCTCGTCTGTTTATTTGAAGATTGATTTACGTTCTGGATATCATCCAATGCGGGTGAAGGAGGTTGATATTCTAAAGACTGCTTTTAGGACGCGTTACGATCATTACGAGTTTATGGTTATGACTTTTGGATTGATTAACGCACCAGCAGTGTTCATGGACCTCATGAACCGAGTGTGTAGGCCATATCTTGACAAGTTTGTCATTGTTTTCATCGATGACATACTTATTTACTCGAAGAATGATCAAGAGTACGAAGAACATTTGAGAAAAGTGCTAGAGTTGCTGAGAAAAGAAAAACTATACGCTAAGTTTTCAAAGTGTGCATTTTGGTTGGAAGAAGTTCAATTCCTCGGTCACATAGTGAACAAAGAAGGTATTCAGGTGGATCCAGCAAAAGATTGAAACCGTTGAAAAGTGGGAAACCTCGAAAACTCCGAAACACATACGCTAGTTTTTAGGACTAGCTGGTTACTACAGAAGGTTCATCCAAGACTTTTTAAGAATAGCAAAACCCTTGACTGTATTAACGCATAAAGGGAAGAAATTTGAATGGAAAGATGAACAAGAAAAAGCATTTCAATTGTTAAAGAAAAAGTTAACTACGGCACCTATATTGTCATTACCTGAAGGGAATGATGATTTTGTGATATTTTGTGATGCCTCAAAGCAAGGTCTCGGTTGTGTATTAATACAACGAACGAAAGTAATTGCTTATGCGTCTAGACAATTAAAGATTCATGAACAGAATTATACGACGCATGATTTGGAATTAGGCGCGATTGTTTTTGCATTAAAGACTTGGAGGCACTACTTATATGGGGTCAAAAGTATTATATATACCGACCACAAAAGTCTTCAACACATATTTAATCAGAAACAACTGAACATGAGGCAGCACAGGTGGATTGAATTGTTGAATGATTACGACTTTGAGATTCATTACCACCCAGGGAAGGCAAATGTGTTAGCCGACGCCTTGAGCAAAAAGGACAGAGAACCCATTCGTGTAAAATCTATGAATATAATGACTCATACTAATCTTACTACTCAAATAAAGGAGGAGCAATAAGGAGTTTTAAAAGAGGAAAACTTAAAAGATGAAATACCCAAAGGATTGGAGAAGCATCTTAATATTTGGGAAGACGGAACCCGGTATAGGGCTGAAAGGATTTGGGTACCAAAATTTGGAGATATGAGAGAAATGGTTCTTAATGAAGCTCATAAAACCAGATACTCAATACATCCTTGAACGGGGAAGATGTACAAGGATCTCAAGAAACATTTTTGGTGGCCGGGTATGAAAGCCGATGTTGCTAAATACGTAGGGGAATGTTTGACGTGTTCTAAGGTCAAAGCGGAGCATCGGAAACCATCAGGTCTACTTCAACAACCCGAAATCCCGGAATAGAAATGGAAAAACATTACGATGGATTTCATCACTAAATTGCCAAGGACTGCAAGTGGTTTTGATACTATTTGGGTAATAGTTGATCGTCTCACCAAATCAGCACACTTCCTGCCAATAAGAGAAGATGACAAGATGGAGAAGTTAGCACGACTGTATTTGAAGGAAGTCGTCTCCAGACATGGAATACCAATCTCTATTATCTCTGATAGGGATGGCAGATTTATTTCAAGATTCTGGCAGACATTACAGCAAGCATTAGGAACTCGTCTAGACATGAGTACTGCCTATCATCCACAAACTGATGGGCAGAGCGAAAGGACGATACAAACGCTTGAAGACATGCTACGAGCATGTGTTATTGATTTTGAAAACAGTTGGGATCGACATCTACCGTTAGCAGAATTTTCCTACAACAACAGCTACCATTCAAGCATTAAGATGGCGCTATTTGAAGCACTTTATGGTAGAAAGTGTAGGTCTCCAATTTGTTGTAGTGAAGTGGGGGATAGACAGATTACGGGTCCGGAGATAATACAAGAAACTACCGAGAAGATCATCCAAATTCAACAACAGTTGAAAACCGCCCAAAGTCGACAAAAGAGCTACGCTGACATTAAAAGAAAAGATATAGAATTTGAAATTGGATAGATGGTCATGTTTAAGGTTTCACCTTGGAAAGGCGTTGTTCGATTTGGTAAACGAGGGAAATTAAATCCAAGGTATATAGGACCATTCAAGATTATTGATCGTGTCGGACCAGTAGCTTACCGACTTGAATTACCACAACAACTCGCGGCTTTCCACGTCTCAAATTTGAAGAAATATTTTGCTAAAGAAGATCTCACTATTCCATTAGACTAAATCCAAATCAACGAAAAACTTCAATTCGTCAAAGAACCCGTCGAAATAATGGATCGTGAGGTTAAAAGACTTAAGCAAAACAAGATACTAATTGTTAAAGTTTGATGGAATGCTCGTAGAGGACCCGAGTTTACATGGGAACGAGAAGATCAGATGAAAAAGAAATACACTTATTTCCAGAAGATACGTCAACACCTCCAACTACTTCAAATTTCGGGACGAAATTTATTTAACGGGTAGGTACTATAGTGACCCGAACTTTTCCATGTTTATATATATTAAATGAAATTGATATTTACATGATTAAGTGTTTCCAACATGTTAAGCAATCAAACTTGTTAAGACTTGATTAATTGAAATAGGTTTCATATAGACAATTAACCACCCAAGTCGATCGGTGATTCACGAATGTTAAAACTTGTAAAAAATATATGATGACATATATATGATTATATATATAGTTAACATGATATTATGATAAGTAAGTTTCTCATTAGGTATTTTAACTATGAGTTAAATAAATAAAATTGAGTTCATTGATTTAAGAAACTCGAAACGATATATATAACGATTATCGTTATAACAACGTCTTACTACATACATATGAATCATATTAAGATATTGATACACTATGTTTAATCATGATAAATGATAAGTAAACATGTCATTATGTATATTAACAATGAACTACATATGTAAAAACAAGACTACTAACATAAGGATTTCGAAACGAGACATATATGTAATGATTATCGTTGTAACGACATTTAAATGTGTATATATCATATTAAGATATATTAATATATCATAATAACATGATAATATAATACTTTAATATCTCATTAGATATAATAAACATTGGGTTAACAACATTTAACAAGATCGTTAACTTAAAGGTTTCAAATCAACATTTACATGTAACGACTAACGATGACTTAACGACTCAGTTAAAATGTATATACATGTAGTGTTTTAATATGTATTCATACACTGTTGAAAGACTTCAAGACACTTATCAAAATACTTCTACTTAACAAAAATGCTTACAATTACATCCTCGTTCAGTTTCATCAACAATTCTACTCGTATGCACCCGTATTCGTACTCGTACAATACATAGCTTTTAGATGTATGTACTATTGGTATATACACTCCAATGATCATCTCTTAGCAGCCCATGTGAGTCACCTAACACATGTGGGAACCATCATTTGGCAACTAGCATGAAATATCTCATAAAATTACAAAAATATTAGTAATCATTCATGACTTATTTACATGAAAACAAAATTTCATATCCTTTATATCTAATCCATATACCAACGACCAAAAACACCTACAAACACTTTAATTCTTCAATTTTCTTCATTGAATTGATCTCTCTCAAGTTCCATCTTCAAGTTCTAAGTGTTCTTCATAAATTCTACAAGTTCTAGT
The DNA here is from genome assembly GCF_046630445.1 of Rutidosis leptorrhynchoides. NCBI lineage: Eukaryota > Viridiplantae > Streptophyta > Magnoliopsida > Asterales > Asteraceae > Rutidosis > Rutidosis leptorrhynchoides. The sequence continues at coordinate 274,689,049 of NC_092333.1, read as the reverse complement.
TTCATAAAATCAAGAATACTTCCAAGTTTACTAGCTCACTTCCAATCTTGTGAAGTGATGATATAACCTCAAGAAATCCTTGTTGTTTATAGTAAGATATCATTCCAAATCAAGGTAACACTCATATACAAACTTTGATTCAATTTCTATAACTATAACTATCTTAATTCGAGTGATAATCTTACTTGAACTTGTTTTCGTGTCATGATTCTACTTCAAGAACTTTCAAGCCATCCAAGATCCTTTGAAGCTAGATCATTTCTTGTCACTTTCAGTAGGTTTACCTACTAAACTTGAGGTAGTAATGATGTTCATAACATCATTCGATTCATACATATAAAACTATCATATTCGAAGATTTGAACATGTAATCACTAGAACATAGTTTAGTTAATTCTAAACTTGTTCGCAAACAAAAGTTAATCCTTCTAACTTGACTTTTAAAATCAACTAAACACATTTTCTATATCTATATGATATGCTAACTTAATGATTTAAAACTAGAAAACACGAAAAACACCGTAAAACCGGATATACGCCGTCGTAGTAACACCGCGGGCTGTTTTGGGTTAGTTAATTAAAAACTATGATAAACTTTGATTTAAAAGTTGTTATTCTGGGAAAATTATTATTCTTATGAACATGAAACTATATCCAAAAATCATGGTTAAACTCAAAGTGGAAGTATGTTTTTCAAAATGGTCATCAAGACGTCGTTCTTTCGACCGAAATGACTATCTCTTATAAAAATGACTTGTAACTTATATTTCCGACAATAAACCTATAATTTTTCTATTTAGATTCATAAAATAGAGTTCAATATGAAACCATTGCAATTTGATTCACTTAAATCGGATTTAAAACGAAGAAGTTATGGGTAAAACAAGATTGGATATTTTTTGATTGTTGTAGCTACGGGAAATATTGTAACAATTCTTTACAAATCATATCCTAGCTAACTTATATTGTATTATAATGAATTATGATGTAATCTTGGGATTCCATAGACATGCATGCAAATGTTTTGACATATCATAACGACCCATGTATATATATTATTTGGAACAACCATAGACACTCTATATGCAGTAATGTTGGAGTTAGCTATACAGGGTTGAGGTTGATTCCAAAAATATATATACTTTGAGTTGTGATCTAGCCTGAGACGTGTATACACTGGGTCATGGATTGATTCACGATAATATATATTAATTTATTTCTGTACATCTAATTGTGGACAACTAGTTGTAGGTTACTAACGATTACAGCTGACTTAATAAACTTAAAACATTAAAACGTATTAAAAATGGTGTAAATATATTTTGAACATACTTTGATATATATGTACATATTTGTTATAGGTTCGTGAATCGACCAGTGGCCAAGTCTTAATTCCCGACGAAGTAACAATCTGTGAAAGTGAGTTATAGTCTCACTTTTAAAATCTAATATTTTGGGATGAGAATACATGCAGTTTTATAAATGTTTTACGAAATAGACACAAGTAAATGAAACTACATTATATGGGTGAATGATCGAAGCCGAATATACCCCTTTTGCTTGGTAGCATAAGAATTAGTAAACCGATCTACTAATTGACGCGAATCCTAAAGATAGATCTATTGGGCCTAACGAACCCCATCCAAAGTACCGGATGCTTTAGTACTTCAATGTTGTTTTTATCATGTCCGAAGGATTTTCCGGAATGATAGGGGATATTCTTATATGCATCTTGTTAATGTCGGTTACCAGGTGTTCACCATATGAATGAATTTTATCTCTATGTATGGGATGTATATTGAAATATGAAATCTTGTGGTCTATTATTATGATTTGATAATATATAGGTTAAACCTATAACTCACCAACATTTTTGTTGACGTTTTAAGCATGTTTATTCTCAGGTGATTATTAAGAGCTTCCGCTATTGCATACTAAAATAAGGACAAGATTTGGAGTCCATGCTTGTATGATATTATGTAAAAACTGCATTCAAGAAACTTATTTTTGATGTAATATATTTTTATTGTAAACCATTATGTAAAGGTCGTGTGTAAACAGTATATTTTAGATTATCATTATTTGATAATCTATGTAATGCTTTTTAAAACTTTATCGATAAAATAAAGGTTATGGTTGTTTTAAAATGAATGTAGTCTTTGAAAAACGTCTCATATAGATGTCAAAATCTTGCGACGAAATCAATTAATATGGAACTTTTATAATCAATATGAACGGGACATTTCATTAGTAAACCTAATCATTATCATTACTAAAGATTATTATTATAAATATAACTAGTATAGCTATTATTATTATTATCACTATTAATATTATTTTAAATATTATTATTATTATTATTATTATTATTATTATTATTAACATTTTTTTTATAAATATTATTTTAACAAAAGATAATTATGTAAAGATATAAATATTACATATATCATAAGTATATCTAAAGTTACTATAACATATATAAATATACATATACATAACATTGAAATAATAAATACATTACTATTTTAAATAAGTAATATATTATATAATTAATATATATAAACTGGTTTGATTACTATTACATGTTAATTAGAGGTGTTAATATATATAAATGATATAGGTTCGTGAATCCGAGACCAACCCTACTTTTGTTCAATGTCGCCATATGTATTTTTACTACAAAATACAGTACTGTGAGTTTCATTTGCTCCCTTTTTAAATGCTTTTGCAATATATATATTTTGGGACTGAGAATACATGCGCTTTTATAAATGCTTTACGAAATAGACACAAGTAATCGAAACTACATTCTATGGTTGAATCGTTATACCGGATATCGCCCTTTTTGAACTTGGTAACCTAAGAATTGGTGTTTATTATAATTGCCACCAGTTGACGCGAATCCTAAAGATAGATCTATGGGCTTTGACACGTCCCAGTCAGAGAATTAGAATTGCTTTAGTACTTCAATGATTATATATGGGGATATTCTAGATGCATTTTGTTAATGTCGGTTACCAGGTGTTCAATCCATATGAATGATTTTATGAGAAATGAAATTGAAATCTTGTGGTCTATTAAAATTATGGAATTGATTGATTATGATAAACTACTGAACTCACCAACCTTTTCATTGACACTTTAAAGCATGTTTATTCTCATGTATTAAAGAAATCTTCCGCTGTGCATTTACTGATATTAGAAATATTACTTGGAGTCATTCATGACATATTTCAAAAGACGTTGCATTCGAGTCGTCGAGTTCATCAAGATTATTACTAAGTCAATTATAGATGGATATATTATGAAATGGGATGCATGCTGTGATGACCCAGAAATTTCTGACCAAATTTAAACTTAATCTTTAACCTTTCCGACACTATAAGCAAAGTCTATGAAGTTGAATCCTAAAATTCTTGAACTATTCAAATACCCTTCGATTGTTCTCAACGATTCGCGAACAAATATATGTAAATAGATACATATATATACTATAACTTCAAAACGTAATAAAGTGTTATGAAAACGATACTGTGCATTAACCTTATTGGTTTGATTATCTGATTGATATATTTAACTACGGAGTTAAAAGATTATGCCAAACGATTGAATTAAAAGATATTTATTGCGTCCCTTAAAGATTATAATATTATTACGAGTCTCTGTTGTGAGGTCTACGTTGATTTGGGAAATCGTTCATTTTTAATGATATTCGAAATAAATGGTAAAGTGTTTGTTTAAATAACGTAATTTAGAGACATACAATAATAAGGAATATTAACTATTGGAAATATATATATGAATAACTTGTGATATGTATTTTAAAACGTATATATTAATATTGAAAATATATAAAATATAATATTAAACTGGTCATAAAACGAATTGTTATTATATATATATATTAACAAATAGCGAGACAATGATTTATAGAAGTAAATAACCAAAATACTCGAAAGTTTAATATATACTTTGAGTGGTATAGTTTAGGGATAATTTAAGGCTATATTTTGACAAAGGTACGTGACACGAAACGTAAAATGCAAGTTTTCTAAGTTTACGAAAATGCGTTCGAGAAACCGGAAACGGGACATGAGTTGAGTGATGACGTACGACTTATCGGAACAAAAATTACAAGTCAACTATGCACGTGAATTTAATATAATATATAATTAATTATTTAAATTAAATATATTATATATATTATATAAAAATATATTAATTATTTCTGCGAATGTTTTTCACACACATCTGTATCTCTACTCTCTATATTTATATTATTATTATTAATATTATTATTATTATTAATATTATTAATATTATTATTATTATTAATTCTAATATTATTATTAGAAATATTAGTAGTAATATTAATTAATATTATACAAAAAAATACTACGATGAGGTCATAAGCGTGTCACTTTCAAAATGGGTTTTCAAGCGGGATAGAGCTAAGGAAACTTTGGGTTATAGCTATGAAGGTTATGGGTAATATTCATGGGTACTATTCACAAGTCAAACCTAGTGTTTATCATCTCCGTTGTGTCTACGTACTTTCCTGTAATATTGAATCACAATATTGATACGTGAGCATTCATATCTTATCTTTTATATATTAATTGTGTATCCATGTCTAATGCTCGAGTATATATGTTTATGCATGCTTGTATACTAAATTTCGTCGTTAAACAGTTTATAATGAATCACGAATTAAATACATATATTACTAGTAAAAGGTATATGATATACATGTTTTTGGAAAGCTAACGAATAATCAATAACTTTTCATTTTGATATCGAATAGTTTCGATGAACGGATTAAAAGATATGATCAACTGAATTATGATTAACGTTAATTGAAATTGCTTTTGAATCTGCAATTAAGATTTAAACAACTTGTTTACAAGATTGATAAAATGGATTTTTAAATATTACCAGCCGAGTAAATGAATTCTTATATAAAGCACGTCTCGTTTTGTTGAACTATTGTCAAAATTGACTTTTTGAAACAACTTTGGATAACTTTTGTATGTCGATCTCGAGCATTAGGATTATGATACACTATAACCAGACCTAGCTTGGTAGACATTTATTGACCAACATATGCTTTCTAGGTTGAGATCTACGGTTATTTGGTATTTCGAGTTTCGATTACATTTCGGTGAACAACTTTATGTACTGCTAAGGTGAGTTTCATTTGCTCCCTTTTTAATTGCTTTTGCAATCTATATTTTTGGGTTGAGAATACATGCACTTTATTTTAAATGCAATGGACACAAGTACATACTAAATTCTACACTGAGTTTGAATCGAAAATCTCTTAGCTTTGGTAACAAGTAACTGCCAGTTATAAGAACTGGTGGGCGCGAGTAGTTGTATATGGATTCATAGGGCTTGATATCCCCGTCCGAGCTAGAGCACTAGCCTTTTAACGGACGTATGCTATTTGAGAAGCGTACACGTTGGTTTGTGTGTATTATTAAGATGATTATACAAAGGGTACAAATTATATATACGTTAAGTTTAGTTACCAGGGTGCTCAATTTCGTAGAATATTTTGATAAACGTTTCTGGATGAAACAACTGAAATCTTGTGATCCACCTTTATGTACAGATTATGCAAAACATTAAAACTATGAACTCACTAACCTTTGTGTTGACACTTGTTAGCATGTTTATTCTCAGGTTCCTTAGAAGTCTTTCGCTGTTTGCTTATATGTTAGACAAGCTATGTGGATGGAGTCTTACATGGCATATTTTTTCTAGGAAATGTTGCATTCACCAAATCATCACCATGTATCTTATTTTTACTGCATTGTCAATGGAAGTACCATTGTAAACTATTATTTACGATGATTGTCTATATGTAGATATCATCTTATGTCGAAAACCTTTGATTTAAATATTCATTTATGGTACCTTTTCAAAAGAATGCAATGTTTATAAAACGTATCATATAGAGGTCAAATACCTCACAATAAAATCGATGAATGATGTGTTCGTCCATATAGATTTGGAGTGATCGTCACAGTTGGTATCAGGGCGTTGGTCCTAGCAAACCAGGTCTTGCATGAGTGTGTCTAACTGATAGTTGTTAGGATGCATTAGTAAGTCTGGATTTCGATCGTATCTGCATGTCAAAAGTTTTGCTTATCATTTTTTGTCAGCAATTACCTGCTTATCATTCCTAGTCTAGACACGTTTTATTGCATTAATTGCATGAATAGTGTATAGACAAAATTCTTATCTTAGCGTATCTGTTACTGTAAACTTTTCCTGACATCTTCAGAAAATTTCTCCGTGATTTATGGAATTTGGTATTATATATACATATGTAAATTATGTATTGAAGAATACCAAACTAAATTCTATAATCTAATTCATATCAAAAATCATCTCCCTAATTATACAAGATGGATGCCGTATCTAGCTCAAATTCCTTAAACTCTGACAGCTATTCCTATATGGATATTCACCTGAATTCCGAAGACAGTGTAACTGTAATGGATCAACCAATTAGCCATCATCTATTCTGGATGAATTGGAGATGGGTTTGTAGCCTACTTAATTATTGGAGACAAGAAGAAGGCGATCCCTTCCATCCACCACATTGCCCTCTTGGCGAAGAACCTGAAGCACTTACCGGCGAACCTGTTCGAGACACCATTTTCTCTCTCATTTCCAGAGTATCTCGTCACGATAATATACTGTCTCAAATTCTGGATCTTATTCATCCGCTCGTCCGAACCGCCAATCATTCCGGTGTAGTAGAAGAAGTCAACGAGCTTCGCGCTCGGGTAGTGGCTTTGGAGAATATGGTGCAAAGGTTACAAGCACCAGCAGAATCACCGACATCAACAGTACCACCAACAACAACACCAACAGTACCATTACCACCACCAACCACATCCGCACCGCAATCCTCAATATCACAATATGTACCTTGAACATCAACGTCATACGCATCGTAGTTACCAAGAAATACCAGCAACAATAACCGATGAAGTATTAACTCATTTCCCCTGAAGAAATTTTATGTATATTTAATATATATGAATTTTGAAATCAAAATAAATCTTTTCGTACTAAGCTATTACGTGTGAATCTTAACTGGTAGGTACTACTCGGTTAGTTCATATTACTAATATGCAATGATGTACATCCTTCCTTAACAACTTAACCATTGTTAACTACAATCTCTTTTTCAACTTAATGAATTCCATTTCATAATAAACCAAGTGTATTATTCAATTACATAATTGATTTTACATTTTCATTTTCGATGTACTCAAAACTTTCCAGAAAACATCATCTGTGCCTTGTAAGGTTCACAAAAATTCCACGAGCATCAACATCCTTCACCGAGGAATAAGAATAAATAATGAAGTATCGATTACATTAGCGAAATACTCTGCAAAGATTATGTAATCTTTAATGTTTTAGAGATTAATCATTTCTAAGTCAAGCCGAAAATTAAATGAGCTTAATATGATATTAACTCATTAAATATGTGTTACATCTGAAGAAAATATACATACATATATTTTCATAAAGACGGTAATAAAAATTCTTTTGTACAAAGTATTAATTGTGAAATCTTTAACGGGTAGGTAATACCCGGGAAATATATAAGTTCGCAATTAATATGTTACACTATACATTGTTCAACTTTGATTCAAAAATTATTAACAATGCTCACAACAATATACAATCGTTTTCATACAAATTCAATTACATATTCTGATATTGACGGATCAGAATCCAAGTCATAACTCTGAACCGGTGACATCATTATTAGATCTCTACATCTTTCAAAGCTATACTTTGACTTTAAATCTTTGCAAGATCCATTAGCATTGTTTTTACCAAAAATAACCTTGCAATTCCTTTTCAAAAGTATCCAGTATTATCAACCGTTTAACCAGTTAACAACGACCTTTCAGAATTGTAACCCTGGCATATACGTTTTTGTTACTGGGGAACCTTTCATGTTCCACCACATTAACAGTAAATGTACCAGTAAATTCATTAATCTGTGACTTAAGGTCTCTCCGAAAAACCATTATAATTGTTCATTGAAACCCTATCATGTACTCATCCACATCTTGTAACGGTAATTGCCATACCAACTACCTAGAATTAGCAATCACTATTTCAAATTTCGCAGCAATTCTACGCCAACAGTTATATATATACATATAATGTCTATCTCCTAGACTTATTTACTTCGAAGGTGAAGTTTCTGAAAAACACCCCAAACTGCGAAACTAGTTCTCTAAATTTTGGAAAAATGCTGATGAAGCGGTAAAAACTGTAAACGACTTTATCAGCCAAAAGTTTGATGATAAAGAATAGTGTGTTGGCAAAGCTCAGAAAAAGAGAAGGTTTGGAACTGGAAAACGGATTAAGCAAACCATGAAGGAGGCTGTGGACAAATCACAAAGACTAAACCTGCCTTCAAAGAATACAAGTGATTCAGTATCTGCTGAAGTCATTAACGAATATCTTGCTCCTGACTCAAAACTGTTACGAACAAATCTTCTTCATCATCCTTCGATATTAGAAATTCTAAGATATCATTATATCTTTCATTATAAATATCTTCGATATTTCTGAAGATATCTTCATAACTGTTATTATCCAAAATTATTTATCTCTTCGCGTTATCTGTGTTACATCATAAAAGAAACTATTTTAGTTTCTAAATTCTGAAAATCTTGAAAAATGGATGTTTTTGAAGTAGTGTTGGGAACTGAAGCATGAGTTAGTATAATATAATGACACTTGATCAACATGATTATATTACAGTAAGTCATGCTGAGTTTCTAGTGGAATGTGATAAAGGTTCACAGATCATACCCTCATCATGAACCATGTTACATAACTCTTTCATTCTATTTAACCTATAAACATATCAAGAAAATATTTTTCTTGATGATTCAGTCTTTTTCGAGGTATTCTGGTAATTTGACAAGTCAGATTGTGCCATTACCATTTCTTTCTTAGAATATTAATTATGTTCATTCCGAAATTCATACCTACTAAAGTCGGGAAGAGAAAACGAAAGCATGAAGCTCCGAAATATAATGGAAAATATAAAGCCCGAAAACAACACCGAAATTACAAACCGTGTATATCAATGCGTATAGCAATATAAAGACACGGGAGAATGAAAAACAATATAACCCCAAGGTAATAGTAGAAGAAAATAACCTCCTCTGGTGGCAGATGAAAAAGAAGAATGAATGATATGATAGCCAAGAAAATATCAAGAATCAGAACTGGGTGAAGCATTTTCACAAATCTTTTGTAAGTATGAAATAAGGAAGAAGATTATAGGAGTGGTGAAAATAAATGAAACGGAAGAGGTCAATTTATAGCAAAATATCAGACATAGCAATCGAGGCAGATTACGCATTTAATCAAAGTAAATCCTAATTTCCTTAAATTCCGAAGAATCAAATCTTATTTAAATTATGAAGATTTTTTATTCCCTAAATTCCGGAAATCAATCGTTACTACGTCAAGAGATAAGACGAATCTCTATTCTCCATTTCACTCTATTACGATAACTTCCCTCATACGCTTCGAGTAATTAGATTTTTTTTTTATCCATATTATTCAACGGTGATAAAAATTCTATTTATCAACACATATTCGTCATGAAAATTTTTTTATTGTTAGCCATGACGACCTCACTCAAATTTTGGGACGAAATTTCTTTAACGGGGAGGTACTGTGATGACCCGAAAATTTCTGACCAAATTTAAACTTAATCTTTAACGTTTCTGACACTATAAGCAAAGTCTATGAAGTTGAATCCTAAAATTCTTGAACTATTCAAATACCCTTCGATTGTTCTCAACGATTCGCGAACAAATATATGTAAATAGATACATATATATACTATAACTTGAAAATGTAACAAAGTGTTATGAAAACGATAATATGCATTAACCTTATTGGTTTGATTATCTGATTGATATATTTAACTACGGAGTTAAAAGATTATGCCAAACGATTGAATTAACAGATATTTATTGAGTCCCTTAAAGATTATGATATTATTACGAGTCTCTGTTGTGAGGTCCACGTTGATTTGGGAAATCGTTCATTTTTAACGATATTCCAAATAAATGGTAAAGTGTTTGTTTAAATAACGTAATTTGGAGACATACAATAATAAGGAATATTAACTGTTGGAATCAGATATATGAATAACTTTTGATATGTATTTTAAAACGTATATATTAATATTGAAAATATATAAAATATAATATTAAACTGGTCATAAAACGAATTGTTATTATATATATACTAACAAATAGCGAGACAATGATTTATAGAAGTAAATGACCAAAACACTCGAAAGTTTAGTATATACTTTGAGTGGTATAGTTTAGGGATAATTTAAGGCTATATTTTGACAAAGGTACGTGACACGAAACGTAAAATGCAAGTTTTCTAAGCGTACGAAAATGCGTTCGAGAAACCGAAACCAGGACATGAGTCGAGTGATGACGTACGACTTATCAGAACAAAAATTACAAGTCAACTATGCACGTGAATTTAATATAATATATAATTAATTATTTAAATTAAATATATTATATATATATATATTATATAAAAATATGTCGACAAGCTAAAAGTTAAAAAAATTGTGAATGTTTTTCACACACATCTGTATCTCTACTCTCCATATTTATATTAATAATAATAATAATAATAATAATAATAATAATATTATTATTATTATTATTATTATTATTATTATTATTATTATTATTATTATTATTATTATTATTATTATTATTATTATTAATTCTAATATTATTATTAGAAATATTAGTAGTAATATTAATTAATATTATACAAAAAAAATACTACGACGAGGTCATAAGCGTGTCACTTTCAAAATGGGTTTTCAAGCGGGATAGAGCTAAGGAAACTTTGGGTTATAGCTATGAAGGTTATGGGTAATATTCATGGGTACTATTCGCAAGTCAAACCTAGTGTTTATCATCTCCGTTGTGTCTACGTACTTTCCTGCAATATTGAATCACAATATTGATAAGTGAGCATTCATATCTTAACTTTTATATATTAATTGTGTATCCATGTCTAGTGCTCGAGTATATATGTTTATGCATGCTTGTATACTAAATTTCGTCGTTAAACAGTTTATAATGAATCACGAATTAAATACATATATTACTAGTAAAAGGTATATGATATACATGTTTTTGGAAAGCTAACGAAAAATCAATAACTTTTCATTTAGATATCGAATAGTTTCGATGAACGGATTAAAAGATATGATCAACTGAATTATGATTGACGTTAATTGAAATTGCTTTTGAATCTGCAATTAAGATTTAAACAACTTGTTTACGAGATTGATAAAATGGATTTTTAAATATTACCAGCTGAGTAAATGAATTCTTATATAAAGCACGTCTCGTTTTGTTGAACTATTGTCAAAATTGACTTTTTGAAATAACTTTGGATAACTTTTGTATGTCGATCTCGAGCATTAGGATTATGATACACTATGACCAGACCTAGCCTGGTAGACATTTATTGACCAACATATGCTCTCTAGGTTGAGATCTACGGTTATTTGGTATTTCGAGTTTCGATCACATTTCGGTGAACAACTTTATGTACTGCTAAGGTGAGTTTCATTTGCTCCATTTTTAATTGCTTTTGCAATCTATATTTTTGTGCTGAGAATACATGCACTTTATTTTAAACGCAATGGACACAAGTACATACTAAATTCTACACTGAGTTTGAACCGAAAATCCCTTAGCTTTGGAAACTAGTAACTGCCAGTTATAAGAACTGGTGAGCGCGAGTAGTTGTATATGGATACATAGGGCTTGATATCCCCATCTGAGCTAGAGCACTAGCCTTTTAATGGACGTATGCTATTTGATAAGCGTACACGTTGGTTTGCGTGTATTATTAAGATTATTATAAAAAGGGTACAAATTATATATACGTTAAGTTTAGTTACCCGGGTGCTCAATTTCGTAGAATATTTTGATAAACGTTTCTAGATGAAACAACTGAAATCTTGTGATCCACCTTTATGTACAGATTATGCAAAACATAAAAACTATGAACTCACCAACCTTTGTGTTGACACTTGTTAGCATGTTTATTCTCAGGTTCCCTAGAAGTCGTCCGCTGTTTGCTTATATGTTAGACAAGCTATGTGTGAAATGTCCCGTTCTTATTGATTAAAAACGTTCCATATTAATTGATTTCGTTGCGAGGTTTTGACCTCTATATGAGACGTTTTTCAAAGACTGCATTCATTTTAAAACAAACCATAACCTTTATTTCATCAATAAAGGTTTAAAAAGCTTTACGTAGATTATCAAATAATGATAATCTAAAATATCCTGTTTACACACGACCATTACATAATGGTTTACAATACAAATATGTTACAACAAAATAAGTTTCTTGAATGCAGTTTTTACACAATATCATACAAGCATGGACTCCAAATCTCGTCCTTATTTAAGTATGCGACAGCGGAAGCTCTTAATAATCACCTGAGAATAAACATGCTTAAAACGTCAACAAAAATGTTGGTGAGTTATAGGTTTAACCTATATATATCAAATCATAATAATAGACCACAAGATTTCGTATTTCAATACACATCCCATACATAGAGATAAAAATCATTCATATGGTGAACACCTGGTAACCGACATTAACAAGATGCATATATAAGAATATCCCCATCATTCCGGGACACCCTTCGGATATGATATAAATTTCGAAGTACTAAAGCATCCGGTACTTTGGATGGGGTTTGTTAGGCCCAATAGATCTATCTTTAGGATTCGCGTCAATTAGGGTGTCTGTTCCCTAATTCTTAGATTACCAGACTTAATAAAAAGGGGCATATTTGATTTCGATAATTCAACCATAGAATGTAGTTTCACGTACTTGTGTCTATTTTGTAAATCATTTATAAAACCTGCATGTATTCTCATCCCAAAAATATTAGATTTTAAAAGTGGGACTATAACTCACTTTCACAGATTTTTACTTCGTCGGGAAGTAAGACTTGGCCACTGGTTGATTCACGAACCTATAACAATATATACATATATATCAAAGTATGTTCAAAATATATTTACAACACTTTTAATATATTTTGATGTTTTAAGTTTCTTAAGTCAGCTGTCCTCGTTAGTAACCTACAACTAGTTGTCCACAGTTAGATGTACAGAAATAAATCGATATATATTATCTTGAATCAATCCACGACCCAGTGTATACATATCTCAGTATTGATCACAACTCAAACTATATATATTTTGGAATCAACCTCAACCCTGTATAGCTAACTCCAACATTCACATATAGAGTGTCTATGGTTGTTCCGAAATATATATAGATGTGTCGACATGATAGGTCGAAACATTGTATACGTGTCTATGGTATCTCAAGATTACATAATATACAATACAAGTTGATTAAGTTATGGTTGGAATAGATTTGTTACCAATTTTCACGTAGCTAAAATGAGAAAAATTATCCAATCTTGTTTTACCCATAACTTCTTCATTTTAAATCCGTTTTGAGTGAATCAAATTGCTATGGTTTCATATTGAACTCTATTTTATGAATCTAAACAGAAAAAGTATAGGTTTATAGTCGGAAAAATAAGTTACAAGTCATTTTTGTAAAGGTAGTCATTTCAGTCGAAAGAACGACGTCTAGATGACCATTTTAGAAAACATACTTCCACTTTGAGTTTAACCATAATTTTTGGATATAGTTTCATGTTCATAATAAAAATCATTTTCTCAGAATAACAACTTTTAAATCAAAGTTTATCATAGTTTTTAATTAACTAACCCAAAACAGCCCGCGGTGTTACTACGACGGCGTAAATCCGGTTTTACGGTGTTTTTCGTGTTTTCAGGTTTTAAATCATTAAGTTAGCATATCATATAGATATAGAACATGTTTTTAGTTGATTTTAAAAGTCAAGTTAGAAGGATTAACTTTTGTTTGCGAACAAGTTTAGAATTAACTAAACTATGTTCTAGTGATTACAAGTTTAAACCTTCGAATAAGATAGCTTTATACGTATGAATCGAATGATGTTATGAACATCATTACTACCTTAATTTCCTTGGATAAACCTACTGGAAAAGAGAAAAATGGATCTTGCTTCAACGGATCCTTGGATGGCTCGAAGTTCTTGAAGCAGAATCATGACACGAAAACAAGTTCAAGTAAGATCATCACTTGAAATAAGATTGTTATAGTTATAGAAATTGAACCAAAGTTTGAATATGATTATTACCTTGTATTAGAATGATAACCTACTGTAAGAAACAAAGATTTCTTGAGGTTGGATGATCACCTTACAAGATTGGAAGTGAGCTAGTAAACTTGAAAGTATTCTTGATTTTATGTAACTAGAACTTGTAGAATATATGAAGAACACTTAGAACTTGAAGATAGAACTTGAGAGAGATCAATTAGATGAAGAAAATTGAAGAATGAAAGTGTTTGTAGGTGTTTTTGGTCGTTGGTGTATGGATTAGATATAAAGGATATGTAATTTTGTTTTCATGTAAATAAGTCATGAATGATTACTCATATTTTTGTAATTTTATGAGATATTTCATGCTAGTTGCCAAATGATGGTTCCCACATGTGTTAGGTGACTCACATGGGCTGCTAAGAGCTGATCATTGGAGTGTATATACCAATAGTACATACATCTAAAAGCTGTGTATTGTACGAGTACGAATACGGGTGCATACGAGTAGAATTGTTGATGAAACTGAACGAGGATGTAATTGTAAGCATTTTTGTTAAGTAGAAGTATTTTGATAAGTGTATTGAAGTCTTTCAAAAGTATATAAATACATATTAAAACACTACATGTATATACATTTTAACTGAGTCGTTAAGTCATCTTTAGTCGTTACATGTAAGTGTTGTTTTTAAACCTTTAGGTTAACGGTCTTGTTAAATGTTGTTAACCCAATGTTTATAATATCAAATGAGATTTTAAATTATTATATTATCATGATATTATCATGTATGAATATCTCTTAATATGATATATATACATTAAATGTCTTTACAACGATAATCGTTACATATATGTCTCGTTTAAAAATTATTAAGTTAGTAGTCTTGTTTTTACATATGTAGTTCATTGTTAATATACTTAATGATATGTTTACTTATCATAGTATCATGTTAACTATATATATATATCCATATATATGTCATCATATAGTTTTTACAAGTTTTAACGTTCGTGAATCACCGGTCAACTTGGGTGGTCAATTGTCTATATGAAACATATTTCAATTAATCAAGTCTTAACAAGTTTGATTGCTTAACATGTTGGAAACATTTAATCATGTAAATATCAATCTCAATTAATATATATAAACATGGAAAAGTTCGGGTCACTACAGTACCTACCCGTTAAATAAATTTCGTCCCGAAATTTTAAGCTGTTGAAGGTGTTGACGAATCTTCTGGAAATAGATGTGGGTATTTCTTCTTCATCTGATCTTCACGCTCCCAGGTGAACTCGGGTCCTCTACGAGCATTCCATCGAACCTTAACAATTGGTATCTTGTTTTGCTTAAGTCTTTTAACCTCACGATCCATTATTTCGATGTGTTCTTCGATGAATTGAAGTTTTTCGTTGATTTGGATTTCATCTAACGAAATAGTGAGATCTTTTTTAGCAAAACATTTCTTCAAATTCGAGACGTGGAAAGTGTTATGTACAGCCGCGAGTTGTTGAGGTAACTCTAGTCGGTAAGCTACTGGTCCGATACGATCAATAATCTTGAATAGTCCAATATACCTTGGATTTAATTTCCCTCGTTTACCAAATCGAACAACGCCTTTCCAAGGTGCAACTTTAAGCATGACCATCTCTCCAATTTCAAATTCTATATCTTTTCTTTTAATGTCAGCGTAGCTCTTTTGTCGACTTTGGGCGGTTTTCAACCGTTGTTGAATTTGGATGATCTTCTCGGTAGTTTCTTGTATAATCTCCGGACCCGTAATCTATCTATCCCCCACTTCACTCCAACAAATCGGAGACCTGCACTTTCTACCATAAAGTGCTTCAAACGGCGCCATCTCAATGCTTGAATGGTAGCTGTTGTTGTAGGAAAATTCTGCTAATGGTAGATGTCGATCCCAACTATTTCCGAAATCAATAACACATGCTCGTAGCATGTCTTCAAGCGTTTGTATCGTCCTTTCGCTCTGTCCATCAGTTTGTGGATGATAGGCAGTACTCATGTCTAGACGAGTTCCTAATGCTTGCTGTAATGTCTGCCAGAATCTTGAAATAAATCTGCCATCCCTATCAGAGATAATAGAGATTGGTATTCCATGTCTAGAGATGACTTCCTTCCAATACAGTCGTGCTAACTTATCCATCTTGTCATCTTCTCTTATTGGCAGGAAGTGTGCTGATTTGGTGAGACGATCAACTATTACCCAAATAGTATCAAAACCACTTGCAGTCCTTGGCAATTTAGTGATGAAATCCATGGTAATGTTTTCCCATTTCCATTCCGGGATTTCGGGTTGTTGAAGTAGACCTGATGGTTTCTGATGCTCAGCTTTGACCTTAGAACACGTCAAACATTCTCCTACGTATTTAGCAACATCGGCTTTCATACCCGGCCACCAAAAATGTTTCTTGAGATCCTTGTACATCTTCCCCGTTCCAGGATGTATTGAGTATCTGGTTTTATGAGCTTCTCTAAGTACCATTTCTCTCATATCTCCAAATTTTGGTACCCAAATCCTTTCAGCCCTATACCGGGTTCCATCTTCCCGAATATTAAGATGCTTCTCCAATCCTTTGGGTATTTCATCCTTTAAATTTCCCTCTTTTAAAACTCCTTGTTGCGCCTCCTTTATTTGAGTAGTAATGTTATTATGAATCATTATATTCATTGATTTTACTCGTATGGGTTCTCTGTCCTTCCTGCTCAAGGCATCGGCTACCACATTTGCCTTCCCCGGGTGGTAACGAATCTCAAAGTCGTAATCATTCAATAATTCAATCCACCTACGCTGCCTCATATTCAGTTGTTTCTGATTAAATATGTGTTGAAGACTTTTGTGGTCGGTATATATAATACTTTTGACCCCATATAAGTAGTGCCTCCAAGTCTTTAATGCAAAAACAACCGCGCCTAATTCCAAATCATGCGTCGTATAATTTTGTTCGTGAATCTTCAATTGTCTAGACGCATAAGCAATCACCTTCGTTCGTTGCATTAATACACAACCGAGACCTTGCTTTGATGCATCACAATAAATCACAAAATCATCATTCCCTTCAGGCAATGACAATATAGGTGCCGTAGTTAGCTTTTTCTTCAATAACTGAAACGCTTTCTCTTGTTCATCATTCCATTCAAATTTCTTCCCTTTATGCGTTAATGCAGTCATGGGTTTTGCTATTCTGGAAAAGTCTTGGATGAACCTTCTGTAGTAACCAGCTAGTCCTAAAAACTGGCGTATGTGTTTCGGAGTTTTTGGGGTTTCCCACTTTTCAACAGTTTCTATCTTTGCCGGATCCACCTTAATACCTTCTTTGTTCACTATGTGACCGAGGAATTGAACTTCTTCCAACCAAAATGCACACTTTGAAAACTTAGCGTACAATTCTTCCTTCCTCAATACTTCTAACACCTTTCTCAAATGTTCACCGTGTTCTTGGTCATTCTTTGAGTAAATAAGTATATCATCAATGAAAACAATGACAAACTTGTCAAGGTATGGTCCACACACTCGGTTCATAAGGTCCATGAACACAGCTGGTGCATTAGTTAAACCAAACGGCATGACCATAAACTCGTAATGACCGTAACGTGTTCTGAAAGCAGTCTTTGGAATATCATCTTCTTTCACCCGCATTTGATGATACCCGGAACGTAAGTCAATCTTTGAATAAACAGACGAGCCTTGTAGTTGATCAAATAAGTCATCGATTCTCGGTAGTGGGTAGCGGTTCTTGATGGTAAGTTTGTTCAACTCTCGGTAGTCGATACACAACCTGAATGTACCATCTTTCTTCTTGACAAACAAAACAGGAGCTCCCCACGGTGATGTGCTTGGTCGAATGAAACCACGCTCTAAAAGTTCTTGTAATTGGCTTTGTAGTTCTTTCATCTCGCTGGGTGCGAGTCTGTAAGGAGCACGAGCTATTGGTGCAGCTCCTGGTACAAGATGTATTTGAAATTCAACGGATCGATGTGGGGGTAATCCCGGTAATTCTTTCGGAAATACATCAGGAAATTCTTTTGCGACGGGAACATCATTGATGCTCTTTTCTTCAGTTTGTACTTTCTCGACGTGTGCTAGAACAGCATAGCAACCTTTTCTTATTAGTTTTTGTGCCTTCAAATTACTAATAAGATGTAGCTTCGTGTCGCCCTTTTCTCCGTACACCATTAAGGGTTTTCCTTTTTCTCGTATAATGTGAATTGCATTTTTGTAACAAACGATCTCCGCTTTCACTTCTTTCAACCAGTCCATACCGATTATCACATCAAAACTCCCTAACTCTACTGGTATCAAATCAATCTTAAATGTTTCGCTAACCAGTTTAATTTCTCGATTCCGACATATATTATCTGCTGAAATTAATTTACCATTTGCTAATTCGAGTAAAAATTTACTATCCAAAGGCGTCAATGGACAACTTAATTTAGCACAAAAATCTCTACTCATATAGCTTCTATCCGCACCCGAATCAAATAAAATGTAAGCAGATTTATTGTCAATAAGAAACGTACCCTGATGTTTCGCGAGGTGTATATAAAATAGTTATTAAATTTTAGCAGGAAATACTATTAAATACGATACAATTTTACACAAGATATTTATTTATTTATAGAATGGATATACTTAAACCTTGCTACAACACTTATAGGCAGTGTACCTAATCGTACAGTAGTGTAGTTTTTAGTAAGTCCGGTTCGTTCCACAGGGAAATCTTTAAACAAAGCTCAACGCTATATTAGTTTACTTTTATTAAAAATACAAATATATATATAAGTAATATTATTATTATAAAGGGGGGTTTTTACCGTTTAATGACCGGTTTGTCGATTTTAAAACTTTAGTCGCAGTTAAAACCTAATGTAAAATATAAAATAAATACAAGACTTAAATTAAAGCGTAAAGTAAATAACGATAATGAAATTGCGAATAAAAATGCGATAAAATAAAATTGCGATAATTAAAAGGTACGATAATTAAAAGTGCGATAAAATGAAATAACAATAAATAAAAGTGCGATAATTAGAAGTGCAATTAAATATAAAATAAAGGAAATTAAATATGAAAATAAAAGAATTATGCTTATTTAAACATCCGTAATCATGATGTTAGACGTGTTGATTTTAGTTTTATGCCCTTGGGTTAATTGTCCTTTGTCCTGGATTATTCAATATGTCCGTCTGGTTTTTGTCCATAACAGTCCATCAGTCATAAATATAAATTGCAAGTGTCCTTGTCAAATTATTATTATACCCGAAGATAAATATTCCAACTAATTGGGGATTCGAATTGTAACAAGGTTTTAATACTTTGTTTAATGAATACACCAGGTTATCGACTGCGTGTAAACCAAGGTTTTACTACTTTGTTAACAATTACACCAATTACCCTTGAATGTAATTTCACCCCTGTTTTGATTATTCTAGTGGCTATTAATCCATTCCCGTGTCCGGTTAAATGAACGATTATTCGTACATATAAATACCCCGCCCATCGTGTCCGATCGAGTGTATATGGTAATTTATAGGGACGCCCAATTGTAAATCTTTATATTAACTTTAACAAACTTTCATTTAGTTAAACAAATATAAAGCCCATTAATAGCCCATAGTCTAGTTTCCACAAGTGTCGTTCTTTTATCCAAACCCCAATTATGGTACAAAGCCCAATTACCCAATTTTAGTAATTAGCCCAACATCATGATTACTTCGTTTTAAACAAGCATAATAATAACTTAGCTACGAGACATTAATATAAAAAGGTTGAACATAACTTACAATGATTAAAAATAGCGTAGCGTTACACGGACAGAATTTCGACTTATACCCTTACAACATTCGCTAACATACCCTTATTATTAGAATTATAATTAAAATTAAAATATAAATTATAAATATAAATATATTACTTCGTATGAAGAGAAGAAAAAAATTGATATATTTTGATCAGAATTCGGGTTGATTTTATAGCCAGATTTGATTTTTGGGGCTCCGCGACTCGCGGCCAAATAGCCTTCAAACTCCGCGAGTCGCGGAGAGGTATTTTCATTTTCCACCCTTAGAGTTTCCTGCTGCCGACGGTTTTAAATATATATATATAATATATATATAATTAATATAATTAATTATATATTATATTATATTTATATATATAGTTAACTTGTAATTTTTAGTCCGTTGCGTCGAGCGTTAAGAGTTGACTCTGGTCCCGGTTCCGGATTTTCGAACGTCTTCGCGTACAATTTAATATCTTGTACTTTGCGTTTTGAATCTTGTACTCTTGTGAATTTGAGCCGTTTCTTATCAATAATTGGAACCTTTTTGATTGTCTTTTGTACTTTTGAGCTTTTTGGTCGTTTGCGTCTTCAATTCGTCGAATCTGTCTTTTGTCTTCACCTTTTATTATTTAAACGAATATCTCTTGTAAATAGAACAATTGCAACTAAAAGCTTGTCTTTCTTGAGGAATAATGCTATGAAATATATGTTCGTTTTTAGCATTATCAAATATTCCCACACTTGAGCGTTGCTTGTCCTCAAGCAATATCGTCTTGAAATACTAGAATCACTTCTTTATTCTTCACACTTTGTACATCAGTGATTTCTATATGGCGGTATAAACAATGGTAGTAACGATATGGTTTACAGTCCCACATGACTATAAAAATTTAGATCCATTAAGGAAATTGGATCTTTATGAAAACATTTGATCTTTTGAAAATTAAATCTAGTTTTTACCCTAGATAAGTTTTCCGGAATAACCCTTTACCGGTGTTTGCAAAATATTTTTGTGGGTTTGGTGGGTTTTAGATTTGAAAATTTTAGCTCAAAACTTGCGGTTTTGTGTCACCCACTTGCCAACCTTGTATTTGGAAAGCAACACGTCCAGTTTACTTGTTCCGTATATTACCTTTCGGCAAACTACCGTCCGGTTGTAAAGGAAAGCGTTGAACAAGCAACTGTTTAAGGCAATGTCCCGTGACATGCTTTTGATTATGGTCTATAACGTGTCGGACGCAATTACTATCCTTGGTAGGAGCAATAGTAAAGCTCACCCTTATAATTTGTCGGTCTGGCACAAGGTCCTGTCTTTGACCATGCTATGCAACCACCGTTCTTACGGTTGACACCCGATTTGGTTCAGGTGACCTAATGAATTCTAGGTGAATTCCTAGGATTTTACGTTCAATGGTAATGAACGCATTGAAAATAGGGTTTTCAGAAAACAAATCGGTTTATAATTTTGATCAAAATATTTTCTCGTTTAAGCTCGAGTTTAGATATCATTGAATTCCATGAGTTTGTAATTCTCAATCTTTAAGGTCAATCTCTAGGATTGAGTAATATCAGTCTTAAAAGCTGATTTTTAATCTTTAAGGAGATTATCCTTTCTGGGGATCTGATTCATTAGTCTTATCCAGCTAATTTGCACGGTGCCTCCCCATTGTACGAGATAAATCCTTCTCATGGTTAGGATAAATCTGACCACTTGGCGACCCTGTTTAATGCTGAGGTCCGTGGATTTCCTGCTGATTTTAGTGATGACTTTTCTAGATTTTTCGTCAACCTACAGCTGGTCTGGACGACAACTTCATGACCTAAATCAAGAAGCGCGTGTCTTTTTCGGAAGACTTTACTTCCTTTTAATGATGGAATTGATTCATCGTGTAGATCCATCTCTTATTTTCTTTCATCGGGTAAAACAGTTTAGTTTAGTCCAAAGCAAAAGTATTTTTAGTTATTTGTTACAGATATATGTGACATATGTTTAAAATAACTTGGTAAATTTTCCCACACTTGGCTTTTTATTTTTCTTTTTATCGTCCTCTATTCCATTTTAAATGAATTTTAACATTTTAGTTTGTTTCTCAATTTATGTCCTTTCCGAGGTAACAATAATTTCGGTGTTTGAAACCTAGTTTTATCGTTCATAAATATGTATAAACATGATTTTAATTCATTTAATTGAAAAATTTTACTAGAATTGGGTAGTCAGTATATAAGACTAGGGCTGTTCTTTTTATCAGAGAGCACTAGATTCTAATACAACTACTGCTTTACTAGTATTTTTAATGGTAACCAAGTGTTTAATATAAAAATTTTAAAATCCGAAAGAATTTAATCCCTTCCCACACTTAAGATCTTGCAATGCCCTCATTTGCAAGAAATCAGTAACAATTTAAATTATTGAGGGTGATTTGTGTGAAAATGATTAAATTTTTACCAAAGTTTCCAAATATATTGGCGTTTGTTTGCTGAATGATAAATGGTGCACGTCATTTGTTCATTCCGTCTTGTTGTTATTTCACATATTTTGCATCTTTGTCGTCAAAATTACTTGCTTTTGCTGAACTTAATGCCAGTCTTTGAAAATGCGTTGTTTTACCCTGTTGTGTACATAAGATAAACTGCAAACATATATACATATTTTTGAAGTTTGGTTTATTACCCCACATTCAAAAATTATTAAAATCTAAGAATAAAAGTTAGATAATTATAAAAATGATTACAATATTAACAAAAATATTAAACATATCAATAATTACAAATTACAAAATAAAAATAAAAATAAGTAAACTAAGGATGATATTGGTACCAATAGGGGTTCCACGCATAACCATAAGTGCTATAGAATGCCTCGGCAGGGTCATACGTAGGATATGGTGGCTGCATCTCTATCGACCAAGGAGGGAAGACGGGTTTCGGTGTAGGAATATAGTTTCTACCTATGTGTTGGCAATGCGCTATGATCTGGTTCTGATGAACTTGCCAATCTTCAAATGCTCTCTGTCTAGCATTTTCGTATTCCTGAGAAGCTATAAACCTTTGCATTTCTTGCATCTGGTTCCCCCCTCCTACATTACCTTGTTCTTGGTTTCTCTCTACCTGTGGATGTCTACCATTGTATCGTACTGCGGCGTTATTTCGCCGCTTTAACACTTTCGCACCATGGTATACATTTAATCCTATAGTGTCGCGGGGTTCCGGCTCTTCTACTAATAATCCCCCCCGACTTATATCCACACCGAGATATTCACCAATCAAAGTAATAAAAATACCACCTCCTATTATGCTATGTGGACGCATCCCTCGAACCATAGCTGATAAATAATAACCCACACAATATGGTATACTTACAGCGCTGTGTGGGTCTCGAATACACATATGGTAAAACAAATCTTGTTCATTTACCTTTTCTTTGTTTTTACCCCTTTGTGTAATCGAGTTAGCTAAAAACCTATGTATTACTCTTAATTCGGCTCTATCTATATCCAAATAAGAGTAATTTCCCCCTTTAAAACGGTGGTGGCTTGTCATTTGACTCCACACACCGTGTGTATCAAAATTCTCATCTATTTTCCTACCGTTTAGTATCAATCTTCTACAATCGGCAGATGCTAACTCCTCAGGCGTATATATACGTAAAGCCTGAGCCATGTCTAGTAAAGACATGTGGCGCATCGAACCGCCTAACAAAAATCTAATAAAAGAACGATCGGTTAAACTGGCTACCCGATCATTCAACTCTATACTACATAACAACTCTTCACACCATACTTTATATACAGGTCTGCGTATGGTGAATAAACATATCCAGTCATTAAAAGAAGAATTACCATACCTCTGTACCAGTAATTCCCTAATTGGCCCGGCCAATTCTACAGCTTCCAAGGGTCCCCATTCTATGACCCTCGGTACCTCAACAACCTTTGAGTGAAGAGTATGCAAACCCCGTTGATATTTTGGATAATCTATCCAAAGTCTGTCAAATCGCAGGTTCGGGTGCAACTGTTCCAAATGCATATCTGAAAAGGTCATGACTGGATGAGGTACATCCTGCTTGTAGTAGTTATCTACCTCCTGTTGTTCCAAGTTCTCAGCAGGAGCATGGCGGGCTTGGGATGAAGATTCACCCCTTTCAGTCTGCAAAACACATCAAACACAAATTTTGTGCATCCAAATATGCATTAGTGTCAGCAAAATCATCAATCAAAATAATTACAATGACATTATCAATTTATATCAAACTTAAGCTTATTTTCACATTTTTATCAAATCTACACTTTTTCAAATAAGCATATACGAAAATTTTCGCCAAGTTCATAAGCATTCAACTCAAATAACATGTCAAAATAATCATTACTAGCAAATAAACAAGTCTCAAATGGCATTATCTTTCAAAGATCAAGTTCATGAATTTTGGACTTGAAAAAGTCCACTTTAATTCTCAAAATCATGTTTAGGCTCAAAGTTTGGATCATTTAACTACCTAGACATGTTACACTACTCAATTTAGTAATAATTCATGACAAAAATCGGCCATAACCTGTTTATATCAAAAAGCCCCAAATTGCTCAAGAACACAAACCCTAGATTCTAAAGATTTTGAAGTTTTTGGCTTCAAATCATGTTAACAAGCATCAATCTAGGTTATACATGCATAATATACTAACAATTTAACACTAATTACACTAAAAATTAACAAAATTCAAATTATGAAAATATGCTCAAGAACACACTAAAATTCGGATTTAAAGGTGATTTGGGGTGTAATTGTACCTGTTTTCTTGAGTAGTTCCTAGATATCATCCTTCTCAACATGATTGTAGTGAAAAATTTGAAGATTAACGGTGAAAAATCGAGTTTTTGGGATGATTTTCGTGGGTTTTTCGGGGGTTTTTTCGAGCTGTATATTTCTGTGTTTTTGTGTGTGTGTGAGTGATCAGTCGTGTGCAGCTGTTTTATTTTTTTTCTGTAATTTGGTCCCTCCGCGAGTCGCGGAGGTTTGTACTGAAAACTCCGCGAGTCGCGGAGTTATTTTTTTTTTTTTTTTTTTTTTTTTTTTTTTTTTTTTTTATAATCTTTAACTTATAAAACAATTAAGAAATTAATTTTAAAATTTTGTTTCCCTTGTTATTTAGGACGAGGTCGTTTCGGATCGATGTCCTAGTCCGTCCCTCGACAAAATTTTAAAATTTGTCTTTTTGTAGCGATTGTTTTAAAAGCTAAGATTTTTGGGTTTTTTAATGTTTTTGGCATACTTTAAATCAACAAGATTAAAAATAATGATAATAAAAGTTCTCGTCCCTCCCTCGGGTAAAGCAATTTCGGTTCAAAGACCTAGTCTTCAACTTACGACGAATTTTAAAATCATATTTTTAACTTAATGAGATAAAGTAAATTTTTGTTTTTAAATTCACACAACTTAAATAATAAATTTAAAATTAAAAAATTAAAAATTAAAAATTCACACCAAACTTAATTTAAAAATTCATAAATTCATATCAAACTTATATTAATTTTTCAAATATTTACAATTTTAAATATATTGTTTTTATAAAGTTTACAATATTAATTTAAGGTTTAAATATTAAGATTAAAAACATAATAAAATTAAAAATCTTTTTGTCTTTTTATCCCACTTTAATCAATCAAATATTATCAAAAATATGCGCCCCTCTTTTCGGTAAAGTAATTTCGGTTCCAAGACCTAATTTAACTCATGACGAATTTTTGAAATATTTTGGGTTGATTGATTAAAGATATTTATACCTTAAGAATAAACGTTAAATTTCGCAGTGATGTAATAAATTTTTGAACGATATCAATAATTTCGGTCGCCAAACCTAATTTTATTTAATACCAATTTAATACTTTTTAGCGAACAAATTAGCGTTTATTATCAAAAGGTTAAAAATAAAAATAAAAATAAAAACTATACAGACATACCTGTGAAATAGATTTCTTAGTTATATGATCTATTATATTCATAAGATAGTCGGTTTAATTGGTTTTCCATGGCTGCATAGGCGTAACCTCGAGCATTCATTGTCTTTTCTTCTAAACATATGAACGGTCCGTCTCTGCATAAAGTAACAAATTCGGTATTTGAATAAGTTTGATTATTTGAACATTTACCTCCATGTGACCATTTTCCGCATTTGTGACATTTTTCTAGGTGTCGTGCTCTTCTTTTTGCTGCGGATTTTGATTTTCCTTTACCAAATTGTAACTTATTATCTTCGCATCTGGATCCTTTTCTAACTCCGTCCATTCTTTCTCTGATTACTGATACTAATTCACTCGGTAGTATGTCATTATTTCGTTTAGTGATCAAAGCGTGTAGCATTAGACCATGGTTTAGTTCACAGGCAGTCTTCATTTTGTAAAACCCTAAAAAAAATAAAAATTCAGAATGGGGGGAGAAGACTAGTTCTTTAGGGTCTGCTAGGGAAAGACCATACGTGTTCCATTTTCGAGAACTACACGAAAACAGACAATCTAACTCTAACAGAAATTCATATTATCCTTTAAAGACTTGATTCTCCCCACACTTAGTTAGCTGTGGTGTCGAAATTGTGATTAACTTCGTTGTCGACTTCCATCGGACCATGTATGTAATGTTTAACTCTGTGACCATTAACTTTAAATTCAATCCCATTTGAATTTATTAATTCTATCGTTCCGTATGGGAAAACTCTTTTGATTATGAATGGTCCAGACCATCTTGATTTCAATTTTCCAGGAAATAGCTTGAATCGTGAATTGAAAAGAAGAACTCTGTCTCCTTCTTTAAATTCTTTTGAACTTCTGATTCTTTTATCATGCCATTTCTTCGTTCTTTCTTTATAGATTAACGAATTCTCGTATGCTTCATGTCTTAATTCTTCTAATTCGTTTAGTTGACTTAATCGTAGACGTCCGGCTTCATGTAAATCAAGATTACATGTCTTCAAAGCCCAAAATGCTTTGTGTTCAATTTCTACTGGAAGATGACATGCTTTTCCATACACAAGTCTAAAAGGTGTGGTTCCAATTGGAGTTTTGTAGGCTGTTCTAAAAGCCCAGAGTGCATCCTCCAATTTAATGGACCATTCCTTCGGATTTGATCCTACGGTTTTCTCAAGAATACGTTTTAAAGCTCGGTTGGTATTTTCAACTTGTCCACTTGTTTGTGGATGATATGCGGTGGAGATTTTATGAGTTACTCCATATCTTTTAAGAACTTTCTCAAGTTGATTATTACAGAAATGAGTACCCCGATCACTTATTAAAGCTTTCGGTGTTCCAAACCTTGCAAAAAGACGTTTTAAAAAGTTTACTACAACTCGTGCATCGTTAGTTGGGAGAGCTTGTGCTTCCGCCCATTTAGATACATAATCAATGGCTACGAGTATATATAGATTATTATGAGATTTTGGAAATGGACCCATAAAGTCAATACCCCAAATGTCAAATACTTCACATACTTGGATGACATTTTGTGGCATTTCATCACGTTTACTTATTTTTCCGGCCCTTTGACATGCATCACAGGATTTGCAAAGAAGGTGTGCGTCTTTGTAAATTGTAGGCCAATAGAATCCAGCTTCATAAACTTTTCTTGCTGTTAGTTGAGGCCCATAATGCCCTCCTGTTGGTCCTGTGTGACAATGGTTTAAAATTTTACTAGCTTCATCTCCAAATACACATCGGCGTATTATTCCATCGGGACAACTTTTAAACAGATGTGGATCTTCCCAGAAATAGTGTTTTATATCACTGAAGAATTTCTTTCGTCTTTGGTACGATAATCCTTTTTCAAGGAATCCACAAACTAAGTAGTTTGCATAGTCTGCAAACCATGGGATTTCTTTATAATCTATCTTCAATAGATATTCATCAGGAAAGTTGTCTTGTATGGCCGATTCATTCAGAACTTCTAATTCGGGATTTTCAAGACGAGAAAGATGATCAGCGGCGAGATTTTCTGCTCCTTTTTTATCTCGGATTTCAATATCAAACTCTTGTAAGAGTAAGATCCAACGGATTAATCTTGGTTTAGCATCTTGTTTTGAAAATAGGTATCTAAGAGCAGAATGGTCGGTATAGACCACCGTTTTTGCTAGAACGAGATATGATCGAAATTTGTCAAAAGCAAAGACAATAGCAAGGAGTTCTTTTTCAGTAGTTGTATAGTTCGTTTGTGCTCCTTGTAATGTCTTACTAGCATAATATATAGGTTGAAATCGTTTTTCAATCCTTTGTCCTAAAACGGCTCCCATTGCAAAATCACTTGCATCGCACATTAGTTCAAATGGTAGATTCCAATTTGGTGTTATCATGATCGGTGCATTAGTGAGTTTTTCTTTAAGAATATTAAAAGATTTGATACATTCATCTGAAAAGATGAATGGCGCATCCTTTTCTAGGAGTTTATTCATAGGAGTGGCAATTTTAGAAAAATCTTTTATGAAACGTCGGTAAAAACCGGCATGCCCTAGAAAACTCCTAACTCCTCTAACATTGGTGGGATGTGGAAGTTTAGCAATTACATCTACTTTAGCTCTATCCACTTCAATTCCTTCTTTTGAAATTTTATGTCCAAGAACGATGCCTTCTTTAACCATGAAATGGCATTTCTCCCAATTAAGTACTAGATTTGATTTTTCGCATCTAATTAGCATTCGTTCCAGATTAACTAGACATGATTTAAATGTATCACCGAAGACTGAAAAGTCATCCATGAATACTTCCATGCATTCTTCTATCATGTCGTGAAAAATCGCCATCATGCACCTTTGAAAGGTTGCAGGGGCGTTGCAAAGTCCAAATGGCATGCGTTTGTAAGCAAAAGTACCATAAGGGCACGTGAATGTGGTTTTCTCTTGGTCTTCGGGTGCTATTGGAATTTGAAAATATCCGGAAAATCCATCTAGAAAACAATAGTAACTATTTCCGGCTAATCTTTCCAACATTTGATCTATGAAAGGTAAGGGAAAGTGATCTTTTCTGGTGGCGTCATTTAATTTTCTATAATCAATACATACACGCCATCCTGTTACAGTCCTAGTAGGAATAAGCTCATTTTTCTCATTTGTGATGACAGTCATGCCACCCTTCTTAGGCACGCATTGAACTGGGCTTACCCATGGACTATCAGAAATTGGATATATCAAACCTGCATCTAGCAGTTTAATAATCTCCTTCTTAACTACATCTTGCATATTAGGATTTAGTCTTCGTTGGCGTTGCACATACGTTTTATGACCTTCTTCCATAAGGATTTTATGTGTGCAATACGAAGGACTTATTCCTTTAATATCATGAATCTTCCATGCAATGGCTGGTTTATGAGCTTTCAACACAGAAATGAGTTGTGATTTCTCATTTTCAGTAAGAGAAGACGATATTATTACAGGTAATTCAGATTCACCATGTAAATAAGCGTATTCCAAATGGTTTGGAAGTGGCTTTAACTCTAATTTCGGAGGTTCTTCTATCGATGATTTATATCGATATCTGTCTTCTTCTTTTAGCATTTGAATTTCTTCTGTTGTTGGTTCATATCCATTAGCTATAAGTGTAGCTAACATTTCAGCTTCATCAATTGGTTCATTTCCTTCTCCTAAAGAACATTCTCCTGTTCCTTGTAATTCTGGAAATTCTTCTAATAATTCTGCATGTGCATCTATAGTTTGAATATAATAACATGTATCATCTGCAGATTGTGGTTGTTGCATGGCTCTATCAACTGAAAAGGTAACACTCTCATCCTCTATACTTAGGGTCAGTTTCTTACCGAACACGTCTATCATTGCTTTAGCCGTGTTTAAGAATGGTCTTCCTAATATGAGAGGAACTTGAGAATCTTCTTCCATGTCTAAAACAACAAAATCTACTGGAAATACTAAAGTACCAACTTTAACTAGCATGTTCTCCATTATCCCTCTAGGATATTTTATTGATCTATCGGCTAGTTGTATGCTTATTCTTGTTGGTTTTAATTCTCCAAGGTCTAATTTAGCGTATAGTGAATACGGCATTAGATTTATACTAGCACCTAAATCAGCCAATGCTTCTATTGAACTAAGGCTACCCAGAAAACATGGAATTGTGAAACTTCCTGGATCAGATAATTTTTCTGGTATCTTATTCAACAGCACTGCTGAACAATTAGCATTCATAGTAACAGCCGAGAGTTCTTCCATTTTCCTTCTATTCGTGATTAGATCTTTCAAGAATTTAGCATACCTTGGCATTCCTGAAATTACATCAATGAAAGGAAGATTTACATTTATCTGTTTAAACATATCCAAGAATTTGGATTGCTCGGCTTCAAGTTTTTCCTTCTTCATTTTACTCGGGTAAGGAAGTGGTGGTTGGTATGGTTTAACATAAGGTTTAGCCTTAACTGTGTTATCTTCATTAACCTTTTCAACTACCAGTTCTTTTTCCTTATCTTGATCAGGTTGTGGTTCTTGTGGAATAGGAATAGTTTCATCAGAAGTTACAGGTATTTCAGGTGATTTAAGTGTTGTACCACTTCTTGTGGTAATAGCTTTAGCTGTTTCATTCCGGGGGTTAGCATTTGTATCGCTTGGTAGACTTCCCGGTTTTCTTTCACCTATTAACCTTGCTAGGTTACTTACTTCTTGTTCCAGATTTTGAATAGAAGCTTGTTGATTTCTAAATGCTTGAGCATTTTGTTCATTGGTTTGTTTTTGAGATGTGAAAAACTGCGTTTGAGTTTCAACTAGCTTCGTCATCATATCTTCTAAATTCGGCTTTTTATCATCGGTTTGTTGTGGTGGTTTGTTTTGAAAATTAGGTCTTTGCTGATTGTAAGTATTATTGGATACTTGTTGATTGCTAGGACCTTGTTGGTTGTTGTATGGAATATTTCGGTTATAATTCTGGTTTTGATTGTAAATCGGTCTTGGCGGTTGATAATTATTCTGATAATTATTTCCAGGCCTTTGGTTTATGTATGAAATATTCTCTCTTTGTTCCATTGTTAATTCAATACTGAGACAATCTTTTGTCAAATGTGGTCCTCCACACTGCTCACAACTAATTCGTATAGCATGAATATCTTTAGTCATCTTTTCCATTCGTCTTTCGAAAGCATCTATCTTTGCCGAAATGGAATCTAAGTCATGGCTAGAATCGGCTCTAGCTGCTTTAGATGATCTAATGATGTCTTTTTCTTGGTGCCACTCATGTGAGTGGGAAGCAGTGTTATCAATAATTTTGTACGCATCAGTTTCGGTTTTCTTCATAATAGAACCACCAGCTGCTATATCTATGTCTTTTCTTGTAGTGATGTCGCATCCTCGGTAGAATATTTGTACTATTTGACAGGTGTCTAAACCATGTTGCGGACATCCTCTTAACAACTTTCCATATCTTGTCCATGCCTCATATAGAGTTTCATTTGGCTTTTGTGTGAACGTAACAATTTCTGCTTGAAGTCTTACGGCTTTAGATGCAGGAAAGAATTGTTTAAGAAATTTATCAATTAAAACGTCCCATGTATCGATCGCTCCTTCAGGTAACGATTCCAACCAATCTTTGGCTTCTCCCTTTAAAGTCCAGGGAAATAACATGAGATATATCTGTTCATCCTCCACTTCTCGGATTTTAAATAGTGTGCAGATCCTATTAAAGGTACGTAGATGTTCATTTGGATCTTCCTTCGGCGCACCACTAAATTGGCATTGATTAGTCACCATGTGTAAAATTTGTCCTTTGATTTCATAATCTGGCGCATTAATGTCTGGATGAGTAATTGCGTGACCTTGGCCAGTGCGTTTAGCTCTCATTCGGTCTTCCATACTTAAAGGTTCCAGATTCTCCATAATTGAATTTGTTGACTCGGTATCACTAGATGATTCTGATTTAATAGTTCGTTTCTCAACAATCTCTGTTTGAATGATTGTTGGTTCCGGAGGAAAGTTTAATGGTTCAGGATCTATGAACCGTTCCTGAATATTTTCTGGATTCTCAATTGTGAGGTTTGTTTCAAAAACTGGATTATCGGAAATTTGAACTGAAGTACTTGGTCGACTGGATGACGATTCTAAAGAAAAATCAACGGCGGTTATATTTGTTAAACGATGTCTTGATCGAGTTACAGGTGGTGAACGTACAAAAGGTGATGAACGTCTTGCTCGGTGCATTCACTGAATATCCTATTAGTTTTTAAAAGGAAAGAAAAATTATAATAAGTTATCCAATCAATAGACTTTTCTGATTTTGCCCACGTTTCGAATAGCCAAAAGATGCAGCAGAGGGGCAGGATTCGTTTGGTCTCAATATAATTGAGGACTGTTTGGCTCCAATAACCCGGTCCACGTACAAATCCAACTATTACTACGAACCAGAAAATTTTGATGTCTATTAATTTAACCACTTAAAATAAATTTTCGTAATTTTAAGAAATTTAGATAAGAAGTAGAAAAAAAAATTCTAAGTCCTAAAACTAGAATGGCGAGAAATAAGAGAGAAAAAGATTGCGCGTCGAAAAATGTCGAAAAAGAAAAAAATGGTTGAAAAATAAAAGGTGACGGAAAAATAAAAGAAACTTATAAAAACTTAAAAATACTTAACTAATTTAACCTTATTACTACAACTAACTTAAAATTATAATCGCAAATTGATATTACTAATTGGAATGATAATTGATACATAGTAAAAGGTCTAAAAATATTAAAGCTTACAAGAAAAACTAAATCCCAAATGGAAATAACTTAAAAAGAAACTAAAACTTAAAAAGGCGTCGCAAAATTCTAAAGCACCTAAATCTTAGTCTAAAGAAAAAGCACTTAAGGAATTCTACGGCAAAGCCTAAAAATCTAGGAGTAAAAATAACTATAGTAAAAACTAAGTTTAAAATTAATTATGAGCTAAAAAATACAAAAGTTACGCTACAATGATTAAAAAGGTACAAAATATAAAAATATACAAAAAGTTGTAAAAGGTACAATTTTTATAAAAATATTATTTTTATATTATTTATTTAATAAAACTACAAATAATACAATTTTATTAAAACTAATTTAACAAAATACAACAAATTAAATAAAAAGTAAAATTAAATCTAATAATAATAATAATAGTAATTAGGTTTTAATAATAATAATAATAATAATAAATAATAACCCGTGATTAGGGTTTTTGTCCGAGTGTCAGAGGCCCTCCGCGAGTCGCGGCAAATAAAGAGTAAAACCCCGCAAGTCGCGGGGATCCAGAAATCAGTTGACAGGTTTTGTTTTTTACGCGTTTTTCTTTATATTTTTTTTTTTTTTATTATTTTCTGTTTTCTGTTTTTAATTTAAATAAACGATTTTTAATAAAATTTATATTTTTATAAATTAAAATAAAGATAAAGAAACTTATAAAACTTAAATATTTAACAAAATCCTAAAAATACTTATATTTTTGTTTTTCTTTTTATATTTTTGAATGATTAAAACGTAATTTTTACAAAAACGACTTTTAATAAAAGTAAATAAAAATCTTTTTTTTTTTTTTTTATTATATTAGCGTTGCGCTTCCGGCTTTTAAGATGTTTCCCCGGCAGCGGCGCCAAAATTACTTGATGTTTCGCGAGGTGTATATAAAATAGTTATTAAATTTTAGCAGGAAATACTATTAAATACGATACAATTTTACACAAGATATTTATTTATTTATAGAATGGATATACTTAAACCTTGCTACAACACTTATAGGCAGTGTACCTAATCGTACAGTAGTGTAGTTTTTAGTAAGTCCGGTTCGTTCCACAGGGAAATCTTTAAACAAAGCTCAACGCTATATTAGTTTACTTTTATTAAAAATACAAATATATATATAAGTAATATTATTATTATAAAGGGGGGTTTTTACCGTTTAATGACCGGTTTGTCGATTTTAAAACTTTAGTCGCAGTTAAAACCTAATGTAAAATATAAAATAAATACAAGACTTAAATTAAAGCGTAAAGTAAATAACGATAATGAAATTGCGAATAAAAATGCGATAAAATAAAATTGCGATAATTAAAAGGTACGATAATTAAAAGTGCGATAAAATGAAATAACAATAAATAAAAGTGCGATAATTAGAAGTGCAATTAAATATAAAATAAAGGAAATTAAATATGAAAATAAAAGAATTATGCTTATTTAAACATCCGTAATCATGATGTTAGACGTGTTGATTTTAGTTTTATGCCCTTGGGTTAATTGTCCTTTGTCCTGGATTATTCAATATGTCCGTCTGGTTTTTGTCCATAACAGTCCATCAGTCATAAATATAAATTGCAAGTGTCCTTGTCAAATTATTATTATACCCGAAGATAAATATTCCAACTAATTGGGGATTCGAATTGTAACAAGGTTTTAATACTTTGTTTAATGAATACACCAGGTTATCGACTGCGTGTAAACCAAGGTTTTACTACTTTGTTAACAATTACACCAATTACCCTTGAATGTAATTTCACCCCTGTTTTGATTATTCTAGTGGCTATTAATCCATTCCCGTGTCCGGTTAAATGAACGATTATTCGTACATATAAATACCCCGCCCATCGTGTCCGATCGAGTGTATATGGTAATTTATAGGGACGCCCAATTGTAAATCTTTATATTAACTTTAACAAACTTTCATTTAGTTAAACAAATATAAAGCCCATTAATAGCCCATAGTCTAGTTTCCACAAGTGTCGTTCTTTTATCCAAACCCCAATTATGGTACAAAGCCCAATTACCCAATTTTAGTAATTAGCCCAACATCATGATTACTTCGTTTTAAACAAGCATAATAATAACTTAGCTACGAGACATTAATATAAAAAGGTTGAACATAACTTACAATGATTAAAAATAGCGTAGCGTTACACGGACAGAATTTCGACTTATACCCTTACAACATTCGCTAACATACCCTTATTATTAGAATTATAATTAAAATTAAAATATAAATTATAAATATAAATATATTACTTCGTATGAAGAGAAGAAAAAAATTGATATATTTTGATCAGAATTCGGGTTGATTTTATAGCCAGATTTGATTTTTGGGGCTCCGCGACTCGCGGCCAAATAGCCTTCAAACTCCGCGAGTCGCGGAGAGGTATTTTCATTTTCCACCCTTAGAGTTTCCTGCTGCCGACGGTTTTAAATATATATATATAATATATATATAATTAATATAATTAATTATATATTATATTATATTTATATATATAGTTAACTTGTAATTTTTAGTCCGTTGCGTCGAGCGTTAAGAGTTGACTCTGGTCCCGGTTCCGGATTTTCGAACGTCTTCGCGTACAATTTAATATCTTGTACTTTGCGTTTTGAATCTTGTACTCTTGTGAATTTGAGCCGTTTCTTATCAATAATTGGAACCTTTTTGATTGTCTTTTGTACTTTTGAGCTTTTTGGTCGTTTGCGTCTTCAATTCGTCGAATCTGTCTTTTGTCTTCACCTTTTATTATTTAAACGAATATCTCTTGTAAATAGAACAATTGCAACTAAAAGCTTGTCTTTCTTGAGGAATAATGCTATGAAATATATGTTCGTTTTTAGCATTATCATACCCGTAACAAGCTCCGGGTCTTCCTGTGCCTCTGCCGCATTAATATTGAAAACTCTTCCACGGCCTTGTCCATTCGTGTTCTCCTGGTTCGGGCAATTTCTAATAATGTGGCCCGGTTTTCCACATTTATAACAAACTACATTGGCATAACTTGCTCCGACACTACTTGCTCCGCCATTACTCGTTCCGACACCATTTGTTCCTTTCGTTCTATTAACCCCTGGTCCGTAGACCTCACACTTCGCCGCGCTATGACCATTTCTTTTACACTTGTTGCAAAATTTGGTGCAGAATCCCGAGTGATTCTTTTCACACCTTTGGCATAGCTGTTTCTCATTGTTGTTGTTGTTGGGATGATTGTTGTAGTTGCTGTTGTTGTTGTTGTTGTTGTTGTTGTTGTTGGGCCGTTTGTTGTAGTTGCGATTGATGTTGCGATTATTGGGATAATTATTGCGATTATTGTTGTAATTGCTGTTGTTGTTGTATTGGTGATTCTTATCACCGTTTTCCTCCCACTTTCTTTTGACTTGCTTCACATTGGCCTCTTCAGCAGTCTGTTCTTTAATTCTTTCTTCAATCTGGTTCACGAGTTTGTGAGCCATTCTACATGCCTGTTGTATGGAGGCGGGCTCGTGTGAACTTATATCTTCTTGGATTCTTTCCGGTAATCCTTTCACAAACGCGTCGATCTTCTCTTCCTCATCTTCGAATGCTCCTAGACACAATAGGCACAATTCTGTGAATCGTCTTTCGTACGTGGTAATATCAAATCCTTGGGTTCGTAACCCTCTAAGTTCTGTCTTGAGCTTATTGACCTCGGTTCTGGGACGGTACTTCTCGTTCATCAAGTGCTTGAATGCTGACCACGGTAGTGCGTACGCATCGTCTTGTCCCACTTGCTCTAGATAGGTATTCCACCATGTTAACGCAGAACCTGTGAAGGTATGCGTAGCGTACTTCACTTTGTCCTCTTCAGTACACTTACTTATGGCAAACACCGATTCGACCTTCTCGGTCCACCGTTTCAATCCGATCGGTCCTTCGGTTCCATCAAATTCCAAAGGTTTGCAGGCAGTGAATTCTTTGTAGGTGCATCCTACACGATTTCCTGTACTACTAGATCCAAGGTTATTGTTGGTATGTAGCGCAGCCTGTACTGCGGCTATGTTTGAAGCTAGAAAAGTACGGAATTCCTCTTCATTCATATTCACGGTGTGTCGAGTAGTCGGTGCCATTTCCTTCAAAATAGTCAAATGGAACAAGTTAATCATACAGAATATTAAGAGTAGTTAATAGTATTTCGTAGCATAATATGAACTCATTTATAAAAGCTTTTTCTTCATATTAGCGTTTTATAAGTTTAAATTCGGGTAGTACCTACCCGTTAAGTTCATACTTAGTAGCTAATATACAATTCAACTACTACAATTCTATATGAAAAACTGATTATAATAATATTTCGCGTTCAAACATTTATACAATATTTTACAAACTTACAATACCGCTTATTTTACATAAAGCATGAAATATAGCACACAATAACTTTGATACAAGATAGTTGTGAAGATAATTCTAGCTAGTACACAAGTCGTTCAACAAAGGCAATAAAGACACGTAATTCATACGTCCAGAAACAAGTCATGCATTCTGGTTTTACTAGGACTACTTCCCATCCTTGGTCTTGTGCAACATAACCATTATGGCCGTTGATAAGACAGCGTGTTGTAACGTCGTCAAAGGGAAGAGGGTTACGTAATGTCCAACAGTCCCGTAACAATCTAAAAACCTCATTTCTTACCCCAATTACCGACTCCGTCACTTGTGGGAACGTTTTGTTTAATAGCTGTAGCCCGATGTTCTTTTTCTCACTTTGGTGAGAAGCGAACATTACTAACCCATAAGCATAGCATGCTTCTTTATGTTGCATGTTAGTCGCTTTTTCTAAATCATGAAGTCCTATATTCGGATACATTGAGTCAAAATAATTTCTTAACCCGTTGTGTAAAATAGCATTTGGGTTCCCCGCAATATATGCGTCAAAGTAAACACATCGTAACTTATGGGTTTCCCAATGTGATATCCCCCATCTTTCAAACGAAAGTCTCTTATAAACCAAGACATTCTTGGAACATTCTTCGAATGTCTTACAAACTGATCTCGCCTTAAATAGTTGTGCCGAGGAATTCTGACCGACTCTAGACAAGATTTCATCAATCATGTCTCCGGGTAGGTCTATTAAAATATTGGGTTGTCTATCCATTTTGCGTTTTTATACTGTAAAATAGACAAGAGTTAGATTCATAAAAAAAATACTTATTAATACAAGCAATTTTTACATATATCATAAAGCATAAGCACACTATATTACATATATTACACCACATGAATACAACTATCTTATTCCGACTCGCTTGTTTCTTCTTCTTCGGTTTTGGTTCGTTTTGCCAAGTTTCTAGGGATATATGATTTTCCCCTAATACGAGCCGTCGTTATCCACATTGGTTTAGAAAAACCTGGTGGTTTAGAGGTTCCCGGGTCATTGTTACAACTTAAGGACTTCGGGGGTTGACGATACATATAAAGTTCATCGGGGTTGGAATTAGATTTCTCTATTTTTATGCCCTTTCCCTTATTATTTTCTTTTGCCTTTTTAAATTCAGTTGGGGTAATTTCTATAACATCATCGGAATTCTCGTCGGAATCCGATTCATCGGAGAATTGGTAATCCTCCCAATATTTTGCTTCCTTGGCGGAAACACCATTGACCATAATTAACCTTGGTCGGTTGGTTGAGGATTTTCTTTTACTTAACCGTTTTATTATTTCCCCCACCGGTTCTATTTCTTCATCCGGTTCTGATTCTTCTTCCGGTTCCGATTCTTCTTCCGGGTCCGACTCTTCTTCCGGTTCCTCTTCGGGAACTTGTGAATCAGTCCACGAATCATTCCAATTTACATTTGACTCTTCATTATTATTAGGTGAGTCAATGGGACTTGTTCTAGAGGTAGACATCTATCACATAATATCAAACGCGTTAAGAGATTAATATATCACATAATATTCACATGTTAAAAATATATAGTTTCCAACAAAATTTGTTAAGCAATCATTTTTAAAGAAAACACGGTCGAAGTCCAGACTCACTAATGCATCCTAACAAACTCGATAAGACACACTAATGCAAATTTTCTGGTTCTCTAAGACCAACGCTCGGATACCAACTGAAATGTCCCGTTCTTATTGATTAAAAACGTTCCATATTAATTGATTTCGTTGCGAGGTTTTGACCTCTATATGAGACGTTTTTCAAAGACTGCATTCATTTTAAAACAAACCATAACCTTTATTTCATCAATAAAGGTTTAAAAAGCTTTACGTAGATTATCAAATAATGATAATCTAAAATATCCTGTTTACACACGACCATTACATAATGGTTTACAATACAAATATGTTACAACAAAATAAGTTTCTTGAATGCAGTTTTTACACAATATCATACAAGCATGGACTCCAAATCTCGTCCTTATTTAAGTATGCGACAGCGGAAGCTCTTAATAATCACCTGAGAATAAACATGCTTAAAACGTCAACAAAAATGTTGGTGAGTTATAGGTTTAACCTATATATATCAAATCATAATAATAGACCACAAGATTTCGTATTTCAATACAAATCCCATACATAGAGATAAAAATCATTCATATGGTGAACACCTGGTAACCGACATTAACAAGATGCATATATAAGAATATCCCCATCATTCCGGGACACCCTTCGGATATGATATAAATTTCGAAGTACTAAAGCATCCGGTACTTTGGATGGGGTTTGTTAGGCCCAATAGATCTATCTTTAGGATTCGCGTCAATTAGGGTGTCTGTTCCCTAATTCTTAGATTACCAGACTTAATAAAAAGGGGCATATTTGATTTCGATAATTCAACCATAGAATGTAGTTTCACGTACTTGTGTCTATTTTGTAAATCATTTATAAAACCTGCATGTATTCTCATCCCAAAAATATTAGATTTTAAAAGTGGGACTATAACTCACTTTCACAGATTTTTACTTCGTCGGGAAGTAAGACTTGGCCACTGGTTGATTCACGAACCTATAACAATATATACATATATATCAAAGTATGTTCAAAATATATTTACAACACTTTTAATATATTTTGATGTTTTAAGTTTATTAAGTCAGCTGTCCTCGTTAGTAACCTACAACTAGTTGTCCACAGTTAGATGTACAGAAATAAATCGATAAATATTATCTTGAATCAATCCACGACCCAGTGTATACGTATCTCAGTATTGATCACAACTCAAACTATATATATTTTGGAATCAACCTCAACCCTGTATAGCTAACTCCAACATTCACATATAGAGTGTCTATGGTTGTTCCGAAATATATATAGATGTGTCGACATGATAGGTCGAAACATTGTATACGTGTCTATGGTATCTCAAGATTACATAATATACAATACAAGTTGATTAAGTTATGGTTGGAATAGATTTGTTACCAATTTTCACGTAGCTAAAATGAGAAAAATTATCCAATCTTGTTTTACCCATAACTTCTTCATTTTAAATCCGTTTTGAGTGAATCAAATTGCTATGGTTTCATATTGAACTCTATTTTATGAATCTAAACAGAAAAAGTATAGGTTTATAGTCGGAAAAATAAGTTACAAGTCATTTTTGTAAAGGTAGTCATTTCAGTCGAAAGAACGACGTCTAGATGACCATTTTAGAAAACATACTTCCACTTTGAGTTTAACCATAATTTTTGGATATAGTTTCATGTTCATAATAAAAATCATTTTCTCAGAATAACAACTTTTAAATCAAAGTTTATCATAGTTTTTAATTAACTAACCCAAAACAGCCCGCGGTGTTACTACGACGGCGTAAATCCGGTTTTACGGTGTTTTTCGTGTTTTCAGGTTTTAAATCATTAAGTTAGCATATCATATAGATATAGAACATGTTTTTAGTTGATTTTAAAAGTCAAGTTAGAAGGATTAACTTTTGTTTGCGAACAAGTTTAGAATTAACTAAACTATGTTCTAGTGATTACAAGTTTAAACCTTCGAATAAGATAGCTTTATACGTATGAATCGAATGATGTTATGAACATCATTACTACCTTAATTTCCTTGGATAAACCTACTGGAAAAGAGAAAAATGGATCTTGCTTCAACGGATCCTTGGATGGCTCGAAGTTCTTGAAGCAGAATCATGACACGAAAACAAGTTCAAGTAAGATCATCACTTGAAATAAGATTGTTATAGTTATAGAAATTGAACCAAAGTTTGAATATGATTATTACCTTGTATTAGAATGATAACCTACTGTAAGAAACAAAGATTTCTTGAGGTTGGATGATCACCTTACAAGATTGGAAGTGAGCTAGTAAACTTGAAAGTATTCTTGATTTTATGTAACTAGAACTTGTAGAATATATGAAGAACACTTAGAACTTGAGAGATATCAATTAGATGAAGAAAATTGAAGAATGAAAGTGTTTGTAGGTGTTTTTGGTCGTTGGTGTATGGATTAGATATAAAGGATATGTAATTTTGTTTTCATGTAAATAAGTCATGAATGATTACTCATATTTTTGTAATTTTATGAGATATTTCATGCTAGTTGCCAAATGATGGTTCCCACATGTGTTAGGTGACTCACATGGGCTGCTAAGAGCTGATCATTGGAGTGTATATACCAATAGTACATACATCTAAAAGCTGTGTATTGTACGAGTACGAATACGGGTGCATACGAGTAGAATTGTTGATGAAACTGAACGAGGATGTAATTGTAAGCATTTTTGTTAAGTAGAAGTATTTTGATAAGTGTATTGAAGTCTTTCAAAAGTATATAAATACATATTAAAACACTACATGTATATACATTTTAACTGAGTCGTTAAGTCATCTTTAGTCGTTACATGTAAGTGTTGTTTTTAAACCTTTAGGTTAACGGTCTTGTTAAATGTTGTTAACCCAATGTTTATAATATCAAATGAGATTTTAAATTATTATATTATCATGATATTATCATGTATGAATATCTCTTAATATGATATATATACATTAAATGTCTTTACAACGATAATCGTTACATATATGTCTCGTTTAAAAATCATTAAGTTAGTAGTCTTGTTTTTACATATGTAGTTCATTGTTAATATACTTAATGATATGTTTACTTATCATAGTATCATGTTAACTATATATATATCCATATATATGTCATCATATAGTTTTTACAAGTTTTAACGTTCGTGAATCACCGGTCAACTTGGGTGGTCAATTGTCTATATGAAACATATTTCAATTAATCAAGTCTTAACAAGTTTGATTGCTTAACATGTTGGAAACATTTAATCATGTAAATATCAATCTCAATTAATATATATAAACATGGAAAAGTTCGGGTCACTACAATGTGCATGGAGTCTTACATGGCATATTTTTTCGAGGAAACGTTGCATTCACCAAATCATCACCATGTATCTTATTTTGACTGCATTGTCAATGGAAGTACCATTGTAAACTATTATTTACGATGATTGTCTATATGTAGATATCATCATATGTCGAAAACCTTTGATTTAAATATTCATTTATGGTGTGCCTTTTCAAAAGAATGTTATTATTACAAAACGTATCATATAGAGGTCAAATACCTCGCAATGAAATCGATGAATGATGTGTTCG
Organism: Rutidosis leptorrhynchoides; assembly: GCF_046630445.1. Lineage (NCBI taxonomy): Eukaryota > Viridiplantae > Streptophyta > Magnoliopsida > Asterales > Asteraceae > Rutidosis > Rutidosis leptorrhynchoides. Next base: position 274,646,639 of record NC_092333.1, on the reverse strand, counting down.
TCCATATGGATTTGGAGCGATCGTCACACATGCCGTCAACTGTCGATGAAATGAAAGTTCGTCTTTTAAAAACGAATGCAATGTTCGTAAAATGTATCATATAGAGGTCAAATATCTCGCGATGTAACCAAATGTAATGCATTCGTCCAGATGGATTAGGACGGGTCATGAAAGATAACTCATTTTTGAGGAGTTATTTTAGTATTTTTGAGTCATTTTGATGCCAAAACACACTAAAATGGGTAAAAATGGGAAAAAGATATTTCTAATGATTGTATCAAAGTTATGTATTAAACAGGATCAAAAATAAAGAAAATTGCAAAACAGCTGCATGAAGCCATCGGCATGGAGTATACAAAGCCGCCGGCTTGGAGTTAAAAGTGTCAGAATGTTCCAGAATCTTCGTAAAATTAAAAGAACTTGTTGATCAAGCAAAAGGCAAAGGAAGCCGCCGGCTTCTCATTGAAGCCGCCGGCCTGGTTGACACGGTTTCTTAACTTATCGACCAAGTTCAAGTAAAAATGGAAACAAAATCAAGATAAAATCAAAAAGATTTGGCGGATCTCTGAAGCCGCCGGCCTGGTCTGAAGCTGCCAATTTAGCTTGCGGATTAAGTTTTACTTGCACAAGGAGTCACCGACTCAAGTCAAGCCGCCGGCTTCCCACTGAAGTTGCCGTCTTGGCCACCGCCCCTGAATATTATAAATACAGGCCTCTGGTCTCAGTTTTCATATATAGTTAGTTTTTCAGAATTCAATAACTCTGTTAGGTCGTTTTTAGGGGGTTTTCTTTAAACCCGTAGGTTAGATTTACTTATTGTAATCAAGATTCAAGTTTTAATTCAAGTTCTTTTACATCTACCTTCTTTTTAAGGTATGATTCTATCCTTATTTTATTGTTTTATCTATTTTATTTGCTGTATTCGTTTCTGTTCGTCTTTTACTATGAACTAAATGTTCATAGTGATTACGTGGACGAAAAATGAACTTCATCTGGGAATTAGATGAAGCCGCCGGCCTGACCCTCAAGCCGCCGGCTTGGTGTGAAGGAAGCCACCGGCTTCGTGCTTGATTCTGTGTAGTTTTGGTTCTGTCCCAGATCTGTATGGTTGAGTTTCTATAATGATATTTGAATTTTTTTCGTATCTGTTTTGCTTGATTACACTTGTTTTCCATACTTAATGATTAAATAACATGATTTTAGGGTTGATTAGTCCTTGATCCGACAATCCATTATTCGATTCATGCTACTTGTTTAGATCTAGTCCGTCAAACTTGTCAAATTGAATTGTATGCAACTAGGTTACAAAGCTTAATAGTGATAAACTTATTTGATGTGAATTACGCTTATATAATAGAAATTGATATTGTTAGGCTTAATCGAAGAACCTTTGTTTGGATTTGTTTAATTAATGATTGCATGAAAACTTAGTAGTAATTGACTTTCAGCTAGTAACTTGAGTTAATCTACTCGGTGTTTAATAGCTTATATAATTTGTCAGTCTATTTGCATATTGATCCTCATCATAAGATTGATATGTATCATGTAATTGAATTGAACATGAAGAATTAAGATGTTCGTTATGCACATCACATATCTAGCATATGATTTAAGTCCTACCTATTTATTGTTATGCAACACTTAGTTTAACCTATTAAGGGATAATGATTGGTGTATGATTATTATTCTACTTTGTGTTAATATAAGTTATGAAACTTACTTAATATGATTCCCGAATGAATTGGTTGTCCATTTAATCACTTGTATTTTTACTTGTCTTTATTTTATTTTGAATCTTCAAATCATTGTTTTATTTCATTATTCTGTTTATCTTTAAAAGCATCTCTTCCTTAAGAGATAAGAATCTATCCCATAAAAGACATAAAGACATATCTTTAATTCTTTAATAAGAATTAAATAATAAAGCAACTCTTATCCATACCTACACTCTATTGGGACGATAACCTAAATTACTATCTCTGATCGGGTTTTGTTGCTCGTTAGGGTGTTAAAGTGTAATAATAATAGGTTTTATAAATTTAAAAGTTGAAGAATAAGCTAAGCACATATGCACACACTTTCAACACATCACTTGCTCAAAAGTTGCAAAGAAAATGACAAGTGCAGGAATCAGCTCTAAAAGAGCCGCTCCTTGTAAAGGAGCGCCGCTCCTGAAGGTCCAAAGCGCCGCTCTGAATAGAAAAGCGGCGCTCTCATGCACGATTTGGCTCCATTTTTCATCAGTGAGCAGAAGCGCCATTCCTAACTACAAAAAGCATCGCTCCTGTCAAGCCAAAAGCGCCGCACCAAATCTAAAAGCGCCGCTCTTATTTTAAGCCAAAAACACCTCTCCTGAAGGAAAAGCGGCGCTCCTGACGCTGATTCAGCCTAAATTTTCAACACTATAAAAGGAAAGAGATAGGTCATTTCAAGAGAGAGCTGCAGTTTTTACTCCGAATTTCACACACAAAACCCTAATTTCATCATCCATTAGAGTTTACAGGTGAATTGAAGGAAGCAAGCTCAAGTTTCATCATCATTAGCTCTAGATCTTTCTCTCTTTATCATTTTGGGTTGTAATCTCCACTTTACTTTACTCATTTTGCACTAATTAGTTGTAATATTAGTTTTTCTTCATCTAGCTTTGAATCTATTACATGTAATCACTCAAGATGATGTTTATTGATGTTTCTATGCTTATTTCTAGTGTAACCTTTACTATGTTTGGCTAAAACACTTGTGTTTGCTTATCTATGAATCTCTAATGCATACGATTTTCCCTTAATATATTGAATGAAGTTGTTTTGAATGAAAATACATGAGCTAGTGTTATTGAGTTAGCTATGAGGTCCATTGCTATGTTTGATATTGGTTTTATTTTGATTACATAGGTTGAGTAGCTCTCCTAGTGATTTGAGAAGTGAATCAATTTGTGCTTCAATACCTTAGGTAATCTAGACAACTAAATAGAGATTTCAAGTGATTGTGTTTCTAGTCTAAGTTGGTTTTCAATTGACCTTTGTTCATCATAGTGGTATTTGACTATCTAAAGTGATTTTGATGGTTAAAGGGTTTTAAGTGATTTCAACCCGAGCATAATCTCAATAATCAACTCATACATAACTTGATCTTAGGATACCAAGCTTATGTAAATTTGCAAAAGTATAATTTGATTAAGGTTTGGTAGTATTGCTAAATATTTAATAGTTCAAACAACTTAAGTGTGTTCAAACAACTTAAGTGATATCAAATTAGGTAAAACAAGGGCAATCTAAGCATATAGAGGATTAGATAAGTGAACACCCTTTGTCTTATTGATTAAATCTCATTTCTTAATTACTTGTTACTTGTTGCTAGTTAAGTTTAAGTTTATTTAATTGAAAAAGTTTAGTTGATAGTTAAAATCTCTCGCAAAACCCCCAATCAAACAAACCCCTAGGATAACTATTAGTTTCAAGTATTCAGCTTACACATATCTCTTGGGACGAACTTGATAAGAATACTTACATTAAGTGTTATAATAACCGGGTTCTAAGTGCTCGATAGTTGTGCGTGCTTATTTGTAACATTTGAATCTTGTATAAATTTTGAGGGTTAAAGATATATTGTTCCCGATGCACATCATTGATCAGTTTCTTCATGTTCATGTAAAACAAAAGTCGTTTGGACTATAATACATATGAAAGGATCCAAAGTCGTACATCTCCTAGAATCAACGTTGTCTACAACTTTCTGAGCACAAAGTCAACCAAAGAAGGGATTTTTCTTATTGACTTTGTACCCCATTCCACCATAATGTAACGTCCCGATCTCGGTCTCATCTTTGGGGTAACACCTCGCGTCCCTACAAGAACCAATAATTTCATATATTTTATAACGAATCTTTGATTACAAACACAATTGAAGATATACATTACATTTATTATGTATATATATTTTTTATTGTGTATATATTACATTTATTGTGTATATATAGTATCAGCAGACTGCAGATTAAAAATATCTTCAAAAAATAGCTGAAGATGCATTTTTGTCTTAACTGATTTGATATCGGCTAAAAAGTCACGTTTTCACCTCGGTATTAAGGCCCAAAAACAAGAAAGTTTTGAAATTTATCAGAAAAATACCCGCTTCGTCGGTTAGAATTGAAGATCAAGTAATTACGAAGACGATGCAAAAAGAATCAAGAGAATCAGAGCTAAAACGAATATTCTAGAGCGAAAACGGTGAAAGACAAGAAATCAAGTTACGATCCAGCGAAACGGGCTGCCAAACAGGCTACCAAACAGGCTGCCAATCGGCTTGCCAGTATGGCAAACGGCCTGCCATACGGCCAGATCAAACGGGCACGTTAAATGGGCTGGCCTGGAAAATGGCCCCTGAAAAGGCTTGCCAAACGGCCTGCCAGCCATTTTCAGGTAAATTTCATGCTTATTTAAATTGTCTTTGTCATTCATTCCAACACACACTTCAATTCACTTCTTTCTCTCTCTTGTACATTAGTCATACTTTCAAGGTCTTCGACTCCGTGCGGGAAATCTAGTACCTGTAGAGACCCGTCCTAATCCATAAGAACGAATACAATAACATTTGGTTACATCGCGAGGTACTTGACCTCTATATAATACATTTTACAAACATTGCATTCGTTTTTAAAAGACAAACTTTCATTACATCGAATGTTGACGGCATGCATACCATTCCTATACTCAATTCCCAAATTCAAAAGATTGTGAAAATGTTTAATCCAGCTCTGATTATTGACCTTAAGTAAGGCGATCAAGACGTCTCGGTTTGTAGGTATGAAGTTCAAAAGAACATAACTAAGACTCTAAGCAGAAAGGAAAAGTAATAGAAAGATTTAATTTTTAAATTATCAGAATCACGGAAGATAGAACTATCAAGAATATATTTTCTTGCTATGTTCGGAGGTTAAGTAGAATGACAGAGTAATGTAACATGGTACATGATAATGGTATGATCTACTGTGAACCATCATCACGTATCATTAGAAACTCAACATGACTTACTGTAATATAATCACGTTGGCCAAGCGTCATTATATTATACTAACCATGCTTCAATTCCCAACACTTCTCCACAATTCATTCATAATTTATACTTAGATTTTACAGAAGTTTCCAATATAATGGAATACAGATAGCACGAAGAGGTATATAATTTCGGACGAGAATATTTATGAAAATATCTTCAGAAATATCGAAGATATTTATAATGGTATTTTGGAATTTCTAAGTTCGAAAGTTGATGAAGAAAAATTTTTCGCAAGATTTTAACATGATTTCGGAACAAGATATTCTCTAAAGTTTTTGGCGGATCCAGAATTACATGGATTCTTTGAATATAGGGTTTGGTCCTTGTATTTTTCCTTGGTCTCCTTCATGGTTAGCTCAATCGATTTTTCAGTACCAAATTTTCTATAGCCTTCTCAACACTCCATTCTTTATCATCAACTCTTGGCCATTTAGGCCATCTACAATTTTACTGTTTCCTCTGTATTTAATGCAGCCATATCTGAATCGTCAGTTATCAATCCGAGGTGGTTTCAGGAGAATTGTGTTTTTAGATGATTAAACGCTGATTGTAATATGGTGGAATATAAAAGGTTCCCCGATAACACTAAACGAGCACACACATATATCAAGGTGATAATAAGGTTGTTTCGAACGAAAAGTCGAAGTTGACTTGTTGGAGCTGTGACAAAATTTGCTACTTTGAAAGGAATTATCAAGTGATTTTGGGTAATAATAACACTAAAGGAATTAGCACAGATACGTGTTTAACGTTTACCTAGGTTTCGAGTATTTTTAGGTGCATAACTAAATATATAAATCTTTCCTTCCGTAGATGAAGTGCGGTTAGTTCATCTTCTCGATTGAGGTGTTTTAAAGAATCATGAAAGGTTTGAACGGAGATTGTAATTGTCAAGATACAAGTGAGGTTTAAGATGAAATCAAGTGGCAACTTGAGGAAATATTTAACTGTAGAAGATGAAATTTATTTACGATCTTTTAAGTCAAAAAGTGTTGTAATTAATATTTCCTACTGTTTTAATACTTTTTAATTGTCCAATGATAGTAGTCCAATAGTCCAATAGTTCAAAAATTCTGAGTCTCAACATTACAGACTTTGTTTATCGTATCAAAATTATATAAAGATTAAGTTTAAATTCGGTCGGAAATTCTCGGGTCGTCACAGTACCCAGAGAAGAACGCTGAAGATTGTATTAGGAGCGGTCTGGAGTTTGAAGTTGTCACTTTTGTATTCGAAACTCGTTTAATCTACTGGTACTTCTAGCCTTTATCTTTATATAATGTTTTCTATCATTATGTTCTGTGATATTGTTGCCATGATTAGCGAGTAGTTATCTTTAATGTATATCATGATGTAACCAGTTATAATGCCGAAATAATGTTATGGTTTGTGTATGTTGTCAAAATGCTTTCCGATTATGCTTTAAACTCAATCGCTTTCGAACTAATAGAACGTAGTTATTGGCTCTGTTATTGGGAAGTCGTGAACCCCGATTCAGAGTAAACTATCTGTGTCACCCCATGGTAAGAGAAATCTCTCGTATACAATGTAAGATTGACTAAGGCACTGATATGCCACTAACGGACAGTTTTATTCGTGCGGTGTTGTTAGTCCGCAGGACGTCCGGTTCGATGGAACAAAGTAGCACATTGTGGTTTTGTTTATTTATATTGTGCGGGGCCTAAATTTACTTTTACTTTCCAAGGTGTAGAAGGTGTAAGTTAACCTAGTGTCGTGTTTGTTTATGGATTAATGAATTGGAGATCAAGTGGATTATTTTCTTTTAGTTAAATTGCCTAGCTAAAAGATAGTAGTTGTTTTTACCTAAAAGTCCTAAGTGCAGAAAAGTAAATAAGTGGAAGGATATCTGGAGTATGCAGATCAAGTAAATGTTGACCAAGATATCAGTGTTGGGTTAGGGAAAGGTAATTATGCTTATGTTAAGACTATGCTCGAATGATGTAGATCTGGTTAGATGAGCCAATTACACAGACCTACTTGTCTCTGAACTCTCAGAGTTCTCTTTGAGCAGTGAGAAGTATGTCACTTGGTCGTATAATTGAAAGGTAGCTATACCTCGGAGGTTATCCTCAGTAGAGTACTAGGTTTATTAGTGAGTTAAGCTCTAATCCTAACCCTCATTATCAGTTTAGTTAACTGAATAACAACGTGCCGTGTTGATTGAACATTGATCACAAACGGAAGGAATCTGTCGCTTTAAGTTGGCAAAACCTTAAATGAAAACTAACAACCATTCCATCATAGTAATGAGATCATATTAATTCAAACATTATACAGCATTACAGTTAATATACTGATAGTAAAGTAGATAGAAACCTAATGAATACCTAAACGGTTGATGTGACTAATTCATAAGGCAACAATCAAACATGAACATGCAATAGGATTGGGTCACACAGTGAAGGCACTAACTAGATCTTAACAGCTCTTAAGATGTCTCTCCGGAACAGTCAATAGGCATACTAGGTCATTCATGTCTCAATTCCTAAGTTATGTGTCCTAAAAGCGCATTAAATGCCTCTCGGGAACTCTGGCCATACTGAGTTCGTAGAATCTTCAGTTACTGTAAAACCAGGGGTCTTAATCCTATGAAGTAGCTAATTTTATATAGATGGACAAGTCCTGATCACAACCTAGGTTGGTTAATCCTTAAGATGCTAGCATACAAATCTATCAGACTTCCTAGTTCAGTATTATAACAGTAATCGTACTAAATTAACATAATTATGCTAACCCAAACTTCTATCATGGCAACATACAGATTAATTAAGCTATCATGGTAATATCAGAACGCATTATTAAACATAAAAAGTAAGAACACATGTTTAATACAAAAGACAAGCATTTCGGATAAAAACCTGAAAAATTCGAAGAAATCTGCCCGAGATCGCAGGGACTTGCCGGGATATCCTCCGGAAAATAAAAGCTAAGCTAACTACTACTAAAAACTAACTAAAAGCTTGAAAATATGAAATGAATTACAATTTGAGTGTGTGTTGAAATGGATGGAGAGAGCCCTTTAAATAGACTTTATTTTTGCCTGCAAACGGCTTGCAGGTCGTTTGGCAAGCCGTTTGGAAGGCCGTTTGCCAGGTGGGGCCGTTTAAGGTGCCTGTTTACTCTGACTGTTTGGCAAGCCGTTTGCCGATTGGCAGGCCGTTTGGCTTTGCTGGTTTGCTGGATCGTGACTTGATTTCTTGTCTTTCACTGTTTTCTCTCTAGAATCTTCGTTTTAGCTCCGTTTTACTTGATTCTTTTTTAATCGCCTTCGTAATTACTTAATCTACAAAGTTTAAATCTTTATTATTTTAGGACTTAATATTGGGGAAAAAAATGTGACTTTTTGGCCGATATCAAATACCCCACACTTGGCTTTGCTTGTCCTCAAGTAAAAAGCTGGAATATAAGGATCTTTCTAATAGATTCTCCCTTACCCCACCCGTAGATCTTTTTATTATGCCTTCATCAGAAGTCGGCACATCTTTCGAAAGTATTAGAAAAAGTTTCGAGCTTCGATGATTTAGTCGCTAGATTTCGATTGCGTCCATAGTGAAAAAGGTGTACTTTTCAACTCTCAGATGTAGAGTATACATGATCAGGCTCCTCACTAGCCGATCACTCATATCACTCAAGTGTTTAGGGTGTCCTATTTTATTGTATTGTCGCTCAGAAGCCAGTCGTGTAATAGTTCTCATCATAGGCTTGGTAAAGCATCGATATCTCCACCGATTAAGTAAGGACGACACTGATCTTCTTCCTAGGCATTCTTTCAAGAGGAAGACGGGTTGTAAGGGTTGGTCAGGAAATTTTATAGATCGGTGAAAGGTATCCAGATATTTTGAGACAATTGATATACTTTGATTCTTCAGAGTATCCATTTTTGGATAGAAAGTGGCTTGGAATCCGTAAAAGTTTTCTTCGGAAGAGGCAGATTTTGCTAAGACTTTGTCTAGAATTTTCTTTACTTCTTCCGGCATCCTTCTTCAGGGCAACTTCTCGGGTTTTTCTTTGCCTTATTCATATAGACTTTGCTCTTTTATCTCACACATACACACACACAAACACACACACACACATACATACATACATATATATATATATATATATATATATATATATATATATATATATATATATTTGGCATACCCTTTCTTCATAAATTGTGTCTTTCGTTCCTGGTGCCCAGAGACGAAGTGATAATAGACTGAAAATAGGTCTTTGAACTATCAAAAACAATCAGGGGTTCGGAATTGATGTTATGCGAGGTGTATACGAAATAGTATTAATTTTGTTGCGAAATACTATTAAATACGATACAATTTTACACAAGTTATTTATTTATTTATAGAGTGGATATACCTAAACCTTGCTAAACACTTATAGGCAGTGTACCTAATCGTAGAGTAGTGTAGTTTTTAGTAAGTCCGGTTCATTCCACAGGGAGCTGGTGATACGTACTATATTTTTATAGAACTATATTTGTATAAAATATATATAAATATATAAGTTGTAATATTATAAAAGGGGGGTTTTACCGTTTAATGACCGATTTGTCGATTCTATATTTTAAGCGTAAAGATAAATGACGATAATTAAAGTGCGTAAAATAATGACAATAAATAAAATGATAGTAAATAAAATTGCGAGTAATAAAATGACAGTAAATAAAGATACGATGAGAAATACAATAAAAGAATTATGCTTATTTAAACTTCCGTAATCATGATGTTTGACGTTTTGATTTAATTAATTGTTGCCCGGGTTAATTGTCCTTTGTCCTGGTTTATTTGATACCAATCTAGTTTTTGTCCATAATAGTCCATCGGTCATAAATATAAAGTGCGAGTGTCCTCGTCAAATTACCCTTATACCCGAAGTCAAATATTCCCACTAATTAAGGATTTAAACTGTGACGCAGTTATCACTTCTGTCAACAATTACACCAGTTATCACTGTATGTAATCCACCCCTATTTTGATTATATATGAATATTAATTTACCCACTTGATCAGTTTGAATAATCAATTACCCAACTCGAATAATTAATTTGAAGATAGGTTCGACAGACTCCAATGAGTTGTCACTCAATTAGCCAATACCCCCCATCTATTAATAGTCAATAGTCCAATTTTCACAAGTGTCGGTCTTTTGCCCAAACCTTAATTATGGTCCAAAGTTCAATAACCCCGTCTTAATATTTTAGCCCAACATCACGATTACTTCGGCTCAAATAAGCATAATAATAACTTAGTTACGAGACATTAAATTAAAAAGGAAGAATATAGCTTACAGTGGTGATTAATCGCGTAGCGTTACACGGACAGAGTTCCGACTTAAAACCCGTAAAACATTTCTTACAATAACCCAACTAAACCATAACTTATTATTAATCTTAATTATAATTAAAATTATAATTATAATTATAAATATATATTACATAAATAGAAAGAAAGATTGAAAAAAAAGTATATCCTGAAAGCCTCCGAATGCGTTGCTTTTATAGGCAAATATTGATTTGAAATTTTCACTTATGACCCCTTAACTATGCTCAATTAACAACTTTTTATTATTTATTATTATTCTTATTATGAATTATTTAAATATTATATTATATTCTTGTGCATAGTTGACTTGTACTTTCAGCTCCGTTGCATTGAGCGTTGAAAGTTGGTTCATGTCTCGGTTTCGGATTTTCAAACGCCTTTTCGTATAATTTAATATCTTGTACTTTGCGTTTTGCGGCTTGTACTTTTGTAGTTTTGAGACGTTTCTCATCAATAAATTGAACCACTTGGATTGTATCTTGTACATTTGAGCTTTTTGGTTATTTACGTCTTCAAATCGTCGAATTTGTCTTTTGTCTTCACCTTTTATTATTTAAACGATAATTACTTGAAATTAGAACAATTGCAACTAAAATCTTGTCTTTCTTGAGGGATAATGCTATGAAATATGTGTTCGTTTTTAGCATTATCAATATTCCCACACTTGAGCGTTGCTTGTCCTCAAGCAATATAGTCTTGAAATAAAAATATACTTGAATCACTTCTTTATTCTTCACACTTTGTACATCAGTGATTTTAATACGGCGGTTATGAACAATGATAGTAATGATGTGGTTTACAGTCTCACATGACTATAAAAATTTAGATCCGTTAGGAAATTGGATCTTTATGAAAACATTTGATCTTTTGAAAATTCAATCTAGTTTTTATCATAGATAAGTTTTCCGAAATAACCCTTCACCGGTGTTGCAAAATGTTATTGTGGGTTTTGTGGGTTTCGGATTTTAAAATTTTAGCTCAAAACTTTACGGTTTTGTGTCACCCACTTTTTAACCTTGTATTAGGAAAGCAACACGTCCAGTTTACTTGTCCCGTATATTACCTTTCGGTAAACTACCGTCCGGTTGTAAAGGAAAGCGATGAACAAGAAACTGTTAAGGCAATGTCTAATGACATGCATTGGTTCATGGTCTAAAACGTATCGGATGCTATTACTATCCTTTGTAGGAGCAATAGTAAAGATCATCCTATAATTTTTCTGGTCTGGCACAAGGTCCTGTCTCCGACCATGCTATGCAACCACCATTCTTACGGTTGACACCCGATTTGGTTTAGGTGACCTAATGAATTTCGGTGAATTCTTAGGATTTTACGTTCAATGGTAATGAACGCATTTAAAATAGGTTTTCATAAAACAAATCGGTTTGTATTTTTGATCAAAATATTTTCTCGTTCAAGCTCGAGTTTAGATATCATCGAATTCCATGAGTTTGTAATTCTCAATCTTTAAGGTCAATCTCAAGGATTGAGTAATATCTGGCTTAAAAGCTGATTTTTAATCTTTAAGGAGATTATCCTTTCTGGGGGTCTGATTCATTAGTCTTATCATGCTAATTTGCACGGCGCCCTCCCCATTTTACGAGACAGATCCTCTCATGGTTAAGATAAGTCTGACCACTTGGCGACTCTGTTTGATGCTGAGGTCCGTGGATTTCCTGCTGATTTTAGAGATGACTTTTCTGGATTTTTCGTCAACCTACAGCTGGTCTGGACGACAACTTCCTGACCTAAATCAAAAAGTGCGTGTCTTTTTTGGAAGACTTTACTTCCTTTTAATGATGGAATTGATTCATCGTGTAGATCCATCTCTCTTTCAAATATATTATAATAAATCGGGTAAAACTGATTAGTATCGTCCAAAGCAAAAGTACCTGCAATAATCTTGTACAAAAATATGTGATATATGTTTTAAAGAACTTGGTGAATTCTTCCCACATTTAGGTTTTATTTTATTTCTTTATTTGCCTTTTTATTCTCTTCTATTCCATTTTAAATGAATTCAGGCATTTTGGGTTGTTTTTCAATTTATGTCCTTTCCAAGGTAACAATAATTTCGGTATTATCACCTAGTTTATCATTCATAAATATGTATAAACATGATTTTGAATTCATTTAGTTGAAAATTTTTCAAATCTACACAAAATTTGGCAATTAAACAAAGTGTAAACCCGAGAGAATTTATAACCCTTCCACACACTTGAGATCATGCAATGCCCTCAATTACATGAAATCAGTAAAAATTTAAATTCATGAGGGTGATTAGTGTAGAAAAATGATTAAAAATACCGAGTTTGCAAACATATTGTTGTTATTTCACATTTGATATTTTGCGTCTTGTCGTCAAAATTAGTAGCTTTTGCTGAACTTAATTACAGTCTTTGAAAGTGCATTGTTTTACCCTGTTTTGCACATAAGATAAACTACAAACATATACACATAATATTTTTTTATATAAAAATCTTTATTTATTAAAACAATTTAAATGAATAATTTTTAAAATTTTGTTTCCTTTTACTTTAGGTAGTTTCGGTATGTTTACCTATTCTGTCCCTCAACAAAATTTAAAATTTGTCGTTTTGAAGCGATTGTTTTTAAAAGCAAAAATTTTTGGGTTTTTTTAATTTTTTTTTGGCATACTTTAAATTAATAAGATTAAAAATAATGATAATAAAATTTCTCGTCCCGCCCTCGGGTAAAGCAATTTTGGTTCAACGACCTAATCTTCAACTCATGACGAATTTTAGAAATCATTTTTTAAACTTAATGAAATAAAGTAAATTTTGTTTTTAAATTCACACAAAACATAAATTTAAAAAGCATATTAATTTCATACAAAACCTATAAAACAAAAAAAATTCAGAATGGGGGGAGAAAACTAGTTCTTTAGTGTCTGCTAGTGGAAAAGACCAATCGGATTCCATTCTCGGAACTACACGAGAACAGAACAACTAACTCCAGACAGCATTTTCTTTTTAGAACATGTGAATCTCCCCACACTTAGGTAGCTGTGGTGTTGAAATTGTGATTAACTTCATCGTCAATTTCTCTTGGACCATAATCAACTTGCATATCTGTGACTTTTGCTTTAAGCCATTGGTTGGATTCCTGTGTAATATCCACAATTTCAACTAGTTTTGCCTTTTCTTTAGGCAATAGATTGGATACTAACCGGTTACATAACTTAAAGTTTCCCTTGGTTCTAGCATCACGAATCTGTTTAATCAATTTCTTCATTGAACTGTTAATAACGGGATCATTTAATTTCGTATCAACAACGGGGTTCTTTGTTATCAGGTCATCATTAGGTGTTACTTCATCTTCCCCACACTTAGGCGTTTTGTTATTGTTAAGCACTACCATTGGAGTTGGTAAAACAACATGGTTCTTACCAATCGTTTTTGCTGGTTCAACAGTTTTGGTTGGTGGAGATTTAGACTTTCGAATCACAAAGGTGATCGATTTTTCATCATTACTAAGTGTCATTCTACCCTTTCATACATCAAATAACGCCCCGGTGGACGATAAGAATGGTCGACCTAAAATTAGAGGAATGTTTGGGTCCTCTTCTATGTCAATGACAATAAATTCGACTAGAAAGGTTAAATTACCTACTTGAATGGGTAGGTTTTCAGCAATTCCAACTGGGTGCTTAATGGTTTGATCAAAGAGTCGAACACCCATATCCGTTGGACTTAACTCACATACTCCTAATCTTTTATATAATGAAAGAGGCATAACACTCACACTTGCACCTAAATCTGCTAGTGCATCATACATGACACAATCACTAAGTAGACAAGGAACAATAAATTCACTCGGATCACCTACTCTAGGTGGAGGTTTTGGTGGAACTGTCTTCTCCGGGTTTATCTTTACGGTTTTTGTTTCTTGCACTTTCTTATTCTTTTTCTTCTTTCCAGAAGTATCACAAACTTTATTTCCTATTACTTCCTCATATTCAACTCCTTTTCTTGGAAACGGGATGGGTGGTCTGTATGGTGCCACCACTGGCTTTACATACTCGGGTGGTGGTGGTGTTGTAACTTCTTCATTGTTACTCACATCTAAAACCTTCCCAACTTCTGGTGTTGGTTTTTCAGAAATTGTTGATACCATGTTAACATTCTCATTCCGAGAATTTACTTCAGTATTACTCGGTAGCTTTCCTTGTTCCCTCTCACTCATCATGCTAGCAAGAGTACCTACGTGTTTTTCTAGATTCAAAATGGAAGCTTGTTGAGTTCTTAATGACTGATCAAACCTCTCATTTGTTTGGGTTTGAGATGTAATAAATTGTGTTTGAGATTCCATTAGCTTCGCCATCATTTCTTCCAGATTTGGCTTTTTCTCTTCGATTTGTTGTGGTGGTTTATATAAGCTAGGTATTTGTTGATTGAAAGTGTTGTTTTGGGTTGGTTGGTTATTCGGACCTTGTTGGTTGAACAAGTTATTGTTGGGTCCATTTGGATTGTAAAGAATATTTTGATTTCGATTAAAGTTTGGCCTTGGCGGTTGATAATTATTTTTATAATTATTTCCCGGCCTTTGGTTTATGTAGGAAACATTCTCTCGTTGTTCCATCGTTTGCTCAATGTGACAATCTTTCATTAAGTGTGGTCCAGCGCATTGCTCACAACTGATTCGTATTGCGTGAATATCTTTATTCATCTTTTCCATTCGTCTCTCGAAAGCATCTATTTTTTCAGAAACGGAATCAAAGTCATGGCTAGAATCGGCTCTAGCCGATTTAGATGAACGAAAGATATCTTTTTCCTGGTGCCACTCATGCGAGTGGGATGTTGTATTATCAATTATCTTGTGAGCTTCAGTTGCAGTTTTTTTCATAATGGAACCACCAACTGCTATGTCGATGTCTTTTCGTGTGGCGATGTCTACGCCTTTATAGAAGATTTTCACTATTTGAAAAGTATCTAAACCGTGTTGAGGACATCCTCTCAACATCCTTCCGAATCTTGTCCATGCCTCATATAATGTTTCATTTGGCTTTTGCATGAATGTAACAATTTCTCCTTGAAGTCTCACGGCTTTAGATGCCGGAAAGAAT
Organism: Rutidosis leptorrhynchoides; assembly: GCF_046630445.1. Taxonomy (NCBI): domain Eukaryota; kingdom Viridiplantae; phylum Streptophyta; class Magnoliopsida; order Asterales; family Asteraceae; genus Rutidosis; species Rutidosis leptorrhynchoides. The sequence continues at coordinate 274,631,153 of NC_092333.1, read as the reverse complement.
TGTTGAAGAAATTTCTCAACTAAAACATCCCATGTGTCAATCGTTCCTTCAGGTAACGATTCTAACCAATCTTTGGCTTCTCCCTTTAAAGTCCAGGGAAACAACATAAGATAAATAGTTTCATCCTCAACTTCTCGGATTTTAAATAGATTACAAATCCTATTAAAAGTTCGAAGATGTTCGTTTGGATCTTCTATTGCTGTACCACCAAATTGGCACTGATTGGTGATCATGTGTAGGATTTGTCCTTTGATTTCAAAATCTGACGCTCTAACATCTGGCTGATTAATGGCGTGACCTTGGCCCGTGCGTATGGCTCTCATTCGGTCTTCCATACTTTGAGGTTCCGCTATTTCCATATTTGAATTTGTTGAATCCGAATCACTAGAAGATTCTGATTTAACAGTTTCTTCCTCGATAATTTCTGATTGTATGATTTGTGGTTCAGGAGGAATGATTAGTGGATCGGGATCTTGGAATTGTCCCTCCAGATTCTCAATTGTGAGATTGGGTTCAAAAATTGGATTATAAGAAATTTGAATTGGAGTACTTGGTCGACTAGATGACGATTCTAAAGAAAAATCAACGGTGACAATGTTGGCTAGATGTCTTGATCGGGTTACAGGTGGTGAACGTACGAAAGGTGGTGAACGTTTCGCTAGGTGCATTCACTGAATATCCTATTAGTTATAAAAATAAGAAAATTTATATAAGTTATCAAATTAATAGACTTTTCTGATTTTGCCCACGTTTCGAATAGCCAATAGATGCAGCAGGTAGTCAGGACCCTTTAAATCGGAAGCCCACAACTCGCCACTAACAAATCCAACTATTACTACGAACCAGAAAATTTGGATGTCTATTAATTTAACCACTTAAAATAATTTTTTCGTTTTGAATTTTTAGATACAAAATAGAAAAACTCTATGTCCTAAAAGCTAGAGCGTCGAGAAATAAGAAAGAAAAAGATTGCGCGTCGAAAAATATCAAAAAATAAAAATAAGAAAGGAGCGCGTCGTAACTTAAAAGGGATTCTAAACGAAAAACGGGAATTACTTAAAAGGATACTAAAATTTTAACACGGCGTCGCAAAATTTTAAGGCACTTAAATCTTAGTCTAAAGAAAAAGCACTTAAGGAATTTTACGGCAAAGCCTAAAAATCTAAAAGTATAAAAATAACTATGGCAAAACTAAACTTAATACTAAAAGTTGTAACTAGATTCTAAAAATCTAAAGGTAATAAAAATTTAATGTAATTTAATTTTTTTTTTACTTTTTAAAAAAAATATATATATTTTTTTATTTTAAAAAAAAATGAGATTTTATTATTATTATTATTATTATTTTTTTAAAGGAATATATAAAAATCAGAAGAAAAATCTACCTCTACCTAAATATAACGAAAATGTTGAAAAGTTGAATTCACAAGCGATAATTGATATGCAATTGGTTATAAAATATTGATGAATTCAAAATAAGTTATTTAAAAATAAGGAAGTGTTAAATATGATGTTTAAAAGTCACCAATTGGTGACGCCTTCCAGGAGCACAAACAAAATAAAAATATAATTAAACCTCCAAGTTGTGAATTTTGATGTCGACTTCCAAGAAGTTCAAAGAAGACGAAAATTAAATCTATAATATAATCTAATAATAAATCGGTACTATAATAAATTCAAAAGATTGTACCTTTTTTTCACGTAAAAGACAACTACAGGGAAAGAGTAGTGGTTTTGAGTGGGTGTGTGTGGACCAAGAAGGAAGAAAAGCAAAAACTATATAATTGTTTTGCTCCAATTATCTTCTTTTTAGCTTTAATCACAATTTCAACAAGTGGGGATAATTGTAATGGGATTGTCAGTTGGAAACACAAAAGGAAAAGGAAATGGTAGGGTCTCGGTTCATATGGGTGGAGTTTGTCATCGAGTAGCAAAAGTAATATATAACAATAGATAGGGTCTTTATTATTAACTTGTCTTCAAAAGTCCATAAACAACAGCTAATAAAGTGTAGTAATCGAATGGAAGTTGAATAAATTATTATTATTATTTTTTTTAATGGACCAAGTCAACCTGACAAACCCAAAATTAAGTAAAAAGAAGAGAACTATAATGATTATGTTTATATTTTATTTTAATATAATTAATTAATAATTAATTTTAGTATAATATTAAAAAAAAATTATAAAGAGCAATACTCCGTATATCTTTCTTAACTTTTTGGTTCTTAAAAGACAGAGAGAGTAAAAGAAAGTTAAAAAGGGAGAGATAGACAAATAATGTGACGGAGAGAGAAAGTTGACTAGTTAATTTAACATCTCTCTCGGATTAAGTAAAAAATGTCATATAGAGGTAGAAAAGTAAATTGAAACTGAAATATTTGCACTAGACTTGGTCCCTAATTAAAATAGCTTTGGTAAAAAAACCTGAACAATGCCTAACATTTATATCCATACGAACGCACACAAGCCATAATTTTATTATTATTTTTTTTCTTTTTTTATAATTAAATTTTAACAAATATAAATTAAAAATATAGCGTTTCGCGATTCCAGGCAGCGGCGCCAAAAATACTTGATGTTATGCGAGGTGTATACGAAATAGTATTAATTTTGTTGCAAAATACTATTAAATACGATACAATTTTACACAAGTTATTTATTTATTTATAGAGTGGATATACCTAAACCTTGCTACAACATTTATAGGCAGTGTACCTAATCGTAGAGTAGTGTAGTTTTTAGTAAGTTCGGTTCGTTCCACAGGGAGCTGGTGATACGTACTATATTTTTATAGAACTATATTTGTATAAAATATATATAAATATATAAGTAGTAATATTATAAAAGGGGGGTTTTACCGTTTAATGACCAGTTTGTCGATTCTATATTTTAAGCGTAAAGATAAATGACGATAATTAAAGTGCGTAAAATAATGACAATAAATAAAATGAAAGTAAATAAAATTGCGAGTAATAAAATGACAGTAAATAAAGATACGATGAGAAATACAATAAAAGAATTATGCTTATTTAAACTTCCGTAATCATGATGTTTGACGTTTTTATTTAATTAATCGTTACCCGGGTTAATTGTCCTTTGTCCTGGTTTATTTGATACCTATCTAGTTTTTGTCCATAATAGTCCATCGGTCATAAATATAAAGTGCGAGTGTCCTCGTCAAATTACCCTTATACCCGAAGTCAAATATTCCCACTAATTAAGGATTTAAACTGTGACGCAGTTATCACTTCTGTCAACAAACACACCAGTTATCACTGTATGTAATCCACCCCTGTTTTGATTATATATGAATATTAATTTACCCAGTTGATTAGTTTGAATAATCAATTACCCAACCCGAATAATTAATTTGAAGATAGGTTCGACAGACTCCAATGGGTTGTCACTCAATTAGACAATACCCCCATCTATTAATAGTCAATAGTCCAATTTCCACAAGTGTCGGTCTTTTGCCCAAACCTTAATTATGGTCCAAAGTTCAATAACCCCGTCTTAATATTTTAGCCCAACATCATGATTACTTCGGCTCAAATAAGCATAATAATAACTTAGTTACGAGACATTAAATTAAAAAGGAAGAACATAGCTTACATTGGTGATTAATCGCGTAGCGTTACACGGACAGAGTTCCGACTTAAAACCCGTAAAATATTTCTTACAATAACCCAACTAAACCATAACTTATTATTAATCTTAATTATAATTAAAATTATAATTATAATTATAAATATATATTACATAAAGAGAAAGAAAGATTGAAAAAAAAAAGTATATCCTGAAAGCCTCCGAATGCGTTGCTTTTATAGGAAAATATTGATTTGAAATTTTCACTTATGACCCCTTAACTATGCTCAATTAACAACTTTCTATTATTTATTATTATTCTTATTATGAATTATTTAAATATTATATTATATTCTTGTGCATAGTTGACTTGTACTTTCAGCTCCGTTGCGTCGAGCGTTGAAAGTTGGTTCATGTCTCGGTTCCGAATTTTTGAACGCCTTTTCGTATAATTTAATATCTTGTACTTTGCGTTTTGCGACTTGTACTTTTGTAGTTTTGAGACGTTTCTCATCAATAAATTGAACCACTTGGATTGTATCTTGTACATTTGAGCTTTTTGGTCATTTGCGTCTTCAAATCGTCGAATCTGTCTTTTGTCTTCACCTTTTATTATTTTAACGATAATTACTTGAAATTAGAACAATTGCAACTAAAATCTTGTCTTTCTTGAGGGATAATGCTATGAAATATGTGTTCGTTTTTAACATTATCAGGAATCTTTCAACAAGTGCTTTTGAAGCGAATTTGATCGATCTATCTCTTTACTAATCTCTGGATCTTTGGATGAATGGAAAGGGGAGTGAAGGTGAATGGTGTATTTTGGGAGTGAATTTGGGGTGAATATTTCTGATTCATCAACTCTTTATGTGAGTTGGTCGGTTTAAATTGCGCGGAGTGGAAATGGAAACGGATGGCTTTTTGTCTTCTCTATTCAGAAAGATTTCGAAAGGAGTATCGCACCTGCACCACGTATGGCGCTTACTAACCATTGGTCTTGAAATGTATGTCAGAACCAAGTTCTAACTTGAATCATACACCGGCACACTCATCAATTGAAATGACAAAGTACTTTAGATTTGATGGGTCATGCAAATACTTTGGGTCCAAGATTCCTCACCTTTTGGGAGTAAGGGTCGTGCTTGATCATGCGTAGCCTTTTACATATTTTCTTAAAAGAAATCTTTTGACACAAAACATAAGTTTCAGCTTAATCGTTCCCTTCTAATAAATGTTCTGAAAACCGATTTCTAGCAATTTTATTGGATCTTTTGGGCAAAAACAAGGTAAGAATTTTTTGAAATCACCCAATATCCATTGCTTAGTTACTTTTTAGACAAAAGAACTTTTCAAAACTTGGCATTTTACGGTTACTCGACCTTTAAAACCTTTACCCATTACCCCACACTTATAAGATCATTGTCCCTAATGTTCTCTGGAAAAGAATATTTCAATACTTTATAAATCAAGGATATTGTCTTCTAAACTTTCCAAGTTAATTGCAGGGGTTACCCCACACTTAGAGATTTTAGTGCGTAATAATTGAAATAGGTTTGAGGAAGGATTACTTCCCTATGGTCATGTTGCTTTCCTAGTGCTAAGCCTTCCTACGGTCAGTTTTCTAATTGCTGGAAAGGACCAGTCTCTTGTGATAAGATTACTGCATGAAGAACAAAAAGAGAAAGGCAACATTTCCACTATATATAACTTTTTTTAGTACAATGCTTTTAAAAAGATAAACTAAAAGTAAAATAAGGTAAAGTAGTCTATGGAATACTATCCTGGTTAATGTGCTGAGTTGGCGCTGCGAAGTTGTTAGGACCCTGAAGTTGTATAATGCTAATGTGAAATAAGCTTAAATGATGTTTCCTTAGAAGAAGGCTATATATGGAACCAAAGTAGTCCTAATTAGATAGCCATTGCATTGTAACTGAGTTCTAGAAGCTGTGGAATGTAAATCTTATTGATTCTCTCTCATACCGAGTGTAACAACCCGGATTTTTCCGATAATATATAGAAGATTAATATTTACATAATTAATGTCTCCAACATGTTAAGCAATCAAACTCATTAAGATTTGGTTATTTGAAATGAATTTTATACAAATGTTTGGCCACCCAGTTTGTCTGACAATTCACGAACGTCATAAATTGAAATAATTATATAATGATGTATATATGAATATATATATACTTATGATTGTATAAAATGATATTTAAGTATCTCATTACATATAATAAAAATTGGTTATAAACATAAAATGAGATTACTAACTTAAAGACTTCAAGACTATATACATATATATAAGGATTATCGTTATAACAACGTCTTACTAAATACATATGAATCATATTAAGATATTGATACACAATGTTTAACATGATAAATTACAATTAAACATATCACTAAGTGTATTAACAATGAACTACATATGTAAAAACAAGACTACTAACTTAAGGATTTCGAAACGAGACATATATGTAACGATTATCGTTGTAACGATATTTTAATGTATATATATCATATTAAGATATATTCATACATCATAATATCATGATAATATAATAATTTAACATCTCATTAGATATAATAAATATTGGGTTAACTACATTAAATGAGATCGTTAACTTAAAGGTTTCAAACAACACTTACATGTAACGACTAACGGTGACTTAACAATTCAGTTAAATTGTATATACATGTAGTATTTTAAGATGTATTCATACACTTTCAAGACACATATAAAAGTACTTCTACTTATCAAAAATGCTTACAATTATATTCTCGTTCATTTTCATCAACAATTCTACTCGTATGCAACTGTATTTATACTCGTACAATACACAGCTTCTAGATTATTTACTATAGTACATACCAATAGTAAACTCCAATGATCAGCCATGAATGAGTCATAACTCATGATCATGACTTGGTTTAACTTATACTTGATATTTATGCATAAAAACAAAAACTAGTAACCTTATATTGACTAAGCATTAGGCATTTTTTTCAAACAACACACACATCACATTTCCTTGATTTTCTAATCCAAATTTTCTCCATCCTTACTCTCTCTACACTCAAGAACGTCTCTACTTCAGTAATATTGATCATCTAGGTCAATCTAGCTTCAATTACAATCAAGAAACATCAATATTCAAGAACACATCAGGAACACTTCACAAATACTTTCAAGTTTACTAGCTTACTTCCAACCTTTCAATCCAACTCCACCGCTCTTTAGGATCAAGAATTATACTTCCTTTCCAGTATCTTTTCATCTTTTAATCAAGGTAAGAATCATATATAAGCTTTGCTTCAATTTATATACTTATTACTATCTTAATTCAAGATAGAATTCTTATTCAAACATTTGTTCATTCCATGTTCATACTTCAAGAGTTTCCAAGCCATCAAAGATACTTTTGATTCCAAGATTATTTCCAATCTTTTTCAGTAGCTTTATCCAAGTAACTTGAGGTAGAAACCTTATTCATAATTTTATTCGATTCATATTCTTATAGCTATCTTATTTTGAGTTATAACTAATAACAACAAGAACATAGTTTAGATTATTTCAAAACTTATCGGCAAATAAACTTAATCCTTCTAACTTGACTTTTAAAATACTTCAACACATGTATTATGACTATATGTCAAGCTAACATAAGGATATAAAACTTGTAAACACGAAGAACACCTTAAAATCGAATATACGCCGTCTTAGTCGAACGGGGGCTGTATTGGGTTTAATTTTAAAAACCTATCATAAACTTTGAATTAAAAGATTTCATTTGGTGAAAAATCTTATTTTATATGGATATGAAATATATCCAAAATCCATGGTTAAACTCTAAGTGGAAGTATGTTTTTCAAAAGGGTCATCAAGATGTCGTTCTTACGATGGATATGACTATCTTCTCTTATTTGACACCTAAGCTGTATTTTCGACTATAAACCTATACTTTTTCTGTTAAAATTCATGATGTTGAGTTTTATACGAAAGCATGGAAACTCGAATCACTTAAAACGGATTTGTAACGAAGAAATTATGGGTAAAACAAAATCGGATATTTTTCTTAATTTTTAGCTACGGACATGATTTATAAAAATGGATGCTAACCTTATCCTAGCTAACTTACCTTGTATCCTACATGTATTTATACATGTCTTGTTCCCGAACTTATGGAAATACAATTTATAATAGTCATGATTAAGTTCTACGACAATATATTATAGTCTTAATAAAGATCGTAAGGCACCATATATATATATATGACTTGATCACCGTGGATTCGTATACAAAGTTTTGACATATCATTTTGACTTCCTCTATATATATTATTGGAATGAACTATTAGACACCATTGACAGTAATCTTGAGTTAGCTGTGGGTCAAAGAGGATTCCAAAATATTATATACTTTGAGTTGTGATCGAGCCTGAGACATGTATACAATGGGTCGCGGATTGCTTCAGACAATATACATATTATGTGTCTTATTATATTAAGACAATATATTATAGTGTTAGTGAATTCTAACACAATATACGCATTTATATTTATATATATAATTATACTGTTGGACTATTGGACTATTGGACTACGAACGTTGGACTACTAACAATGGACAATTAAAATTATCACAAGTATCATAAGTATGGAATATTAATTATATATATATATATATATATATATATATATATATATATATATATATATATATATATATATATATATATATATATATATATATATATATATATCTTGACACAAGAATATTATTATTAGGTTCGTGAATTTGTCAAAAGGCCAAGTCTTATCACCATCTATTCGGAAATCATCACAAGTGAGTTATAGTCCCATTTTTACTATCTAAATTATTTTGGGATGAGAATACATGCAAAATTTATAAATGTTTTACAAAATAAGCACAAGTTCATGGAACTACATTCTACGATTGTTTTGTTATACCGGATATCTGTACTTATTATTATTATGCTTGGTAACCTAAGAATTAGTGAAAAACACTAATTGACGCGAATCCTAAAGGTAGATCTACGAGCACTAACCACCCCCATTTTCGAATAGTGGAAATGCTTTAGCACTTCGAAGGGTCCTTGTCATACATTTGAATAGTGGAATGTATGATGCCAGATATCTTAAGTGCTCTATGTTAAGGTCGGTTACCAGGCGACTCATAGTATGAATGATTTTACAGTTGTAATGATCATGCGCATTTAATTAAATGAAATCTTGTGGCTTATTAAATATTATGATTATTATATAGAAATTAAACATATGACTCACCAACATTTTTGTTGACGTTTTAAATATGTTTATTCTCAGGTGAATATTAAAAACACTTCTGCTGTCGTATGCCAACCCAAGGTCAAGATTTGGAGTCGGCATAATTGTTTATATTGTTTAAATTTGCATTCAGAGTATTTGTTGTAATATATTTGATCATATTGTAATGGATTGTGTAAAAAATTATTTATTTGAGGAGATTGTATTTGATAGACAATCTAAATTATATCATTAAGACCTTTATTCAATAATAAATGTTATGGTTGTTTTTAAAAACGAATGCAAGATTTGAAAAACGTCTCATATAGAGGTCAAAACCTCGAAAAGAAACCAATTAATATGAAACGTTTATAATTAATATGAACGGGGCATTTCAGTTGGTATCCGAGCATTAGTCTTAGAGAATCAGAAAATTTTTCATTAGTGTGTCTAACCGATTTTTGATGCATTAGTGAGTCTGGACTTCGACCGTAATTGTTTTAAAAATGATTGCTTAATATAATTGTTGGAAACATGAGATTATTAACATATAAATATTATAAGATATATCATTCTCTTAACGTGCCTGCTATTATGTGATAGATGACTTCATCCGATCATATAAGCATCTCTACTGATTCAGATTTCATTTACTTATCAAGTGATTCGGAGGCTGAGTCAAAGCACACGACTTATGAACCAACGGAAAAGTTAACTTTTGGTGCTACCATTAAAGTGGAAAATTGTTGGAAAAATTGGGAAGATTCACAATTTCCAGTAGAGGTTCCAGAAGACGATCCAGAAGAAGATCTCGAAGAAGAACCCAAAGAAGAGGATCCTGAAGAAGTTGTGGAAATTACATAACCACAACGTGATTTGGGAAAATATTTGGCTGTTATACCCCATCCCAAACCCGATGAACCTATTATGACCCAAAATGTTTGTGATCATCCACCTGAACCACCTAAGAGACCAGTTTATAAAATGACTGCTCGTATAACGACTGTTGATTTTGCTCCCAAACAATTAGCCGAAAGAACCAATTGGGAGGAATTGGAAAAAGAACTATCCAAACGAAAATCCAAACGTTTGGCCGAGAAAGAAACAACGTCAACATCTAAGAAATCTCGCCGTTCTTGAACCATCGGCAGCTATTCTGTATTCCATGCATTGTGAAATATGTATTATATTGTGTGTTTAAGTTTGTAAGAAAATCCGCAATGTAATTTTCCCTATGATTGTATAATAATAAGAATAAGCATGGAAGGTTTATTATTATTATTATAACTTATTATTACGTAGTAACGTAATAACTTACCATAGTTTTTCATATTAGAATTTTAGTAGTTAATTTGTGTATTAGCTGCTAAGTATGAACATTATTACAGTTATAAAACGCTACTATGAAGAAAAGGCTTTTATAATAATAAGTTCATATTAACCTACAAAATACTTTTTGGCTACTTCTAAAAATTCTATATGATTAACTCATTCAGCTATTTTTGAAGGAAATGGCTCCTCCAGCTACTAGACAACAACAATTGAACACAGAAGAACTTCAAGCTTTCGCTGCAAATGTGGCTGCAGTGGTGAATGCAATGAACAACAATAACCAATCGGGTTCCAGCAGTGGAGGAAACAATGGCAACCGGATAGGATGTTCCTACAAAGCTTTTATGGCCTGCAAACCTAATGAGTTTGAAGGAACCGAAGGACCCGTTAGACTAAAGCGGTGGACAGAGTAGGTTGAAGCTGTGTTCGCAATTAGCAACTGCGCAGAAGAGGATAAAGTTAAGTATGCCACACATACTTTCAGGGGTACTACTTTGACATGGTGGAATACCTACATGGATTACGTAGGACAGAATACCGCCTACGCACTTCCATGGTCCGCTTTCAAGCACATGATGACGGAAGATTACCGTCCCAGAACCGAAATCAACAAGCTCAAGGCAGAGCTTAAAGCACTGACAACCCAAGGGTTAGATGTCACCACCTACGAGCGATGTTTCAATGAACTGGCTTTAATGTGTCCTGGAGCATTTGAGGACGAAGAAGCAAAAATTGAAGCATTCATAAAGGGTTGTCGGAACGAATCCAAGAGCATGTAGGTGCTAACGACCCTGCAACAATGCAGAAAGCGAGCCGTATAGCCCACAAATTGATAGGCCAAATTACAAGAAGGATAAAGAAAGAAGCGGCCAAGGAGGCCATAATGAAACAGGGGAAAAGAAAGTGGGAGGAAAGCGGTGATCAGGGTCACCAGTACAACAACAACAATCAAAACAACAATTAAAACAACAATCGTAACCACCCCAACAACAACAATAATCGCAACAACAACCGCAACAATAACTGCAACAACCATCCCAATAATAATAACAACAACAACAATCCCAATCACAACAATAACAACAACAAACGACTCAACAACAATAACCCTAACAACAACATCAACAACGACAACAAAAAGCAAAGGACTATATGCCCAAGGTGTGATACGTTTCATCCGGAATGGTTTTGTAGAGAATTATGTACCAAGTGCAATAGAAATGGCCATATTGCGGCAAAGTGTGAAGTCTACGGACCAAATAGAAACAAAGGAGTAAATAATACTGGAACAAATAATAACGACATTGTTTGCTATGGATGTGAAAAACCGGGCCATACCATAAAACAGTGCCGGAATGGAAATAGGCAAGGCCGTGGGAGAGCCTTCAACATTAATGGGGAGAAAGCATAGGAAGACCCGGAGCTTGTTACGGGTACGTTTCTTATCAACAATACACCTGCTTATGTTTTATTTGATTCGGGTTCCAATAGAAGTTATATGAGTAGAGAATTTTGTGCCAAATTAAATTGCCCGTTAATGCCTTTGGATAAAAAGTGTATAGTTGAAGTAGCAAACGGTAAACTAATTAAGGTTGATAAAATTTTCCGAAATCGAAAAATTAGTTTAATTAGCGAAACGTTTACAATTGATTTAATACCGGTAGAATTGGGAAGCTTCGACGTAATTATTGGAATGGACTGGATGTCCAAGGTAAAAGCCGAAGTTATTTGTCATGAGAAGGCGATTCGGATTTCAAGAGAAGATGGGTTACCCTTAATGGTGTATGGAGAAAAGGGTAATGCCAAATTAAATCTTATCAGTAGTTTGAAGGCGCGCAAACTAATAAGAAAAGGTTGCTATGCCGTACTAGCACATGTATTGAAGGTTGAAAAAGAAGAAAAGAAAATCGATGACGTTCCCGTTGCAAGAGAATTTCCTGAGGTGTTTCCGGACGAATTACTGGGACTACCTCCACACCGATCCGTTGAATTCCAAATAGATCTTGTACCAGAAGCTGCACCAATAGCTCGTGGTCCATATAGACTTGCGCCCACCGAAATGAAAGAATTACAAAGTCAGCTACAAGAATTATTAGAACGTGGTTTTATCCAACCGAGTACGTCACCATGGGGAGCTCCAATTTTGTTCGTTAAAAAAAAGATGGGTCTTTTCGCATGTGTATCGATTACCGTGAGCTGAACAAAGTAACCATCAAAAACCGATACTCTTTACCCCGAATCGACGAACTATTTGATCAACTCCAAGGTTCGAGCGTATACTCCAAAATAGAATTAACGTCAGGTTATCATCAACGGAGGGGTAAAGAAGCCGATATACCAAAAATAGCCTTCAGAACTCGTTATGGCCATTACGAATTCATGGTTATGCCATTCGGTCTAACCAATGCACCCGCAGTTTTCATGGATCTCATGCACCGAGTATGTAGTCCATATTTAGATAAGTTTGTTATTGTCTTTATTGATGACATTCTTATCTATTCTAAGAATAACCAAGAACACGAACAACACTTGAGACTTGTGTTAGAATTGTTAAGAAAAGAACAGCTTAATGCAAAATTCTGTAAGTGCGCTTTTTGGTTAAATGAAGTACAATTTCTTGGCCACGTATTCAGTAGTAATGGAATCAAAGTTGATCCCGCCAAGATCGAAGCCATCAAAAATTGGGAAACCCCGAAAACTCAACGCAAATACGTCAATTTTTGGGTTTAGCCGGTTATTATAGGAGATTTATTCAAGATTTCTCCCGAGTAGCCAAACCTTTAACTGCCTTGACACATAAGGGGAAGAAGTATGAATGGACTTCCGAACAAGAGGGTGCCTTCCAATTGTTGAAAAAGAAGTTTACTACGGCACCTATTTTATCGTTACCTGATGGAATGGAAGATTTTGTTATTTACTGTGACGCATCAAGAATGGGTTTTGGGTGTGTTCTTATGCAACGGAAGAAGGTGATTGCATATGCTTCTCGACAACTCAAAATTCATGAACAAAACTACACCACACATGATCTGGAATTGGGCACTGTTGTTTTTGCATTAAATATGTGGAGACATTATCTATATGGGGTCAAGTTTATCGTATACACCGACCACAAAAGTCTCCAACATATTTTAAATCAAAAGCAACTAAACAAGAGGCAGCGTAGATGGGTTGAGCTGCTAAATGATTATGATTGTGAAATCCGTTACCACCCAGGGAAAGTGAATGTGGTAGCCGATGCATTGAGTCAAAAGGAAAGAGAACCTATTCGAGTAAAAGCTATAAACATGATTATTCATACTAATCTTACTAGTGTCCTCGTCAAATTACCCTTATACCCGAAGTCAAATATTCCCACTAATTAAGGATTTAAACTGTGACGCAGTTATCACTTCTGTCAACAATTAAACCAGTTATCACTGTATGTAATCCACCCCTATTTTGATTATATATGAATATTAATTTACCCAGTTGATTAGTTTGAATAATCAATTACCCAACCCGAATAATTAATTTGAAGATAGGTTCGACAGACTCCAATGGGTTGTCACTCAATTAGACAATACCCCCATCTATTAATAGTCAATAGTCCAATTTCCACAAGTGTCGGTCTTTTGCCCAAACCTTAATTATGGTCCAAAGTTCAATAACCCCGTCTTAATATTTTAACCCAACATCATGATTACTTCGGCTCAAATAAGCATAATAATAACTTAGTTACGAGACATTAAATTAAAAAGGAAGAACATAGCTTACAGTGGTGATTAATCGCGTAGCGTTACACAGGCAGAGTTCCGACTTAAAACCCGTAAAATATTTCTTGCAATAACCCAACTAAACCATAACTTATTATTAATCTTAATTATAATTAAAATTATAATTATAATTATAAATATATATTGCATAAAGAGAAAGAAAGATTGAAAAAAAAAAGTATATCCTGAAAGCCTCCGAATGCATTGCTTTTATAGGAAAATATTGATTTGAAATTTTCACTTATGACCCCTTAACTATGCTCAATTAACAACTTTTTATTATTTATTATTATTCTTATTATGAATTATTTAAATATTATATTATATTCTTGTGCATAGTTGACTTGTACTTTCAGCTCCGTTACGTCCAGCGTTGAAAGTTGGTTCATGTCTCGGTTCCGAATTTTCGAACGCCTTTTCGTATAATTTAATATCTTGTACTTTGCGTTTTGCGACTTGTACTTTTGTAGTTTTGAGACGTTTCTCATCAATAAATTGAACCACTTGGATTGTATCTTGTACATTTGAGCTTTTTGGTCATTTGCGTCTTCAAATCATCGAATCTGTCTTTTGTCTTAACCTTTTATTATTTAAACGATAATTACTTGAAATTAGAACAATTGCAACTAAAATCATGTCTTTCTTGAGGGATAATGCTATAAAATATGTGTTCGTTTTTAACATTATCAGGAATCTTTCAACAAGTGCTTTTGAAGCGAATTTGATCGATTTATCTCTATACTAATCTCTGGATCTTTGGATGAATGGAAAGGGGAGTGAAGGTGAATGGTGTATTTTGGGAGTGAATTTGGGGTGAATATTTCTGATTCATCAACTCTTTATGTGAGTTGGTCGGTTTAAATTGCGCGGAGTGGAAATGGAAACGGATGGCTTTTTGTCTTCTCTATTCAGAATGATTTCGAAAGGAGTATCGCACCTGCACCACGTATGGCGCTTACTAACCATTGGTCTTGAAATGTATGTCAGAACCAAGTTCTAACTTGAATCATACACCGGCACGCTCATCAATTGAAATGACAAAGTACTTTAGATTTGATGGGTCATGCAAATACTTTGGGTCCAAGATTCCTCACCTTTTGGGAGTAAGGGTCGTGCTTGATCATGCGTAGCCTTTTACATATTTTCTTAAAAGAAATCTTTTGACACAAAACATAAGTTTCAGCTTAATCGTTCCCTTCTAATAAATGTTCTGAAAACCGATTTCTAGCAATTTTATTGGATCTTTTGGGCAAAAACAAGGTAAGAATTTTTTGAAATCACCCAATATCCATTGCTTAGTTACTTTTTAGACAAAAGAACTTTTCAAAACTTGGCATTTTACGGTTACTCGACCTTTAAAACCTTTACCCATTACCCCACACTTATAAGATCATTGTCCCTAATGTTCTCTGGAAAAGAATATTTCAATACTTTATAAATCAAGGATATTGTCTTCTAAACTTTCCAAGTTAATTGCAGGGGTTACCCCACACTTAGAGATTTTAGTGCGTAATAATTGAAATAGGTATGAGGAAGGATTACTTCCCTATGGTCATGTTGCTTTCCTAGTGCTAAGCCTTCCTACGGTCAGTTTCCTAATTGCTGGAAAGGACCAGTCTCTTGTGATAAGATTACTGCATGAAGAACAAAAAGAGAAAGGCAACATTTCCACTATATATAACTTTTTTTAGTACAATGCTTTTAAAAAGATAAACTAAAAGTAAAATAAGGTAAAGTAGTCTATGGAATACTATCCTGGTTAATGTGCTGAGTTGGCGCTGCGAAGTTGTTAGGACCCTGAAGTTGTATAATGTTAATGTGAAATAAGCTTAAATGATGTTTCCTTAGAAGAAGGCTATATATGGAACCAAAGTAGTCCTAATTAGATAGCCATTGCATTGTAACTGAGTTCTAGAAGCTGTGGAATGTAAATCTTATTGATTCTCTCTCATACCGAGTGTAACAACCCGGATTTTTCCGATAATATATAGAAGATTAATATTTACATAATTAATGTCTCCAACATGTTAAGCAATCAAACTCATTAAGATTTGGTTATTTGAAATGAATTTTATACAAATGTTTGGCCACCCAGTTTGTCTGATAATTCACGAACGTCATAAATTGAAATAATTATATAATGATGTATATATGAATATATATATACTTATGATTGTATAAAATGATATTTAAGTATCTCATTACATATAATAAAAATTGGTTATAAACATAAAATGAGATTACTAACTTAAAGACTTCAAGACTATATACATATATATAAGGATTATCGTTATAACAACGTCTTACTAAATACATATGAATCATATTAAGATATTGATACACAATGTTTAACATGATAAATGACAATTAAACATATCACTAAGTGTATTAACAATGAACTACATATGTAAAAACAAGACTACTAACTTAAGGATTTCGAAACGAGACATATATGTAACGATTATCGTTGTAACGATATTTTAATGTATATATATCATATTAAGATATATTCATACATCATAATATCATGATAA
Source organism: Rutidosis leptorrhynchoides (assembly GCF_046630445.1). Classification (NCBI taxonomy): domain Eukaryota; kingdom Viridiplantae; phylum Streptophyta; class Magnoliopsida; order Asterales; family Asteraceae; genus Rutidosis; species Rutidosis leptorrhynchoides. The sequence goes on along the minus strand of NC_092333.1, from coordinate 274,614,656 downwards.
TATAATAATTTAACATCTCATTAGATATAATAAATATTGGGTTAACTACATTAAATGAGATCGTTAACTTAAAGGTTTCAAACAACACTTACATGTAACGACTAACGGTGACTTAACAATTCAGTTAAATTGTATATACATGTAGTATTTTAAGATGTATTCATACACTTTCAAGACAAATATAAAAGTACTTCTACTTATCAAAAATGCTTACAATTACATTCTCGTTCATTTTCATCAACAATTCTACTCGTATGCAACCGTATTTATACTCGTACAATACACAGCTTATAGATTATTTACTATCGGTACATACCAATAGTAAACTCCAATGATCAGCCATGAATGAGTCATAACTCATGATCATGACTTGGTTTAACTTATACTTGATATTTATGCATAAAAACAAAAACTAGTAACCTTATATTGACTAAGCATTAGGCATTTTTTTCAAACAACACACACATCACATTTCCTTGATTTTCTAATCCAAATTTTCTCCATCCTTACTCTCTCTACACTCAAGAATGTCTCTACTTCAGTAATATTGATCATCTAGGTCAATCTAGCTTCAATTACAATCAAGAAACATCAATATTCAAGAACACATCAGGAACACTTCACAAATACTTTCAAGTTTACTAGCTTACTTCCAACCTTTCAATCCAACTCCACCACTCTTTAGGATCAAGAATTATACTTCCTTTCCAGTATCTTTTCATCTTTTAATCAAGGTAAGAATCATATATAAGCTTTGCTTCAATTTATATACTTATAACTATCTTAATTCAAGATAGAATTCTTATTCAAACTTTTGTTCATTCCATGTTCATACTTCAAGAGTTTCCAAGCCATCAAAGATACTTTTGATTCCAAGATTATTTCTTATCTTTTTCAGTAGCTTTATCCAAGTAACTTGAGGTAGTAACCTTATTCATAATTTTATTCGATTCATATTCTTATAGCTATCTTATTTTGAGTTATAACTAATAACAACAAGAACATAGTTTAGATTATTTCAAAACTTATCGGCAAATAAACTTAATCCTTCTAACTTGACTTTTAAAATACTTCAACACATGTATTATGACTATATGTCAAGCTAACATAAGTATATAAAACTTGTAAACACGAAGAACACCTTAAAATCGAATATACGCCGTCTTAGTCGAACGGGGGCTGTATTGGGTTTAATTTTAAAAACCTATCATAAACTTTGAATTAAAAGATTTCATTTGGTGAAAAATCTTATTTTATATGGATATGAAATATATCCAAAATCCATGGTTAAACTCTAAGTGAAAGTATGTTTTTCAAAAGGGTCATCAAGATGTCGTTCTTACGATGGATATGACTATCTTCTCTTATTTGACACCTAAGCTGTATTTTCGACTATAAACCTATACTTTTTCTGTTAAAATTCATAATGTTGAGTTTGATACGAAAGCATGGAAACTCGAATCACTTAAAACGGATTTGTAACGAAGAAATTATGGGTAAAACAAAATCGGATATTTTTCTTAATTTTTAGCTACGGACATGATTTAAAAAAATGGATGCTAACCTTATCCTAGCTAACTTACCTTGTATCCTACATGTATTTATACATGTCTTGTTCCCGAACTTATGGAAATACAATTTATAATAGTCATGATTAAGTTCTACGACAATATATTATAGTCTTAATAAAGATCGTAAGGCACCATATATATATATGACTTGATCACCGTGGATTCGTATACAAAGTTTTGACATATCATTTTGACTTCCTCTATATATATTATTGGAATGAACTAGTAGACACCATTGACAGTAATCTTGAGTTAGCTGTGGGTCAAAGAGGATTCCAAAATATTATATACTTTGAGTTGTGATCGAGCCTGAGACATGTATACAATGGGTCGCGGATTGCTTCAGACAATATACATATTATGTGTCTTATTATATTAAGACAATATATTATAGTGTTAGTGAATTCTAACACAATATACGCATTTATATTTATATATATAATTATACTGTTGGACTATTGGACTATTGGACTACGAACGTTGGACTACTAACAATGGACAATTAAAATTATCACAAGTATCATAAGTATGGAATATTAATTTTATATATATATATATATATATATATATATATATATATATATATATATATATATATATATATATATATATCTTGACACAAGAATATTATTATTAGGTTCGTGAATTTGTCAAAAGGACAAGTCTTATCACCATCTATTCGGAAATCATCACAAGTGAGTTATAGTCCCATTTTTACTATCTAAATTATTTTGGGATGAGAATACATGCAAAATTTATAAATGTTTTACAAAATAAGCACAAGTTCATGGAACTACATTCTACGATTGTTTTATTATACCGGATATCTGTACTTATTATTATTATGCTTAGTAACCTAAGAATTAGTGAAAAACACTAATTGACGCGAATCCTAAAGGTAGATCTACGAGCACCAACCACCCCCATTTTCGAATAGTGGAAATGCTTTAGCACTTCGAAGGGTCCTTGTCATACATTTGAATATGGAATGTATGATGCCAGATATCTTAAGCGCTCTATGTTAAGGTCGGTTACCAGGCGACTCATAGTATGAATGATTTTACAGTTGTAATGATCCTACGCATTTAATTAAATGAAATCTTGTGGCTTATTAAATATTATGATTATTATATAGAAATTAAACCTATGACTCACCAACATTTTTGTTGACGTTTTAAGCATGTTTATTCTCAGGTGAATATTAAAAACGCTTCCGCTATCGTATGCCAACCCAAGGTCAAGATTTGAAGTCGGCATAATTGTTTATATTGTTTAAACTTGCATTCGGAGTATTTTTTGTAATATATTTGATCATATTGTAATGGGTTGTGTAAAAACTTATTTATTTGAGGAGATTGTATTTGATAGACAATCTAAATTATGTCATTAAGACCTTTATTCAATAATAAAGGTTATGGTTGTTTTTAAAAACGAATGCAAGATTTGAAAAACATCTCATATGGAGGTCAAAACCTCGCAAAGAAACCAATTAATATGAAACGTTTATAATTAATATGAACGGGGCATTTTACCCAGTCTCCTTTACACTTACCGAATCTCATTCTAACTTGTCTTTTCTTCTAATCTCAACATGATCTGACCTATCATTTGGTATCAGAGCTTTCAGGGAGTGATATTACATCACTAGATCGATCCAGAGATTGAAGATTACAGAATCTGAGCACTCTTGGTATATTGAATCAGATTCGGTATAATCGAATTTGATAATCTGACGTTCAGATTCCTGTGATAAGTTCAGCGAAGGTGTTTTAGGTTGATTAGAAACAGTTTCAATCATCATTACAGCTTTTTAACATCAATTATGAAGAATCAAGTTGATTTTTAGAGTTCGTGGCTAAAACTCTCGGTATTCATCATTTCCAGCTTGATTCTATAGTTTATTAAAGGTTTTAGGTTTCAGTTGTGATCGTGAGGTGTTTAATCACATTTCTGATGGTTTAATTTCATCAATTCTTCAAGTTTTGAAGATTTGATCTACATTCGGTATCGTAACTGCCATACCGAATCTGCTTCAAAGCTATTAATTCTCAATCAATGTTGCAGATTATGGTGTGTTTGTGATTCTATCACATTCGGTTTGGTCATACGCAGCTAATTGGTGTGATTTGAGAAAGGATTCATTTGAATTCTAAGTTTTCATACTTAGACTCGGTATTGTAAACTGCTACAGTTAACATTCGGAATCCTATACATTCGGTATATTTGATATTTTGTGTGATACTAACTTGTTTCCTTGTGCAGCAAGGTTACAGAATCTAATTCAAAGGAATTGAATTGTGTTTGAATTCAAATTCATACAGAATCTGACAACCAAGTCAGATACCGAATCAGAATCTCGATAACACTTAATTCATTGGTTTTAAGTGTTCTCAGGCTACAAATCTTGTGGTTATCGAATCTATACTGAATCTGGGTGTGTTACTTGTATTTCTGATCAGTTTCTGATACAGAATCTGGTTTACCGAATCTGCTACAGAACAGAATCTGTACCGAATCGGCTACAGTACCTAATCAAATACCGAATCTGGCATTTTTGTCTGATTGTTGTGATTTTTCATCCTAGATTTGTGTAATACCGAATCTTTACCGAATCTACCTCATTTTCAAGATGTCTACTCAAGATACTTTGATCATTGGATTCCTATCCTCCAGTGTTGTTTGATGGCAAGTACACTCAGTGGCTTCTCCGAATCACTCGGTACATAGACTATAAGGGTGAGAAAGCAAAGTACATATGGGCTTCTATGAGAGATGGTCCAGTTGTAGATTATCATTCGGATATTGGTATCTTTCATGACCTGTCCTAATCCATCTGGACGAATACATTACATTTGGTTACATCGCGAGGTACTTGACCTCTATATGATACATTTTACATACATTGCATTCATTTTTGAAAAGACAAACTTTCATTACATCGAAAGTTGACGGCATGCATACCATTTCATAATGTATCCAACTATAATTAACTTAATAATAATCTTGATGAACTCAATGACTCGAATGCAACATCTTTTGAAATATATCATGAATCACTCCAAGTAATATCTCTAAACTGAGCAATTTACACAGCGGAAGATTTCTTTCATACCTGAGAATAAACATACTTTCAAGTGTCAACCAAAAGGTTGGTGAGTTCACTAGTTTATTGTAAACAATAAAATTCATCATTTTAATAGACCACAAGATTTTCATTTTTCATAAACATAATCCTCAAGCAGAATCGTCTCATCTGCATTAAGGTAAAAATAATCCTCAAGCAGAAACCTCTTATCTGCATTAAGGTAAAATCATTCATATGGTGAACACTTGGTAACCGACATTAACATAATGCATATAGAATATCCCCAAAACAGAATCCTCTCTTCTGTATAACAGAATCCTCTCGTCTGTATAATAATCGAAGTACTAAAGCATCCGTAACCCGGATGGGGTTTGTTAGGCCCATAGATCTATCTTTAGGATTCGCGTTAATTAGGGGTACTGTTCCCTAATTCTTAGGTTACCAAGCTAAAGGGGTGATATTCGGTTTCGATAATCCAATCATAGAATGTAGTTTTGAGTACTTATGTCTATTTCGTCAAACATTTATAAAAACAGCGCATGTATTCTCAGTCCCAAAAATATATATCGTAAAGGCATTTAAAAAGGGAGCAAATGCAACTCACCTATTGTATTTTGTAGTAAAAATACATATGACGACAATGAACAAGTGCAGGGTTGGCCTCGGATTCACGAACCTATATCATTTGTGTACTTATTAATATACATATTTGTAATCGAATAAGTTTATATATACATATAATTTACTAATTATATCATTTTTATATTAATAATATATATATGTTTTATGTATTCATTTTGTATATAAAATCAGTAATTTTGTTATGTTATATATATTAAATATATATTTATATATAAGTATATATCGTTTGTTTGTTAAAATATAGTAACTAATATCATATTAATAATGGTAACAATGATAATAACTATAATACTTAATATTACTAATAAATATATTAGAGTTAATAATGTTGTTAATAATAATATTGATGATAGTTGTTAATTATAATTTCATAATGATAATATCTGTAACGACCTTGGATTTTCCAACGTTTATTTATTTATAATTATTATTATTAATACTTGTGATTAAACAAATGTATGTTGTTACATTTACTTGTTACCATGATTGCCCGTACTTGACTTTTAATTGCCCGAAACGTCTTTGTGACACACGAAACTTTCACGAATAATATTTTTAGATATTATTTGCATTCATGATTAAGTTTTATTAATCATTTTAATTAACTATGGTGATTAGTTAATTACTTGGGCTTTAATTGGACTTACTTGTTAAATACTTGAACTTGGGCCTTGTTAATGTTATGGACTCATGATTTTGGGCTTATAAGCCCACCCTACATCTTAAATGGTTTAACTAGCCCAACCTAACATGTAAGTACCACTTTAGAACTTAACTAGTTAGTAAATACTTGTAGGAATCTAGTTATCACCTTATCCTCATGCATGGCCATCTAGTAACCACCTTTAAGGACAATTTCATGCTAGTAACCATTAAACATTTGCCTTCCCCCTTTGTTGGGCTGCTAACTGTCGACATTCACCCATGGGGGTGGGTGGATTTTATTTTCAAACTTTGATTAACTTCTTACTTGTAGTCTTCACATGTTCATTTCACTTTACACACACATTACTTGCTCACTTTTTCTCTAATTTCTTTCTCTTATTCTCTCTAAATATTGTGAGTAACTTGAACTTTCTTTCTTTTTTCTTTTCTTGTTAAAACCGAAACAAAGAACATGCATCATCATCATTCTTTGTTGTTAACTTGTTACTTTTCTTTGATTATTATTTACTTACTTGTAGTTACTAGTTGTTGTTTGTTACTTACTAGTTTCAAGAATCAACTCTTTAGTTTGATTCTTCATTATATCTTGTATTTACAAGAACACTCAAGAACATAAACTTACTAGTTTATGATTCTACCTTTACTTGTTAAAAGATTTAAGTTCATGAGTTGTGAAAGCATACTTGTAATTCATGTTAGTAAACTTTAAAGTTTACTTTCTTAAAGGTCAAGACTTAGGCTTGAATCTTTAAAGTATGAAACTCATGAACTAGTTACTTGTTTATTTAGTTTACTACTTCATTTACTTACACTTTAATTTTGTGATTTTGGTTGTTGTTGGTCAAGTACTACAAGTTAGTATTGATCTCATTTCTCTTGAACTAAAAGTTAACTTTACTAGTTCAAGAACATGTAAATGAAACTTTTTAATTATAACTTTGTACACTTATGATAGATCTAGACTTTTGAGTCTTGGATCTTCAAGATCAAACTAAGAACTATGTTCTACAACTTAAGATCTTTATTTCATAAGTTCACTTTCAAGTTTGTAACTTATTATTAGTTTTAAAGTTCATGTATGTGTTAGATCTAAGACTTTGATGTAACTTTGGTTCATCAAACTTCATACAACTCTTAAGTGAGTTGTGCTACATGTCTTAGACCTACACTTGTGTCATAATAGTCAAAACTTGGTTAGTAAAAACTTGGTTAATATTACCTTTACATTTCATGTATGTGTTGAATCTAAGACTTTGATGTAACTTTGGTTAATCAAAACACTTGCAACACTTAAGTGAGTTGTGCTTCATGTCTTAGACTTACACTTGGGTTATGATGGTCAAACCTTGGTGAAAATGATGCAAACACATCAACTAGTTGTACACTTGAAGCTATATGCATCAAGGATGAGAACCGTGATAATCATCGAGCACCAAGACCACCGGAACCCACTATTTTTCTGTTTTCTGTCTTCTGCCTACTGTTTTCTAGTTTCTGTAACAGACCAGTACACCTGGGCTGCTGTAACCTTGATTTTTAGATAGCTCTGTTCGAGTAGATAACTTTTCATATAGGACTCGTCTTAATCCGAGTTACGGTTTAGGATTTATGGCCCTCCGATCGTCACTATGTCCATTTAACGTTGTGCTGAAAATTCAGACCTACTCGCACTTAGACCGTCGCCACGGTCAAACGAAGACGAGTTTGCTTCTGTAATTTTTACCACACTTAAAGGACTCATAGACGGAGCCATGTCCACTGGTCTCACCTTATTTCAGTAGGTGTACAGGCCGTGGTGACTGACCGAACTCAGCCTTTGTTTTAAACTACTTTCATAAACGAAACCTACTTTACACCTTTTATTTGAAGATGAATGATGATGACCCTTAAGACCTTATTTACATTCTTTTAAACCTTTTCGGATGATTTACTGACTTAGTACTATTTAACTTAGGTTGAGGACCCATTTGGACAACCTTCATTACTTGCTTACTTTCCGAGTCATACTTTACCGCTACTTTATCATTGTGAGTTATAGCATTCCCTTTTTACTTTAACTTATTTTGAGAACTGAGAATACATGCGGATTTTATGTTTTACATACTAGGCACGAGTACTTAAACTTATATATGTGTGGGTTATACAACGGCATAAACATTCCCTTTAGCTCGGTAACGTTTAATCATTGGTTTTTGAACCGTGAACGTGAATCGTAGATATGGATCCATAGGGTTTGACATCCCCACTCGGGCTAGTAGCGCTACCATTTAACGAGTGTTTAATACTTCGTAAACATACGCACTTGCCAAGTGTACATTCAGGGGGTATAAACGTTAAGTTAGTTACCAAGTGCCCACGGTTAACATATACTTTATCATACTGTTTTGAAAAGCTCTTTGTAGCACTGAAATCTCGTGGCCTACCTTACATACTGTTATACTTAATCTATAGCTTACCAACCTTTGTGTTGACATTTTTAAGCATTTTTTCTCAGGTGCTTAAGGTTATTTGCTTCCGCTGTCGTGCTAGTCTTGCCGTAGACACCCGCTGCTCTAGTGTTATCACCACATGAACTGTTTATCCTGCATTCAAACTTTAATACATTTGAAACTATGTTTTGTAACGACCTAAGGGTCACATACATTTATTCATGCTTGCTATTCGTAGAAGCATACTATTGGTGTAAAACAATTGACGTCGGTTATAACGTCATCTTTTTATCGTGAATGCAACTTCTTTTATTACAGCATATAGTACTTAACCTTGTAATGATCCTGTTGTTGATGATTCGTACACGATGGTTTTGTACGGGGTATCACATTTGGTATCAGAGCATTGGTTGTAGGGAATTAGGTTGCATTAGTGAGTTAAAGACCGACCCGAGTAGGATTCACTAATAGGACTAATCTACAACTTGCTAGTTTACGTGTTTCTGCTGAACTTACTGCATGTTGCTGCTTACTTTTACTGCTATATGCCGTATGCTACTACATGATTTCACTACTGTATGATATTACTTACTTTCGATTGCATGCTACTTCTGTACGATTCGTTATTATTGCCATGCTACTTATTGGTATACATGATTTAAGCTGTTGGCCTAATGCGTGCTTGCTTTATGACTTACTGACATGGAAAATTTATTTTTCCTTGTTCAGATGTCGGATGTTCCACCTGCTATCGTTTTGGGCAGTTTAGACTCGTCAGTCACCCCACCTGCTGCTGCTGCCGACACACCGATCCCGATACCCACCAGTGACCCCGGCGCTTCGTCTTCCAGAGCTAGTAGTAGTGCGCCGGAACCAGTGATGACACGTGGACCCTATGGAGATTACAGCTCCGTCTGCTCCCGAACCCTCGGAGCCACAGCCCCGCATCGGTGGTGTTGTGATTCTCGCGAAGTTCCAGGAGTGAATGGAGGTCGTGCTTTCACTGACGCATTTGGTCGGTGTCGTAGGGTTACTGCTCGTAAGCGGCTTGTGCCGTACCCTGTCGACCCACAAGTGCGTAAGACACCCCGTTACGTACTGACTATTTCTGGAACCGGAAATTCTGCACCGCGTTTCGTGCGGTCTGCACCACCCACACCACCAGCACCACCCGCACCACCCGCACCACCTGCACCTCCTGCCCCACCATCTCCCTCTAATGAGGAACTGAGGAAGGAGGTGGGAATCCTCTGAGCTCGAGTTACTGAGCTCGAGGAGCAGTTGGCTCAGGTTTTAGACATCCTACACCCACCTTCACCGTAGGACCTTTTGTATTAGATTTCATGATGTAATCTAGTTGTAGTTTCATATTTCACTTATGTGTTGTACGAATCTATCATGATGTATGAGACTTATTATTAATGAATGGAAACTTTGTGATGTTACTTTTTACACAAGTGTTCTATTTACGTTACTGTATGGTGTTTTGCGGTACTTGTAACAACTTGCATTACTTAATTAACATGTGTTGTGCTGTTTACATGTTGGTTACTATATACTATATTATTATATATTAAATGCTGGATTTTGACTTGAGTCAAAATGTTTGTATAGAACACCATGGCTAACGGTCGATCCACACCTACTGCTGCTCAAATTGAAGAGATGATCCAAGAACGTGTAGCCGCAGCCATTGCGGAAATGCAACCCCAAGCTCCACCGCCACCGCCACCGCTACCACCACCGGTTATTCAACCCGTTCGAAATGGGTATACTTACAAGGAATTCTAGAGCTGTAAACCACACAACTTCAGTGGAACCGAGGGACCGGTTGGTCTCACCAGATGGTTCGAGAAACTTGAATCAGTATTCCAAGGTAGCAACTGTTCGGAGGATAACAAAACCAAATTTGCTTCTTGCACGCTATCTAACGGCGCGCTCACGTGGTGGAACACAATGGCACAGGCACAAGGCATTGATGAGGCGTATGCTACACCATGGGAAGAATTTAAGTGTGCCATGATTAAGGAGTATTGTCCGAGAACCGAGATCCAAAAGATGGAAATGGAATTCATGCAGTTAAAGGCCGTTGGGAACGACCTTGATGGTTACAACAGGAGATTTTTGGAACTAGCCCTGATGTGTCCGATAATGGTCACCCCAGAATTCAAGCGAATGGAGAGATACTTCTGGGGACTCCCTAAGAGCATTAAGGGTAATGTCACCTCATCCAAGCCACCGAATGTCCCAGAAGCGATGCGCATGGCGCATACTTTAATGAATCAAATAACCATCGATGAACCGGAGAAAACTAAGTCTGAAGCGGGTACTAGCGAGAAGCGCAAATGGGATAACCACAACAACAACAACAGGGGAATAAACTATGAACAGAACCTGGCGAAACGACATGAGGGTTTCAGAGGAAACAACAACGGTGGAAACCCTAATCCAAACACCAACACGAACCCGAACTACAAGGTAACCTTACCACAATGCAAGAGGTGTTACAAACACCACACTGGGTATTGCAATGTTATTTGTGAGAAGTGCCAACGGACTGGGCATGTTGGAAAAGACTGCAAGGTCACCACTTTGAATGGGAAGCCAAACACCAATGGGCCGAAGAAGTGTTATGAATGTGGGCATACGGGCCATTTCAAAAATGCGTGTCCAAATAAGCGAAAAGATTGTGGACCACCGCGTGCTAGAGCTTTCAATGTTAATGCAAGGGACGCACGCGAAAACCCCGACTTGGTGACAGTATATTCAAAATCAACAATCTTTTAGCTTCTGTCTTGTTTGATACTGGTGCGGATAGAAGTTATGTATGTAGACATTTTTGCGATAAGATTAATTGGTCATTAGTCCCGTTAAAATAAAGTATGCTTGTCGAGGTCGCCAATGGAAAACTTGAGAAAGTTGACCATATTAGTAGAGGAGCTATTATCAACATAGCTGGTGCATATTTCGAAATTGATTTGATACCCATCAAATTGGGAAGTTTTGACGTGATCGTCGGTATGGATTAGTTGAGCAAGATAAGGGCCGATATTATCTGTGGAGATAAAGCTCTTCGTATACCACAAGGAGACGGTGAGCCACTGGTTATCTACGGAGAGAGATGTACCTCGAAGTTGAACCTCATTACTTGCATGAAAGCGCAAAAGATTATGAAGAAGGGACGTCTTGCTGTCCTAGCGCATGTGAAAATGGTAGAAACTGGGGTGAAGAGCCTGAACGACGTTCGAATTGTGAACGAATTTTCCGATGTCTTCCCTGAAGAATTACCTGGATTACCGCCGCCGAGAGCCGTAGAGTTTCAGATCGACTTAGTGCCAGGAGCTGCACCTGTAGCTCGCGCACCTTATAGACTAGCACCTTCCGAGATGCAAGAACTACAGAGTCAACTACAAGAGCTGTTAGACCGTGGATTTATCCAACCAAGTTTCTCGCCTTGGGGCGCACCTGTGTTGTTTGTAAAGAAGAAGGATGAATCCTTCCGTATGTGTATCGACTACCGTGAACTCAACAAATTGACAATCAAGAATCGGTATCCTCTACCCCGCATTGACTATCTTTTTGACCAACTACAAGGATCGAGCGTTTACTCAAAGATCGATTTATGATCCGGTTATCACCAGTTAAGGGTGAAGGAAAGTGACGTAATTAAAACCGCATTCAGGACTCGTTATGGTCATTATGAGTTTCTCGTGATGCCATTCGGGTTGACAAATGCACCTGCCGTGTTCATGGATCTCATGAATCGTGTCTGCAAGCCGTACTTGGATAAGTTTGTTATCGTCTTCATAGATGATATCCTCATCTACTCTAAGAGCGAAGAAGAGCATGAGCAACACCTCCGGCTAGTACTTGAACTCTTGAGACAAGAGCAACTTTACGCCAATTTCTCCAAGTGTGAATTTTGGTTGAAGGAATTACAATTTCTGGGTCATGTTGTGAGCGACCAGGGTATCAAAGTTGATCCCACCAAGATTGAAGCTATCAGCAAGTGGGAGACCCCCACTACTCCGACTCATATTCACTAATTCCTAGGTCTCGCCGGTTACTACCGAAGGTTCATTGAAGGATTTTCTCTGATTGCGTGTCCTTTGAACATACTTGTCTCTCGATTCGAGGTTAGGGAGTCTGGACTTCGATGTTATGCCGGAAGAATTTGGGTACCTCTTTATGGAGATCTACGGAACCTTATACTTGAGGAAGCACACAAATTGAGATATTCAATTCACCCTGGAGTGGGCAAAATGTACCACGACCTTAAAGAACAGTATTGGTGGCCGAATCTTAAAAAAGACGTTGCAACTTATGTTGGGAAGTATTTGACTTGCTCGAAGGTTAAAGCCAAGCATCAGAGACCTTCTGGGTTACTTCAACAGTCGGAAATCCCATAATGGAAGTGGGAAAAGATCACAATGGATTTCATCACCAAGCTACCAAAGACGGCGGGCGGATACGATACTATTTGGGTTATTGTTGACCGCCTTACCAAATCTGCACACTTTCTAGCGATGAAGGAAACAGATACAATGGACAGACTTGCTCAATTATACATCAAGGAGGTTGTATCTCGTCATGGTGTACCTTTATCATTCATCTCATATCGCGATCCCCGTTTTGCCTTTAGATTTTGGCGTTCTTTGCAAGAAGCCATGGGAACCCGTCTCGACATGAGTACTGCGTATCATCCACAGACTGACGGACAAAGTGAACGAACGATTCAGACCTTGGAAGACATGTTGCGTGCATGTGTCATTGATTTTGGAAAGGCCTGGGAAAGGCATTTGCCGTTAGCCGAATTCTCATACAACAACAGTTATCACTCGAGCATTAATGATGCACCTTTTGAAGCGTTGTATGGCCGTAAGTGCCGATCTCCTATTTGTTGGGCCGAAGTGGGTGAAAAGCAAATCACTGGACCCGAGGTAGTCCATGAAACAACGGAAAAGATTGCTCAGATTCAAGCTAGACTTAAGACTGTCCGAGATCACCAAAAGAGTTATGCCGATCTCAAACGTAAAAACTTTGAATTCAACGTCGGTGACCGTGTAATGTTGAAAGTTGCACCTTGGATGTGACAACCCGTAAATTTTCGGCAAAATTTAAACAAAAATATTTATATGATTTCATTTAACCTCGACTAATTCCGAAGATTCACGAATAATTATTTGTAAATAATTACGCATTAATTTGATATATTAATATTATTATTATTAATATCATTTTTAAACAAGATATCAATAATTAATATCTTTATTATCAGTATTGTTATTATGAAAAGAAAAAAAATATTGACAAATATTCTTGGAAAAGTAGTAAATCAATTTGTTTATTTTAAAAAAATATATAAAATAAATCCTTAAAATAAATGATTTTTTTAATAAAATAAATAAATAAATAAATAAATTACTTTTTAATTAAAAATTATAATGGAAAACTACTTTTATTATTTTATTTTATGCATTATCCCATGACCTAACATTTAATACTTTTGAATTTTAAAATCCGATTAAAAATTAAAATATTTCTTTTTCTTTTAATTATTTTATTCTTTTTACCTAATTTTTTCAAGTATAAATACCCCACATTTCTCATTCAAACTCACACCAAAATTTCTCTCATTCTCTCTTTGAAAAATTACTACTAGTAGGTATTCTTTTCTTACTTTTTACTTTTTACTTTTTACTTTTTAGTATTTACTATTTACTTCGGTTTATTATTTTTTACCGAAACATGTAAATAATGTTATAAATTATATGCAATTAAAATTAAAATAAATAACATGTTATAATTAGTAATATATGTTACTAAAAATTATAAAAGTATTTTTATGAATTAATATATAGGAGTTATAATTAAAATAGAATTAATGAATATATATGAATATACGAACCTAACGTGAAGGTTATAATTAAAGATAGCGTACAAAGACTACAAACATCACCGCTACTTGTGGCCTAGGGTGATCCTTGTTACCATTATGGGACGCTTGTGGATCTCGAATGCCAAGACTTAGATTCTGGTCAAGAGATCCTGGGCCGCTCGGTAATAATAGATCATTTGAGTGACTTGCATGTTAGCGACGAAGTTTGGGCCAGATTGTACAACATCTTTGTTAAGAATTATAACTCGAACATTCTTAAACTAGAAGCTTAGTATAAGTGGAAGTTTTTCATAAATAGTAGGTTTCCAAAAATAGAAACTTTTGAGAAATAGGAACTTTTCTCAAAAACCGTCACCGTCAATATAGTTGCTATATTAATAAACATACTTTATGTCAAGTTAGACATTAACTAATCAAACGTTATACCTCAAGGTTAATATCCAGATCACTTACTTGCTTTACGTTCCTTCTTGCATGGAATACTTCAACTGCTATTTAATGTGAGTTTTCATATGCTCCCTTTTACTCTTTACATTTTTGGGCTGAGAATACATGCGCTACTTTTATAACTGTTTTTATGAAATGAATACAAATACTAAAACTGATTTTTCGTGAGTTCTTCAGCTCCTTTTTTATATATTTTTGGGCTGAGAATACATGCGCAACCTGTTTTACACGTATCAAATATTAAACTCTGATATGTTGGGCTATGACCAGCAAGTCCCCAACCGACAAGTATAAACGATAACTTATACGGGGAAAACTTGAAAGTCTAGTCTAAATATCAGTACCAACTATTAAACTGTGATATGTTGGGCTATGACCAGCAAGTCCCCAACTGACAAGTATAAACAATAGCTTGTACGGGGTAAACTTGAAAGTCTAGTCTAAATATCAGTACCAACTGTTAAACTATGCTATACCCGACTATGTCCGACTAAGTCCCTACAGTGATATTTTTAATTGCTGCGGCATTCTTAATTATTGGGGATAGGCAACTATGCTATACCCGACTATGTCCGACTAAGTCCCTACAGTGATATTTTTAATTGCTGCAGCATTCTTAATTATTGGGGATAGGCCTATCGGGAGTAACGTCCCCGATACATTTAACTAAGTCTTTGTATTACTTGATAATGAAATTAAACGACAAGGACAGAACAACTTGTCACGGGGCAAACAACGTTTAGTCTAAATATCACGCACAGGCATAACTTTTTGATCCTGCGGGAGATCAACTTGACTGGATCTGAGTGATCTACTTATGAAAACAAATCTTGTGGTCTAACACTATTACCAAAATCATTATTTATGACAAACCTATGAACTCACTCAACCTCGTGTTGACTTTTTAAGTATGTTTATTCTCAGGTACTTAAATATTGCTTCCGCTGTATATCTACTGCTTTGATGATGATTGCTTGCTATGCTTGGAGTCTTCATTACATATCATATCAATTAAAGACATATTTATCTTCCACTGTAAAACTCAACAAAACGTCTCATGTAGATTCGTTCTCGTTTATACAACTGTGATTTATTATAATTAGTCACAAATACCCCAGGCCCTATTTGGGGGTGTGACAGATTGGTATCAGAGCTAGTTTAACTGCGTCCAAAGCAACGACCGGTTAACGTTCCCAAAATTCGGGTTCGGTTAACGGCAATGACTTTGGGTGAGTTAGTAGTAGAGGGGGTTCTCACAGTGTTACCTGTGACGAAGCATTGGCTCTTACTCCTTGCGATCCTTTTATGGTTGGCCAAATAACAGTAGTGATGCGGGCTGTAAAATCAGAGTCTGAGGTACGCTCAGTGGTCACCCTATTCGTAGGAACGGCACTGTTTGGGAATAAATCCCCAATCTGTTGTCACATATTGGTATCAGAGCAGGTTGTTGTAAAGAACCAGGATTGCATTTTATGTGTGCCTTATACAATTAGGTACCTTAGAAATGTAGGACTACAACTTTCCTTGACCATAGTGCCTTTACTTGTTGCCTTTAACTGTTAAATGCTACACTATACTTTAGAAACTTTACTTATCTTAGAATGCCGAGCCAACTTAAGAACTCCGCTCACTTTTTTAAGTATATTCCAATTACGCCATCGCATTTAAATGCGACACCATGATTTCGGAAATTCTTGACATTCCTATGTCATCTATCATGGTTTTATGTATTACATATGTATTACCTGAAATATTATCCATGATTTTTGAAACTCCTATAATTGTTACTATTCATACTCAAACGTATATAACTCCCTGTTATATCATGTACCTATATGCCTTATACCTTTATGCATTGGTTTGCGAATCAGAAAATGTCATTGGGTTATCACAGTATACGAATTGAAAGTCTTTAATCGAAAGATTATTAGATTACATACTTATCATTTTATAATCTCGACACGTCATACTGCTATTATTGCATACGTGGAGTATATTTTATCATATCTTATCATATCTAACTCAATAGACTTTGTCTAAAACTTTTCCTAAATTTCCTCCGTAAATCACGGAAATCTTTTGCTATATATACGCATTCAAGGAGACGAATATATCATTCAATATTCAACACCCATTTCATATCAAACCCTATTCCAAACACATAAAATGGATTTCTCACCTGATTCCTCAAGTTCCTCTAGCTCCGAAGGTAGCGTGACGGGAACACACCCCACCAATCAATTACCGTGATTTCTTCAGAAAATGGGGATGGGTTCGCGAAATACTCACCCTATGGAGAAATGAAGAAGGTACTCCTTATCACGAGCCAAACTTACCACTAAACGTCGGAGTACTCGATCCGCTTACCGACGAACCTGTTCGCAATACTGTTTACACTCTTTTCGCAAGGATTTTCCGCCTCGAAGGTCGACTCGATGTAGCCCAAGACAGTATTTGTCCTCTACTCCCGAATTCTAACAAGATAGGGTTATTAGAAGAAGTTAGAAGACTTCGAACTAAATATCAAGAATTGACAAACCTTACAGAAGAATGGGTAGAACAAATCCATAGACTCGAGTGTAAAGTAGAAACCCTGGAGGAAACAGTGCACGATTTGGAAGCTAGGCTCACACCTACTACCCAAATACCACAAGCAACACCAGCAACATAACCAGAACCATCAGTACCACCAACATCACCAACATCATCAACACCACAAGCAATACCAACAGCAACCGCAACACCACCAGCAGTATCGTCAACATCACCAGCACCGACGGCACTACCAGAATCAGCAACAGTCTCAACAGTACCGCCAACATCATCAACACAGCAAGTATTATAAGCACCAGCAGTTGCATCAGTATCAGCAACAGCATCAGCACCATCAGCTTCATCAACAACAACATCCGCATCACAAGCCTCAACATCACAGTCTATGCCACGAGCATCAACATCATACGCACCATAGATACCAAGGAATACCAGTAACAACAAATGAAGAAGTATTGATTCATAACTACATTAAAGAAATACTCTGCAGAGAATATGTAGTTTCTAAAAGTTTTTGAAGATTATTTATTCTTGTTCCAACCTCAAATCAAATGAGTTTAATATTATATTAACTCATTAAATCCATGATTACATCTGAAGGAAAATATATATGTACGTATATTATCATAAAGATTGTAATTAAATATTCTGTTGTACAAACTGTTGATGGTGAAAATATTTTAACGGGTAGGTAATACCCGAGAAATATTTATATCTCACATTAATATGTTACATTGTACATTCTTTAAAATTCTTGAAAACACCTTAGAACTATTCAGATTCGTTAACCCTAATAATGCTGATGAAGCAGCAAAGGCCGTAGATGGTCTTAATGACCAGAAGCTTGATAATAAAGAATTGTGCGTTGGAAAAGCTCAAAAGAAAATTTGGAATTGAAAGACGGATTGAGCAAAACATGAAGGAAGCTGTGGACAAATCTCAAGGACTAAACCTGTATTCAAAGAATCTAAATGATTCAGTATCTGCTGAAATCATTAGCAATTACCCTGCTCCTTACTTATCTTAAATCCTTACAGAAGAACTTTCCTCATTATCATTTGATCTTAGAAAATTCTAAGATATCATCGTATCTTTCGTCATAAATATCCTCGATGTTTCTGAAGATATCTTCATAACTATTCTTGTCCGCAATAAATTATCTCTTTGCGATCTTTGTTACATAATAAAGGAAGCTGTTTTAGTTTCTATATTATGTAAAATTCAAGTTTAAATTATAAATTTTTGAAGAAGTGTTGGGAATTGAAGCATGAGTTAGTATAATATAATGACGTCAGGCCAACATGATTATATTACAGTAAGTCATGCTAAATTTTTAATGGAAGATGATGATTCATAGACTTATTAATCATCATTTGCCATGTTACACGACTCTTACATTCTACTTAATCTCTGAACATATCAAGAACATATATTCTTGATAGTTCTATCCTCAGTAATTCTTGTAATATAACAAATCAAATCATGATATTACATTCCTTCCTGCTTAGAACATTATGTTCATTCGAGACTTCATACCTACAAATTCTGGACCATTACTCGCTTTACTTAGAGTCGAGAGGAGAATAAAAAGGCAAAGAGCTTCGACAAATAAGGGAAAATATAAAGCCCGATAACAATACCGAAATTACAAACCTTGTATATCAATGCGTATAGCAATATAAAGACACGGGAGAACTAAAAACATGATAAATCCTGAGCATAATAGAAGTAAACACACTCCTCTGGTGGGAGTTGAAAAAGAAGGAAGATTGTGGCGATAACCAATATAAGGTCAAGAACAAGAACTGGATTGAGCATATTAACAAATCTTTTGAAAGTATGGATTGAGGAAGAAAGTATAGAAGTGGTGAAGATAATGAAACGAAAGAAGCTAATTTATAGCGAAATTCTAGACACAACAATCGAGGCAATTCACCGCATTTAATTAAAGAAAATCCTAATTTCCTTAATTACCGGAGAATCAAATCTTATAAAGATTATGAAGATTTCTTTAAAACCCTTAAATTCCGGAAATCAACTTTAGCTATGTCAAAAGTTAAGACGAACATTTAATATCCTCATTTCAATCTTTTACGATAGCTTCGTTTATACTCTTTCTATAATCGAATTACTTTATCCATATTATTAAATGTCGATAAAACTCTAATTTTCAACTCATATTCATCTTTCTTGATGTAAAGAATGACGATCTCTATCAAATTTCATGACTATGATTTTCGTGAACTCCTCTCTATTTTGTCTACCCTAATATTGTGGCATAAACGCTCAAGGTTTAAATAAGCTCACTATTATTCATCACACATTTCATGTATATTGAAATGCTTGTATAACGTCATCATCTCTTTCTGAGGAAAACCTAATCAATGACACTCTTGTTAAATCCTTTAGATAACCTCCGCATTAATAATAAAATGCACTTCGTAGAATTTATGGATCGTAAGATTTAAACGCTAGAAACAAAACAATATCCTATTAGTTGGAATTCACGAAAGGCCCCGAGCATACCTGGGAATGTGAAGACCAAATAAAATGAAAATATCCTCACCTGTTTACAAACAACGCCGACTGATGGAACAACTAAATTTCGGGACGAAATTTCTATTAACAGGGGGATACTGTAACAACCCGTAAATTTCCGGCAAAATTTAAACAAAAATATTTATATGATTTCATTTAACCTCGACTAATTCCGAAGATTCACGAATAATTATTTGTAAATAATTACGCATTATTTTGATATATTAATATTATTATTATTAATATCCTTTTTAAACAAGATATCAATAATTGATATCTTTATTATCAGTATTGTTATTATGAAAAGAAAAAAAATATTGACAAATATTCTTGGAAAAGTAGTAAATCAATTTGTTTATTTTAAAAAAATATATAAAAAAATCCTTAAAATAAATGATTTTTTTTAATAAAATAAATAAATAAATTACTTTTTAATTAAAAATTATAATGGAAAACTACTTTTATTATTTTATTTTGTGCATTATCCCATGACCTAACATTTAATACTTTTGAATTTTAAAATCCCATTAAAAATTAAAATATTTCTTTTTCTTTTAATTATTTTATTCTTTTTACCTAATTTTTTCAAGTATAAATACCCCTCATTTCTCATTCAAACTCACACTAAAATTTCTCTCATTCTCTCTTTGAAGAATTACTACTAGTAAGTATTCTTTTCTTACTTTTTACTTTTTACTTTTTACTTTTTACTATTTACTTCGGTTAATTATTTTTTACCGAAACATGTAAATAATGTTATAAATTATATGCAATTAAAATTAAAATAAATAACATGTTATAATTAGTAATATATGTTACTAAAAATTATAAAAATATTTTTTTGAATTAATATATAGGAGTTATAATTAAAATCGAATTAATGAATATATATGTATATACGCACCTAACATGAAGGTTATAATTAAAGATAGCGTACAAAGACTACAAACATCACCGCTACTTGTGGCCTAGGGTGATCCTTGTTACCATTATGGGACGCTTGTGGATCTCGAATGCCAAGACTTAGATTCTGGTCAAGAGATCCTGGACCGCTCGGTAATAATAGATCATTCGAGTGACTTGCATGTTAGCGACGAAGTTTGGGCGAGATTGTACAACATCTTTGTTAAGAATTATAACTCGAACATTCTTAAACTAGAAGCTTAGTATAAGTGGAAGTTTTTCATAAATAGTAGGTTTCCAAAAATAGAAACTTTTGAGAAATAGGAACTTTTCTCGAAAACCGTCACTGTCAATATAGTTGCTATATTAATAAACATACTTTATGTCAGGTTAGACATTAACTAATCAAACGTTATACCTCAAGGTTAATATCCAGATCACTTACTTGCTTTACGTTCCTTCTTGCGTTGAATACTTCAACTGCTATTTAATGTGAGTTTTCATATGCTCCCTTTTACTCTTTACATTTTTGGGCTGAGAATACATGCGCTACTTTTATAACTGTTTTTATGAAACGAATACAAATACTAAAACTAATTTTTCGTGAGTTCATCTGCTCCCTTTTTATATATTTTTAGACTGAGAATACATGCGCAACTTTTATAACTGTTTTACACGTATCAGATATTAAACTGTGATATGTTGGGCTATGACCAGCAAGTCCCCAACCGACAAGTATAAACGATAACTTGTACGGGGCAAACTTGAAAGTCTAGTCTAAATATCAGTACCAACTATTAAACTGTGATATGTTGGGCTATGACCAGCAAGTCCCCAACCGACAAGTATAAACGATAACTTGTACGGGGTAAACTTGAAAGTCTAGTCTAAATATCAGTACTAACTGTTAAACTATGCTATACCTGACTATGTCCGACTAAGTCCCTACAGTGATATTTTTAATTGCTGCGGCATTCTTAATTATTGGGGATAGGCCTATCGGGAGTAACGTCCCCGATACATTTGACTAAGTATTTGTATTACTTGATAATGAAATTAAACGACAAGGACAGAACAACTTGTCACGGGGCAAACAACGTTTAGTCTAAATATCACGCACTGGCATAACTTTTTGATCCTGCGGGAGATCAACTTGACTGGATCTGATTGATCTACTTATGAAAACAAATCTTGTGGTCTAACACTATTACCAAAATCATTATTTATGACAAACCTATGAACTCACTCAACCTCGTGTTGACTTTTTAAGCATATTTATTCTCAGGTACTTAAATATTGCTTCCGCTGTATATCTACTGCTTTGATGATGATTGCTTGCTATGCTT
Source organism: Rutidosis leptorrhynchoides (assembly GCF_046630445.1). Lineage (NCBI taxonomy): Eukaryota > Viridiplantae > Streptophyta > Magnoliopsida > Asterales > Asteraceae > Rutidosis > Rutidosis leptorrhynchoides. Next base: position 274,592,577 of record NC_092333.1, on the reverse strand, counting down.
GGAGTCTTCATTACATATCATATCAATTAAAGACATATTTATCTTCCACTGCAAAACTCAACAAAACGTCTCATGTAGAGTCGTTCTCGTTTATACAACTGTGATTTGATATAATTAGTCACAAATACCCCAGGCCCTATTTGGGGGTGTGACATTGGAAAGGTGTGATTCGTTTTGGAAAACGTGGAAAGTTGAACCCACGATACATTGGTCCTTTTGAAATTTTAGAACGTGTTGGACCCGTTGCGTACAGTTTGGATCTACCAGCACAATGGAGCTCATTTCATCCTACCTTCCACGTATCAAACTTGAAGAAGTGTCTTGCTGCACCTGAACTTATCATACCACTTGAGGAACTTACAATTGACGACAAACTCCACTTTATGGAAGAACCTGTTGAAATTATGGATCGTGAGATCAAAACTTTGAAATGCAACAAGATTCCGATCGTCCGAGTACGATGGAATGCCAAACTAGGACCTGAGTTTACCTGGGAGCGAGAGGATCAAATGATGCAGAAGTATCCTCACCTTTTCCCGACTCCTCCATCTACCTCAGCTTAAAATTTCGGGATGAAATTTTCTTTAACAGGTGGGTAATGTAACGACCTTGGATTTTCCAACGTTTATTTATTAATAATTATTATTATTAATACTTGTGATTAAACAAATGTATGTTATTACATTTACTTGTTACCATGATTGCCCGTACTTGACTTTTAATTGCCCGAAACGTCTTTGTGACACACGAAACTTTCACGAATAATATTTTTAGATATTATTTGCATTCATGATTAAGTTTTATTAATCATTTTAATTAACTATGGTGATTAGTTAATTACTTGGGCTTTAATTGGACTTACTTGTTAAATACTTGAACTTGGGCCTTGTTAATGTTATGGACTCATGATTTTGGGCTTATAAGCCTACCCTACATCTTAAATGGTTTAACTAGCCTAACCTAACATGTAAGTACCACTTTAGAACTTAACTAGTTAGTAAATACTTGTAGGAATCTAGTTATCACCTTATCCCCATGCATGGCAATCTAGTAACCACCTTTAAGGACAATTTCATGCTAGTAACCATTAAACATTTGCCTTCCCCCTTTGTTGGGCTGCTGACCATCGACTTTCACCCATGGGGGAGTGGATTTTATTTTCAAACTTTGATTAACTTCTTACTTTTAGTCTTCACATGTTCATTTCACTTTACACACACATTACTTCTTACTTGTAGTCTTCACATGTTCTTACTTTGATTAACTTCTTACTTGTAGTCTTAGACCTGGTTCTCTAAGACCACTGCTCTGATACCAACTTTCATGACCCGTCCTAATCTATCTAGACGAATACATTACATTTGGTTACATCGCGAGGTACTTGATCTCTATATGATACATTTTACAAACATTGCATTCATTTTTGAAAAGACAAACTTTCATTACATCGAAAGTTGATGGCATAAATACCATTTTATAATGTATCCAACTATAATTTACTTAATAATAATCTTGATGAACTCAACAACTCGAATGCAACGTCTTTTGAAATATGTCATGAATGACTCCAAGTAATATCTCTAAAATGAGCAATTTTCACAGCTAAATATTTCTTTCATACCTGAGAATAAACATGCTTTCAAGTGTTAACCAAAAGGTTGGTGACTTCATTAGTTTATTGTAAACAATAAAATTCATCATTTTAATAGACCAAAAATTTTCATTTTTCATAAACATAATCCTCAATCAGAATCCACTGTCTACATTAAGGTAAAAATAATCCTCAAGTAGAATCCTCTCATCTGCATTAAGGTAAAATCATTCATATGGTGAACACCTGGTAACCGACATTAACAAAATGCATATAGAATATCCCCAAAATAGGATCCTCTTGTCTGTATAACAGAATCCTCTAGTCTGTATAATAATCGAAGTACTAAAGCATCCGTAACCCGGATGGGGTTTGTTAGGCCCATAGATCTATCTTTAGGATTCGCGTCAATTAGGGATACTGTTCCTTAATTCTTAGGTTACCAAGCTAAAAGGGTGATATTCGGTTTCGATAATCCAACCATAGAATGTAGTTTTGAGTACTTATGTCTATTTCGTCAATCATTTATAAAAACGGCGCATGTATTCTCAGTCCCAAAAATATATATTGCAAAGGCATTTAAAAAGGGAGCAAATGAAACTCACCTATTGTATTTTGTAGTAAAAATACATATGAAGACAATGAATAAGTGCAGGGTTGGCCTCGAATTCACGAACCTATATCATTTGTGTACTTATTAATATATATATTTGTAATCGAATAAGTTTATATATACATATAATTTACAAATTATATCATTTTTATATTAATAATATATATATGTTTTATGTATTCATTTTGTATATAAAATCAGTAATTTTGTTATGTTATATATATTATATATATTTATATATAAGTATATATCGTTTGTTTGTTGAAATATAGTAACTAATATCATATTAATAATGGTAACAATGATAATAACTATAATACTTAATATTACTAATAAAGATATTAGAGTTAATAATGTTGTTAATAATAATATTGATGATAGTTGTTAATTATAATTTCATAATGATAATTTCAGCAGTAAAATGAATAATTTACTAATAAAGGTTGTGAAAATAATAATTTTTAATATTAGTACATAATACTTATTAATAATAATTATAACAATCTTATTACTAATGATAATCTTAATAATAATACTTTTGTTAATAATAATAATAATTCCTAAATGTTTCTAATACTAACATTAATGATAATAATAATAATTCTAAAGATAACACTTTTATTACTTATGCTAATAATGATATTACTAATAATAACGATTTCGTTAATAATGATACTCATGTTAATAATAATAATATTGATAATAATAACTATCATTTTACTCCTAATAGTAATAGTTTTAATAATAATAATAATAATACTAATGATAATAATATTACTTTACATCATAATAGTGATAATAATAAATAAATTTAGCAATAATTATAATAGCTACAATTTAAACTAAAATCATAATAATGATAATTACTTATTTATTATTTTTGATAATTATAATAACAATAATAATTAATAGCAATGATAATAATAACAATAACATTAATAATAGCAACAATAATAATAATAATAATCATAATAATAATAATGGCAATAATAATAAGAATAATAATAATAATAATAATAATATTAATAATAATAATAATAATATTAATGAAAATGAAAATACAAAAATTTATACCCATTTTTAAAGCTTTTCCAAAAACAATTGCCCACGACAGGGCTCGAACCAGAGACCTCTCGAAAACCCGTCAACACCCAAGACCATCTGGGATGTTGCCCATTTTCTTATTTATTACAGCATCCAGTAATATTTAACCCCTATTTTATTTATTTTCCTTTCATCTCCTTCTTTACAACTAGTCGACCAGGAGTTCAGTTTTATCGTAACATTGAATACAAGAAATAGTTTCAGGATCATAATCAAACAAAAAACGATTTAACTTAATACTTGATTTTAACAGAAAAATAAAAAAATATAACAGCAGCAGTATTGAAAGCTTCGTAAAAAAAATGGATGAACTCAAACTATGATTTTGAGATTCAAACACTTTTAGACAATGATTAAAGAATGAAAAGTGTTAGAAATCCTTCATTGAATCTTTTTGAATCGTTAATTTCAACTGAAATAACCCCTACAGTTTCAATTTAGTTGAAGAACATTCATTTGACTTTTTGAAACAAAAGTTTGACTCGAAAATTTTAAGTTGTTTTGAGGAATTGGAAAGTAAGAATTTAAAGATAGATTAAAGGAGGGATTCCTAGCACGATTGAATTTATATATTTCCTAAGTTATTGAAAAATCGAGTTTTGTAAAAAAAAAAAAATGAGGTAGGAGCAGGGGAGACGACTGCTTCTTCCATTTTTCTGTTAATTTCAATCAAATTAAAGGTTGTAAAGGGTACTGTAATTGATAGTTGATAAAGAGATTGAAAGAATTAAATGATTTTCTATCACAAAAGCAATATATCGATAGCCATCAATATCGAACAGGAGTTTAGAGGAATAGATAATTAAAATCTGATAAAGACTCAAAACAGACTTTGTAATTTACCTAATGGATCGAATTTCACAGCTAGGACAGATTACAGTTTGACAATGATTTTAAACAGAATTTGTTTTCTTATAGCTGATAGGAATCGATATATAACAGAGGTAGTACAAATCAGAAACAGGAAAAATAAATGGGTCGTGATGGAGAAAAGGTTTCGCATTTATCAGTATTATACATATACATATCTGTATTATATTTATTTATCTGCTATATCTATATCATCTGTTATATATATATCTATACGCATCAGTTATTTGTATACATGTATTATATCAAGAAACATAATAATAATAATAATAATAATAATAATAATAATAATAATAATAATAATAATAATAATAATAATATCTATACAAATATTAATATTAACTATTAGTTTTATTAATAGTAATGAAGTTAAAAATGACAAGAATCATAATTTACTAAGTATGATAATAATTATATTAATAATATTACCACTAATATTAGTAACAATTATAACAATTTTAATGTATCAAATTTTATATATATATATATATATATATATATATATATATATATATACACGTATATATATATATACATACATGTATATATATATTATATATATATATATACACGTATATATATATATACATACATGTATATATATATATATACATGTATATATACACATATATATATATGTATATATATATATATATATATATATATATATATATATATATATATATATATATATAATACAACTTTCAATTACATTATATCATATATTATATGAATACATCTATTGAATATTTAATATTTATATATTTTATAAATGTTATAATATAATTATTACTATTAGAGATCTGTTATATATATATATATATATATATATATATATATATATATATATATATATATATATTCATCCTAATGATAACTTATTTATCTTGTTAATTTCTATTTGATTAAGTGTACTTTATTAATTCAGAATATTATATACACTTATATTTATTTATAATAATAATTTCATACAACGATTAATAACATTTATTATGTACATATATTTATTTATATTTATATACATATCTACTCACAAATAGTTGTTCGTGAATCGTCGGGGATGGTCGAAGGTCAATTGAATATATGAAACAGTTCGAAAATTTTGAGATTCAACATTACAGACTTTGCTTATCGTGTCAAAAACATTTAAAGATTAAGTTTAAATTTGGTCGGAAATTTTCGGGTCGTCACAGTATGCCAATTCCAGTCTATGAACTTTCTGGTGATAAACGTGAGAGAGCTTATGGTGTCATAGAGGCAAAGAACATTTTTATGCAAGCTATCACGTATGAGTTGTTTGAAAATGTTGATAGAAACACCACAGCAAAAGATATATAGGATGAGATCAAATGACAGCAAGAAGGTTATGACATGTCCGATGTTACGAAACTGAATAAGGCTCTGGGATTTTATGAAGATTTCAAGCAGGAACCTGATGAACCACTCAAGGATACCTACCGTCGTTTCAGTGGTGTTCTCAATGAGTTGAAAAGGTGCAAGATCATAAAAGTAAATGCTGAAGTCAACATGAAATTTCTCAAAAAGCTCAATGTTGATTGGCTTCCTTATGGAACCATTGTTCGATCTACCAAAGAGATTGGCAAGTTAACTATTCATGAGCTTGTTGGAGTTCTTATGCATTACCAACCTGAAGTGTCTAAACTTCAAGAAGGAAGGAAAGAGTCGTCTCCAAGTGATCCTCTTGCTCTCATTGCCAAAAAGAAGAGAAAATCATTTACGACTTCCAAAAGTTTGTCCAAGAAAGTGCTTGTTGAAGAATCAGCTGATTCTAAAGAGTTGAATCTTTCTGATGTTGATGATTCTCACCTTGAATTAGGCAAATCAAGCAATCAACGCAAGAACTCATCGTCTTCCTCGTACTACAAGAAAGCTGATCACTCAAAACAACAATGTGCGGATGATTCCAAGAAGGATGAATCAATCTGTTTCAATTGTGGCAAAGCTGGTCATTACTCTCGTGAGTGCAAGATGTCTAAGAAGAATGATGTAGCTTACTACAAGAAGAAAATGTTGATGGCTAAGATTGTAGAAACTGGGGGAGAGCTGAAACCAGTTGATGATACTTGGTTTAACTGGACTGATGATTCAGATTCAGAGGTAGAACATGCAAATGTTTGCAAGGTGACTAAGCTCATCAAATCTAAGGAAGCAATGGAGAATTATGACTCAGCATCTGATGATGATGAGGTATAATCATCTGAAATTCCACCTGATTTTATAAAAGTGCAAAATGACATGATGAAGAATTTGATCTCAATGTCAAAAGAAGTCAAAGGTTTAAAATCTGAAAACAAGGTTTTAAAAGATAAAATCAAACGTTCTGAGACCAAACCATCTTCATCTAAATTACAATCGAAATTGCAAAGATTGACTGTCCAACTCAGCTCCACAGAAACTGAGTTGGAAGATCTTAAAAAATCAATTCATCTGATTAAGGTCGAAAGGACGGATTATCGTCTAAAATCGGAACGACTTGCAGAAAAAGTTCAATTTTTAGAAAAAGATCTTTTTGATTTGAAAACTCAACATGAACCTACACTTTCAAAGCTAAACAAGAAAATTTTATTCAATTGGAAAACACCATAATTGAAAAGAACTCTGAAAGTTCTTCATTGTCAAAAGAGTCTTTTCAAATGAAAGCACAACTTGCTCCATATGAGGAAAAACTCTATCGAACAGATCAATCCAAAGCTATCATGAATATGGAACTTTCAAATCAAACGATTTTCATGAATAGACCAAAAACAATTCATGGTGAAAAGTGGGGGTTGGGTTATGAAGATCCTAAGATATTAGATAATGCTTCCAAAAAAATTCCAGGATTATATCATTCTGATTATTTTCAAGCTGGTTTACCATCTCATTTTGTGCATGCTTCTGATGCTGATTTTGATAATATTATTGTTAATCGCAAATCTAGGAAATACCATCAAATTAGCTTAATGTATGAGAAAATCAATGCTAAAATGGGTAAATCAAATCCTGATTTCTTGAAGGAACTTGTTGAAACTAAAAAGAATATGCAACATAAAAATTATGTGCCTAAGCGTAGACTGGTTTATATCCCAACACTCATGCTAGAGAAATACATTTTAATGCTTGAGAATGAAGTGTTTAACAAACCTAGTTCTAGTATTATTGGCATAGATGAGGTGTTTGATGAACCAAATTTTGATGTGAAACTAATTCTACCGGCCTTACCTACATGTTCTGATAATGTTTTCTGTGAAGACCTAGCACATGAACTAACTATCTTCTTTGAGACAGAATCCCTAGGTCAAACTGATTTAGATGTAAAGGTAGAACCTCGAGATGAACCAACTGTTGAAAACTTGATAGACTTTGACACAACAATTGATCCTTTAAATGAATTTTATGCAAACATACCTGTTGTACAAAACTTGAAACGTATATTAGGTATAGTTGAACAGGAAAATGTTGATTTGCAACTTAAATGTCAATCATTAGAACAAATGCTTGCTTTGTGTGATAAGTTGCCTCCACTTCCTAAGAAAGAATGTACTTATGATTTTAAGGAAGGTGGAGTGCTAGTTTCTGCAGAGGAATTATGTCTTGAGATTAAGAGCTTAAAACAAAAAATAATTCAACTGAAACAGGCTAACACACTTAAGTAATCATCTACTGTTGAAACCAATGTGCCTGAATGTGTTGGTGGGATTAATAAGAAAGGGAAGGGGACAACACCATCTACATATGCAAAACCCATTACTATTCTTCAAAACTCACTACGTTCTCAATTTGGTAAACGTGTTTCAAAAGTTGCACCTTCAACCTAATTTGTTGTCAAGAGAGTTCATTCTCAAAATGGTTCTATGTTAACTGAAAAGATTCCTATGATTCCAATGTCAATCAAAGGAAAGTCTTTTAACGAAATCAGTCAAGTCAACACAACACACGAGTCCAAAACATGATTTGAGTGAGTATGATGCAAAGGAATGTAAAATCAAATTAGAAATTTTGCAAAATCAATCATCTCATGTGTCAACTGAAAAGTTTGTACATCTAACTAACAGAGGTGTTTTTCGTGTCACAGGTCATAATCCAAATTTGACTTACAAGTCTGTATGGGTTCTTAAGTCCACGACTAAGAAAGTAGAAACCAAACCAAAGCAATCTGCTAGTCGACCTAGGAAATTATCTCATGTCTTTCAATTTTGGTCTGTGAAAAAACCATCTGCTTGGAATAAGTTGTGTGTTAAGACTTCTGATAATGATGTAAAACTTGATATTGCGTATGATGCTTCATGTCATGTGGTTTTAAATGCTACGTTATTATCTAAATTACATGATGCTTTACGTGATTATCTCATTGTTGATTCAAAGTTTATTGTTGGTACTAACCGTAGAGGACCCAAGAAACTTTGGGTACCTAAACTCTAGGAAATTAACGTTTTCAGGGTTTCGACATCTGTGTTTGGTATATCGATTCCAGTTGCTCTCGACACATGACGGGCGATAAATCCTTGCTTGTCAATTTCATTGACAAATTCCTAGGAACGGTTACTTTTGGAAACGATGAGATTGCAGCAATAACGGGTTATGGAGATTTTGTGAAAAATGGCATAACGATCAAACGGGTCTCATATGTTGAAGGTTTGGGGTGCATTTTATTTAGTGTCGGCCAATTTTGTGATGGAGATCTCAAGGTTTTGTTTGAATGTTGTCAATGCTCGGTGTAATCCACCGACAGAAACGATCTCCTTGTTGGTAAACGGTGTGCTGCACTTTATACTATTGATCTAAATGATGCACCATCACATGCAACCATGTGTTTGGTTACTCATTTAACAAAGGAAAATTCATGGTTATGGCATCACCGGATGTCACACCTGAATTATAAGGATATTAATCGGCTGAGTCTCTAAAGACTTAGTTGATGGTATTCCATGCTTTCAATATGATAAGCATCATGTGTGTCCATCATGTGCGATGGGTAAGCTAAAACGGACTAATCATCCGCTTAAGCAAAACCCCAGTACTTCATTGTCCTTGCAGTTGTTGCATATGGACTTATGTGGACCCATGCGTATTTCTAGACTTGGTGTGTAGTGACCCGAACTTTTCCATGTTTATATATATTAATTGAGATTGATATTTACATGATTAAATGTTTCCAACATGTTAAGCAATCAAACTTGTTAAGACTTGATTAATTGAAATATGTTTCATATAGACAATTGACCACCCAAGTTGACCGGTGATTCACGAACGTTAAAACTTGTAAAAACTATATAATGACATATATATGGATATATATATAGTTAACATGATACTATGATAATTAAACATATCATTAAGTATATTAACAATGAACTACATATGTAAAAACAAGACTACTAACTTAATGATTTTTAAACGAGACATATATGTAACGATTATCGTTGTAAAGACATTTAATGTATATATATCATATTAAGAGATATTCATACATGATAATATCATGATAATATAATAATTTAAAATCTCATTTGATATTATAAACATTGGGTTAACAACATTTAACAAGATCGTTAACCTAAAGGTTTCAAAACAACACTTACATGTAACGACTAACGATGACTTAACGACTCAGTTAAAATATATATACATGTAGTGTTTTAATATGTATTTATACACTTTTGAAAGACTTCAATACACTTATCAAAATACTTCTACTTAACAAAAATACTTACAATTACATCCTCGTTCAGTTTCATCAACAATTCTTCTCGTATGCACCCGTATTCGTACTCGTACAATACACAGCTTTTAGATGTATGTACTATTGGTATATACACTCCAATGATCAGCTCTTAGTAGCCCATGTGAGTCACCTAACACATGTGGGAACCATCATTTGGCAACTAGCATGAAATATCTCATAAAATTACAAAAATATGAGTAATCATTCATGACTTATTTACATGAAAACAAATTTACATATCCTTTATATCTAATCCATACACCAATGACCAAAAACACCTACAAACACTTTCATTCTTCAATTTTATTCATCTAATTGATCTCTCTCAAGTTCTATCTTCAAGTTCTAAGTGTTCTTCATAAATTCTACAAGTTCTAGTTACATAAAATCAAGAATACTTTCAAGTTTGCTAGCTCACTTTCAATCTTGTAAGGTGATCATCCAACCTCAAGAAATCTTTGTTTCTTACAGTAGGTTATCATTCTAATACAAGGTAATAATCATATTCAAACTTTGGTTCAATTTCTATAACTATAACAATCTTATTTCAAGTGATGATCTTACTTGAACTTGTTTTCGTGTCATGATCCTACTTCAAGAACTTTCAAGCCATCCAAGATCCTTTGAAGCTAGATCATTCTTGTCACTTCCAGTAGGTTTACCTACTAAACTTGAGGTAGTAATGATGTTCATAACATCATTCGATTCATATATATAAAACTATCTTATTCGAAGGTTTAAACTCGTAATCACTAGAACATAGTTTAGTTAATTCTAAACGTGTTCGCAAACAAAAGTTAATCCTTCTAACTTGACTTTTAAAATCAACTAAACACATGTTCTATATCTATATGATATGCTAACTTAATGATTTAAACCCTGGAAACACGAAAAACACCGTAAAACCGGATTTACGCCGTCGTAGTAACACCGCGGCCTGTTTTGGGTTAGTTAATTAAAAACTATGATAAACTTTGATTCAAAAGTTGTTATTCTGAGAAAATGATTTTTATTATGAACATGAAACTATATCCAAAAATTATGGTTAAACTCAAAGTGGAAGTATGTTTTCTAAAATGGTCATCTAGACGTCATTCTTTCGACTGAAATGACTACCTTTACAAAAACGACTTGTAACTTATTTTTCCGACTATAAACGTATACTTTTTCTGTTTAGATTCATAAAATAGAGTTCAATATGAAACCATAGCAATTTGATTCACTCAAAACGGATTTAAAATGAAGAAGTTATGGGTAAAACAAGATTGGATAATTTTTCTCATTTTAGCTACGTGAAAATTGGTAACAAATCTATTCCATCCATAACTTAATCAACTTGTATTGTATATTATATAATCTTGAGATACCATAGACACGTATACAATGTTTCGACCTATCATGTCGACACATCTATATATATTTCGGAACAACCATAGACACTCTATATGTGAATGTTGGAATTAGCTATACAGGGTTGAGGTTGATTCCAAAATATATATAGTTTGATTTGTGATCAATACTGAGATACGTATACACTGGGTCGTGGATTGATTCAAGATAATATTTATCGATTTATTTCTGTACATCTAACTGTGGACAACTAGTTGTAGGTTACTAACGAGGACAGCTGACTTAATAAACTTAAAACATCAAAATATATTAAAAGTGTTGTAAATATATTTTGAACATACTTTGATATATATGTATATATTGTTATAGGTTCGTGAATCAACCAGTGGCCAAGTCTTACTTCCCGACGAAGTAAAAATCTGTGAAAGTGAGTTACAGTCGCACTTTTAAAATCTAATATTTTTGGGATGAGAATACATGCAGGTTTTATAAATGATTTACAAAATAGACACAAGTACGTGAAACTACATTTTATGGTTGAATTATCGAAATCGAATATGCCCCTTTTTATTAAGTCTGGTAATCTAAGAATTAGGGAACAGACACCCTAATTGACGCGAATCCTAAAGATAGATCTATTGGGCCTAACAAACCCCATCCAAAGTACCGGATGCTTTAGTACTTCGAAATTTATATCATATCCGAAGGGTGTCCCGGAATGATGGGGATATTCTTATTTATGCATCTTGTTAATGTCGGTTACCAGGTGTTCACCATATGAATGATTTTAATCTCTATGTATGGGATGTATATTGAAATATGAAATCTTGTGGTCTATTGTTACAATTTGATATATATAGGTTAAACCTATAACTCACCAACATTTTTGTTGACGTTTAAAGCATGTTTATTCTCAGGTGAATACTAAGAGCTTCCGCTGTTGCATACTAAAATAAGGACAAGATTTGGAGTCCATGTTTGTATGATACTGTGTAAAAACTGCATTCAAGAAACTGATTTTGATGTAACATATTTGTATTGTAAACCATTATGTAATGGTCGTGTGTAAACAGGATATTTTAGATTATCATTATTTGATAATCTACGTAAAGCTTTTTAAACCTTTATTTATGAAATAAAGGTTATGGTTTGTTTTAAAAATGAATGCAGTCTTTAAAAAACGTCTCATATAGAGGTCAAAACCTCGCAACGAAATCAATTAATATGGAACGTTTTTAATCAATAAGAACGGGACATTTCAGTTGGTATCAGAGCGTTGGTCTTAGAGAACCAGAATTTTGCATTAGTGTGTCTTATCTAGTTTGTTAGGATGCATTAGTGAGTCTGGACTTCGATCGTGTTTACTTGAAAAATGATTGCTTAACAAATTTTGTTGGAAACTATATATTTTTAACATGTGAATATTATGTGATATATTAATCTCTTAACGCGTTTGATATTATGTGATAGATGTCTACCTCTAGAACAAGTCCCATTGACTCACCTAATAATAATGAAGAGTCAAATGTAAATTGGAATGATTCGTGTACTGATTCACAAGTTCCCGAAGAGGAACCGGAAGAAGAGTCGGAACCGGAAGAAGAATCGGAACCGGAAGAAGAATCGGAACCGGATGAAGAAATAGAACCGGTGGGGGAAATAATAAAACGGTTAAGTAAAAGAAAATCCTCAACCAACCGACCAAGGTTAATTATGGTCAATGGTGTTTCCGCCAAGGAAGCAAAATATTGGGAGGATTACCAATTCTCCGATGAATCGGATTCCGACGAGAATTCCGATGATGTTATAGAAATTACCCCAACTGAATTTAAAAAGGCAAAAGAAAATAATAAGGGAAAGGGCAAAAAAATAGAGAAATCTAATTCCAACCCCGATGAACTTTATATGTATCGTCAACCCCCGAAGTCCTTAAGTTGTAACAATGACCCGGGAACCTCTAAACCACCAGGTTTTTCTAAACCAATGTGGATAACGACGGCTCGTATTAGGGGAACATCATATATCCCTAGAAACTTGGCAAAACGAACCAAAACCGAAGAAGAAAAAACAAGCGAGTCGGAATAAGATAGTTGTATTCGTGTGGTGTAATATAAGTAATATAGTGTGCTTATGCTTTATGATATATGTAAAAATTGCTTGTATTAATAAGTATTTTTTTTTATGAATCTAACTCTTGTCTATTTTACAGTATAAAAACACAAAATGGATAGACAACCCAATATTTTAAGAGACCTACCCGGAGACATGATTGATGAAATCTTGTCTAGAGTCGGTCAGAATTCTTCGGCACAACTATTTAAGGCGAGATCAGTTTGTAAAACATTCGAAGAACGTTCCAAGAATGCCTTGGTTTATAAAAGGCTTTCGTTCGAAAGATGGGGGATATCACATTGGGAAATCCATAAGTTACGATGTGTTTACTTTGACGCATATATTACGGGGAATCCAAATGTTATTTTACGCAATGGGTTAAGAAATTATTTTGACTCAATATATCCGAATATTGGACTTCGTGATTTAGAAAAAGCGGCTAACCTGCAACATAAAGAAGCATGTTATGCTTACGGATTAGTAATGTTCGCTTCTCACCAAAGTGAGAACAAGAACATCGGGCTACAACTATTAAACAAAACGTTCCCACAAGTGACGGAGTCGGTAATTGGGGTAAGAAATGAGGTTTTTAGATTATTACGGGACTGTTGGACATTACGTAACCCTCGTCCCTTTGACGACGTTACAACACACTGTCTTATCAATGGCCATAATGGTTATGTTCCACAAGACCAAGGATGGGAAGTAATCCTAGTAAAACCAGAATGCATGACTTGTTTCTGGACGTATAAATTACGTGTCTTTATTGCCTTTGCTGAACGACTTGTGTACTAGCTAGAATTATCTTCACAACCATCTTATATCAAATTTATTGTGTGCTATATTTCATGCTATATGTAAAATAAGCGGTATTGTAAGTTTGTAAAATATTGTGTAAAAGTTTGAACGCGAAATATTATTATAATCAGTTTTTCATATAGAATTGTAGTAGTTGAATTGTATATTAGCTACTAAGTATGAACTTAACGGGTAGGTACTACCCGAATTTAAACTTATAAAACGCTAATATGAAGAAAAAGCTTTTATAAATGAGTTCATATTATGCTACGAAATACTATTAACTACTCTTAATATTCTGTATGATTAACTTGTTCCATTTGACTATTTTGAAGGAAATGGCACCGACTACTCGACACACCGTGAATATGAATGAAGAGGAATTCCGTACTTTTCTAGCTTCAAACATAGCCGCAGTACAGGCTGCGCTACATACCAACAATAACCTTGGATCTAGCAGTACAGGAAATCGTGTAGGATGCACCTACAAAGAATTCACTGCCTGCAAACCTTTGGAATTTGATGGAACCGAAGGACCGATCGGATTGAAACGGTGGACCGAGAAGGTTGAATCGGTGTTTGCCATAAGTAAGTGTACTGAAGAGGACAAAGTGAAGTACGCTACGCATACCTTCACAGGTTCTGCGTTAACATGGTGGAATACCTATCTAGAGCAAGTGGGACAAGACGATGCGTACGCACTACCGTGGTCAGCATTCAAGCACTTGATGAACGAGAAGTACCGTCCCAGAACCGAGGTCAATAAGCTCAAGACAGAATTTAGAGGGTTACGAACCCAAGGATTTGATATTACCACGTACGAAAGACGATTCACAGAATTTTGCCTATTGTGTCCGGGAGCTTTCGAAGATGAGGAAGAGAAGATCGACGCATTTGTGAAAGGATTACCGGAAAGAATCCAAGAAGATATAATTTCACACGAGCCCGCCTCCATACAACAGGCATGTACAATGGCTCACAAACTAGTGAACCAGATTGAAGAAAGAATTAAAGAACAGACTGCTGAAGAGGTCAATGTGAAGCAAGTCAAAAGAAAGTGGGAGGAAAATGGTGATAAGAATCACCAATACAACAACAACAACAATTACAACAATAATCGCAACAATTATCCCAACAATCGCAACATCAATCGCAACTACAACAAACGGCCCAACAACAACAACAACAACAACAACAACAACTACAACAATCATCCCAACAATAATAATAACCGCAACAACAACAACAATCAGAAGCAGCTATGCCAAAGGTGTGAAAAGTATCACTCGGGGTTCTGTACCAAATTTTGCAACAAGTGTAAAAGAAATGGTCATAGCGCGGTGAAGTGTGAGGTCTACGGACCAGGGGTTAATAGAACGAAAGGAACAAATGGTGTCGGAACGAGTAATGGCGGAGCAAGTAGTGTCGGAGCAAGTTATGCCAATGTAGTTTGTTATAAATGTGGAAAACCGGGCCACATTATTAGAAATTGCCTGACCAGGAGAACAAGAATGGACAAGGCCGCGGAAGAGTTTTCAATATTAATGCGACAGAGGCACAGGAAGACCCGGAGCTTGTTACGGGTACGTTTCTTATTGACAATAAATCTGCTTACGTTTTATTTGATTCGGGTGCGGATAGAAGCTATATGAGTAGAGATTTTTGTGCTAAATTAAGTTGTCTATTGACGCCTTTGGATAGTAAATTTTTACTCGAATTAGCAAATGGTAAATTAATTTCAGCAGATAATATATGTCGGAATCGAGAAATTAAACTGGTTAGCGAAACATTTAAGATTGATTTGATACCAGTAGAGTTAGGGAGTTTTGATGTGATAATCGGTATGAACTGGTTGAAAGAAGTGAAAGCAGAGATCATTTGTTACAAAAATGCAATTCGCATTATACGAGAAAAAGGAAAACCCTTAATGGTGTACGGAGAAAAGGGCAACACGAAGCTACATCTTATTAGTAATTTGAAGGCACAAAAACTAATAAGAAAAGGTTGCTATGCTATTCTAGCACACGTCGAGAAAGTACAAACTGAAGAAAAGAGCATCAATGATGTTCCCATTGCAAAATAATTTCCCGATGTATTTCCGAAAGAATTACCGGGATTACCCCCACATCGATCCGTTGAATTTCAAATAGATCTTGTACCAGGAGCTGCACCAATAGCTCGTGCTCCTTACAGACTCGCACCCAGCGAGATGAAAGAACTGCAAAGCCAATTACAAGAACTTTTAGAGCGTGGTTTCATTCGACCAAGCACATCACCGTGGGGAGCTCCTGTTTTGTTTGTCAAGAAGAAAGATGGTACATTCAGGTTGTGTATCGACTACCGAGAGTTGAACAAACTTACCATCAAGAACCGCTATCCACTACCGAGAATCGATGACTTATTTGATCAACTACAAGGCTCGTCTGTTTATTCAAAGATTGACTTACGTTCCGGGTATCATCAAATGCGGGTGAAAGAAGATGATATTCCAAAGACTGCTTTCAGAACACGTTACGGTCATTACGAGTTTATGGTCATGCTGTTTGGTTTAACTAATGCACCAGCTGTGTTCATGGACCTTATGAACCGAGTTTGTGGACCATACCTTGACAAGTTTGTCATTATTTTCATTGATGACATACTTATTTACTCAAAGAATGACCAAGAACACGGTGAACATTTGAGAAAGGTGTTAGAAGTATTGAGGAAGGAAGAATTGTACGCTAAGTTTTCAAAGTGTGCATTTTGGGTGGAAGAAGTTCAATTCCTCGGTCACATAGTGAACAAAGAAGGTATTAAGGTGGATCCGACAAAGATAGAAACTGTTGAAAAGTGGGAAACCCCGAAAACTCCGAAACACATACGCCAGTTTTTAGGACTAGCTGGTTACTACAGAAGGTTCATCCAAGACTTTTCCAGAATAGCAAAACCCTTGACTGCATTAACGCATAAAGGGAAGAAATTTAAATGGAATGATGAACAAGAGAAAGCGTTTCAATTATTGAAGAAAAAGCTAACTACGGCACCTATATTGTCATTGCCTGAAGGGAATGATGATTTTGTGATTTATTGTGACGCATCAAAGAAAGGTCTCGGTTGTGTATTAATGCAACGAACGAAGGTGATTGCTTATGCGTCTAGACAATTGAAGATTCACGAACAAAATTATACGACGCATGATTTGGAATTAGGCACGGTTGTTTTTGCATTAAAGACTTGGAGGCACTACTTATATGGGGTCAAAAGTATTATATATACCGACCACAAAAGTCTTCAACACATATTTAATCAGAAACAACTGAATATGAGGCAGCGTAGGTGGATTGAATTATTGAATGATTACGACTTTGAGATTCGTTACCACCCGGGGAAGGCAAATGTGGTAGCCGATGCCTTGAGCAGGAAGGACAGAGAACCCATTCGAGTAAAATCTATGAATATAATGATTCATAATAACCTTACTACTCAAATAAAGGAGGCGCAACAAGGAGTTTTAAAAGAGGGAAATTTAAAGGATGAAATACCCAAAGGATCGGAGAAGCATCTTAATATTCGGGAAGACGGAACCCGGTATAGGGCTGAAAGGATTTGGGTACCAAAATTTGGAGATATGAGAGAAATGGTACTTAGAGAAGCTTATAAAACCAGATACTCAATACATCCTGGAACGGGGAATATGTATAAGGATCTCAAGAAACATTTTTGGTGGCCGGGTATGAAAGCCGATGTTGCTAAATACGTAGGAGAATGTTTGACGTGTTCTAAGGTTAAAGCTGAGCATCAGAAACCATCAGGTCTACTTCAACAACCCGAAATCCCGGAATGGAAATGGGAAAATATTACCATGGATTTCATCACTAAATTGCCAAGGACTGCAAGTGGTTTTGATACTATTTGGGTAATAGTTGATCGTCTCACCAAATCAGCACATTTCCTACCAATAAGAGAAGATGACAAGATGGAGAAGTTAGCACGACTGTATTTGAAGGAAGTCGTCTCCAGACATGGAATACCAATCTCGATTATCTCTGATAGGGATGGCAGATTTATTTCGAGATTCTGGCAGACATTACAGCAAGCATTAGGAACTCGTCTAGACATGAGTACTGCCTATCATCCATAAACTGATGAGCAGAGCGAAAGGACAATACAAACGTTTGAAGACATGCTACGAGCATGTGTTATTGATTTTGGAAATAATTGGGATCGACATCTACCGTTAGCAGAATTTTCCAACAACAACAGCTACCATTCAAGCATTGAGATGGCACCGTTTAAAGCACTTTATGGTAGAAAGTGCAGGTCTTCGATTTGCTGGAGTGAAGTGGGGGATAGACAAATTACGGGTCCGGAGATTATACAAGAAACTACCGAGAAGATCATCCAAATTCAACAAGGGTTGAAAACCGCCCAAAGTCGACAAAAGAGCTACGCTGATATTAAAAGAAAAGATATAGAATTTGAAATTGGTGAGATGGTCATGCTTAAAGTTGCACCTTGGAAAGGCGTTGTTCGATTTGGTAAACGAGGGAAATTAAATCCAAGGTATATTGGACCATTCAAGATTATTGATCGTGTCGGACCAGTAGCTTACCGACTTGAGTTACCTCAACAACTCGCGGCTGTACATAACACTTTCCACGTCTCGAATTTGAAGAAATGTTTTGCTAAAGAAGATCTCACTATTCCGTTAGATGAAATCCAAATCAACGAAAAACTAAAATTCATCGAAGAACCCGTCGAAATAATGGATCGTGAGGTTAAAAGACTTAAGCAAAACAAGATACCAATTGTTAAGGTTCGATGGAATGCTCGTAGAGGACCCAAGTTCACCTGGGAGCGTGAAGATCAGATGAAGAAGAAATACCCGCATCTATTTCCAGAAGATTCGTCAACACCTTCAACAGCTTAAAATTTCGGGACGAAATTTATTTAACGGGTAGGTACTGTAGTGACCCGAACTTTTCCATGTTTATATAAATTAATTGAGATTGATATTTACATGGTTAAATGTTTCCAACATGTTAAGCAATCAAACTTGTTAAGACTTGATTAATTGAAATATGTTTCATATAGACAATTGACCACCCAAGTTGACCGGTGATTCACGAACGTTAAAACTTGTAAAAACTATATGATGACATATATATGGATATATATATAGTTAACATGATACTATGATAAGTAAACATATCATTAAGTATATTAACAATGAACTACATATGTAAAAACAAGACTACTAACTTAATGATTTTTAAACGAGACATATATGTAACGATTATCGTTGTAAAGACATTTAATGTATATATATCATATTAAGAGATATTCATACATGATAATATCATGATAATATAATAATTTAAAATCTCATTTGGTATTATAAACATTGGGTTAACAACATTTAACAAGATCGTTAACCTAAAGGTTTCAAAACAACACTTACATGTAACAACTAACGATGACTTAACGACTCAGTTAAAATGTATATACATGTAGTGTTTTAATATGTATTTATACACTTTTGAAAGACTTCAATACACTTATCAAAATACTTCTACTTAACAAAAATGCTTACAATTACATCCTCGTTCAGTTTCATCAACAATTCTACTCGTATGCACCCGTATTCGTACTCGTACAATACACAGCTTTTAGATGTATGTACTATTAGTATATACACTCCAATGATCAGCTCTTAGCAGCCCATGTGAGTCACCTAACACATGTGGGAACCATCATTTGGCAACTAGCATGAAATATCTCATAAAATTACAAAAATATGAGTAATCATTCATGACTTATTTACATGAAAACAAAATTACATATCCTTTATATCTAATCCATACACCAACGACCAAAAACACCTACACACACTTTCATTCTTCAATTTTATTCATCTAATTTATCTCTCTCAAGTTCTATCTTCAAGTTCTAAGTGTTCTTCATAAATTCTACAAGTTCTAGTTACATAAAATCAAGAATACTTTCAAGTTTGCTAGCTCACTTCCAATCTTGTAAGGTGATCATCCAACCTCAAGAAATCTTTGTTTCTTACAGTAGTTTATCATTCTAATACAAGGTAATAATCATATTCAAACTTTGGTTCAATTTCTATAACTATAACAATCTTATTTCAAGTGATGATCTTACTTGAATTTGTTTTCGTGTCATGATCCTACTTCAAGAACTTTCAAGCCATCCAAGATCCTTTGAAGCTAGATCATTCTTGTCACTTCCAGTAGGTTTACCTACTAAACTTGAGGTAGTAATGATGTTCATAACATCATTCGATTCATATATATAAAACTATCTTATTCGAAGGTTTAAACTCGTAATCACTAGAACATAGTTTAGTTAATTCTAAACTTGTTCGCAAACAAAAGTTAATCCTTCTAACTAGAATTTTAAAATCAACTAAACACATGTTCTATATCTATATGATACGCTAACTTAATGATTTAAAACCTGGAAACACGAAAAATACCGTAAAACCGGATTTACGCCGTCGTAGTAACACTGCGGGCTGTTTTGGGTTAGTTAATTAAAAACTATGATAAACTTTGATTTAAAAGTTGTTATTCTGAGAAAATGATTTTTATTATGAACATGAAACT
This sequence comes from Rutidosis leptorrhynchoides, assembly GCF_046630445.1. Classification (NCBI taxonomy): domain Eukaryota; kingdom Viridiplantae; phylum Streptophyta; class Magnoliopsida; order Asterales; family Asteraceae; genus Rutidosis; species Rutidosis leptorrhynchoides. The sequence goes on along the minus strand of NC_092333.1, from coordinate 274,571,800 downwards.
ATATCCAAAAATTATGGTTAAACTCAAAGTGGAAGTATGTTTTCTAAAATGGTCATCTAGACGTCGTTCTTTCGACTGAAATGACTACCTTTACAAAAATGACTTGTAACTTATTTTTCCGACTATAAACCTATACTTTTTCTGTTTAGATTCATAAAATAGAGTTCAATATAAAACCATAGCAATTTGATTCACTCAAAACGGATTTAAAATGAAGAAGTTATGGGTAAAACAAGATTGGATAATTTTTCTCATTTTAGCTACGTGAAAATTGGTAACAAATCTATTCCAACCATAACTTAATCAACTTTGATTGTATATTATGTAATCTTGAGATACCATAGACACGTATACAATGTTTCGACCTATCATGTCGACACATCTATATATATTTCGGAACAACCATAGACACTCTATATGTGAATGTTGGAGTTAGCTATACAGGGTTGAGGTTGATTTCAAAATATATATAGTTTGAGTTGTGATCAATACTGAGATACGTATACACTGGGTCGTGGATTGATTCAGGATAATATTTATCGATTTATTTCCGTACATCTAACTGTGGACAACTAGTTGTAGGTTACTAACGAGGACAGCTGACTTAATAAACTTAAAACATCAAAATATATTAAAAGTGTTGTAAATATATTTTGAACATACTTTGATATATATGTATATATTGTTATAGGTTCGTGAATCAACCAGTGGCCAAGTCTTACTTCCCGACGAAGTAAAAATCTGTGAAAGTGAGTTATAGTCCCACTTTTAAAATCTAATATTTTTGGGATGAGAATACATGCAGGTTTTATAAATGATTTACAAAATAGACACAAGTACGTGAAACTACATTCTATGGTTGAATTATCGAAATCGAATATGCCCCTTTTTATTAAGTCTGGTAATCTAAGAATTAGGGAACAGACACCCTAATTGACGCGAATCCTAAAGATAGATCTATTGGGCCTAACAAACCCCATCCAAAGTACCGGATGCTTTAGTACTTCGAAATTTATATCATATCCGAAGGGTGTCCCGGAATGATGGGGATATTCTTATATATGCATCTTGTTAATGTCAGTTACCAGGTGTTCACCATATGAATGATTTTTATCTCTATGTATGGGATGTATATTGAAATATGAAATCTTGTGGTTTATTGTTACAATTTGATATATATAGGTTAAACCTATAACTCACCAACATTTTTGTTGACGTTTAAAGCATGTTTATTCTCAGGTGAATACTAAGAGCTTCCGCTGTTGCATACTAAAATAAGGACAAGATTTGGAGTCCATGTTTGTATGATACTGTGTAAAAACTGCATTCAAGAAACTGATTTCGATGTAACATATTTGTATTGTAAACCATTATGTAATGGTCGTGTTTAAACAGGATATTTTAGATTATCATTTTTTGATAATCTACGTAAAGCTTTTTAAACCTTTATTTATGAAATAAAGGTTATGGTTTGTTTTAAAAATGAATGCAGTCTTTGAAAAACGTCTCATATAGAGGTCAAAACCTCGCAATGAAATCAATTAATATGGAACGTTTTTAATCAATAAGAACGGGACATTTCATGGTGGCCGGAAACATATGCTTGTCATTGTAGATGACTATACCCAATTTACATGGATTTTCCTTCTAAGGACTAAGTCAGAAACCCCTGCCATTATCATTGAGTTCATTAAAAAGACTCAACGCTCTTTTAACAAACATGTTAAGAGTATTCGAACTGATAATGGGACGGAATTTAAGAATGACCTGCTTGAGAGTTATTTGAAAGACCAAGTCATTGAACATCAGTTCTCTGCTGCACGAACCCCTCAACAGAATGGAGTAGTCGAACGACGTAATCGTACATTGTGCGAAGCAGCTTGAACGATGCCTGCTTACTCCAAACTACCTCCGAAAATGTGGGGGGAGGCCATTTCTACTACATGCTATACCCAAAATCGCTGTATCATTAATAAACGTTTTGCTAAAACTCCTTATGAGTTACTATATGGTAGACGGCCGAAAGTCAAATATTTCTATGTCTTTGGTTGTATATGCTATGTGCTTAACGATTTTGACATCCTCGGAAAGTTTGATCCTCATGGCGATCAGGCCATATTTCTCGGTTATTCTTCGAACAAAGTTGCCTATCGTGTCTATCACAAACTGACAAAGACGATCAAGGAAAGAATTAATGTAAGGTTCGATGAGTTATCGAGAATGGCTTTTGAACAACTCAGTTCAAAACCCGATCCTAACCTGACTACTTCTTCTTCCGCGCAAAATCCAATTTTCTTGAAGAAGGGTGTTCCTACGGTAACAACAGAGGAACTGGATATCTTATTTGATAGTCTTTATGCTCCTTAATGGAATTCAAATGTTCAAGCCGTACCGGTTACATCTTCACAGTCAACTACTGTGGAGATTCAACCAAGTCTTTTTGGTGAAGATACAACAACAACTGATTCACCTGTTGCTTCTTCATCCTCCCTCCCACCTCCTGATGATAATCTTGAACCAATTCGAGATACATCTATTAATACAACTCCAGTTGTTTCTCCAGATACTCAAATATATCCATTAGAAAGTGTTACATCAGATCAAGTGGATCAAGGCTCAACGTCAACAACGGTTGATGTTTCAATGGATACCACTGATGTGACGACCCGGAAATTTCTGACCAAATTTAAACTTAATCTTTATATAATTTCGACAAGATAAGCAAAGTTGTAATATTGAGACTCGAAAATTTTGAACTGATTCATATATTCATTTGACCTTCGACTGCTCTCGACGATTCGCGAACAATTAATTGTAAATAGATATGTGTGTATGTATGTATAAATAATAATTCAAAATATAATTTGAAGTATTATATGTTGTTGTTATTAAAAATTAATAAAATAAAAATAGGATATTATAATAATTATTATTTAAAATATATCTAAATATATAAATAAAGTATATTAAAAATAAATATTAAATGAATGTAATACTCGTTTGATGTTCCGATTGATATTAAGCAACTAAAATTCAAACTTTTGTAATTTTAAAATAAACGGTGATCCAAAAATAAGTTATATAGATTATAGGCTTATTAAAAATGTATCTAGGAGCTAATAACTAAATTTGAACATTTTTTACATTTTACCCAGAAATGAGAGGGACAGTTGATGTAATTTTTGTTTAACAAATTAAGGATCGAATTTTATACCATAATGACCAAAATAAATAAATATAGTTAATTTAAAAATATGAGATTTTTCCGAAGACTTTTATCCGCCACTGATTATCAACGGAGCATGAATTTCAGTCTGTAAATGAAATAGTAGATGACGGCTAACTTAATCACACGTTTAAATTTTAAATTATATTATAATTATTATTATATTATATATTATTATTCGAACACTGTTTTTTTCTTTGTTTTATATTCCCACTAAGTGATTCTAATTCTAATTTTATATACATACATTATCCCAACTTTATGTCATGAAAAAAAACCCACTTTATATTTTGTTATCTTTCTATTCGACTATATCCCAACTTTATATTCTGTTATCGTTCTATTCGACCAGGACCCCAGCTCATACATCAATCACATATTTGATTGATATAGTAATATTGTGCTTATGTATAATACACATATAAGTATGCATTGAGAACCCAAAAATCACCTGCTACTCGATTCCTTCTCAATCCTTGGTTCGATTAATAACCCAAACCCCAAAAGAACACCATTTTCATTCAGCTACATAGCCACCACCATAACCTATCACCACCCTTAGTTACAATTGTAAGTATTTATCTTCTTTTTCGTTGCTATTATAGATACTGCAACTGTTATACCATATGTTATTTTCCTGTTCGACCACACATCACACGTATGTACTCTTGTTTACTAATTTCGTTTCTTTTTTAATCAGCAATCATCAAAACCCACCTCACTTTATGATATTCATTGTTGCTACTATATACGTTTCATATTTCTTGTTTAACAATCACCATTGTTGCCATCCTCTACCCATGATCCGCCACCACTTTCATCACCACTTTACCCGTTTATACACCAACGAACTAAAACCACATTACTACTCCATCTTTCGGTTTCTATACTACTCGAACTCCACAACATCCTCATAAACTAGTTCCTTTTCGAAACAACATGTACAACCTCACGACTATCAACACACCATTGATAACATATATAAAATGCTGCTATACGTTTTCTGTTTCTTTCCGCAGTTCAACAACCCAAAACACAGTATATTTTTTTTATTTCCTACTCGACGAACAACAGATAGTTAAAGTTGTTGTTGGTGTTTCAAATTACTTACAAGTATAATTATGGTGTCTACTACCCAACAAGAAAGTGCTAAACCATCAAGACCCACTTGTACTTTTTAGTCGATTGTATCTGTTTTAATTAAAAAGCCACCGAACTCTACCTTGTAATTAGGCCACGATCTGTCATGATCATTCACATTTTAAGTGGACTGACTGCTTGTTGGACCGCCATCTTCCTACTCTCTAGCTGGGTCGCCAAAAACCCACCACAATCATGAACCCTCAAACCCAACTTGCTATATTTCTTTGTTTCTTCTTTCTGTACGAACCGACCACCACCATAAACTGTTTGTACTTCTGCTGCATTTATTCTCTAATTCATAAACCAAACAACCCTACTAGATCAACCTCTACTTCTTTGGGCTTCTTGGGCTGTGATTATGTTTTAGTAATTGGGCTTATGAATGTGTTGTTGGGCCGAAAGTCCAGTTCATGTTTTCTGTCAGAACGAATACAAATGATAATGATAATGGTGTAGGGCGATAGTAATGGTATTGAACTATTGATGATGTATAATGATATCGATAGCAGTATGTATTATGATGATGACGACTGTGTAACGCGAGAGAGATGATGGCGATGCACTAAGGAAGATGGTGATGTTAGATGATATATAAGATGAAGAACGTGTGACACGAAGATGATGATGATCGATGGTATGGTTAGGTTATGATAATTTGTTAGTTTAAAAATAAGATGATGATATTATTAATTATCTGTTTAATCGTCTGGGATTCTTGAAAACAAGATAAAGAAACCGATCTCCTTTATTTGTTTGCTATTGGAACGTTTATACCTTGGGCCAAGTCCTATTCTTTGTTCGGCCGTGATTTATGTTTCGGCCTGGTGAACGTTTTTTTTAGAAATAGAGAAAGGGAAACAGATAAAAATCGGGTTAATTAAATTAAGAATCTAATAATAAACAGATATGCAAGGACAGAGGGACGGTTCTTGAGGGTGTTGGGTTAGCGGGAGGTCGTTAGTTCGAGCCCTGTCTGGGGCATTTTGTTTTTGGGAAAATCTTTTGAGGTAGTTATTACTAATACTATTATTATTATTATTTCATTATTATTATTATTATTATTATTATTATTATTATTATTATTGTTATTGTTATTGTTATTATTAATTATTATTGATTGTTATTATTATTAGTAATATAGTTATTAGTATTATTATTATTATTAGTAATACTAACACTAGAATATTTAGTATCATTATTATAGATATTATCCCTAGGTATTAATATTAAGTATTATTAGTTTTAATATTACTATCATAATGGAATTTAATATATTTATCATTAATATTACTATTATCATCATGTTTAAAAATCATTATTTCCATTATTATCAATATTATTATTATAAGTATTATTATGAATATTATCAGTATTAGTATTATTATTACTACAAGTAACATTATTTTTAAATCTGTCATTTTGTTATAACTTGAAATATCATTAAAAGTAACATCTTTAGCATTATTATTATTATTATTATTATTATTATTATTATTATTATTATTATTATTATTATTATTATCAATAATACTATTATTAAAAATTATTTTGATTTTGAGAATAAAGGTCTTAAAGATATTGTTAAGGTTATAAGTATAAAAATAAAGAATACATATACAAAAATATATTTAAATTACATAACTTACCTATATTAATATTTCTATATATAAAATAAAAATATATAAATAAATAATGAAACTTATAAACTATTAAATACAATAAATACATCATTAATAAGAATATATAGATTTATTCGATTACGAGTATATGTTTTAATATATATATATATATATAAATGATATAGGTTCGTGAATCAAGGCTAATCCTACATATGTTCAATGCCGTCATATGTATTTTTACTACAAGATATAGTATCGTGAGTTTTCATTACTCCCCTTTTAAATCCTTTTACAATATATATTTTTGGGACTGAGAATACATGCGCTGCTTTTTTAAATGTTTGACGAAATAGACACAAGTACTTAAAAACATTCTACGATTGAGTTACGAGTACACCGGATATCACCCCTTTATAGTCTGGTAATCTAAGAATTAGGGAACCGAGCCCCTAGTTGACGCGAATCCTAAAGATAGATCTATGGGCACTCACAAGCCCCAGTCAGAGAATTTGAACTGCTTTAGTACTTCGAAATAAGTATGCAATCACCAGCTTTAAAAGATATGACCATGTGGAATGCCGGTATGCGGGGGATATTCTATATGCATCTTGTTAAGGTCGATTACCAGGTGTTTATATATCGTATGAATGATTTTCCAGCAGTGAGCAGACCTGCACAGATTGTTTTCGAAATATGAGTATCTTGTGGTCTATCATATTATTGGAAATAATTGTTTTTGATAAACTAATGAACTCACCAACCTTTTGGTTGACACTTTAAAGCATGTTTATTCTCAGGTATTAAAGAAATCTTCCGCTGTGCATTAGCTCATTTTAAGGATATTACTTGGAGTCATTCATGGCATATTTCAAAAGACGTTGCATTCGAGTTATTAAGTTCATCAAGATTGATAAGAAGTCATTGATAGTTTGATATATTAGGAAATGGTATGCATGCCTGTTAACTTTCGATGTAAAGAAAGTTTGTCTTTTAAAAATGAATGCAATGTTTGTAAAATGTATATGCATGCCTGTTAACTTTCGATGTAAAGAAAGTTTGTCTTTTAAAAATGAATGCAATGTTTGTAAAATGTATCATATAGAGGTCAAATACCTCGCGATGTAACCAAATGTAATGTATTCGTCCTTATGGATTAGGACGGGTTATCACGACGGATGTACAACCCCTTCCACATAACAATAAATGGACTAAAAGTCATCCAATTGATCTTATCATTGGTGATGCATCTGCTCCAGTCTCAACTCGAAGGGCAACTCGGAATATGTGTCTATACACTGCCTTTCTTAGTAAGATTGAACCAACAACGGTTACTCAAGCTTTACTAGATCCGAACTGGGTGGTAGCAATGCAAGAAGAGATCAATCAGTTTGATCGTTTGAAAGTATGACATTTAGTTCCAAGACCAACGGGTGAACGAACAATAGGGGTTAAGTGGATTTTTAAGAACAAGAAGGATTCTAATGGAATTGTGGTTCAAAATAAGGCACATCTTGTAGCCAAGAGATATCGACAACAAGAGGATATTGATTATGACGAAACGTTTGTTCCGGTTGCTAGGATTGAGGCTATTCATCTTTTCCTTGCATTTGCTTCTCATATGAAGTTCACGGTGTTTCAAATGGATGTCAAAACTGCTTTTCTGAACGGTCATCTTCAAGAGGAAGTTTATGTTGATCAACCAGAAGGCTTTGTCGATCCCATTTATCCAAACCACGTCTACTACGTGGAGAAAGCTTTGTATGGTCTGAAGCAAGCACCGCGTACATGGTACGAGACCTTAACAAAGTATTTGCTAGACAATGGCTTCTCTCGTGAAACGATTGATACAATGCTATTCATCCATAAAAACCACGGTCACATTCTCTTGGTTCAAAATGAGCATGCTTGACCAGTTAAATTTCTTCTTGGGGTTACAAGTAAAATAATTACCAAATGGGATTTTTATCAGTTAAACAAAATATATCAATGATATGCTAAAATGTTTTAAAATGACTGCTTTAAAATCAATGACAACCCCAATGAGGACTTTACTGGATGCTGATGCTAATGGGGAACCCTTTGACATTACGTTTTATCGAAGCATGGTTGGTTCTTTAATGTATCTGACTGCAAGTAGACCATACATTACACTTGTTGTAACTCTCTGTGCCCGCTTTTAGTAAAACCCTAAGAATTCCTACTCCAAAGCGGTTGTTAGGATTTTTCAGTACCTTAAAGGTACATCTAACCTTGAGATCTGGTATCCTCATGGATCCGATTTCAATCTCACTGCTTATACTTATGCGGATCATGGAGGTTGCCATGTTGATAGAAAGAGCACATCTGGATCAATTCAGATGTTGGGGAATAGGCTAGTTGGTTGGTCATCCAAAAAGCAGAACTGTGTGTCTTTATCAACGGCTGAGTCTGAGTACATTCCCGCAGCTCACTGTTGTTCATAAGTTTTGTGGATGCAAACTCAACTTTTGGACTATGGCTTTAAGATTTCTAAGACCCCAATTTACTGTGATTCACAAAGTGTTATTGCAATTACAAGCAACCCGGTCCAGCATTCTAAGACTAAACACATTGATATTCGTTATCATTTCATTAAGGACCATGTAGAAAAAGGTGATGTAGAGTTATACTTTGTGCCTACCAAAGTGCAATTAGCTGACATGTTCACTAAGCCTTTAGATGAACTTAGGCTAAAGTTTTTGATAAAAGAGATTGGCATGGTAGAGTATAGTGCTTGACATTCCTTAGATCTGTTGGGACTTATACTTGGGATCTTGTGTTTAGGGAGAGTAGATACTCACTAGGGGAGAAACTGATTTCTTATGCTTTAGTTAACATCTTTCAAAGGGGAGCCTTTTAGACCTGTGTTAACTTCCTGGGATTTAGTTTCAATGGTTACGAAAGGGGGAGGTAATTCATTGATATCATATTTCAAGAGGGAGTTAATTCATTTTCATGGGAAAATATCAAAATGGTAATTTACTTTCTTGTATATCACATTTTGAGGGGGGAGAAAATGGGAGATGAGAAGAAAATTGTTATTAAAAAGTGAATTTCATAAATTCTTTGTTTATATCTGAAAATAATTCACTAAGGCTTGTATATATCTCAGTATGCAACCCGTTTTAACAATTGGTATCATTGAAGATTTGTACTTTGTACATAATTCAAAATTTTCTAAGTACAAATCTTGTTTTATAAAATTCATAAAAATTGAAAAAGATAAAATCCAAAAATATGTGAATTTTAAATGAATAAATGTTAATTTTAGCATTATACCAAATCTGACAACCAACAGTACAGATTCGGTAAGTTAAAAATTTTCATAAATTGTCTCAGAAATATTTTTCATAAAAAATGTGATAGTCTTGAATGATTTTTGATAAAGATTTGTCAAAATTTGAAGTGAATATGTATTAATCTGAAATTGGACTGTATTCGGTATTTAAGGCCCATTCGGTAAAGCCCATGTCTTCAAAACATTCGGTATCTATAAATAGCAGGGTCAAAGTCAAACTTTCTCTCACTTTACTCTAATTGCTTACCGAATCTGAACTAATCTACAGAGTCTACCTAATCTACCGAATCCGTCTCTCTGTATCTTTAAATCTTTGGTATATTCTTGTTTTAATCAAATTTAAGTATCACATGTTGTAGATCTGAGATGATTGAACGCTTGTAAACCAGAAAATAATGTAAATAACATGATTGTGACACTTAATTTTGAAAAAGTGTTGATTATACCGAATATGAGTCGAGTTTCTTAATTCTTAGATTAAACTCATCTGATTTGGTTAATTAACATAAATTCTTGTCAAATCTATGTTAAATTAGTTGATCCATCAATTGACCGAGTCTGATTACATGTTTAATTGAGTATTTGATGGATTCTGTACATACCGAATGTGTTCTTTCTACAGTATCGAGTTTGTTCAAATGATTAACATGCATTTCTGCTTTGATTGAGTTGTTAATTGATTATGATCATTTTTTTGCATGATATAAGACTGAATATGCATGTTTGGATGATTATGTGTGATTTTTGAAGATACCGAATCTGTTATTGGCATTTTACCGAGTCTGTAATTTGGTACTTTAAAAATAATGTGATTTTCAATTTGATAAATCTTGCATGCTTTATTTAAGTCTTTGGTATGAAAACTTAAGCATATTTGGTTACAGAATCTCAAGTTTTCATGACTACCGAATCTGCTTGATTTGTGCTTAAATTTGACTACGTGTTGTTCTGATTCTTTGTGTTATATAATTGGCTTTGCATGATGATTTTGTACTATGATGAATATCATATGAATGTCATGTTTGTCAATTACTTGTTCATATTTGGAATAAATGATTTTTATAACTTAGAAAAACAATAAAAATGATAAAATTTGAAAAATACAAAGGATTTCAAAGGCAAATAAGAATAGAGATATGTGCTTTATGTTAAACATCTTGTGGTCTTATATTTCTTATTTATATAGCTAAATGGCGAACAATCACTTTATCAACTCTGAAACCAACATTCCCTGCAACTACTGGACTGTAATACTAGAGAGGCATACACCGTGGTCTTCTCTAAGCTCAACTGCCAGTGTGCCTGTGACAGATCTGAAGCTACTGAACAGAACCATTAGGTTTGTGGAAGCTACACAACCTACTGCTGCAAATCCAGAGGGTACACAAGCTCGATTTGAATTTGAGCTAAGAGGAGTTCAAGGGATGAGGAGTATTACAAAGGCTGATTTCAGGAAGATCTGTCAGCTTCCTCTTTGTGACGACCCGGAAATTTCTGACCAAATTTAAACTTAATATTACTATGATTCTGACACGACAAGCAAGGTTTGTAAAGTTGAGTCTTAAGAATTATTGAATTGTTTACATAGATTCATTTGACTTCGACCATTTTCGACGATTCACAAACTATTGTGTGTAAATAAATATGTATATAAATAAATATATAAATATATAGATATAAAAGTTGATACATTTAAATTGTTAATAATATCATTGTTATCTTTATTAATATCATTATTATTATTATGACCATTAGTATTTTTAATAGGGTTATTAATATTATTAATACTAAAATTATTAAAATTAGTATAATTGTTATTATAATACAACTTATGTGATTATTAGTAGTGATATGATTATTAGTATTATTAAAAGTGGTAATTTATTTACATTTGTTAATTATCAAAAATTTATGAATTCTATATAAACAGGTATATATAAATTGTAAATAAAAAAAATGATATATATATATATATATATATATATATATATATATATATATATATATATATATATATATATATATATATATATATATATATAAACGTAAAAATAAATTAAATATATATATAAAATATAAAAACTGATAGATACAGCTTGTTATTTAATTCCTTTCATTACCTGTGCAGTTCCACTAATCAAACAAGTTACCAAATCAGTTAGAGGTCTTTATCTCCTTTATATATTTTTTATTTTTTTATCTGTTTCTTCATGGAAAGGATTCTGCCTATCTTTAGTTGTTATGAGTCCATATCAATCATGAATTAAGAACATAAACTTTGCATATTTATAACACCATCTGCAATTGTAATTGAATTAAACTAAAAATATAAGCTCGACACCCTCTGTTCATGAACTTTTTGGCTAAACTTCAAATTCAAACACAACTTCAAAATCTAGATATGCAGTTATGTTATGAATGATTCAAGTAAACTATCTATAAGTTGTTATCTTCCAATTCTTTTTATTAATTTCAAATTTACGAGTCGAAGATTATTTTCCAAAAGTCAAACATATGAACAAAGAATTAAATTCGAATTCGTTTTAATGTTTAAAGTTCAATTGGTGATTTGAAAAGTTTATAGGAGTGATTTACTACATAATTCATGTAGAAATCAATATCTAAAACGCTCTAAAATGCCAAATCTGATTTAGTGTTTTTAGTGTTCTTGACATGGATTAACAATAGCTCGAAATTGAATAAATTTTAAAAATCTAAAAATGCAATTGTGTTTGAAATCATTTATGTAAGCTATCTAGAAAATTTTAAACTCCAATTTATTATATCAAATTCTAATTTGAGAGTCAAAGTTTTAATTTTTTAAAAGGTCAACTAATGTTCTTCAATCAAATTCATGTTCTCTGTTATGATTCTGGTTAAATTAACAATTGAGAAAGTTTTTATAAATAATTTGAAATACAATTTGTGTTGTAAGTTTTATTTAAATCATTATTAAAAATTGAAACCAATTTTTTTTCCTATCAAAACCGTAACAGCAGAAGCACTAGGTTCTTTGTTTAAATTTTTTTTAAAACCCATTTACACGCTTGTTAACTGTTTCTATATCTATTCTTTTAATCTTAAAACTAACTAATCACATATTGTCAACCAAATTCGATCCTTGGTCGATAGAATTTTTTTTAAGATGAACATGGAAGGAAAATAATACGGATTATATATTTCTAAAATGGGTATTAATCGGGAAAATGGGCAATAGCTCAATGGTTATGGAGTGTTATGAGGGAGCGAGAGGTCTCGAGTTCGAACCCGGATTTGGGCATTTTTATTTGGAAAAGCTGTTAAAGGTAGTTATCAATATTATTATTATTATTATTATTATTATTATTATTATTATTATTATTATTATTATTATTATTATTATTATTATTATTATTATTATTGTTATTATTATTATTATTATCATATTTAATATTAGTATTATTATTATAGATTATCATTTTTATCATGATTTTTAGAATTATTATTATTATTATCATTATCATCATTTTTATTTATTTATTTTTTTTAATATAATTAAAATTACCATAAAACTATCTTTTCTATTAAAACTATCATTTATGTAAAAATTATCATTATTATTATTATTATTATTATTTATTTATTATTATTACCATTATTAATATTAGTGTTGGTATTATCATAAACATTAGGTATTTATTTAAAACATATATATAAACTAAATATAGTTAATTAATTAACAAAACATATAAATTATTAATATAACAATTATATCATTAACAATATATAAAATTTATTCGATTACAATTATATGTGTTAATATACATGATTGAATATAGGTTCGTGAATCCGAGGCCAACCCTACACTTGTTCAATGCCGTTATATGTATTTTTACTACAAAATACAGTATAGTGAGTTTTATTTGCTCCCTTTTTAATTGCTTTTGCAATATATATTTTTGGGCTGAGAATACAATGCGCTACTTTTATAAATGCTTTACGAAATAGAGACAAGTGATCAAAAATGATAATTCTGCAGATTGATGTGCTAGGTAATTTAGTTACATGTTATAAGAGCATGTGAGCGCGAATCCTAAAGATAGATCTATCGGGCTTAACACCCCCATCCAGTAGGCTGCACTAGACATAAGAGCTAGTGGGCGGATGTTTAGTACTTCGAGAATTATTTATACACTTGCGAGTGTACATATCCATTTTTGCGAAGATGACTTATTATATTATTGTTAAGGTTGGTTACTGAGGCCTCAACATAAGCAGAACGGTTTTATACACTTGCGACTATACATATATTTATAAACGGAAATCTTGTGGTCTATTAATATTTTGAAATGATTGTTATGATAAACTTATGAACTCACCAACCTTTTGGTTGACACTTTAAAGCATGTTTATTCTCAGGTATGAAAGAAATCTTCCGCTGTGCATTTGCTCATATTACATGGAGTCGTTCATGGCATATTTAAATCAGTACCTCGTAATGAAACCAAATGTCGCAGACTTCGTCCAATAGGATAAGGACGGTTCATCACAGTTGGTACCAGAGCGGTGGTCTTAGCGAACCAGGTCTTGCATTTGTGTGTCTAACTGGTAGTTGTTAGGATGCATTAATGAGTCTGGACTTCGACATGCTAGTTGTTAGGATACATTAATAAGTCTGGACTTAAACTTGGTCTGCATGTCAAGAATTTTGCTTACCATTCTTTGTCAAAAAATATCTACCTATCATTTTCAGTCTCGACACGTCTTTTTGCAATTATTGCATAGATGGTGTACATACAAATTCATATCCCATCACATTAAATCTTGTGAGACACATTTTCTTAATTTCCTCCGTAATCTACGAGATCTTCTGTACTATATTTAAGTATTCTATGCAATTAGAATATCATCCGATATCCGAAAATCATTTCATATCCAAAAATCCTTTATCTAACCGTACAAGACGGAACTCGCAACCAGTTCAAATTCCTTAGATTCTGACAGCTATCCCGATATGGATTTCGACTCAAGCTCTAAAAGCAGTGTAACCGAAATGGATCAACCAATCAGTCATCACCAGTTCTGGATGAATTGGGGATGGGTTCTGATAATGCTAAAAACGAACATATATTTCATAGCATTATTCTTCAAGAAAGACAAGCTTTTAGTTGCAGTTGTCCTATTTACAAGTAATATTCGTTTAAATAATAAAAGGTGAAGACAAAAGACAGATTCGACGAATTGAAGACGCAAACGACCAAAAAGCTAAAAAGTACAAAGTACAATCAAAGAGGTTCCAATTATTGATATGAAACGTCTCAAAATTACAAGAGTACAAGATTCGAAACACAAAATACAAGATATTAAATTGTACGCAATGACGTTCGAAAATCCGGAACTGGGACCAGAGTCATCTCTCAACGCTCGACGCAACGGACTAATAATTACAAGTCAACTATGCACATGAATATAATATAATATATAATTAATTCTTAAAATTAATATATATATTATATTATATAAACCGTCGGCAAGCTAGGAGCCAAGCTTGTGTGAGCTGGATTCCACAGCTCCGCACTCGCGGAGCTCTGAAGAGCAAAATCCACCGCACTCGCGGAGCCCAAAAAGTCAGAAATCCACCTTTAAAAGGCCGAGCATTCGGCCGAATTGTACAGACCTTTTTCTCTTCACTCATACGTAAACTTATATATATATATATATATATATATATATATATATATATATATATATATATATATATATATATATATATATATATATATATATATATATATATATATATATATATATATTTTTTTTAATTTTAATTTTAATCCTAATAATAAGGGTATGTTAGCGAATGTTGTAAGGGTGTAAGTCGAAATTCTGTCCGTGTAACGCTACGCTATTTTTAATCATTGTAAGTTATGTTCAACCTTTTTACATTAATGTATCGTAGCTAAATTATTATTATGCTTATTTAAAACGAAGTAATCATGATGTTGGGCTAAATACTAAAATTGGGTAATTGGGCTTTGTACCATAATTGGGGTTTGGACAAAAGAACTACACTTGTGGAAATTAAACTATGGGCTATTAATGGGCTTTATATTTGTTTAACTAAATGATAGTTTGTTAATTTTAATATAAAGATTTACAATTGGACGTCCCTATAAATAACCATATACACTCGATCGGACACGATGGGCGGGATATTTATATGTACGAATAATCGTTCATTTAATCGAACACGGGAATGGATAAATAGTTAATAGATTTATTAAAATAGGGGTGAATTATGTACAAGGACACTTGACATAATTGATAACAAAGTATTAAAACCTTGGGTTACACGTAGTCGATAACCTGGTGTAATTATTTAACAAAGTAATAAAACCTTGTTACAGTTTAAGTCCCCAATTAGTTGGAATATTTGACTTCGGATATAAGGATAATTTAACGAGGACACTCGCACTTTATATTTATGACTGATGGACTGTTATAGACAAAAACCAGACGGGCATATTAAATAATCCAGGACAAAGGACAATTAACCCATGGGAATAAACTAAAATCAACACGTCAAACATCATGATTACGGAAGTTTAAATAAGTATAATTCCTTTATTTTCATATTTAATTGCACTTTTAATTATCGCACTTTTATTTATTGTCATTGTATTTAATTGCACTTTTAATTATCGTACTTTCTAATTATCGCAAGTTTATTTTATCGCACTTTTATTTATCGCAATTTCATTATCGTTATTTACTTTTCGCTTTAAATTAAGTTATATTTATTTTTAATATTTTACATTAGGTTTTAACTGCGACTAAAGTTTTTAAAATCGACAAACCGGTCATTAAACGGTAAAAACCCTCCCTTTATAATAATAATATTACTTATATATATATATTTGTATTTTTATAAATTAAAACTAATATAGCGTTAAGCTTTGTTTAAAAGATTTCATGTGGAACGAACCGGACTTACTAAAAACTACACTACTGTACGATTAGGTACACTGCCTATAAGTGTTGTAGCAAGGTTTAGTTATATCCGTTCTATAAATAAATAAATATCTTGTGTAAAATTGTATCATATTTAATAGTTTTTCCTAATAAAATATAAGCTATTTCATATACACCTCTACGCACATCAAGTATTTTTGGCGCCGCTGCCGGGGAACAACACTTAACGCCGAAGCGAGACGGTATTATAAAAAAAAAAAATTTAGTTTTTACGTTATTTTTGTAAAAATATATTTACATAAGTTTTAAATATTAAAAATAAAAAAAATAAAAAATATATATCTTTAAGTTTTTTTTTTTTTTAAAAAGGTATTTTTAGTTATAAAATAAGTGATTTTTATTTAAAATATAAGTTATAGTTATATTATAAAACATTTTTTTAAAAAAAATTAAAAAATAAAAAAAAACTGAACCGGTAAAAAACGAACCCTTTCTCAGCTTATATTTAACCCTCCGCGACTCGCGGAGGTTTTGAACTGGGACTATCCGCACTCGCGGAGGTCTTCTGACAGGCCACAGTCAACCCTAAAACAGCATTAATTACGGAGTATATATTATTATTATTAATTAAACCCTAATTAGGGTATTATTATTATTATATAATTTAGTTTTTATTATTATTTTGTATTATTTAGTTTAAATAGTTTAAATAATTTATAAAATTAATAGTTTTATAAAATAAATAATATAAAAATAATATTTTTATAAAAATTGTAATTTTTACAACTTTTAGTTTATTTTTATATTTTGTATCTTTTTAATTGTTTTAGCGTAATATTTGTATTTTTCGCTCGTATTTAGTTTTAAATCATAGTTTTTGCTATAGTTATTTTTATTTCTAGATTTTTAGGCTTTGCCGTAAAATCCCTTAAGTGCTTTTTCTTTAGACTAAGATTTAGATGCTTTAGAATTTTTCGACGCCGTTATTAATTTTTAGTTCCTTTTTAAGATATTGCCATTTGGGATATAGAATTCCTTGTAAGCTTTAATATTTTTAGACGCAACTTTTAATTTTTAGTTTTTAGTGCCTTTTTAAGTTTAGACGCGCTACTTTCTTATTTTCATTTTTTTGACGCCTATTATTTTTCAATCTTTTATTTTTCGACGTTTTTCGACGCGCTCTTTTTCTTTCTTATTTCTCGACACTCTAGTTTTTAGGACATAGATTTTTATTCTATTTCTTCTCTTAATTTCTTTAAATTACGAAAATTTATTTTAAGTGGTTAAATTGATAGACATCAAAATTTTTTGATTCGTAGTAATAGTTGGATTTGTACGTGGACCGGGTTATTGGAGCCAAACAGTACTCAATTATATTGAGACCAAACGAATCCTGCCCCTCTGCTGCATCTTTTGGCTATTCGAAACGTGGGCAAAATCAGAAAAGACTATTAATTGGATAACTTATATAATTTTTCTTTCTTTTTAAAAACTAATAGGATATTCAGTTAATGCACCGAGCAAAACGTTCACCACCTTTTGTACGTTCACCACCCGTAACTCGATCAATACATCTATCAAATATTGTCGCCGTTGATTTTTCTTTAGAATCGTCATCCAGTCGACCAAGTACTCCAATTCAAATTTTCGATAATCCATTTTTTGAACCTGACCTCACAATTGAGAATCCGGAGAATATTCAGGGATGATTCGTAGATCCTGAACCATTAATTTTTCCTCCGGAACCACCAATCATTCAAACAGAGATTGTTGAGGAACGATCCATTAAATCAGAATCCTCTAGTGATTCAGATTCAACAAATTCAATTATGGAGAATCTGGAACCTCTAAGTATGGAAGACCGAATGAGAGCTAAACGCACTGGCCAAGGTCACGCAATTACTCAACCTGACATAAATGCGCCAGATTATGAAATCAAAGGACAAATTCTACACATGGTAACTAATCAATGCCAATTTAGTGGTGCGCCGAAGGAAGATCCAAATGAACATCTTCGTACCTTTAATAGGATCTGCACACTATTTAAAATAAGAGAAGTTGAGGATGAACAGATATATCTCATGTTATTTCCCTGGACTTTAAAGGGGGAAGCAAAAGATTGGTTGGAATCGTTACCTGAAGGGGCGATTGATACATGGGATGTTTTAGTTGAAAAATTTCTTAAACAATTCTTTCCGGTATCTAAAGCCGTAAGACTTCAAGGAGAAATTGTTACGTTCACACAGAAGCCAAATGAAACTCTATATGAGGCATGGACCAGATTTGGAAAGTTATTGAGAGGATGTCCGCAACATGGTTTAGACACTTGTCAAATAGTATAAATATTCTACCAAGGATGCGACATCACTACAAGGAAAGACATCGATATAGCAGCTGGTGGTTCCATTATGAAGAAAACAGAAACCGATGCTTATAAAATTATTGATAACATTGCTTCCCACTCACATGAGTGGCACCAAAAAAAAGATATCGTTAGATCATCTAAAGCAGCTAGAGCCGATTCTAGCCATGACTTAGATTCCATTTCTGCAAAGATAGATGATGTCGAGAGACGAATGGAAAATATGACTAAGGATATTCACTCAATACCAATTAGTTGTGAGCAATGTGGAGGACCACATTTAACAAAAGATTGTCTCAGTATTGAACTAACAAAGGAACAAAGAGAGAATGTTTCATACATAAACCAAAGGCCTGGAAATAATTATCAGAATAATTGTCAACCGCCAAGACCAATTTATAATCAAAACCAGAATTATAACCGAAATGTTCCATACAACAATCAACAAGTATCCAATAATACTTACAATCAGCAAAGACCTAATTTTCAAAACAAACCACCACAAACCGATGATAAAAAGCCGAATTTAGAAGATATGAAGACAAAGCTAGTTGAATCTCAAACGCAGTTTTTCACATCTCAGAAACAAACCAATGAACAAAATGCTCAAGCATTTAGAAATCAACAAGCTTCTATTCAAAATCTGGAACAAGAAGTAAGTAACCTAGCAAGGTTAATAGGTGAAAGAAAACCGGGAAGTCTACCTAGTGATACAAATGCTAACCCTCGGAATGAAACAGCTAAAGCCATTACCACAAGAAGTGGTATTACACTTAAACCACCTGAAATACCTGTAATTTCTGAGGAAGCTATTCCTACTCCACAAGAACCACAACCTGAACAAGATAAGGAAAAAGAACCGGTAGTTGAAAAGGTTAATGAAGATAACACAGTTAAAGCTAAACCTTATGTTAAACCATACCAACCACCACTTCCTTACCCGAGTAAGATGAGAAAAGAGAGGCTTGAAGTCGAGCAATCCAAATTTTTGGAAATGTTTAAACAGATAAATGTAAATCTTCCTTTCATTGATGTAATTTTAGGAATGCCTAGATATGCTAAATTTCTGAAAGATCTAATCACAAATAGAAAGAAAATGGAAGAACTCTCGGCCGTTACTATGAATGCTAATTGTTCAGCAGTGCTGTTGAATAAGATACCAGAAAAACTATCTGATCCAGGAAGTTTCACAATTCCATGTTTTCTGGGTAGTCTTAGTTCAATAGAAGCATTGGCCGACTTAGGTGCTAGTATAAATTTAATGCCGTATTCACTATACACTAAACTAGACCTTGGAGAATTGAAACCAATAAGAATAAGTATACAACTAGCCGATCGATCAGTAAAATATCCTAGAGGAATAATGGAGAACATGCTAGTTAAAGTTGGTACTTTAGTATTTCCAGTAGATTTTGTTGTTTTGGACATGGAAGAAGATTCTCAAGTTCCTCTCATATTAGGAAGACCATTCTTAAACACGGCTAAAGCAATGATAGACGTGTTTGGTAAGAAACTGAACCTAAGTATAGAGGACGAGAGTGTTACCAGTTCAGTTGATAGAGAAATGCAACAACCGCAATCTGCAGATGATACATGCTATTATATTCAAACTATAGATTCACATGCAGAATTGTTAGAAGAATTTTCAGAATTACAAGGAACAGGAGAATGTTCTTTAGGAGAAGGAACTGAACCAATTGATCAAACTGAAATGTTAGCTACACTTATGGCTAATGGATATGAACCAACAACAGAAGAAATTCAAATGCTAAAAGAGGAAGACAGATATCGATATAAATCATCGATAGAAGAACCACCGACATTAGAGTTAAAGCCACTTCCAAACCATTTGGAATATGCTTATTTACATGGTGAATCTGAATTACCTGTAATAATATCGTCTTCTCTTACTGAAAATGAAAAATCTCAACTTATTTCTGTGTCATAAACCAGCTATTGCATGGAAAATTCATGATATTAAAGGAATAAGTCCTTCGTATTGCACACATAAAATCCTTATGGAAGAAGGTCATAAAACATATGTGCAACGCCAACGAAGACTAAATCCTAATATGCAAGATGTTGTGAAGAAAGAAACTATTAAACTGCTAGATGCAGGTTTAATTTATCTAATTTCTGATAGTCCATGGGTAAGCCCAGTTCAATGTGTGCCTAAGAAGGGTGGCATGACTGTCATTACAAATGAGAAAAATGAGCTTATTCCTACTAGGACTGTAACAGGATGGCGTGTATGTATTGATTATAGAAAATTAAATGATGCCACCAGAAAAAATCACTTTCCCTTACCTTTTATTGATCAAATGTTGGAAAGATTAGCCGGAAACAGTTACTATTGTTTTCTTGATGGTTTTTCCGGATATTTTCAAATTCTAATAGCACCCGAGGATCAAGAGAAAACTACATTCACGTGCCCTTATGGTACTTTTGCTTACAAACGCATGCCATTTAGACTTTGCAACGCCCCTGCAACCTTTCAAAGGTGCATGATGGCGATTTTTCACGACATGATAGAAGAATGCATGGAAGTTTTCATGGATGACTTTTCAGTCTTCGGTGATACATTTGAATCATGTCTAGTTAATCTTGAACGAATGCTTATTAGATATGAACAATCAAATCTCGTACTTAATTGAGAGAAATGCCATTTCATGGTTAAAGAAGGGATCGTTCTTGGTCATGAAATTTCAAAGGAAGGAATTGAAGTGGATAGAGCTAAAGTAGATGTAATTGCTAAACTTTCACATCCCACCAATATTAGAGGAGTTAGGAGTTTTCTAGGGCATGCCGATTTTTACCGACGTTTCATAAAAGATTTCTCCAAAATTGCCACTCCTATGAATAAACTCCTAGAAAAGGATGCTTCATTCATCTTTTCAGATGAATGTATCAAATCCTTTAATATTCTTAAAGAGAAACTCACTAATGCGCCGATCATGATAACTCCAAATTGGAATCTACCGTTTGAACTAATGTGCGATGCAAGTGATTTTGCGATGGGAGCCGTTTTAGGACAAAGGATTGAAAAACGATTTCAACCTATATATTATGCTAGTAAGACATTACAAGGAGTACAAAAAAATTACACAACTACTGAAAAAGAACTCCTTGCTATTGTCTTTGCTTTTGACAAATTTCGTTCATATCTCGTTCTAGCTAAAACGGTGGTCTATACCGAGCATTCTGCTCTTAGATACCTATTTTCGAAACAAGATGCCAAACCAAGATTAATCTGTTGGATCTTACTCTTACAAGAGTTCGATATTGAAATCCGAGATAAAAGAGGAGCAGAAAATCTCGCCGCTGATCATCTTTCTCGTCTTGAAAATCCTGAATTAGAAGTTCTAAATGAATCGACCATACAAGACAACTTTCCTGATGAATATCTATTGAAGATAGATTATAATGAAATTCCATGGTTTGCAGACTATGCAAACTACTTAGTATGTGGATTCCTTGAAAAAGGATTGTCGTACCAAAAATGAAAGAAATTCTTTAGTGATATAAAACACTATTTCTGGGAAGATCCACATTTGTTTAAAAGTTGTCCCGATGGAATAATACGCCGATGTGTATTCGGAGATGAAGCTAGTAAAATTTTAAACCATTGTTACACAGGACCAACAGGAGGGCATTATGGGCCTCAACTAACAGCAAGAAAAGTTTATGATGCTGGATTCTATTGGCCTACAATTTACAAAGACGCACACCTTCTTTGCAAATCCTGTGATGTATGTCAAAGGGCCGGAAAAATAAGTCAACGTGATGAAATGCTACAAAATGTCATTCAAGTATGTGAAGTATTTGACATTTGGGGTATTGACTTTATGGGTGCATTTCTAAAATCTAATAATAATCTCTATATTCTCGTAGCCATTGATTATGTATCAAAATGGGCGGAAGCACAAGCTCTCCCAACTAATGATGCACGAGTTGTAGTCAACTTTTTAAAACGCCTTTTTGCAAGGTTTGGAACACCGAAAGCTTTAATAAGTGATCGGGGAACTCATTTATGTAATAATCAACTTGAGAAAGTTCTCAAAAGATATGGAGTAACTCATAAAATCTCCACCGCTTATCATCCACAGACAAGTGGACAAGTTGAAAATACCAACCGAGCTTTAAAACGTATTCTAGAGAAAATCGTAGGAACAAATCCGAAGGAATGGTCCATTAAATTGGAGGATGCACTCTGGGCTTTTAGAACAGCCTACAAAACTCCAATTGGAACCACACCTTTTAAACTCGTTTACGGAAAAGCATGTCATCTTCCAGTAGAAATTGAACACAAAGCATTTTGGGCTTTGAAGACATGTAATCTTGATTTTCATGAAGCTGGACGTCTACGGTTAAGTCAACTAAACGAAATAGAAGAATTAAGACAAGAAGCATACGAAAATTCGTTAATCTATAAGGAAAGAACGAAGAAATGGCATGATAAAAGAATCAGAAGTTTAAAAGAATTTAAAGAAGGAGATAGAGTTCTTCTTTTCAATTCATGATTCAAGCTATTTCCTGGAAAATTGAAATCAAGATGGTCTGGACCATTCATAGTTAAAAGAGTTTTCCCATACGGAACAGTAGAATTGATAAATTCAAATGGGATTGAATTTAAGGTTAATGTTCACAGAGTTAAACATTACATAGATAGTCCGATGGAAGTTGACAACGAAGTTAATCACAATTTCGACACCACAGCCAACTAAGTGTGGGGAGAATCAAGTCTTTAAAGGATAATATGTATTTCTGTTAGAGTTAGATTTTCTGTTTTCGTGTAGTTCTCAAAAATGGAACCCGAATGGTCTTTCCCTAGCAGACCCTAAAGAACTAGTCTTCTCCCCCCATTCTGAATTTTTATTTTTTTTAGGTTTTTCGAAATGAAAACTTCCTGTGAATTAAACCATGGTCTAATGCTACACGCTTTGATCACTAAATGTAATAATGACACACTTTCGAGTGAACTGGTATCAGTAATCAGAGAAAAATTAGACGGAGTAAGAAAAGAATCCAGATGCGAAAATAATAAGTTACAATTTGGTAAAGGAAAATCAAAATCCGCAGCGAAAAGAAGAGCACGACACCTTGAAAAATGTCACAAATGCGGAAAATGGTAACACGAAAGTAAATGTTCAAATAATCTAACCTATTCAAACACCGAATTTGTTACTTTATGCAGAGACGGACCGTTCATATGTTTAGAAGAAAAATCATTAAATGCTCGAGGTTACGCCTATGTAGCCATGGAAAATCAATTAGTTCGACTATCGTATGAGTGGGCTAGAGCATATCACTAAGAATACTATCTCACAGGTAAGTTTATACAGTTTTTATTTTTATTTTTAACCTTTTGATAATAAACGCTAATTTGTTCGCTATAAAGTATTAAATTGGTATTCGATAAAATTAGGTCTTGCGACCGAAATTATTGATATCATTCAAAAATTTATTACATCACTGCAAAATTTAACGTTTATTCTTAAGGTATAAATATCTTTAATCAATCAACCCAAAATATTTCAAAAATTCGTCATGAGTTAAACTAGGTTATGTAACCGAAATTACTTTACCGAAAAGAGGGGCGTATATTTTTGATAATATTTGATTGATTAAAGTAGGATACAAGACCAAAAAGATTTTTAATTTTATTTTTACTTTGTTTTTAAATTTAATATATAAATATTAAAATACTATTGTAAACTTTTAAATCAACTTATTTAAAATTGTTAATATTTGAAAAATTAATATTTTTAATATAAGTTTGTATGTATAAAAACAAAAATATAATATAAATTTGGTGTGAATTTTTAAAAAAATATGAATTTTTAATTTTATGCATTTTAAATTTAAGTTTGGTGTGAATTTAAAAACAAAAATTTACTATATTTCGCTAAGTTAAAAATATGATTTTTAAAATTCGTCGTGAGTTGAAGACTAGGTCTTTGAACCGAAACTGCTTTACCCAAGGGAGGGACGAGAACTTTTATTATCATTATTTTTAATCTTATTGAATTAAAGTAAGCCAAAAACATTAAAAAACCCAAAAATCTTTACTTTTAAAATCGCGCTTTGAATTGACGAAATTTTAAAATTTTGTCGAGGGACGGACTAGGACATTGTTCCGAAACACCCTCATCCTAAAAAGAAACAAAATTTTAAATTTAATTAATTATATGTTCTAAAAGTGTAAGGTTTTATAAAAAAAAATGAAAAACAAATGTGATGTAACAACAAAACGGAATGAACAAATGATATGCACCATTTATCATTCAGCAAACAAACGCCAATATGTTTGGAAACTTTGGTAAAATTTAATCATTTTTCTACGCTAATCACCCTCAATAATTTAAATTGTTACTGATTTCTTGCAAATGAGGGCATTCCAAGATCTTAAGTGTGGGAAGGGGTTAAATTCTTTCGGATTTTAAAAATTTTTAACTTATACACTTGGTTACCATTAAAAATACTAGTAACGCAGTAGTTGTATTAGAATCTAGTGCTCTCCAATAACAAAGAACAACCCTAGTCTTATATACTGACTACCCACTTCTAGTAAAATTTTTCAAAATTTTCAATTAAATGAACTCAAAATCATGTTTATACATATTTATGAACGATAAAACTAGGTGTTAACACCGAAATTATTGTTACCTCAAAAAGGACATAAATTGAGAAACAAACCAAAATGTTAGAATTCATTTAAAATGGAATAGAGGACAATAAAAAGGAAAATAAAAGCCAAGTGTGGGAAAATTTACCAAGTTATTTTAAACATATGTCACATATTTCTGTAACAAATAATTAAAGATACTTTTGCTTTGGATTAAAATAAAAAGTTTTACCCAATTTACTGTAAGAAAGATGGATCTACACGATGAATCAATTCCATCATTAAAAGGAAGTAAAGTCTTCCGAAAAAGAAACGTGCTTCTTGATTTAGGTCATGAAGTTGTCGTCCAGACCAGCTGTAGGTTGACGAAAAATCTAGAAAAGTCATCTCAAAAATTAGCAAAAAATTCACGGACCTCAGCATCAAATAGGGTCGCCAAGTGGTCAGACTTATCCTAACCATGAGAGGATCTGTCTTGTAAAATGGGGAGGACACCGTGCAAATTAGCTGGATAAGACTAATTAATCAGATCCTCAGAAAGGATAATCTCCTTAAAGATAAAAAGTTAGCTTTTAAGACTGATATTACTCAATCCTTGAAATTGACCTTAAAGATTGAGAATTACAAACTCATGGAGTTCAATGATATCTAAACTCGAGCTTGAACGAGAAAATATTTTGATAAAAATTAAAACCGATTTATTTTCTGAAAACCCATTTTCAATGCGTTCATTACCATTGAACGTAAAATCCTAGGAATTCACCTGGAATTCATTAGGTCACCTGAACCAAATTGGGTGTCAACGGTAAGAACGGTGGTTGCATAGCATGGTCAAATACAGGACCTTGTACCAAGATCGAAAAATTATAAGGGTGAGCTTTACTATTGCTCCTACAAAGGATAGTAATTGCGTCCGCCACGTTATAGACCATAATTAAAAGCATGTCAGGGGACATTGCCTTAACAGTTGCTTGTTCAACGCTTTCCTTTACAACCGAACGGTAGTTTACCGAAAAGGTAATATACGAAACAAGTATACTGGACGTGTTGCTTTCCCAATATAAGGTTAGCAAGTGGGTGACACAAAACCGCAAGTTTTGAGCTAAAATTTTCAAATCTGAAACCCACCAAACCCACAAAAAGAATTTGCAAACACCGGTGAAGGGTTATTCCGGAAAACTTATCTAGGATAAAAACTAGATTTAATTTTCAAAAAGATCAAATGTTTTCATAAAGATCCAATTTCCTTAAAGAATCTAAATTTTATAGTCATGTGAGACTGTAAACCACATCGTTACTACCAATGTTTATACCGCCGTAAAGAAATCACTGATGTACTAAGTGTGAAGAATAAAGAAGTGATTCTAGTATATTTCAAGACTATATTGCTTGAGGACAAGCAACGCTCAAGTGTGGGAATATTTGATAATCCTAAAAACGAACATATATTTCATAGCATTATTCCTCAAGAAAGACAAGCTTTTAGTTGCAGTTGTCCTATTTACAAGTAATATTCTTTTAAATAATAAAAGGTGAAGACAAAAGACAGATTCGACGAATTGAAGACGCAAACGACCAAAAAGCTAAAAAGTACAAAGTACAATCAAAGAGGTTCCAATTATTGATAAGAAACGTCTCAAAATTACAAGAGTACAAGATTCGAAACACAAAATACAAGATATTAAATTGTACGCAAGGACGTTCGAAAATCCGGAATTGGGACCAGAGTCATCTCTCAACGCTCGACGCAACGGACTAAAAATTACAAGTCAACTATGCACATGAATATAATATAATATATAATTAATTCTTAAAATTAATATATATATTATATTATATTATATAAACTGTCGGCAAGCTAGGAGCCAATCTTGTGTGAGCTGGATTCTATAGCTCCGCACTCGCGGAGCTCTGAAGAGCAAAATCCACCGCACTTGCGGAGCCCAAAAAGTCAGAAATCCACCTTTAAAAGGACGAGCATTCGGCCGAATTTTACACACCTTTTTCTCTTCACTCATACGTAAACTTATATATATATATATATATATTTATATTTTAATTTTAATTTTAATCCTAATAATAAGGGTATGTTAGCGAATGTTGTAAGGGTGTAAGTCGAAATTCTGTCCGTGTAACTCTACGCTATTTTTAATCATTGTAAGTTATGTTCAACCTTTTTACATTAATGTCTCGTAGCTAAATTATTATTATGCTTATTTAAAATGAAGTAATCATGATGTTGGGCTAAATACTAAAATTGGGTAATTGGGCTTTGTACCATAATTGGGGTTTGGACAAAAGAACGACACTTGTGGAAATTAGACTATGGGCTATTAATGGGCTTTATATTTGTTTAACTAAATGATAGTTTGTTAATTTTAATATAAAGATTTACAATTGGACGTCCCTATAAATAACCATAAACACTCGATCGGACACGATGGGCGGGATATTTATATGTACGAATAATCGTTCAATTAATCGGACACGGAAATGGATTAATAGTTAATAGATTTATTAAAACAGGGGTGAATTATGTACAAGGACACTTGGCATAATTGATAACAAAGTATTAAAACCTTGGGTTACACGCAGTCGATAACCTGGTGTAATTATTAAACAAAGTAATAAAACCTTGTTACAGTTTAAGTCCCCAATTAGTTGGAATATTTGACTTCGGATATAAGGATAATTTGACGAGGACAATCGCACTTTATATTTATGACTGATGGATTGTTATGGACAAATACTAGATGGGCATATTAAATAATCCAGGACAAAGGACAATTAACCCATGGGAATAAACTAAAATCAACACGTCAAACATCATGATTACGGAAGTTTAAATAAGCATAATTCCTTTATTTTCATATTTAATTGCACTTTTAATTATTGCACTTTTATTTATTGTCATTGTATTTAATTGCACTTTTAATTATCGTACTTTTTAATTATCGCAAGTTTATTTTATCGCACTTTTATTTATCGCAATTTCATTATCGTTATTTACTTTACGCTTTAAATTAAGTTATATTTATTTTTAATATTTTACATTAGGTTTTAACTGCGACTAAAGTTTTTAAAATCGACAAACCGGTCATTAAACGGTAAACCCCCCCCTTTATAATAATAATATTACTTATATATATATATATATATATATATATATATATTTGTATTTTTATAAATTAAAACTAATATAGCGTTAAGCTTTGTTTAAAAGATTCCCTGTGGAACGAACCGGACTTACTAAAAACTACACTACTGTACGATTAGGTACACTGCCTATAAGTGTTGTAGCAAGGTTTAGTTATATCCGTTCTATAAATAAATAAATATCTTGTGTAAAATTGTATCATATATAATAGTTTTTCCTAGTAAAATATAAGCTATTTCATATACACCTCTACGCACATCAGGTTCGTAGCCTACTTAATCATTGGAGGCAAGAAGAGGGTGATCCCTTCCACCAACCGAATTCACCTCTGGGTGAAGAACCTGAAGCACTTACCGGCGAACCTATTCTGAACACCATTTTCTCTCTTATTTCCTGAGTATTTTGTTACAATTATATATTATATCAAATTCTAGATCTTATTTATCCGCTCATCCGAACCGACAGTCACCCCGGTGTAATAGAAGAAGTCAACGAGCTTCGCGCGCGGGTAGTGGCCTTAGAGAATATGGTGCAAAGGTTACAAACACTAGCAGCATCATCAGCCGCATAACCAGTACCACCATCATCACCGGCACTAACAGTACGATCAATATCAATACCGACACCAACAGTACCACCATCAACAACAACATCCACATCCCACACCTTGACATCACAATCTCCCAACAAACATCAACATCATACGCACCATAGATACCAAGGAGTACCAACAACAATGAACGATGAAGTATTGATCCATAACTTCATTAATATTCTGTGAAGAATATGTGGTTCCTAGTAATTTTAGAGATTACTTATCCTAGCTCAAAACGCTAATCATATGAGTTTAATATCATATTAACTCATTAAATCCATGATTACATCTGAGGAAAATATATATGTATGTATATTTTTATAAAGATTGTAATTAAAAATTCTTTCGTACAAACTGTTATTGGTAAAAATATTTTAACGGGTAGGTAATACTCGAGGAATATTTAAATTTCACATTAATAAGTCGCACTTACATTCTTCGAATCTGATTCAACAGTCATTACTATCCTACTCACATCCATAGCTATACGAATTCGTTCACCACAGAGTAACCATTTTCATTCAATTTCATAATTGGATTTTGACTTGTCAGAATCCAACAAGTGGCATAATGAAGAAAACATTGGACAAATAAAATTTGTTAGAAACAAACAATTTAATTATGAGAAGAATTTTGTTAAGAATCTATGCTAACTGTTCCTAGCTAACTGGTTACATTTTATTTATCGCAATTTACATTCTTGCAATTTACATCCTCGCAATTTTAATTATCGTCATTTAATTTCTGTTATTTATTTTACATACTTTAAATATCGGGACACGTATACAAAGTTTTGACATATCATATCGACGCATGTATATATATTATTTGGAATGACCATAGACACTCTATATGCTGTAATGCTCAAGTTCGCTATACTGGGTTGAGGTTCATTCTACAATAATATATATACTTTGAGTTGTGATCGAGTCTGAGACATGTACACGAATTCTGTAATATATGTGTATAATAATATTCTTGGTACATCCTAACACAATAAGTATACAATACGTTTTGATAAATCCTAAGACAATACGTACACAATACGTCTTAGTTAATTCTAAGACAA
Organism: Rutidosis leptorrhynchoides; assembly: GCF_046630445.1. NCBI lineage: Eukaryota > Viridiplantae > Streptophyta > Magnoliopsida > Asterales > Asteraceae > Rutidosis > Rutidosis leptorrhynchoides. Next base: position 274,541,737 of record NC_092333.1, on the reverse strand, counting down.
TACGTATACAATACGTCTCTGGGTTGATGTAAAGACAATACGTATACAATACGTCGTGGGGTAACTCTAAGATTATATATATATATATATATATATATATATATATATATATATATATATATAAATTGATTATTGGACTATCAACATTGGACAATTAAAAATGAATTAAAATATTAATTATAACATATGAAACTAAACAATTCTTCAAGTTTGCCACTTGATTTCATCTTAAACCTCAATTGTATCTTGACAATTACAATCTGCGCTTAAACCTTTCATGATCCTTGAAAACACCTCAATCGAGAGGATGAACCAACCGCACTTCATCTACGTAAGAAGAGATTGATGCATATAGTTATGCACGTGAAAACTCTCGGGAACTGAGTAAACATTTAATAGGTATCTGTTCTAAGTCATTTAGTGTTATTATTACCCAAAATAACTTGGTAATACATTTCAAAGTAGCAAATTTTGTCACAGATCAAGCAAGTCAACTTCGACTTTTCGTTCAAAACAACCTTATTACCACCTTGATATATATGCGTACTCATTTATTGTTACCAGAGAACCTTTTATATTCCACCATACTACCATCAGCGTTTAATCATCTAAAAAACACAATTCTCCTAAAAACACCTCGGATTGATAACCGACAATTCAGATATGTCTGCATTAAATGCAGATGAAACAGTAAAATTTTAGATGGCCTAAATGGCCAAGAGTTTGATGATAAGGAATGGAGTGTTGGGAACGCTCAATAGAAAATTTGGTACTGAAAAACGGATTGAGCTAACCATGAAGGAGACCAAGGACAAATACAAGGACCAAACCCTATATTCAAAGAATCCAGCTAATTCTGGATTCGATGAAATCTTTAGAGAATATGTTGCTCCGAAGTCATGTTAAAATCTTGCTTAAAATCTTTCTTCATCAGCTTTCGAACTTAGAAATTCCAAAATATCATCATAAATATCTTCGATATTTCTGAGGATATTTACATAAATATTCTTGTCCGAAATTATATACCTCTTCGTGCTTTCTGTATTCCATTATATTGGAAACTTCTGTAAAATTTAAGTATGATTACGAATGAATTCTGAAGAAGTGTTAAGAATTTGAGCATGAGTTAGTATAATATAATGACGTTTGGCCAACATGATTATATTACAGTAAGTCATGCTGAGTTTATAATGAAACGTGATGATGATTCACAGTAGATCATACCATCATCATGTGTCATGTTACACGACTCGTTCATTCTACTTCAGCTCTGAACATATCAAGAAAATATATTCTTGATAGTTCCATTCTCAGTGATTCTGGTAATTTAATCAATCTAATCGTGAGAATACGTTCCATCGTGCTTAGAACATTATAATCATTCGAAACTCTATATCTACGAATTCTGGATCATTATTCGCTTTACTTAAAGTCGGGAAGAGAAAACAAAAGTACAAAACTCCAAAATATAAGGGAGAATATAAAGCCCAATAACAACAGGAATTACAAACCGTGTATATCAATGTTTATCGCAACATAAAGACACAGGAGAATTAAAAACATTATAACCCCAAGGGCGAAGTAGAAGAAAACAGATTCCTCCGGTGTTAATTGGAAAAGGAGAATGATTGTTACGATAGTAAGGATAAGAACAAGAATCAGAACTGGATTAAGCATTTTCACAATCTTTTGAATTTAGAAATTGAGTATAGAAGTGGCAAAAACTAATGGAACGGAAAAGGTAAATTTATACTGGAAATACCAGACGTAGTAATCGGGACAGATCATCGCAATTAATTAAAGAGATCCTAATTTCCTTAAATCTCGAAGAATCAGATCTTATAGATTTTCAAGATTTTCTTTTAAATTCGTTAAATTCCAGAAATCAACCGTGACTACGTCACCGGTTAAGATGAACTTGCATTTACTCATTTCACTCTTTTGTAATAGCCTCACCAATAATCTTCGAGTAATCGAATTGTTTAATCTATATTACTCGATGATGATAAAACTATAATTTTTAGCTTGTATGAGTCATGAAAACATATTTAATGTCAACCATGACCATCCCAATCAAATTTCGGGACGAAATTTCTTTAACGGGTAGGTACTGTGACGACCCGGAAATTTTTGACCAAATTTAAACTTAATATTACTATGATTCCGACACGATAAGCAAGGTTTGTAAAGTTGAGTCTTAAGAATTTTTGAACTGTTTACATAGATTCATTTGACTTCGACCATTTTCGACGATTCACGAACTATTGTGTGTAAATAAATATGTAAATAAATAAATATATAAATATATAGATATAAAATTTGATACATTTAAATTGTTAATAATATCATTGTTATCTTTATTAATATCATTATTATTATTATTATGACCATTAGTATTTTTAATAGGATTATTAATATTATTAATACTAAAATTATTAAAATTAGTATAATTGTTATTATAATACAACTTATGTGATTATTAGTAGTGATATGATTATTAGTATTATTAATTGTGGTAATTTATTTACATTTGTTAATTATCAAAAAGTTATGAATTCTATATAAACAGATATATATAAATTGTATATATATATATATATATATATATATATATATAAACGTATACATAAATTAAATATATATATAAAATATAAAAACTGATAGATACAGCTTGTTATTTAGTTCCTTTCATTACCTGTGCAATTCCACTAATCAAACAAGTTACCAAATCAGTTAGAGGTCTTTATCTCCTTTATATATTTTTTTTATCTGTTTCTTCGTGGAAAGGAATCTGCCTATCTTTAGTTGTTATGAGTCCATATCAATCATGAATTAAGAACAAAAACTTTGCATATTTATAACACCATCTGCAATTGTAATTGAATTAAACTAAAAATATAAGCTCGACACCCTCTGTTCATGAACTTTTTGGCCAAACTTCAAATTCAAACACAACTTCAAAATCTGGATATGCAGTTATGTTATGAATGATTCAAGTAAACTATCTGTAAGTTGTTATCTTCCAATTCTTTTTATTAATTTCAAATTTACGAGTCAAAGATTATTTTCAAAAAGTCAAACATATGAACAAAGAATCAAATTCGAATTCGTTTTAATGTTTAAAGTTTAATTGGTGATTTGAAAAGTTTCTAGGAGTGATTTACTACATAATTCATGTAGAAATCAATATCTAAAACGCTCTAAAATGCAAAATCCAATTTAGTGTTTTTAGTGTTCTTGACATGGATTAACAATAGCTCGAAATTGAATAAATTTTAAAAATCTAAAAATGCAATTGTGTTTGAAATCATTTATGTAAGCTATCTAGAAAATTTTAAACTCCAATTTATTATATCGAATTCTATTTTGAGAGTCAAAGTTTTAATTTTTAAAAAGTCAACTAACGTTCTTCAATCAAATTCATGTTCTCTGTTATGATTCCAGTTAAATTAACAATTGAGAAAGTTTTTATAAATAATTTGAAACACAATTTGTGTTGTAAGTTTTATCTAAATCATTATTAAAAATTGAAACCAAATTTTTTTTTCCTATCAAAACCGTAACAGCAGAAGCACTAGGTTCTTTGTTTAATTTTTTTTAAAACCTATTTACACGCTTGTTAACTGTTTCTATATCTATTCTTTTAATCTTAAAACTAACTAATCACATATTGTCAACCAAATTCGATCCTTGGTCGATAGAAGTTTTTTTAAGATGAACATGGAAGGAAAATAATACGGATTATATATTTCTGAAATGGGTATTAATCGGGAAAATGGGCAATAGCTCAATGGTTATGGAGTGTTATGAGGGAGCGAGAGGTCTCGAGTTCGAACCCGGATTTGGGCATTTTTATTTGGAAAAGCTGTTAAAGGTAGTTATCATTGTTATTATTATTATTATTATTATTATTATTATTATTATTATTATTATTATTATTATTATTATTATTATTATTATTATCATATTTAATATTAGTATTATTATTATAGATTATCATTTTTATCATGATTTTTAGAATTAATATTATTATTATCATTATCATCATTTTTTTTTCAATATAATTAAAATTACCATAAAACTATCTTTTCTATTAAAACTATCATTTATGTAAAAATTATCATTTTTATTATTATTAATATTATTTATTTATTATTAACATTATTAATATTAGTGTTTTTATTATCATAAACATTAGGTATTTATTTTAAACATATATATATATACTAAATATAGTTAATTAATTAACAAAACATATAAATTATTAATATAACAATTATATCATTAAAAATATATAAAATTTATTCGATTACAATTATGTATTAATATACATGATTGAATATAGGTTCGTGAATCCGAGGACAACCCTACACTTGTTCAATGCCGTTATATGTATTTTTACTACAAAATACAGTATAGTGAGTTTGATTTACTCCCTTTTTAATTGTTTTTGCAATATGTATTTTTGGGCTGAGAATACAATGCGCTACTTTTATAAATGCTTTACGAAATAGAGACAAGTGATCAAAAATGATAATTCTGCGGATTGATGTGCTAGGTAATTTAGTTACATGTTATAAGAGCATGTGAGCGCGAATCCTAAAGATAGATCTATCGGGCTTAACACCCCCATCCTGTAGGCTTCACTAGACATAAGAGCTAGTGGGCGGATGTTTACTAATTCGAGGATTATTTATACACTTGCGAGTGTACATATCCATTTTTACGAAGATGACTTATTATATTATTGTTAAGGTTGGTTACTGAGGCCTCAACATATGCAGAACGGTTTTATACACTTGCGAGTGTACATATATTTATAAACGGAAATCTTGTGGTCTATTAATATATTGAAATGATTGTTATGATAAACTTATGAACTCACCAACCTTTTGGTTGATACTTTAAAGCATGTTTATTCTCAGGTATGAAAGAAATTTTCCGCCTGTGCATTTGCTCATATTACATGGAGTCGTTCATGGCATATTTAAGTCAGTACCTCGTAATGAAACCAAACATTGAAGACTTCGTCTAGGAGGATTAGTATGGGTCATCACACTCTTGTTCAAAATGCTCCTGCTTTCCCTGCTACTCAGCAGATGATGTCTTCAATTTTTGATATTGGTTATGTTGGAGCTACCAATGTTCCACCGGCTAAGTTTCAGAAGAAATACCTGCACTCAAGGTGGTATGTAATCTTCTCAATCATCAACAGATGCTTGTTGAGGCTGTTCTACTCATTCACAAGAGTAGAGACTCCTGACTATGCAGAGCTTCTATGGGATTTGTTTCAGGCTCAAGTTGATAAGCCATGGGGTTCATACATCCCTTGTGAAAGGTTTTTCTGTATCTTTATCCATGATGCTATAAATACTTGCAAAAATGCAAATATATTTGTACCAGGTACACATAGATTACAGATGAAAAGATTTGGGGAGCTGAAAATGAATACCCCGATGGTATCTGACAATCAATTCACTACGCCGATTCTAAATTTGCTTGTAGGGCTAGCTGCACCCCAAGACGCTCGAATGCGTTCACATTTTGAGGCTGTAGGAATACTTCTTTCGAACCCGGTACAACAAGCACAAGTTGAACCCGCCACGGTTCCAGCCCCAGAGGTTGTAGAGGAAACTGTAGTACAACCACCTGGGCCAGCTAATCCTCCACTTAGGGTGAACCTCAAACGTTCTAGGGTAGTACACCATGCTCAACCCATGAGGATCAGGGAACCTAGATCATCTAGGATTGAACCAACCCTTTCAACAATACCCGAAGTGAGTAGTGACACTGATTCTTCAGCAACTGAATCCTCTCCTGAACATTCTCCTAAGAGAACTCGATTTATGTATGATGATATGATTCAGACTCCGCCAACCCAACGAGTAACGAGATCTAGTACTTCGACACCTATCGTCCGCCAAACAGTTACTCCAACCATTGGTGATACGGACCAAGACCTAGAGCCGATTAGGTCACCCTCACACATCTCCGTATCACATCCAATAATAACAGTAAGCCCTACGCTAAATGAAGCGCAACCTTCGGTAGGAAAGAGAGCTAAACGCACGGATGGTAAAAAGACCAATAAGCCCATCCAATCTAAACAACTTAATAATAAATCCTACATAGCAAGATGCTTTGGAATCTAAGGAAGTAAAGTCTGCATTGACTCAATCGATTGAGGAAACTCAATCATTGAAGTCCAGAACGGCCGAAGGGTAGCCGAAAAGTCTTGAAACCTGCGTATCGGCTAGAAATCCTCCTGTGCCTCAACGTACAACAGGGCCTCGAGGTCCGGCTTATCTTGATGAGGGAGATCTACTGCGTCCCATGGAAACGAGTCAACATGACAATCCTTCGGGATATTTATCAAACTTCCAGCAGACTGATCCCTTGGTTCATGAAAGTGATCTATTGGTTCAAACCACTTCTCTTCCGGATTCTGAATCTCAGGGTCTGGAGGAAGAGTCGTTAACTGAAAGAGATGTACCACTTCATGGTATATCAATGATTTCAGGAGTCGGAGATAGCAATATCTCTGTGAGATCTAAACCGACGGGTAGTTCTACTACTTTGTCAGAGTCCCATGAGACTTTGTTGCCCAACCTCCATCAGAAGGGGATATCATGAATCTGACTAGTAGTATGTACAACCCTACATATAAGAATAATACTGCACATATATCCTTACCTGCCCTCAAGGGAAATCAAACACTTCCACTGACATCACCTCCAACCGATGATGCTGCTGCTGTTCCTATTATTACATTACCACCATCACCCTCGCATTCACCAAATTTCTATGATGCTTTGGAGCAACAATATTTCAGTCGTATGTTTTCTCGAGTTAATTTTGACGTTCTTCGACACACTTCGCTTCAAACATTGTTTCGCACTCGAGTACGATATTCACTTACTTCCTGCTCTTCTCCAATAAGTCCTCACTGTGATAATGAACATGACGATTTTGATCCTCAGAATAGCCATAAGGAGGAGATAGGAGTAGATGGAGATTATCTAACGGTGAACATTTCAACTAAGGGTGGTAGTGTGAGGTCTTCATCAGATTCTCAAGCTCAACAGGTTCAGACGGAATCAGAAATGATTTCTACTCATGGTGAAATTGATGATAAGGAGCCTGAGCAAGTTATAATTCCAATTGTACATTCAGAGACTGATGGTGGACCGGTAGATGAGGATTTGAACTTAAGCGATTTTTATCTTGAAGAAACAGATGATGATGGGTTTGTCATTCTAAGCAAATTATCTTCAGTATCTTCAATCCCGAAAAATGTAGAGATTGTAGATGAAGGGAATCCTGATCCAGTAACTGAAAGTGATGATGAAATGGATTCTTCTGATGATGATGAAGACAATCTTTATGTTAATCCAAACGATGATGATATCTTTGACCATATTGAAGATGATAATGTTCCAACTGATGATGCGACAAATCCTACTGATCATTCATCGAATTCTACACCTTCATCAAGTTCAAATCCAATAAATGCTAATGAAATCTCAACTTCTGGTACATCTACATCAAGTGAAATAGTGAATTCCAGATTCAAATACAACCATGGTATATTATTTAAGAATCGGGAACAAAGATTGTTATTGGGAGTTGAACATGATTTCATAACTTTACAAAACATTCATCGAGCAGAATTCTTACAAGATCTTCCGCATTAACGAAACACCAAGGAGTAAAAGATTTACTTATATAGGTTTATGATTGCTTCCAGCAAGTGAAAGAAACTGGTATGAGTTTATGTGGAGGAAACACATCAACAAAGATGAGGATGATTTGTGGCTTTAAAGAAAATATCGTATTTCAGAAGTGTTAAATATTACTCGAGTCGGAGTAGAGATAAGCGAGAAAAGAGACGTCATCAGTCAGTTTCACGTTATTAGAGAAGATGAGAAGGAATACAAGTTCACAGAAGCAGATTTTCATAATCTAGATATGCTTGCTATCATTAACATCTACAACTACCTCAGTATCATCACCATTCGACCTTTTGCTAAGGCTCAAGCTTTGGAAGCTGTGAAAAGATACATGATGAAGACAATCAAACTGATGAGACGTGAAGATTTTCAAATTGGTCTCGAAGCAAATAGGAAAAAGATTCGAATAACCTGTCTGAATCAATACACAGAGGGACTAAAGGATATGAGAATGTTTCAAATGCAATTCGAACCTGAAGGGTTTGTATTTATGAATTCTCAGAAAGAAAAAGTGTTCATCCGCACTGAAGAGTTGAACAAATACTCAGATGGTACACTCAAGGCTGCACTTAAGTATCTTCAAATTCGTCAAAGCAAGTTTGATGACATTGACATGAAACTGGGTCTTGGAGAGTTTATAAAGCATATCAGAGATCATCTGAAGCTCCGGATCTGTACAAGACAGTTTGAGATTCTTCGTAGCCAAAGAAAGAGAAGGTATTTCAAAGAAATGGATAACTATCCATTACATGAGGGAGATCCAAGAAAAGCGTGGGGCGTCTGGAAACCTTCTAAGATGATTTCAGAAAATCAAGTAGAATATTCGAAACCATATGGCACACGATGGAAACTAACGTTTGGACCTCTCAAGATTACTCAATAGGATTATATTGTAAAGTTCACATTTAACACTAAGGGGGAGATTGTTAGGACCCCGAAGTTGTATAGTGTTAATGTGAAATAAGCTTAAATGATGGTTCCTTAGAAGAGGGCTATATAAGGAACCTAAGTAGTCCTAATTAGATAATCATTGCATTTTAACTGAGTTCTAGAAGCTGTGGAACTCCCATACTGAGTCTCCTTTACATTTATCAAATCTCATTCTAACTTGTCTTTTATTCTAATCTCAACATGATCTGACCTATCAGAAGTATCCAAAGCGGTCATCATAATCCTCTAGTCTCGGCAGGTACTCAAGTGGTTGCCCTATATCAAACTCAAGGCCTAGTAGTGAATCCAGACATAGGTCTGACGGTAACTCCAGGTGTGATAGGCTCGGGAAAGGCTCCTCATCAGGTATGCTCCCGGTGATATCAAATGCCTGCGCCCTTGGTTGCTCAACTGATATGGGAATGTGACTAGGTGACAACCCTCAGGTAGCTCAGTGGTTGGGACTGGCTCGGTGACTGGAGCAGGCGGCGTGATGGGAATAGGAGTAGCATGTGCAGGCATGGCAGCTGAGGCAACTGAGTGAACTCAGGCCAGTGTGGAATGCCTGGGGGTAGCTTGTTGTATCAGCTGAACACAACACACTACCCTAAATGAAGGTAGCTTAATGGGCCCAGAGTACTGCGTGACATCCCCTCGCGCTGAAGGTATGCTCTAAGAGCTCGGTAGAGCCTCTGCTGGTCTCTGAGTAATGCCCATGTAACATTAGGGTCATTTAAGGTGACTCCATAGTGTATCACCGTCTGTGGCTCATGTGTCTCTGGTAGCTGTGTGTGCTCAGCAGGTCTCCTGGCAAAACATCTAGATCGTCGAACAGGAGGAGCTGGCGGTGCTGTGCCAATGTCCTCCTCAACACTCTCTAATATCAATCGCCTTGGGCCTAATTGCCCTGTTGATGGCCTATTCTGATCAGCACTGCTCCCGGATGAGTTAACTCTAGGAGTCCTCCTCCTACGAATTGGGATGTAAACTGAAGCTCCTGAACTTGGCAATTTTTTTGCCTGAACACATTCAACAAACTTGTAAGTACTAAGTGCAAGTATGGTGCTTAGTTGTTAGTACACAGAGATAATATCTTAAGACTAAAAATAATAAAAAAAGGATAAGAAAGGGGTGCCTCCCAAGAGCGCTTTGTTTACCAAGTTGTTACATCTCAAATTTTCTTTGTCAGATCTTCAGAATGGATCAAAGGAGAAGAGGTGCTCCTCTTTATCGTGGTCTTCTAGATAAGCTTTTAGCCGGTGGCCATTGACTTTGAAGTTGCCAGTAGGTCCTTCTAATTCCACGGCTCCGTGTGGAAAAGCATGTACAACTTTGTATGGGCCACTCCATCTTGATCTAAATTTTCCGGTGAACTTATTGAACAGAGAATTAAAGAGCAGAACTTTATCTCCAGCGGTGAACTTTGTAGGAATCAATTTTACGTCATGCGTAACCTTTGTTCGTTCCTTGTAGATGTATGAAATTTCGTATGCTTGGTCTCTTAATTCGGCGAGTTCGTTCATCTACATCTTACGATGCTTTGCGGTGACTGAGGGATCGAGGTTACAAGTCTTCAGTGCCCAGAGAGCTTTATATTCAAGTTTCAGCGGAAGGTGACAAGCTTTTTCATAGATTATGCGGTAAGGTGTAGTCCCTAGAGGATTCTTGTAAGTAGTCCGGAATGCCCACAGAGCATCGTCTAGTTTCTCGGCCCATTTATTTCCATGATGGCCGACAGTCCGTTCTAAGATTCTTTTGAGTGCTCTGTTCATGACCTCTGCTTGTCTGTTAGTCGGCGGATGATAGACAGTTGACATTTTGTGGGTAACTCCGTATTGTTGCATCACCTTCATAAATTGAGTATTACAGAAGTGTGTACCTCAATCACTTATTATATCACGGGGAGCTCCAAATCGGCAGAAGAGTCTATTCAGGAAGTTGGTGACGACTTGGCATCATTGGTTGGAAATGCTTGGGCTTCGACCCATCTGGAGACGTAATCTAGTACTACGAGGACATATTCTTTCCTATTAGACTTTGGGAATGGCCCTATAAAGTCTAATCCCCATATATCGAAGATCTCGCAAGCTTGGATATTAGTCCAAGGCATCTCATTCTTCATAGAGATAATACCTTGCCTTTGGCATGCGTCGCAACGCTTTACAAGCTCTTACGCATCTCAGAATATAGACGGCCAATAAAATCTTGATTCGTAGACTTTTCTTGCGGATAAGTTTGCTCCATGATGACCTCCAGTTGGTCCATGGTGACATTGGTGAAGAATCCCTGATGCTTGTTTCTCATCTACGCACCTCCTGGTTATCTGAATAGGGAAAATTCTAAACAAGTATGGATCTTCCCAGTAGTAGTACTTGGCATCCCTAAAAAACTTCCTTCTTCGGGAGGTGCTCATTTCCTTCTGTAGGTAGTTGGCCATGTCGGCATACTAAGGAGTATCAGTAAATTTTGATCCTATGTGAGTTTGTCCTAAACTCATAAGCTGTTCTTCCAGAAATTTATCTCTGATATCTTGTTCAGCAAGTTGTTCCATTGATGGGTTCTCCAAACGACTAAGATGGTCTGCTACGACGTTCTCTGCTCCTTTCCTATCTTTAATTTATATATCGAATTCCTGAAGGAGTAAGATCCATCATAGGAGTCTTGGTTTAGCGTCTAGCTTAGTGAATAGATATTTGAGGGTTGAATGATCTGTATAGATCGTAGTTTTGGACAAGATGAGTTAGAAACGAAAATTGTCGAAGGTGAATACTACAGCTAGCAGCTCCTTTTCCGTGGTAGTGTAATTCTCTTGAGCTTCGGTTAGGGTTTTGCTTGCGTAATAGATTGGATGAAAGTGCTTATCTGTATGTTGTCCAAGAACAGATCCAATTACGAAGTCACTCGCATCACACATGATTTCAAACGGTAGACTCCAATCAGGAGCTATCATGATGGGCGCATGTGTTAGCTCTTCCTTCAGATAGTTGAATGCTTTTCGACATTCTTCATCGAAGACAAACGAGACTTCCTTTCCTAGGAGATGAGTGAGAGGTCGTGTGACCTTTGGAAAATCCTTAATGAATCGTCGGTAAAAACTGGCGTGTCCAAGGAAACTCCTTACCCCTTTTACTGTGGTAGGTTCTGTAAGTTTAGTAATGGTCTCAATATTAGCCTTATCAACTTCTATTCCTGCTTTTGAAATCTTATGTACTAAAACTATCCCTTCTTTAACCATGAAGTGACATTTTTCCAAAATTAGAACTAAATTTGACTCTTTACACCGGGTGAGCATCTTGTCAAGGTTTGAAAGGCAGGAATCAAAGGTACTACCAAAGACTGAGAAGTCGTCCATGAAGACTTCCATACAACGTTCAATCATGTCATGGAATATTGCTGCCATGCATTGCTGGAATGTAGCTGGTGCATTGCATAGCCCAAAGGGCCCGCGTCGATAAGCAAACGTTCCATAAGGACAGGTAAAGGTTGTCTTTTCTTGGTCCTTTGGATCGAGGGGAATTTGAAAGTAGCCGGAAAAAATGTCAAGGAAACAATAGTATTCATTTCCTGATAGACGTTCCTACATTTGATCGATGAAAGGTAATGGAAAATGATCCTTTCGGGTTGCATCGTTTAGTTTATGATAATCTATACAAACCCTCCAACCGGTGACTTCCCGAGTATTCAATAAGCTCATTATTCTCATTTTTAATTACGGTTGTCCCTCCCTTTTTGGGTACCACTTGAACATGACTAACCCATGGTGAATTAGAGATGGGATATATCAGACCAGCATCCAGAAGTTTGATTACCTCTTTCTTGACGACTTCTTAAATCAAAGGGTTGACCCTTCTTTGCCTCTGAACTGAAGGTTTGAAATCATCTTCCATGAAGATCTTGTGGGTGCAATAGTTGGGGTTGATCCCCTTTATGTCGGAAATCTTCCAAGCAATTGCTTTCTTATGTGATTTCAAAACTTGAATCAACTTTGCCTTCTCTTGTGGTGTGAGGTCTTTCGAGATGATTACAGGGAGTTGTGATTCTCCTTATAAGAATGCATACTCCAGATTGTCGGGTCACTTCTTTAATTCCAATTCCGGAGGTTCCTCGATTGATGGCTTCATCCTAGCTATCTCCTTTCGGTCTAACGAGTCATACTTCTCCTGGAATTCCGATTCTTCAGTAGCGGTCAATGATGCTATCTGTTATTCATTTCTAGAAATTATCCTTCTTAATGCTTCCTCTTCAGAAACGTCTTCTTTAGTTTCGAAGGTAGGTTCGGGAATCTCCTTACAGTCCTCTTTTGACTGGGGTTCCTGATATACCGGAATGAAATCTGTTTCTTCATTCAGCCTTCTCCTTAATAGAGATAGAGGAATGCCTTGTCCTAGCGGTGCTATTTGGATAGTCTTGCCAAGAAAATTACTTTCAGAGAGGGGAGATTTGTGTTGACTAAGGTTTATGGCTGAATGGTTGTCGAGATTTCCTTCAGGAGGTGTAAAAAGCAGATCCTTAGAAATTTGATCTTGACTAGATATAGCCATGGTCTCTTCCTAATAATATCCCAATACTTAGTGAATTATACTTCTTGTTTTTCCTTCCTAAGCCTACCTGGGAAAGGTATGCGGGAACGCAAAATAATTTTTGGGTCCTTAGGAAGGATAGGTTCCGGTGCATTGACAACTGGGTCAATTGACATAGGTTCCTTATTGGAAAAATCTTGTATGGATATATCGACAGTTGTTTCTTTCCATTCTCTAGTAATTACTAGGGCATCAAACTCACTACACTTTACATCAACTTTAGTGGTTAAATGTTTAAGCGTAAGCTGAAAATTGGTGATTAATTCTTCAAAAGTCTTTATCAAAGTGTCGAACTTATTTTGAAATTCTATGACTTGAAGGTTTATCGTGTATTGCTTTTTCATAAATTTAACTAAAATTTCCTTAGAGTGGAGAGTAGGTTTGTGCAACGAAAAGATTATATTATGATCCGGGCTATTTTGCTGTTTGTGTGCCCATCTAGGGTAAAGATACCTTAGATTGGTTCTAGTAGCATCGCAGTTTCTAGGAATTGGTAAACTTTGAAGAATGAGGGTGAGATCTTGTAACCTGGTTTCCATCATTTTTACCGTATGAGCAAAGACGTCATCCTTCTCAGCAGCTTCATTGTTCCAATCTTCCTGCTGTGCAGCTATTGTGTCCAAGAGATTCCATGCTTCGTCTGCTGTGCGGGACATGAAATTGCCTTGCGAGGCCATGTCTAGGAGAGACTTATCATCCTTGGTCAAACCATTGTAAAGTGTACAGATTATGTCTGCCTGACTTAACTAATGATTCAGACAACTTTTAAGCATCATCTTTATTCTATTCCATGCTAGACACAATGACTCATTTTCTTTTTGAGAAAAGTTCGTGATGTTCATTTCTTAAACAGGTTTGTCGGGAGGGTGGATAAAATTTGTTTAGAAATTTAGTGGCAAAATCCTCCCATGAATAGATTGAATTCGGGTTAAGTTCGTCAAACCCTGCTAAAGCGTGTGCTGAAAGTGAATATTGGAAAATATGAAGTTTCAAAATGTTTTTCTCGTTTTCTTCCTTCTTAAAAGAGTCAACCAGACTGATAAATTTGTTTAAGTGAAAGTTTGGATCGCCAGTTAGTAATCCTTGAAATTTACAGATCATAATGACTAGTTTAATCACGTGTGAACTGATTTCAGGAATTCCTTCGGTTCCTAAGGTGATTGGTCCTCCTCTTTCCTCTAAGCATGACTTATGCATAAAAGCAAGGGTATCTTGTTGTTCCATTTTTTTAGATTTTCTAGTTAAAAAGAGACTTAAAAGTAACTTTTAGAAAATATTAATTTACTAAAAGGATCGATAATTTAATAAAAACAATTATTCTTCAAATTCGATCGCTAACCAAATCGGATATCTTAACTGATAGGATTTCTTACAGATTACTTGTATCGAGGTGGCCAGGCCGACTACGGAGAGGCATGATCCTTTTGGTTCCAATATAATTGGAGATTTTTCGGAAACTCCAACAACCAAGTCCGTGTATAATTGTCTTTCTTAGACACCACCAAACAACACTTTTGTCTGTTTAAAATCTTTCTCAATCAAAATATTCGATCCTCGGCAGCGGCGCCAAGAAAAACAATGATATGCCACTAACGGACGGTTTTATTCGTGCGGTGTCATTAGTCCGCAGGACGTCCGGTTCGGTGGAACAAAGTAGCACACAATAGTTTTGTTTATTTATATTGTGCGAGGCCTAAATTTAACCTAGTGTCATATTTTTTTATGGATTAACTAATTGAAGATCAGGTGGATAATTGTCTTTAGTTAAATTACCTAGCTAAAAGATAGTAGTTGTTTTTAGCTAAAAGTCCTAAGTGCAGAAAAGTAAATAAGTGGAAGGATATTCGGAGTATGCAGATCATGGAAATGTTGACCAAGATATCAGTGTTGGGTTAGGGAAAGGTAATTATGCTTATGTTAAGACTATGCCCAAAATGTTGTAGATCTGGTTGGATGAGCCAATTACGCAGACCTACTTGTCTCTGAACTCTCAGAGTTCTCTTTGAGCAGTGAGAAGTATGTCACTTGATCGTATAATTGAAAGGTAGCTATACCTCAGAGGTTATCCTCAGTAAAGTACTAGGTTTATTAGTGAGTTAAGCTCTAATCCTAACCCTCGTTATTAGTTTAGTTAACTGAATAACAACGTGCTGTGTTGATTAAACACTGATCACAAACGGAAGGAATCTGTCGGTTTAAGTTGGCAAAATCTTAAATAAAAACTAACAACCATTCCATCATACTAATGAGATCATATAAATTAAAACATTATACAGCATTAATGAAATGTCCCGTTCATAATGATTATAAACGTTTCATATTAATTGATTTCATTGCGAGGTTTTGACCTCTATATGAGACGTTTTTCAAAGACTGCATTCGATTTTTAAAACAAACCATAACCTTTATTTTGTCGATAAAGGTTTAAAATATTATGAAGATTATCAAATAATGATAATCTAAAATATAGCCTTTTCACACGACCATTAAATAATGGTTTACAATAATATTACACAACAACATAAGTCTTCGAATGCAGTTTTTAAACAATATTATACAAGCATGCAGACTCCAATCCTGTCTTTATTTAGCATGCAACAGCGGAAGCTCTTAATAATCACCTGAGAATAAACATGCTTTAAACGTCAACAAAAATGTTGGTGAGTTATAGGTTTAATCATTATCTTCAATCATAATAATAATAGGCTATAAGATTTCAATTATAACCGCACACGTAACCCGTGTACAAAATAATACGCGTAACCCGCGAATTAAAAATTATTCATATGGAGAACACCTGGTAACCGACATTAACAAAAATGCATCTAGAATATCCTCATCATTCCGGGACTCTCATCGGACATGATAAAATCGAAGTACTAAAGCATCCGTAACCCGGATGAGGTTTGTTAGTCCCAATAGATCTATCTTTAGGATTCGCGTCAATTAGGGTTTCTGTTCCCTAATTCTTAGATTACCAGACTAAAAAGGGTGATATTCGGTTTAATAATCCAATCATAGAATGTAGTTTCAAGTACTTGTTCCTATTTTGTAAAACATTTATAAAACTGCATGTATTCTCATCCCAAAAATATTCGATAGCAACAATGAGACTATAACTCACTTTCACAGATCATCCCTTCGTCGGAAAATAATACTTATCCACTGGTCAATTCACGAACCTATAAATATATACATATATATCAAAATATGATTGAAATATATTCACAATATTTTTATTACGTTTTAATGATTTAAATTTGTTAAGTTAGCAGTCCACTGTTAGTAATCTACAACTAATTGTCCACAGTTAATAGTACATAAATAAATCAATATATATTATCTCGAATCAATCCACGACCCAGTGTATACAAGTCTCAGGCTAGATCACAACTCAAAGTATATATATTTTTTGAATCAACCTTAACCCTGTATAGCGAACTCTAGCATTACAGCATATAGAGTGTCTATGGTTGTTCCAAATAATATATATAGATGACGTCGATATGATATGTCAAAACATTGTATACGTGTCTATGGTATATCAAGGTTACATAATATGTTAGAGTACATGTATAATAAAATATAAGTTAGTTAAGTTATGGTTAGAATAGATTTGTTACAGATTTCACATAGTTACAACAAGCAAAAATATCCAATTTTGTTTTACCCATAACTTCTTCATTTTAAATCCGTTTTGAATGATTCAAGTTGCTATGGTTTCATAATGAACTGAAATTTATGAAAATAAACAGAAAAAGTACAAGTTTATAGTCATAGATACAGGTTGCAAGTCAATTTTGTAAGAGGTAGTCATTTCAGTATAAAGAACAACGTCTTGATAACCATTTTGAAAAACATACTTTCACTCTGAGTTTAACCATGTTTTTTGGATAAAGTTTCATGTTCATAAGAAAAAATCATTTTCCCAGAAGAACAACTTTTAAATCAAAGTTTATCATAGTTTTTAATTATCTAACCCAAAACAGCCCCCGATTTCACTACGACGGCGTATGTCCAGTTTTACGGTGTTCTTCGTGTTTCCAAGTCTTAAATCATTAAGTTAGTATATCATATAGATATAGAACATGTGTGACGACCCGGAAAATTTCGACTAATTCTAAACCAAACTTTCGATACGATTTAATATATTTGACACGATAAGAATTGTTAGGTTAAGTCTCAAAAATTTTTAAATGTTTGCATGAGTTCATTTGACTTAAGACTGTTTCTGACGATTCACGAACATGTGTTTGTAAATAAATAGGTATATATATACATATATATCAATACAAAATTATTATTATCATTAATATTATTGTTATTAATATCATTATTAATATTTTTATTAATAACTAGTATTATACTTGATATTAATATTATTATTATTATCATTTTTTATTATTAATAATATTAAAAGTATTATTATTATATTAATATTTACTAATTATTAATATTAATTATATTATATATTATATATATAAAATCATATAACAGAATCAAATTCCTTTAACTTACCTATCAAACTGTATTTAAAGTTTGTTCCTGTTTGTAAAGTGTTACTAAAGTGTTACCAATCGACCTCAATCAGAGACAAAAACAAATTCAGTTAGAAATCGTAATCTACTTTCTTTTTTTTTATATATTTTGTTCCCTGTTCTTTCTTTTGTCTGAATAAAATAAGTAGACCCCTTCAATTGCTATAATACAAATCAATCCTCTATGTAATTCCACTACAATTATTCAAAGACTAACATCTATCTATCTTTATTTCATTTCAATCACCCCTATATATTATATAACATACATAATTGATAGACAAAACCATCACTACTTCTCTTTCTATTCTTGATCAACACCCTTCTTTTATTTCACCATCGAGTTGTGTTCCTACCACAGCCGTTATTATTTCAAGTTTGATAAATAAACACCACCATCATTCATTATCATCTCATATACATATGTACGACTGCTATTGTTCCTGTTCATCAAACAACCATCATCGTCGTGGATCTTGATGCCTGCTATTCCTGACTTCCATTCGAACAACCCAAGCAACACCACAACATCACCAACTGCCTAGCTGTTGTCCTCTCCTGTTTCTGTATCATTCGACCACCTTGAAACCACCACCATCGAACCTAACCGCTGCAAATATTTTTCTGTTTTGATTCTCACGCCACACCGGTTACCAATCACCACGACACTTTACACTTCCACCATTAAAACACCAATTGTTATTTACAAGCTGCTGCTATATCCGGTCTGTTTTGTCTCAATCAGTCAAACAAACCCCAAGCCACAAGCAAACACCCACAAACAGGTAAACGCTTGCAAACTACTGCTACAGCTTCACCACTTTTTTTTTTCCTGACCAGGAACCACCCAACACCACCAATTAAATCACCTGCAACTATAACCTGTGATTGAATATGCTGCTATTCAAGAAGTATAACAGAAAAGAGTACAGAAACAAATATTAATATTATTCAACAAATTCTATTCGGGAATTTGATCCAAATTATGAAGCCAAACTTTGTATCACTCGGCTGATGAACATCTATAGTTTAGAAAATCGAATTCTGGAACAATAACAACAACATAACTGTCACCAATCATCTGAGGTTATATACAATAACAGTTTGATAATTAAATGATTCATGATCATCTTCGTTTGAACCTTCATGATTGTTTTGATCTCGGAAGTAAAACAACGATTTTTCAGAATAAATTACACCTAGATTACGATTCCTCCTCATTCATTCAAGCTATGTGATGCTTTAAATCGATCTAAAATTAATCAAAGTTTTCAGATTTCAAAGTAATTAAATAAAACTTTTCGATCAATTTCTCAATTCATAAACTCTAAGATGTTTATGAAACGATTACGAATGTTTGTAAACACTTTTCAAGAAAAAATTCATACATGATAGACCTTGGATTTCGATTTCTTAATTTCATCTTCATCATCACCATCGTCATTAAACTTTAAAAAAAAAGATATTCGAGTTTGTTGATGATCTAATCTGTGATTCCTTCACAAAACTTCTTAGGTGTGGATTTAGGAAGCAAGTTTATCCGATGTTGTGACTTGATTTTTATGAAGGATTACCTAGAATAAGATTTGGTTATCGTATGAATTGGGGAAGAAGAATCGAGATGAGAGATTGGTAACCGAATGAATTAAGAAAGTCAGGAAGGTAACCGAACCCTTTTTTGGTGTGCTAAATGGACTCACCACTTGTGAGTCGGGCTACAAAAATGAGTGGGCTGCTACGGCCTAATGAGCATGTCAGGCCATAGATTGGGCTCAAGACTTCCCCACTTGATGTTTTATTTTTTTTAGTATTGTTATGATATTAGTATTATTATTATTATTATTATTATTATTATTATTATTATTATTATTATTATTATTATTATTATTATTATTATTATTATTATTATTAATTATTGTTATTATTATTATGTTAATTAATATTGTTACTAAGATCAATATCATGATTACTATTATTATCATTAAAATAATTTATATCATTATTATTATTACCAGTATTATCGTTAAATATTATTACTATTATCATAATTTATATTATCATTATTAATATTACCATTATTAATATTATTATTGTCATTATTATTATTATTATTATTATTATTATTATCAATATTAATAACTATAACTTTATTTTTATATATTTTTTTAAATGTATCTTATAGATATAACTATTTTTTTATAAACTTAAAATTTAAAATAATAGATATTATAAGTTAGATATGAACAAAATATATATTAGAGGTATATGTAAGTATTATCATTACTATTATTATTATTATTTTTATTTTTATTATTTTTAATTATTATTATCATCATAAAAGAAAATATAACTTTTATTTATTATTATTAATATTATTTTATCAAGTAAATACTAGTTATATAAACAAAAAAATATTTATTTAAAACATATAACATAATTATATTAATATTTTTATAATAATTATTAATTATTTATTGAGAGTATATAAAATAAATATATTTAATTAAGTTATTAATGAAACCTATAATTATAATAACAATTATATCACTAATAATATAAATTTGTTCGATTTCAATTATATGTGTTAATATATATATATATAAATGATATAGGTTCGTGAATCCGAGTCCAACCCTGCATTGTTCAATATCGTCATATGTATTTTTACTACAAAATACATTATTGTGAGTTTCATTACTCCCTTTTTATATATATTTTTGGGACTGAGAATACATGCGTTGATTTTATTAATGTTTTACGAAATAGATACAAGTGATCAAAAACTACATTCTATGGCTGGATTATGAATATTGAATATCACCCCTTTTTAGCTTGGTAACCTAATAATTAGGAAATGGGTATGGCCCCTAATTGACGCGAATCCTAAAGATAGATCTATGGACCTCGGCAAGTCCCATCCGGGGTACGGATGCTTTAGTACTTCGAGATTTGTTATTATTATACAGACGAGATGTTCTGTTTGGAGATATTGTATGCATTAAAGTTAAGTCAGTTATCAAGCGTTCACCATATGAATGAATTTTAATTCGCGGGTTATGCTTGTTATTATGTACTCGGGTTACGTGTACAATTAAATATCTGAAATCTTGTGGTCTATTAAAATGATTGAAATGAATGTTTACGATAAACCTATGAACTCACCAACCTTTTAGTTGACACTTGAAAGCATGTTTATTCTCAGGTATGAAAGAAATCTTCCACTGTGTATTTGCTCACTTTAGAGATATTACTTGGAGTCATTCATGGAATATTTCTAAAGACATTGCATTCGAGTCATTGATTTCATCAAGAGTATTACTAAGTCAATTATAGTTGGATGTGTTATGAAATGGTATGCATGCTGTCAAGTTTTGATGTAAAGAAAGTTTGTCTTTTAAAAACGAATGCAATGTTTGTAAAATTTATCATATAGAGGTCAAATACCTCGCGATGAAATCAACTATTGTGAATTGTTTATAATGTATATGAACGGGTCCTTTCAGTTGGTATCAGAGCGGTGGTCTTAGCAAACCAGACCTTGCATTAGTGTGTCTAACTGGTAGTTGTTAGGATGCATTAATGAGTCTGGACTTCGTCCGTGTCTGCATGTCAAAAGTTTTGCTTATCATTTCGTGTCGAAAATTATCTGCTTATCATTCTTAGTCTAGATACATCTTACTGCATTGATTGAATGAATAGTGTATAGATAAATTCATATCTTAGCGTATCTGTTACTGTAGATTTTATCTGACATGTTTCCTTAATTCTCTCCGTAATCTATGGGATCTTCTGTACTCTAGGTATTCTATGTAATTAGAATATCATCTGGTATCCAAAAATCATTTCCTATCGAAAAATCCTTTAATCAGTCGTACAAAATGGAACTCGTCACTAGTTCAAGTTCTTCATAACCTGACAGCTATTCCAACATGGATGTTCACCTAAGCTCCGGAAGCAGCATCACCAGAATGAATCAACCAATCAGCCATCCCCAATTCATCTGATGGGTTCGTAGTCTACTTAATCAATGGAGACGTGAAGAAGGCGATCCCTTCCACTAACCGAATTCACCTCTTGGCGAAGAACCTGAAGCACTTACCGGCGAACTAGTTCAAAACACCATCCTCACTTTCATTTCCAGAGTATCTCGCCACGACTATATCATATTTACAAATCTAAACCTTATTCGCCCTCTTGTTCCGACCGACAATCATCCCGAAGTAACAACACCGGCACCAACAGTACCACCAACAACCCAAGTTTTAACATCACACGTCTCAACATCACAATTCATATATCGAACTTAATCTTCGTTCTATGAATCGTTCTACATCATTTATCTTCGTTCGACATGATGATTATGTAATCTCTAATGTTTTAGAGATTATGTACTCTACTTCTAACCGTAAACCAAATGAGTTTAATATCATATTAACTCATTAAATCCATGATTACATCAGAAGAAAATATATATGTATATATGTTTTCATAAAGATTGTAATTAAAAATTCTTTTGTACAAACTGTTAATGGTGGAAATATTTTAACGGGTAGGTAATACCCGAGGAATATTTAGATTTCACATTAATAAGTTACACTGTACATTCTTCGAAGCTGATTCAACAGTCATTTACTATCCTACTTACATCCACAGATATACGAATCTGTTCACCACAGAATAACCATTTTCATTTAGTTTCATATCTAGATTTTGACTTATCAGAATCAAACAAGTGGCATAATGAAGAAAACATTGGACAAAATAAATTTTGTTAGAAACAAACAAATTAATTATGAGAAATTTTGTTAAGAATTCATGCTAACAAAATCCTAGCTAACTATTAATTCCTTATTACATTTTATTTATCGCAATTTATTTATCGCAATTTTAATTCTCGCAATTTTATTTATCGTCATTTAATTTCTGTTATTTATTTTATGCACTTTAAATATCGGGACACGTATATAAGGTTTTGACATATCATATCGATGCATCTATATATATTATTTGGAATAACCATAGACACTCTATATGCGATATTGATCGAGTTAGCTATACAGGGTTGAGGTTGATTCTTTGAGTTGTGATCGAGTCTGAGACATGTATATTATGGGTCACGACATGTATTAATTAATTCGGATATTATATATTAAACTATATATGAATTGTTGAACTACTAATTATGGACTAGTAACTGTGGACTAATAACATTGGACAATTAAAATGAATTAAAATATTGATTATAACATATGAAACTAAACAATTTTTCAAGTTTGCCACTTGATTTCATCTTAAAGCTCATTTGTATCTTGATGATTAGAACTTGTGTTCAAACCTTTCATGATTCTTGAAAACACCTAAATCGAGAGGATGAACCAACCGCACTTCATCTACGAAAGAAAAGATTGATGCGTATAGTTATGCACCTGAAAACTCTCGAAAACTGAGTAAACGTTTAACACGTAGCTGTGCTAATTCCTTTAGCGTTATTATTACTGAAAATAACTTTGCAATCTCTTTCCAAATTAGCCAATTTTGTCACAGCTCCAACAAGTCAACTTCGATTTTTCGTTCGAAACAACCTTATTATAACCTTGATATATATGTGTGCTCTTTTATTGTTACTGGGGAACTTTTTATATTCCATTATATTACCAGCAGACGTACCAGCAACCTCGTTGCTCCTTGGATTAAATCTCTTTGACAAAACACTATATTTATCTATTGAAGTCTTATCATGAACTCATCATCATCTTGTAACGAGAATTGTCATACCAAGTATCAAGAAATCAGCAATCAGTATTTTGAATCTCGCAGCGTTTCTACATCAAAAGTTATATATACATATAACATTTATCTCTTAGAATTATTATCTCTCATTCTGAAACTCTGAACAAATCACAAGGACTAAACTTGTACATAAAGAATCCTGATGATTCTGTTTCTGATGAAATCTTTAGCGAATACCTTGCTCCTTAATCGCTCTAAATCATCGTGAATGAATTTCTTCATCACAATTTGATTCTAAAATTCTAAGATATTATTGTATCTTTCAATATTAACATCCTCAATATTTCTGAATATATCTTCATAAATATTCTTATCCGAAATAATCTATTTTCTCACGTTATCAGTATTACCTCATAAAGGAAACTGTATAGTTTCTATATTCTGTAAACCTTCGAGTTTAAATTATGAATGTTTTTGAAGTAGTGTTGGGAACTGAAGCATGAGTTAGTATAATATAATGACACTTGATCAACGTGATTATATTACAGTAAGTCATGCTGAGTTTCTAATGAAACATGATGATTCACAGACCATACCATCATCATGTGCCATGTTACACGACTCTTTCATTCTACCTAATTTCTAAGCATATCACAAAAATATTTTCTTGATATTTCTGTTCTTCTATAATTCTAACAGTTTGCTACTAAATCGTGCTATTACATTTTCTTTCTGATTAGAAGACTTCTTTAAATTCCTTGAATTCCGAAAATCAACTAAAACTACGTCAAAAGTTAAGGCGAACAGTTATTTTCATATTTCACTCTTTTGTGATAGCTTCACTTATACTCTTCGAGTAATCGAATTGTTTTATCCATATTACTCAATGGTGATAAAACACTACTTTTTCAACTCATATTCATCAGGAAAACATTCTTATTATTAGCCATGACGACCTCGATCAAATTTCGAGACGAAATTTCTTTAACGGGTAGGTACTGTGACGACTCGAAAAATTTCGACTAATTCTAAACCAAACTCTCGATATGATTTAATATATTTGACACGATAAGAAAAGTCTATTAGGTTAAGTCTCAAAAATTTTGAAATGTTTGCATGAGTTCATTTGTCTTACGACTGTTTTAGACGATTCACGAACATGTGTTTGTAAATAAATAGGTATATATATACATATATATCAATACAAAATTATTATTATCATTAATATTATTGTTATTAATATCATTATTAACATTTTTATTAATAACTAGTATTATACTTGATATTAATATTATTATTATCATTTTTTTTATTATTAATAATATTAAAAGTATTATTATTATTATATTTATATTTACTAATTATTAAGATTAATTATTTATTATATATATAAAATCATATAACATAATCAAATTCGTTTAACTTACCTATCAAACTGTATTTAAAGTTTGTTCCTGTTTGTAAAGTGTTACTAAAGTGTTACCAATCGACCTCAATCAGAGACAAAAACAAATTCAGTTAGAAATCGTAATCTACTTTCTTTTTTTTATATATTTTGTTCCCTGTTCTTTCTTTTGTCTGAATGAAATAAGTAGACCCCTTCAATTGCTATAATACAAATCAATCCTCTATGTAATTCCACTACAATTATTCAAAGACTAACATCTATCTATCTTTATTTCATTTCAATCACCCCTATTTATTATATAACATACATAATTGATAGACAAAACCATCCACCACTTCTCTTTCTATTCTTGATCAACACCCTTCTTTTATTTCACCATCAAGTTGTGTTCCTACCACAGCCATTATTATTTCAAGTTTGATAAATAAACACCACCATCATTCATTATCATCTCATATACATATGTACGACTACTATTGTTCATGTTCATCAAACAACCATCATCGTCGTGGACCTTGATGCATGCTATTCCTGACTTCCATTCGAACAACCCAAGCAAAACCACAACATCACCAACTGCCTAGCTATTGTCCTCTCCTGTTTTTGTATCATTCGATCACCTTGAAACCACCACCATCAAAACTAACCGCTGCAACTGTTTTTCTATTTTATTTCTCACGCCACACCGGTTACCAATCACCACGACACTTTACAATTCCACCATTAAAACACCAATTATTATTTACAAGCTGCTGCTATATCCGATCTGTTTTGTCTCGATCAGTCAAACAAACCCCAAGCCGCAAGCAAACACCCACAAACAGGTAAACCCTTGCAAACTACTGCTACAGCTTCACCATTTTTTTTCTTTCCTGACTAGGAACCAACCCCACACCACCAATTAAATTACCTGCAACCATAACCTGCGATTAAATATGCTGCTATTCAAGAAGTATAACAGAAAAGAGTACAGAAACAAATATTAATATTATTCAACAAATTCTATTTGGGAATTTGATCCTAATTATGAAGACAAACTTCGTATCACTCGACTGATGAACATCTATAGTTTAGAAAATCGAATTCTGGAATAATAACAACAACATAATAGTCACCAATCATCTGAGATTATAAACAATAAGAGTTTTATAATTAAATTGAAAGGACCCGTTCATATACATTATAAACGATTCACAATAGTTGATTACATCGCGAGGTATTTGACCTCTATATGATACATTTTACAAACATTGCATTCGTTTTTAAAAGACAAACTTTCTTTACAACGAAAGTTGATGGCATGCACACCATTTCATAATACATCCAACTATAATTGGCTTAATAATAATCTTGATGAACTCAATGACTCGAATACAACGTCTTTCAAAATATGCCATGAATGACTCCAAGTAATATCCTTAAAATGAGCTAATGCACAGCGGTAGATTTCTTTAATACCTGAGAATAAACATGCTTTAAAGTGTCAACCAAAAGGTTGGTGAGTTCATAGGTTTATCATAACAATCATTTCAATATATTAATAGACCACAAGATTGCCGTTTATAAATATATGTACACTCGCAAGTGTATAAAAGTATTCTATAAGTTGTAGGCACCCGGTAACAAGCCTTAACATTCATGTTTTACCCTCTGAAGTACACCAGATCAGGTGTGTTTAAAATAACCTCGAAGTACTAAAGCATCCCATAGTCAGGATGGGGTTTGTCAGGCCCAATAGATCTATCTTTAGGATTCGCGCCTACCGTACATAGACAAGTAGTTTAATGTTACCAAGCTTAGGGTATATTTCTGGTTTAAACCCACGTAGAATTAGTTTTAGTACTTGTGCCTATTTGGTAAAACATTTATAAAAACAGCGCATGTATTCTCAGTCCCAGAAATATATATAAAAGGGAGCAAATGAAACTCACAATACTGTATTACGTAGTAAAAATACATATAACGTTGGCCTCAGATTCACGAACGTATCAATATTGAGATTCAATATTGCAGGAAAGTACGTAGACGCAACGGAGATGATAAACACTAGATTAACCTCACGAACATACCCATGAACCATACCCATCACCTCCATAGCTATAACCCATAATTTCCTTAGCTTCGACTCATTCAAAAAAAACTATTTTGAAATCACTCGGACAGCACTCCGTCGTAATATTTTATGTATACTAATAATATCTTGAAATAATACAGAGCAAAAATATATATATATATATATATATATATATATATATATATATATATATATATATATATATATATATATATATATATATATATATATATATATATATATATATATATATAAATCGATTGAGAGAGTTTAGAGAAATATATTTTCAAGTTTCTATAAAATAATGAAACCTATTGAATTCTATTTATAATAGATTTTTGAATTATTAAAGTATGAATTATTAAAGTGAATTATTAAAGTATGAATTATTAAAGTGAATTATTAAAGTATGAATTATTAAAGTGAATTATTAAAGTTAAAGTATTATTAAAGTGAATTATTAAAGTTAAAGTAAAGTAAAAGTAAAGTAAAGTAAAGGTAAAGTTAAAGTATAGTAAAAGTATAAAAACTATGTATGTTTAATACGCGTATAAATATATATAATATTAATTTAAATTGTTATATATATTTAATGAAATAAAATATAAATATCGTTATATTTATTATACTGGTTAAGTAATGAGTTGTCAAAAGTGATTCTAGATATTTATAAAAGTTATAAACGTTTTAATAATAAAGTTCTTTTTAAACTGAAAACGTCTTTGTACGTTTAAAAATAGATTAATAGAATATTATGGAAACCAATTCTCCACTAACTTTTGTCTAACTTTCGTAAATGATACTTTTTGTTTTTATTTATAAATAGCTTTACAAATTATTCTGAATATCGTTAAGAGGAATACATTTTCTCAAATCATAGTGGACCTCTCAACAGAGACTTGTAATCATAATTCAATGTTTCTGATAATTCAATCATTTAATATATTTCTTTTTAATTTCGTCGAAAATCATATTGAAACAAATACATTCGTGTAAAGTATTATACGTTTAATACTTTATTAATATTCTCAAGTTATAATATATATATATATATATATATATATATATATATATATATATATATATATATATATATATATATATATACATATACATATCTATTTATATATAACGGTTCGTTACTCGTCGAAATTTGTCGAGGTTATAATGAATGTATGAACACAGTTTAAAATTCTTGAGATTTAACTTAACAAACTTTGCTTACCGTGTCGGAATAATATAAAGATTAAAGTTTAAATTTGGTCGGAAATTTCTGGGTCGTCACAGTACCTACCCGTTAAAGAAATTTCATCCCCGAAATTTGATATAGGTCGTCATGACTAACAATGAGAATGTTATTATAATGATTATAGAGTTTTATCATGCTCAAGAAGAATGGTTAAAATAATTCGATTACTCGAAGCGTGTGAGTGAAGTTATCGTAAATAAATGAAATAAGATAATAGTGATTCGTCGTATCTTTTGACGTCATCACGATTGATCTCCGAAAAGAAAATCTTTGTAATCTGTATTGGATTTGATTATTCGGCGATTAACGAAATTATGATCCTCTTCGAATTAATGCGATAATCCATTTTGATTTCTCTGTCGGATATTTCACTATAAATCCACCTCATTTGTTTTCTTACAACTCACACCTTCTCAACTCATATTTTAAAGTATTTGTCAATATGCTTCATCCAGTGCTGATTCTTGATATACTCCTCAGTTTCATATCTGTCGCTCTTCTTTTTCATCTGCCTCCGGAAGAATCTATTTACTTCTACTATACTCTTGGTTTTATAGTGTTTTTAGTTCTCCCGTGTATTTATATTGCTATATGCATTGATATATACGGTTTGTGATTTCTGGGTTATTGTTGGGTTTTATATCTTCCCTTATATTTCAAAGTCCTTGCTTCTTCTATAATCATTGTCATCCACAGTTAATGCTCTCTTCTATTTGCTATGATTTATACTCCCATTTCTAGTTTGGAGCTTTGTCCTTTCGTTTCTTCTTCTTGCGATTAAGCACCGCTTGTAATGGTCCAGAATTCGCAGATATAAATTTCGGATGAACATTGTTAATGTTCTAGGAAGGAAATTGTAATGACACGATCTTGACTTGTCAACTTACCAGAATGCCTCGGAAAAGGCCGAATCATCAAGAAATATTTTCTTGATATTTAGAGATCAAAGAGAATACAAGAGTCGTGTAACATAGCACATGATGACGTTATGATCTGTGAATCATCATGTTCCATTTAGAAACTCAGCATGAATTACTGTAATATAATCACGTTGATCAAGTGTCATTATATTATACTAACTCATGCTTCAGCTCCCAACACTTCTTCAAGAATATTCCTATTTTAAACTCGAATGTTTCAGAATTTAGAAACTAAAATAGTTTCTTTTATGATATAATACAGAGAGCGCGAAGAGGTAAATGATTTCAGATAAGAATAATTATAAAAATATCTTCAGAAGTATGGATGATATTTATAATGAAAGATACGATGATATCTTAGAATGTCTAATATCAGAGGATGATGAAGGATATTGTCCGCAGGGGTTTAGAGTCAGGAGCAAGGTATTCGTTAATGACTTCAGCAAGTACTGAATCATTTGGATTCTTTAAAGGCAGGTTCAGCCTTTGTGATTTGTCCACAGCCTCCTTCATACTTTGCTCAATCCGTTTTCCAGTTCCAAAGCTTCTCTTTTTCTGAGCTTTGTCAATATACTATCCTTTATCATCCAACTTTTTACTGTTAAGGTCGTTTACAGTTTTTGCTGCTTCATCAGCATTTTTCAAAATTTCGAGAACTGGTTCGCAGTTTAGGGTGTTTTTCAGAAATTTCTCATTCAAAGAATGTAAGTCTTGGAGGTAGACGTTGTGTGTATATGTAATTGTTGATGTAGACATGCTGCGAGGTTTCAAAATACTGATTGCTGATTCTCAATAATTGGTATGGCAATTCTTGTTATAAGGTACGAATGAGTATATGATAGGGTTTCGATAATTATAATGATTTTTTTTTAAAAGTCAAAGATCAGTGAAGTTGTTGGTAAGTTTATTGCTAATGTGGTGAATATAAACGATTCCCCGGTAACGTTGGCGAAAGGGCAACGTATCTATCGAGGTTATAATAAGACTGTTTTGATTGAGAAGTCAAAGTTGACTTGCTGGAGCTGTGACAAAACTGTCTATTTTGAAATGGAATTGAAAAGTTATTTTAGCTAGTAAATGCCAAAGGGTCTAACACGGATACGTGCCGAACTATGACTTGGGTTTTGAGAGTTTTTCAGGTGTATAATTGTGGGTAACATTGGTTGGATCATCATCTCGATTGTTCCTTAGTTGAAGTGTCTTTAGGAATTTCGAAGGGTTTGAGCACATATTGTAATCGTTAATATGATGTTCTAACACAGTTTTGAAGTCAAAGTATAGCTTTGAAAGATATAGGAATCTAAGAGTGATGATACTGGTTATATTTCGAATTGAATTATGCGATTTCAAAATCAGAATATGTAATTGAATTTGAATGAGTATGATTGTTTTGATTTATATGAAAGAATGGATATTGTTGTGAAAGTAGGGAGTATAGTTGATGATTGCTGAATCAGTTTCAAAAAATGCAATATATTAATTGTGAATTTATATATCTCTCGGGTATTACCTACCCGTTAAAAAATTTTTCACAATTAATATTTTGTACAAAAGAAGTTTATTACAGTCTTTATGAAAATATATGTGTATATTTTCTTTAGATTTAATATAGATTTAATAAGTTAATATTAAATTAAACTCATTTGTTTTATGGTTGGAACTAGAATTGAGTAATCCCTAAAACTTTATAAATTGCATAAGTATTTCTTCAATAATATTGAAATTATGAATCATCACTTTGTTATTTGTTGGTTTTCTTGAAATTCTTGTGAACTTCGCAAGGTACGAATGATGTTATTTGAAAAGTTTCGAGTACATCGATGATGAAAGTGTAAAATCAAACATATATTCGAATAATACACTTGATTTATTATGAATTGGATTTTTATTGAATTGAGACAGAGATTGTAATTAACGATGGTTAAGTTGCGGACGAAGGACGTACATCATTGCATATTTGTAATATGAATTAACTGAGTAGTTAAGATTCACACATAATAGCTTAGTACGGGAAGATTTATTATGGTTTAAAAATTTATACATATAAAATATACATATAAATCTTTCGATTGGAAATGAGTTAATACTTCATAACTCGTTGATACAATATATTTGTTGTTGATTCGTAATGATGTCCACAACGATTCTTGAACTGACAGAGTTTGTGATGTTACAGGTGCTGTTGATTCTGACGATACTAACGGCACTGACTGTGTTGATGATGCTACGGTCCTGTTGATGCTGTTGGTAAAACAATTCTAGCTTGTAAATCGTATACCATTTTCGATCAAAGTTTCTACTCTACCATCTCCGTTCACTCATCCGATTTACGGTCAGAATTAAAGAATCTCTAAGATTTTGGAGATTACATAACTGCCGCAGAGATATCTCTTCAATGAAGTTTATGAATTAATACTTCATCGTTTGTTGTTGTTGATATTCCTGGATATTTACAGGGCGTATGACGTTGATGTTTGAGATACAGATTGTGATGTTGCGGTGTGGGATGTGGATGTTGTTGTTGGTGGTGGTGATGGTACTATTGGTGTTGCTGATGGTGGTACTGTTTATGCTGCTGGTGCTGCTGCTGGTGTTTGTAACCTTTGCACCATATTCTCCAAAGCCACTACCCGAGCGCGAAGCTCGTTGACTTCTTCTATTACACCGGGGTGATTGTCGGTTCGGACGAGTGGATAAATAAAATCTAAAATTTGGTGTAGTATGTAATCGTGATGAGATACTCTAGAAATAAGAGAGAAAATAGTGTTTCGGATAGGTTCGCCAGTAAGTGCTTCAGGTTTTTCGCAAAGAGGGCAATGTGGTGGATGGAAGGGATCACCTTCTTCTTGTCTCCAATGATTAAGGAGGCTACGAACCCATCCCCAATTTATCCAGAATAGATGATGACTAATTGGTTGATCCATTTCGGTCACACTGCTTTCGAAACTTGAGTGGGATTCCATTTCGGAATCCGAGGGACTTGAACTAATGACGAATTCCATTTCGTACGATTGAATAAAGAATTTTTCGATATGAAATGATTTTCCAGCTATCGGGTGGTATTCTAATTATATAGAGCAAAAGGTTTCGTAGATTACGGAGGAATTTACGGAATATGTCAGGCAAAGTTTACAGTAACAGAGACGCTAAGATATGAATTTGCAGATATGCTAAGATATGAATTTTGTCTATACACTATTTCATGCAATCAATGCAATAAGATGTGTCTAGACTAAGAATGATAAGCAGGTAATTTTCGACAAAAATGATGAGCAAAACTTTTGACATGCAGACACGGTCGAAGACCAGACTCACTAATGCATCCTAACGACTATCAGTTAGACACACTAATGCAGACCTGGTTCGCTAAGACCACCACTCTGATACCAACTGAAAGGACCCGTTCATATACATTATAAACGATTCACAATAGTTGATTACATTGCGAGGTATTTGACCTCTATATGATACATTTTACAAACATTGCATTCGTTTTTAAAAGACAAACTTTGTTTACAACGAAAGTTGATGGCATGCACACCATTTCATAATACATCCAACTATAATTGGCTTAATAATAATCTTGATGAACTCAATGACTCGAATACAACGTCTTTCAAAATATGCCATGAATGACTCCAAGTAATATCCTTAAAATGAGCTAATGCACAGCGGAAGATTTCTTTAATACCTGAGAATAAACATGCTTTAAAGTGTCAACCAAAAGGTTGGTGAGTTCATAGGTTTATCATAACAATCATTTCAATATATTAATAGACCACAAGATTTCCGTTCATAAATATATGTACATTCGCAAGTGTATAAAAGTATTCTATAAGTTGCAGGCACCCGGTAACAAGCCTTAACGTTCATGTTTTACCCTCTGAAGTACACCAGATCAGTTGTGTTTAAAATAAACTCGAAGTACTAAAGCATCCCATAGTCAGGATGGGATTCGCGCCTACCGTACATAGACAAGTAGTTTAATGTTACCAAGCTAAGGGTATATTTCTGGTTTAAACCCACGTAGAATTAGTTTTAGTACTTGTGCCTATTTCGTAAAACATTTATAAAAACAGCGCATGTATTCTCAATCCCAAAAATATATATAAAAGGGAGCAAATGAAACTCACAATACTGTATTTCGTAGTAAAAATACATATAACGTCATTTAACAAGTGCAAGGTTGGCCTCAGATTCACGAACGTATCAATATTGAGATTTAATATTGCAGGAAAGTACGTAGACGCAACAGAGATGATAAACACTAGATTGACCTCACGAACATACCCATGAACCATACCCATCACCTCCATAGCTATAACCCATAATTTCCTTAGCTTCGACTCATTCAAAAAAAACTATTTTGAAATCACACGGACAGCACTCCGTCGTAATATTTTATGAATACTAATAATATCTTGAAATAATACAGAGCAAATATATATATATATATATATATATATATATATATATATATATATATATATATATATATAAATTGATTGAGAGTGTTTAGAGAAATATATTTTCAAGTTTCTATGAAATAATGAAACCTATTGAATTCTATTTATAATAGATTTTTGAATTATTAAAGTGAATTATTAAAGTATGAATTATTAATGTGAATTATTAAAGTATGAATTATTAAAGTGAATTATTAAAGTTAAAGTAAAGTAAAAGTTATGTAAAGGTAAAGTTAAAGTATAGTAAATGTATAAAAACTATGTATGTATAATACGCGTATAAATATATATAATATATATTTAATGAAATAAAATATAAATATCGTTATATTTATTATAATGGTTAAGTAATGAGTTGTCAAAAGTGATTCTAGATATTTATAAAAGTTATATACGTTTTAATAATAAAGTTCTTTTTAAACTGAAAACGTCTTTGTACGTTTAAAAATAGATTAATAGAATATTATGGAAACCAATTCTCCACTAACTTTTGTCTAACTTTCGTAAATGACACTTTTTGTTTTTATTTATAAATAGCTTTACAAATTATTCTGAATATCGTTAAGAGGAATATATTTTCTTAAATCATAGTGGACCTCTCAACAGAGACTTGTAATCATAATTCAATGTTTCTGATAATTCAATCATTTAATATATTTCTTTTTAATTTCGTCGAAAATCATATTGAAACAAATACATTCGTGTAAAGTATTATACGTTTAATACTTTATTAATATTCTCAAGTTATAATATATATATATACATATACATATCTATTTATATATAACGGTTCGTTACTCGTCGGAATTTGGTCGAGGTTTTAATGAATGTATGAACACAGTTTAAAATTCTTGAGATTTAACTTAACAAACTTTGCTTACCGTGTCGGAATAATATAAAGATTAAAGTTTAAATTTGGTCGGAAATTTCTGGGTCATCACATAAATGATCCATGATCATCTTCATTTGAACCTTCATGATTGTTTTGATCTCGGAAGTAAAATAATTATTTTTCAGAATAAATTACACCTAGATTACGATTCCTCCTCATTCATTCAAGCTATGTGATGCTTTAAATCGATCTAAAATTAATCAAAGTTTTCAGATTTCAAAGTAATTAAATAAAACTTTTCGATCAATTTCTCAATTCATAAACTCTAAGATGTTTATGAAACGATTACGAATGTTTCTAAACACTTTTCAAGAAGAAATTCATACCTGATAGACCTTGGATTTCGATTTCTTAATTTCATCTTCATCATCACCATCGTCATTAAACTTTAAAAAAAAGAAATTCGAGTTTGTTAATGATCTAAGCTGTGATTCCTTCACAAAACTTCTTAGGCGTGGATCTAGGAAACAAGTTTATCCGATGTTGTGACTTGATTTTTATAAAGGATAACCTAGAATAAGATTTGGTTATCGTATGAATTGGGGAAGAGGAATCGAGATGAGAGATTGGTAATCGAATGAATTAAGAAGGTCAGGAAGGTAACCGAACCCTTTTTTAGTGTACTAAATGGACTCACCACTTGTGAGTCAGGCTACAGAAATGGGTGGGCTGCTACGGCCCAATGAGCATGCCAGGCCATAGATTGGGCTCAAGACTTCCCCACTTGATGTTTTATTTATTTAGATATTGTTATGATATTATTATAATTATTATTATTATTATTATTATTATTATTATTATTATTATTATTATTATTATTATTATTATTATTAATTATTGTTATTATTATTATTATTATTATTATTATTATTATTATTATTATGTTAATTATTATTGTTACTAAGATCAATATCATGATTACTATTACTATCATTAAAATAATTTATATCATTATTATTATTACCAATATTTGAAATGTCCCGTTCTTATTGATTAAAAACGTTCCATATTAATTGATTTCGTTGCGAGGTTTTGACCTCTATATGAGACGTTTTTCAAAGACTGCATTCATTTTTAAAACAAACCATAACCTTTATTTCATAAATAAAGGTTTAAAAAGCTTTACGTAGATTATCAAATAATGATAATCTAAAATATCCTGTTTACACACGACCATTACATAATGGTTTACAATACAAATATGTTACATCGAAATCAGCTTCTTGAATGCAGTTTTTACACAATATCATACAAACATGGACTCCAAATCTTGTCCTTATTTTAGTATGCAACAGCGGAAGCTCTTAGTATTCACCTGAGAATAAACATGCTTTAAACGTTAACAAAAATGTTGGTGACTTATAGGTTTAACCTATATATATCAAATCGTAACAATAGACCACAAGATTTCATATTTCAATACACATCCCAAACATAGAGATAAAAATCATTCATATGGTGAACACCTGGTAACCGACATTAACAAGATGCATATATAAGAATATCCACATCATTCTGGGACACCCTTCGGATATGATATAAATTTCGAAGTACTAAAGCATTCGGTACTTTGGATGGGGTTTGTTAGGCCCAATAGATCTATCTTTAGGATTCGCGTCAATTAGGGTGTATGTTCCCTAATTCTTAGATTACCAGACTTAATAAAAAGGGGCATATTCGATTTCGATTATTCAACCACAGAATGTAGTTTCACGTACTTGTGTCTATTTTGTAAATCATTTATAAAACCTGCATGTATTCTCATCTTAAAAATATTAGATTTTAAAAGTGGGACTATAACTCACTTTTACAGATTTTTACTTCGTCGGGAAGTAAGACTTGGCCACTGGTTGATTCACGAACCTATAACAATATATACATATATATCAAAGTATGTTCAAAATATATTTACAACACTTTTAATATATTTTGATGTTTTAAGTTTATTAAGTCAGTTGTTCTCGTTAGTAACCTACAACTAGTTGTCCACAGTTAGATGTACAGAAATAAATCGATAAATATTATCTTGAATCAATCCACGACCCAGTGTATACGTATCTCAGTATTGATCACAACTCAAACTATATATATTTTGGAATCAACATCAACCCTGTATAGCTAACTCCAACATTCACATATAGAGTGTCTATGGTTGTTCCGAAATATATATAGATGTGTCGACATGATAGGTCGAAACATTGTATACGTGTCTATGGTATCTCAAGATTACATAATATACAATACAAGTTGATTAAGTTATGGTTGGAATAGATTTGTTACCAATTTTCACGTAGCTAAAATGAGAAAAATTATCCAATCTTGTTTTACCCATAACTTCTTCATTTTAAATCCGTTTTGAGTTAATCAAATTGCTATGGTTTCATATTGAACTCTATTTTATGAATCTAAACAGAAAAATTATAGGTTTATAGTCAGAAAAATAAGTTACAAGTTGTTTTTGTAAAGGTATTCTTTTCAGTCGAAAGAACGACGTCTGGATGACCATTTTAGAAAACATACTTTCACTTTGAGTTTAACCATTATTTTTGGATATAGTTTCATGTTCATAATAAAAATCATTTTCCCAGAATAACAACTTTTAAATCAAAGTTTATGATAGTTTTTAATTAACTAACCCAAAACAGCCCGCGGTGTTACTACGACGGCGTAAATCCGGTTTTACGGTGTTTTTCGTGTTTTCAGGTTTTAAATCATTAAGTTAGCATATCATATAGATATAGAACATGTGTTTAGTTGATTTTAAAAGTCAAGTTAGAAGGATTAACTTTTATTTGCGAACAAGTTTAGAATTAACTAAACTATTTTCTAGTGATTACAAGTTTAAACCTTCGAATAAGATAGCTTTATATGTATGAATTAAATGATGTTATGAACATCATTACTACCTCAAGTTCCTTGGATAAACCTACTGGAAATGAGAAAAATAGATCTAGCTTCAAAGGATCCTTGGATGGCTTGAAAGTTCTTGAAGCAGAATCATGACACGAAAACAATTTCAAGTAAGATTTCCACTCGAAATAGGATTGTTATAGTTATAGAAATTGAATTAAAGTTTGAATATGATTATTACCTTGTATTAGAAAGATAACCTACTATAAGTAACAAAGGTTTCTTGATCTTGGATGATTACTTGGAATGGATTTAGAAAACTTGGAAGTAAACTTGCAATCTTGGAAGTATTCTTGATTTTATGAAACTAGAACTTTTGGAATTTATGAAGAACACTTAGAACATGAAGATAGAACTTGAGAGAGATCAATTAGATGAAGAAAATTGAAGAATGAAAGTGTTTGTAGGTGTTTTTGGTCGTTGGTGTATGGATTAGATATAAAGGATATGTAATTTTGTTTTCATGTAAATAAGTCATGAATGATTACTCATATTTTTGTAATTTTATGAGATATTTCATGCTAGTTGCCAATTGATGGTTCTCACATGTGTTAGGTGACTCACATGGGCTGCTAAGAGCTGATCATTGGAGTGTATATACCAATAGTACATACATCTAAAAGCTGTGTATTGTACGAGTACGAATACGGGTGCATACGAGTAGAATTGTTGATGAAACTGAACGAGGATGTAATTGTAAGAATTTTTGTTAAGTAGAAGTATTTTGATAAGTGTCTTGAAGTCTTTCAAAAGTGTATGAATACATATTAAAACAATACATGTATATACATTTTAACTGAGTCGTTAAGTCATCGTTAGTCGTTACATGTAAATGTTGTTTTGAAACCTTTAGGTTAACGATCTTGTTGAATGCTGTTAACCCATTGTTTATTATAACAAATGAGATGTTAAATTGTTATATTATCATGATATTATGATATATAATATATCTTAGTATGATATATATACAGTTAAATGCCGTTACAAAGATAATCGTTACATATATGTCTCGTTTCGAAATCATTAAGTTAGTAGTCTTATTTTTACATATGTATTTCATTGTTAATACACTTAATAATATATTTACTTATCATTTAACATAATTAACCAAGTGTATCAATATCTTAATATGATTCATATGTACCTAGTAAGACGTTGTTATAACGATAATCGTTATATATATCATTTTCGAGTTTCTTAAATTAATAGTCTCATTTTTATGTATATAACTCATTGTTAAAATACCTAATGAGATACATACTTATAATAAAATCATGTTAACTATATATATAACCATATATATGTCATCGTATAGTTTTTACAAGTTTTAACGTTCGTGAATCACCGGTCAACTTGGGTGGTCAATTGTCTATATGAAACCTATTTCAATTAATCAAGTCTTAACAAGTTTGATTGCTTAACATGTTGGAAACACTTAATCATGTAAATAACAATTTCATTTAATATATATATAAACATGAAAATGTTCAGGTCACTACAGTACCTACCCGTTAAATACGTCCCGAAATTTTAAGCAGTTGGAGGTGTTGACGTATCTTCTGGAAATAAATGCGGGTATTTCTTCTTCATCTGATCTTCACGCTCCAAGGTGAACTCGGGTCCTCTACGA
Source organism: Rutidosis leptorrhynchoides (assembly GCF_046630445.1). Lineage (NCBI taxonomy): Eukaryota > Viridiplantae > Streptophyta > Magnoliopsida > Asterales > Asteraceae > Rutidosis > Rutidosis leptorrhynchoides. The sequence goes on along the minus strand of NC_092333.1, from coordinate 274,502,680 downwards.
GCATTCCATCGAACCTTTACAATTGGTATCTTGTTTTGTTTAAGTCTCTTAACCTCACGATCCATTATTTCGACGGGTACTTCAATGAATTGAAGTTTTTCATTGATTTGGATTTCGTCCAACGAAATAGTGAGATCTTCTTATGCAAAACATTTCTTCAAATTTGAGACGTGGAAAGTGTTATCTACAGCCGCGAGTTGTTGAGGTAGCTCTAGTTGGTAAGCTACTGGTCCGACACGATCTATAATCTTGAATGGTCCAATGTACCTTGGATTTAGTTTCCCCCGTTTACCAAATCGAACAACGCCTTTCCAAGGTGAAACCTTAAGCATGACCATTTCTCCAATTTCAAACTCTATATCTTTTCTTTTACTGTCCGCGTAGCTCTTTTGTCGACTCTGGGCGGTTTTCAATCTTTGTTGAATTTGGATGATTTTCTTGGTAGTTTCTTGTATTATCTCCGGAACCGTAATCTGTCTATCCCCCACTTCACTCCAACAAATCGGAGGCCTGCACTTTCTACCATAAAGTGCTTCAAACAGCGCCATCACAATGCTTGAATGGTAGCTGTTGTTGTAGGAAAATTCTGCTAACGGTAGATGTCGATCCCAACTGTTTCCGAAATCAATAACACATGCTCGTAGCATGTCTTCAAGAGTTTGTATCGTCCTTTCGCTCTATCCATCAGTTTGTGGATGATAGGTAGTACTCATGTCTAGAGGAGTTCCTAATGCTTGCTGTAATGTCTGCCAGAATCTTGAAATAAATCTGCCATCCCTATCAGAGATAATAGAGATTGGTATTCCATGTCTGGAGACGACTTCCTTCAAATACAGTCGTGCTAACTTCTCCATCTTGTCATCTTCTCTTATTGGCAGGAAGTGTGCTGATTTGGTGAGACGATCAACTATTACCCAAATAGTACCAAAACCACTTGCAGTCCTTGGCAATTTAGTGATGAAATCCATGGTAATATTTTCCCATTTCCATTCCGGGATTTCGGGTTGTTGTAGTAGACCTGATGGTTTCTGATGTTCAACTTTGACCTTAGAACACGTCAAACATTCTCCTACATATTTAGCAATATCGGTTTTCATACCTGGCCACCAAAAATGTTTCTTAAGATCCTTGTACATCTTCCCCGTTCCAGGATGTATTGAGTATCTGGTTTTATGAGCTTCTCTAAGTACCATTTCTCTCATATCTCCAAATTTTGGTGCCCAAATTCTTTCAGCCCTATACTGGGTTCCGTCTTCCCGAATATTAAGATGCTTCTCCGATCCTTTGGGTATTTCATCCTTTAAATTTCCCTCTTTTAAAACTCCTTGTTGCGCCTCCTTTATTTGAGTAGTAAGGTTAGTGTGAATCATTATATTCATAGATTTTACTCGAATGGGTTCTCTGTCCTTTCTGCTCAAGGCGTCGGCTACCACATTTGCCTTCCCCGGGTGGTAACGAATCTCAAAGTTGTAATCATTCAACAATTCAATCCACCTACGCTGCCTCATATTCAGTTGTTTCTGATTAAATATGTGTTGAAGACTTTTGTGGTCGGAATATATAATACTTTTGACCCCATATAAGTAGTGCCTCCAAGTCTTTAATGCAAAAACAACCGCGCCTAATTCCAAATCATGCATCGTATAATTTTGCTCGTGAATCTTCAATTGTCTAGACGCATAAGCAATCACCTTCGTCCGTTGCATTAATACACAACCGAGACCTTGCTTTGATGCTTCACAATAAATCACAAAATCATCATTCCCTTCAGGCAATGACAATATAGGTGCCGTAGTTAGCTTTTTCTTCAATAATTGAAACGCCTTCTCTTGTTCATCCTTCCATTCAAATTTCTTCCCTTTATGCGTTAATGCAGTCAAGGGTTTTGCTATTTTGGAGAAATCTTGGACGAATCTTCTGTAGTAACCAGCCAATCCTAAAAATTGACGTATATGCTTCGGATTTTTTGAGGTTTCCCACTTTTCAACGGTTTCGATCTTTGCCGGGTCCACCTGGATACCTTCTTTGTTCACTATGTGACCGAGGAATTGAACTTCTTTCAACCAAAATGCACACTTTGAAAACTTAGCGTACAGTTTTTCTTTCCTCAATACTTCTAGCACTTTTCTCAAATGTTCTTCGTGCTCTTGATCATTCTTTGAGTAAATAAGTATGTCATCGATGAAAACAATGACAAACTTATTAAGATATGGCCCACACACTCGGTTCATAAGGTCCATGAACACAACTGGTGCGTTAGTCAATCCAAACGGCATAACCATAAACTCGTAATGACCATAACGCGTCCTAAAAGCAGTTTTTGGAATATCATCCTCCTTTACTCGCATTTGATGATATCCAAAACGTAAATTGATCTTCAAATAAACTGACGAGCCTTGTAGTTGATCAAATAAGTCGTCAATTCTCGGCAGTGGATAACGGTTTTTGATGGTAAGTTTGTTCAACTCTCTGTAGTCAATACACAACCTAAATGTACCATCCTTCTTCTTGACAAACAAAACAGGAGCTCCCCATGGTGATGTGCTTGGTCGAATGTGTAGTGACCCGAACTTTTCCATGTTTATATATATTAATTGAGATTGATATTTACATGATTAAATGTTTCCAACATGTTAAGCAATCAAACTTGTTAAGACTTGATTAATTGAAATATGTTTCATATAGACAATTGACCACCCAAGTTGACCGGCGATTCACGAACGTTAAAACTTGTAAAAACAACATGACGATATATATATGGATATACATATGGTTAACATGAGATTATGATAAGTAAGTATCTCCATAAGTATATTAACAATGAGTTATATACATATAAACAAGACTACTAACTTAAGGATTTCGAAACGAGACATATATGTAACGATTATCGTTGTAACGACATTTAAATGTATATATATCATATTAAGATATATTAATATATCATAATATCATGATAATATAATAATTTAACATCTCATTAAATATAATAAACAATGGGTTAACAACATTAATTGAGATCGTTAACTTAAATGTTTCAAAACAACACTTACATGTAACGACTAACGATGACTTAACGACTCAGTTAAAATGTATATACATGTAGTGTATTTAGATGTATTAAAATACTTTTGGAAGACTTCAAGACATATATCAAAACACTCATACTTAACGAAAATGGTTAAAGTTACTTTCCCATTCTTTTCTTTCATCAAGAATTCTAGTCGTATTCTTACCCGTATTATACACAGCTTCAAAACGTACTTACTATGGGTATATACCAATAGGAACTAGCATGAGATTCCACTCTTGATTATGTCATGTATTACTAATCAATTTTAACTTCTACCATGAGCTAGTCAACTAACTAGAACTCCTTTTAACCCCACTCACCACTCACTAATTACCACTCATCATTCATTCCATTTCACTTCCAATTCTCTTTCTAATTCTCTCTCAACACACACACACTATTATGAACGTATTTTTCTAGTAGTTAACCATCATCTTCATCAAAAATCACTTCAAGAATCAAGCTATAATCATCATAGGAAGAACACTTCAAGAACACTTCAAAAATCCCTTCAAGTTTACTAATTTACTTCCAAGCTTTCTAATCCATTCCAAGTAATCATCTAAGATCAAGAAACCTTTGTTATATATAGTAGGTTATCTTTCTTATTCAAGGTAATATTCATATTCAAACTTTGATTCAATTTCTATACCTATAAACTATCTTAATTCGAGTAAAAATCTTACTTGAACTTGTTTTTGTGTCATGATCCTACTTCAAGAACTTTCAAGCCATCCAAGATCCTTTGAAGCTAGATCATTTCTTGTCACTTCCAGTAGGTTTACCTACTAAAATTGAGGTAGTAATGATGTTCATAACATCATTCGATTCATATATATAAAACTATCTTATTCGAAGGTTTAAACTCGTAATCACTAGAACATAGTTTAGTTAATTCTAAACTTGTTCGCAAACAAAAGTTAATCCTTCGAACTTGACTTTTAAAATTAACTAAACACATGTTCTATATCTATATGATATACTAACTTAATGATTTAAAACCTGGAAACACGAAAAACACCGTAAAACCGGATTTACGCCGTCGTAGTAACACCGCGGGCTGTTTTGGGTTAGTTAATTAAAAACTATGATAAACTTTGATTTAAAAGTTGTTATTCTGAGAAAATGATTTTTATTATGAACATGAAACTATATCCAAAAATTATGGTTAAACTCAAAGTGGAAGTATGTTTTCTAAAATGGTCATCTAGACGTCGTTCTTTCGACTGAAATGACTACCTTTACAAAAATGACTTGTAACTTATTTTTCCGTCTATAAACCTATACTTTTTCTGTTTAGATTCATAAAATAGAGTTCAATATGAAACCATAGCAATTTGATTCACTCAAAACGGATTTAAAATGAAGAAGTTATGGGTAAAACAAGATTGGATAATTTTTCTCATTTTAGCTACGTGAAAATTGGTAACAAATCTATTCCAACCATAATTTAATCAACTTGTATTGTATATTATGTAATCTTGAGATACCATAGACACGTATACAATGTTTCGATCTATCATGTCGACACATCTATATATATTTCGGAACAACCATAGACACTCTATATGTGAATGTTGGAGTTAGCTATACAGGGTTGAGGTTGATTCCAAAATATATATAGTTTGAGTTGTGATCAATACTGAGATACGTATACACTGGGTCGTGGATTGATTCAAGAAAATATTTATCGATTTATTTCTGTACATCTAACTGTGGACAACTAGTTGTAGGTTATTAACGAGGACAGCTGACTTAATAAACTTAAAACATCAAAATATATTAAAAGTGTTGTAAATATATTTTGAACATACTTTGATATATATGTATATATTGTTATAGGTTCGTGAATCAACCAGTGGCCAAGTCTTACTTCCCGACGAAGTAAAAATCTGTGAAAGTGAGTTATAGTCCCACTTTTAAAATCTAATATTTTTGGGATGAGAATACATGCAGGTTTTATAAATGATTTACAAAATAGACACAAGTACGTGAAACTACATTCTATGGTTGAATTATCGAAATTGAATATGCCCCTTTTTATTAAGTCTGGTAATCTAAGAATTAGGGAACAGACACCCTAATTGACGCGAATCCTAAAGATAGATCTATTGGGCCTAACAAACCCCATCCAAAGTACCGGATGCTTTAGTACTTCAAAATTTATATCATATCCGAAGGGTGTCCCGGAATGATGGGGATATTCTTATATATGCATCTTGTTAATGGCGGTTACCAGGTGTTCACCATATGAATGATTTTTATCTCTATGTATGGGATGTGTATTGAAATATGAAATCTTGTGGTCTATTGTTACGATTTGATATATATAGGTTAAACCTATAACTCACCAACATTTTTGTTGACGTTTTAAGCATGTTTATTCTCAGGTGATTATTAAGAGCTTCTGCTGTCGCATACTTAAATAAGGACGAGATTTGGAGTCCATGCTTGTATGATATTGTGTAAAAATTGCATTCAAGAAACTTATTTTGTTGTAACATATTTGTATTGTAAACCATTATGTAATGGTCGTGTGTAAACATGATATTTTAGATTATCATTATTTGATAATCTACGTAAAGCTTTTTAAACCTTTATTGATGAAATAAAGGTTATGGTTTGTTTTAAAATGAATGCAGTCTATGAAAAACGTCTCATATAGAGGTCAAAACCTCGCAACGAAATCAATTAATATGGAACGTTTTTAATCAATAAGAACGGGACATTTCAGTTGGTATCCGAGCGTTGGTCTTAGAGAACCAGAATTTTGCATTAGTGTATCTTATCAAGTTTGTTAGGATGCATTAGTGAGTCTGGACTTCGACCGTGTTTACTTGAAAAATGATTGCTTAACAAATTTTGTTGGAAACTATATATTTTTAACATGTGAATATTATGTGATATATTAATCTCTTAACGCGTTTGATATTATGTGATAGATGTCTACCTCTAGAACAAGTCCCATTGACTTACCTAATAATAATGAAGAGTCAAATATAAATTGGAATGATTCGTGGACTGATTCACAAGTTCCCGAAGAGGAACCGGAAGAAGAGTCGGAACCGGAAGAAGAATCGGAATCGAAAGAAGAATCGGAACCGGATGAAGAAATAGAACCGGTGGGGGAAATAATAAAACGGTTAAGTAAAAGAAAATTCTCAACCAACCGACCAAGGTTAATTATGGTCAATGGTGTTTCCGCCAAGGAAGCAAAATATTGGGAGGATTACCAATTCTCTGATGAATCGGATTCCGACGAGAATTCCGATGATGTTAAAGAAATTACCACAACTGAATTTAAAAAGGCAAAAGAAAATAATAAGGGAAAGGGCATAAAAATAGAGAAATCTAATTCCAACCCCGATGAACTTTATATGTATCGTCAACCCTCGAAGTCCTTAAGTTGTAACAATGACCCGGGAACCTCTAAACCACCAGGTTTTTCTAAACCAATGTGGAAAACGAACCAAAACCGAAGAAGAAGAAACAAGCGAGTCGGAATAAGATAGTTGTATTCGTGTGGTGTAATATATGTAATATAGTGTGCTTATGCTTTATAATATATGTAAAAATTGCTTGTATTAATAAGTATTTTTTTTATGAATCTAACTCTTGTTCTATTTTACAGTATAAAAACACAAAATGGATAGACAACCCAATATTTTAAGAGACCTACCCGGAGACATGATTGATGAAATCTTGTTAGAGTCGGTCAGAATTCTTCAGCACAACTATTTAAGGAGAGATCAGTTTGTAAGACATTCGAAGAACGTTCCAAGAATGCCTTGATTTATAAAAGGCTTTCGTTTGAAAGATGGGGGATATCACATTGGGAAATCCATAAGTTACAATGTGTTTACTTTGACGCATATATTGCGGGGAACCCAAATGCTATTTTACGCAATGGGTTAAGAAATTATTTTGACTCAATATATCCGAATATTGGACTTCGTGATTTAGAAAAAGTGGCTAACATGCAACATAAAGAAGCATGTTATGCTTACGGATTAGTAATGTTCGCTTCTCACCAAAGTGAGAACAAGAACATCGGGCTACAACTATTAAACAAAATGTTCCCACAAGTGACGGAGTCGGTAATTGGGGTAAGAAATGAGGTTTTTAGATTGTTACGGGACTGTTGGACATTATGTAACCCTCGTCCCTTTGACGACGTTACAACACGCTGTCTTATCAACGGCCATAACGGTTATGTTCCACAAGACCAAGGATGGGAAGTAATCCTAGTAAAACCAGAATGCATGACTTGTTTCTGGACGTATGAATTACGTGTCTTTAGTGCCTTTGTTGAACGACTTGTGTACTAGCTAGAATCATCTTCACAACCATCTTGTATCAAATTTATTGTGTGCTATATTTCATGCTATATGTAAAATAAGCGGTATTGTAATTTTGTAAAATATTGTGTAAAAGTTTGAACGCGAAATATTATTATAATCAGTTTTTCATATAGAATTGTAGTAGTTGAATTGTATATTAGCTACTAAGTATGAACTTAACGGGTAGGTACTACCCGAATTTAAACTTATAAAACGCTAATATGAAGAAAAAGCTTTTATAAATGAGTTCATATTATGCTACGAAATACTATTAACTACTCTTAATATTCTGTATGATTAACTTGTTCCATTTGACTATTTTGAAGGAAATGGTACCGACTACTCGACACACCGTGAATATGAATGAAGAGGAATTCCGTACTTTTCTAGCTTCAAACATAGCCGCAGTACAGGCTGCGCTACATACCAACAATAACCTTGGATCTAGCAGTACAAGAAATCGTGTAGGATGCACCTACAAAGAATTCACTGCCTGCAAACCTTTGGAATTTGATGGAACCGAAGGACCGATCGGATTGAAACGGTGGACCGAGAAGGTCGAATCGGTGTTTGCCATAAGTAAGTGTACTGAAGAGGACAAAGTGAAGTACGCTACGCATACCTTCATAGGTTCTGCGTTAACATGGTGGAATACCTATCTAGAGCAAGTGGGACAAGACGATGCGTACGCACTACCATGGTCAGCATTCAAGCATTTGATGAACGAGAAGTACCGTCCCAGAACCGAGGTCAATAAGCTCAAGACAGAACTTAGAGGGTTACGAACCCAAGGATTTGATATTACCACGTACGAAAGACGATTCACAGAATTGTGCCTATTGTGTCTGGGAGCATTCGAAGACGAGGAAGAGAAGATCGACGCATTTGTGAAAGGATTACCGGAAAGAATCCAAGAAGATATAAGTTCACACGAGCCCGCCTCCATACAACAGGCATGTAGAATGGCTCACAAACTAGTGAACCAGATTGAAGAAAGAATTAAAGAACAGACTGCTGAAGAGGCCAATGTGAAGCAAGTCAAAAGAAAGTGGGAGGAAAACGGTGATAAGAATCACCAATACAACAACAACAGCAATTACAACAATAATCGCAACAATTATCCCAACAATCGCAACATCAATCGCAAATACAACAAACGGCCCAACAACAACAACAACAACAACAACAACAACAACAACAACAATAACAACAACAACAACAACAACTACAACAATCATCCCAACAACAATAATAACCGCAATAACAACAACAATCAGAAGCAGCTATGCCAAAGGTGTGAAAAGTATCACTCGGGGTTCTGCACCAAATTTTGCAACAAGTGTAAAAGAAATGGTCATAGCGCGGTGAAGTGTGAGGTCTACGGACCAGGGGTTAATAGAATGAAAGGAACAAATGGTGTCGGAACGAGTAATGGCGGAGCAAGTAGTGTCGGAGAAAGTTATGCCAATGTAGTTTGTTATAAATGTGGAAAACCGGGCCACATTATTAGAAATTGTCCGAACCAGGAGAACACGAATGGACAAGGCTGCGGAAGAGTTTTCAATATTAATGCGGCAGAGGCACAAGATGACCCGGAGCTTGTTACGGGTACGTTTCTTATTGACAATAAATCTGCTTACGTTTTATTTGATTCGGGTGCGGATAGAAGCTATATGAGTAGAGATTTTTGTGCTAAATTAAGTTGTCCATTGACGCCTTTAGATAGTAAATTTTTACTCGAATTAGCAAATGGTAAATTAATTTCAGCAGATAATATATGTCGGAATCGAGAAATTAAACTGGTTAGCGAAACATTTAAGATTGATTTGATACCAGTAGAGTTAGGGAGTTTTGATGTGATAATCGGTATGGACTAGTTGAAAGAAGTGAAAGCAGAGATCGTTTGTTACAAAAATGCAATTCGCATTATACGAGAAAAAGGAAAACCCTTAATGGTGTACGGAGAAAAGGGCAACACGAAGCTACATCTTATTAGTAATTTGAAGGCACAAAAACTAATAAGAAAAGGTTGCTATGCTGTTCTAGCACACGTCGAGAAAGTACAAACTGAAGAAAAGAGCATCATTGATGTTCCCATTGCAAAAGAATTTCCCGATGTATTTCCGAAAGAATTACCGGGATTACCCCCAAATCGATCCGTTGAATTTCAAATAGATCTTGTACCAGGAGCTGCACCAATAGCTCGTGCTCCTTACAGACTCGCACCCAGTGAGATGAAAGAACTACAAAGCCAAATACAAGAACTTTTAGAGCGTGGTTTCATTCGACCAAGCACATCACCGTGGGGAGCTCCTGTTTTGTTTGTCAAGAAGAAAGATGGTACATTCAGGCTGTGTATCGACTACCGAGAGTTGAACAAACTTACCATCAAGAACCGCTACCCACTACCGAGAATCGATGACTTAGTTGATCAACTACAAGGCTCGTCTGTTTATTCAAAGATTGACTTACGTTCCGGGTATCATCAAATGCGGGTGAAAGAAGATGATATTCCAAAGACTGCTTTCAGAACACGTTACGGTCATTACGAGTTTATGATCATGCCGTTTGGTTTAACTAATGCACCAGCTGTGTTCATGGACCTTATGAACCGAGTGTGTGGACCATACCTTGACAATTTGTCATTATTTTCATTGATGACATACTTATTTACTCAAAGAATGACCAAGAACACGGTGAACATTTTAGAAAGGTGTTAGAAGTATTGAGGAAGGAAGAATTGTACGCTAAGTTTTCAAAGTGTGCATTTTGGTTGGAAGAAGTTCAATTCCTCGGTCACATAGTGAACAAAGAAGGTATTAAGGTGGATCCGGGAAAGATAGAAACTGTTGAAAAGTGGGAAACCCCGAAAACTCCGAAACACATACGCCAGTTTTTAGGACTAGCTGGTTACTACAGAAGGTTCATCCAAGACTTTTCCAGAATAGAAAAACCCTTGACTGCATTAACGCATAAAGGGAAGAAATTTGAATGGAATGATGAACAAGAGAAAGCGTTTCAGTTATTGAAGAAAAAGCTAACTACGGCACCTATATTGTCATTTGCCTGAAGGGAATGATGATTTTGTGATTTATTGTGACGCATCAAAGCAAGCTCTCGGTTGTGTATTAATGGAACGAACGAAGGTGATTGCTTATGCGTCTAGACAATTGAAGATTCACGAACAAAATTATACGACGCATGATTTGGAATTAGGCGCGGTTGTTTTTGCATTAAAGACTTGGAGGCACTACTTATATGGGGTCAAAAGTATTATATATACCGACCACAAAAGTCTTCAACACATATTTAATCAGAAACAACTGAATATGAGGCAGCGTAGGTGGATTGAATTGTTGAATGATTACGACTTTGAGATTCGTTACCACCCAGGAAAGGCAAATGTGGTAGCCGATGCCTTGAGCAGGAAGGACAGAGAACCCATTCGAGTAAAATCTATGAATATAATGATTCATAATAACCTTACTACTCAAATAAAGGAGGCGCAACAAGGAGTTTTAAAAGAGGGAAATTTAAAGGATGAAATACCCAAGGAATCGGAGAAGCATCTTAATATTCGGGAAGACGGAACCCGGTATAGGGCTGAAAGGATTTGGGTACCAAAATTTGGAGATATGAGAGAAATGGTACTTAGAGAAGCTCATAAAACCAGATACTCAATACATCCTGGAACGGGGAAGATGTACAAGGATCTCAAGAAACATTTTTGGTGGCCGGGTATGAAAGCCGATGTTGCTAAATATATAGGAGAATGTTTGACGTGTTCTAAGGTCAAAGCTGAGCATCAGAAACCATCAGGTCTACTTCAACAACCCGAAATCCCGAAATGGAAATGGGAAAACATTACCATGGATTTTATCACTAAATTGCCAAGGACTGCAAGTGGTTTTGATACTATTTGGGTAATAGTTGATCGTCTCACCAAATCAGCACACTTCCTGCCAATAAGAGAAGATGACAAGATGGAGAAGTTAGCACGACTGTATTTGAAGGAAGTCGTCTCCAGACATGGAATACCAATCTCTATTATCTCTGATAGGGATGGTAGATTTATTTCAAGATTCTGGCAGACATTACAGCAAGCATTAGGAACTCGTCTAGACATGAGTACTGCCTATCATCCACAAACTGATGGGCAGAGCGAAATAACGATACGAACGCTTAAAGACATGCTACGAGCATGTGTTATTGATTTCGGAAACAGTTGGGATCGACATCTACCGTTAGCAGAATTTTCCTACAACAACAGCTACCATTCAAGCATTGAGATGGCGCCGTTTGAAGCACTTTATGGTAGAAAGTGCAGGTCTCCGATTTGTTGGAGTGAAGTGGGGGATAGACAGATTACGGGTCCGGAGATTATACAAGAAACTACCGAGAAGATCATCCAAATTCAACAACGGTTGAAAACCGCCCAAAGTCGACAAAAGAGCTACGTTGACATTAAAAGAAAAGATATAGAATTTGAAATTGGAGAGATGGTCATGCTTAAAGTTGTACCTTGGAAAGGCGTTGTTCGATTTGGTAAACGAGGGAAATTAAATCCAAGGTATATTGGACCATTCAAGATTATTGATCGTGTCGGACCAGTAGCTTACCGACTTGAGTTACCTCAACAACTCGCGGCTGTACATAACACTTTCCATGTCTCGAATTTGAAGAAATGTTTTGCTAAAGAAGATCTCACTATTCCGTTAGATGAAATCCAAATCAACGAAAAACTTCAATTCATCGAAGAACCCGTCGAAATAATGGATCGTGAGGTTAAAAGACTTAAGCAAAACAAGATACCAATTGTTAAAGTTCGATGGAATGCTCGTAGAGGACCCGAGTTCACCTGGGATTGTGAAGATCAGATGAAGAAGAAATACCCGCATCTATTTCAAGAAGATTCGTCAACACCTTCAACAGCTTAAAATTTCGGGACGAAATTTATTGAACGGGTAGGTACTGTAGTGACCCGAACTTTTCCATGTTTATATATATTAATTGAGATTGATATTTACATGATTAAATGTTTCCAACATGTTAAGCAATCAAACTTTTTAAGACTTGATTAATTGAAATATGTTTCATATAGACAATTGACCACCCAAGTTGTCTGGCGATTCACGAACGTTAAAACTTGTAAAAACGACATGACGATATATATATGGATATACATATGGTTAACATGAGATTATGATAAGTAAGTATCTCCATAAGTATATTAACAATGTGTTATATACATATAAACAAGATTACTAACTTAAGGATTTCGAAACGAGACATATATGTAACGATTATCGTTGTAACGACATTTAAATGTATATATATCATATTAAGATATATTAATATATCATAATATCATGATAATATAATAATTTAACATCTCATTAGATATAATAAACAATGGGTTAACAACATTAATTGAGATCGTTAACTTAAAGGTTTCAAAACAACACTTACATGTAACGACTAACGATGACTTAACGACTCAGTTAAAATGTATATACATGTATTGTATTTAGATGTATTAAAATACTTTTGGAAGACTTCAATACATATATCAAAACACTCATACTTAACGAAAATGGTTACAGTTACTTTCCCATTCTTTTCTTTCATCAAGAATTCTAGTCGTATTCTTACCCGTATTATACACAGCTTCAAAACGTACTTACTATGGGTATATACCAATAGGAACTAGCATGGGATTCCACTCTTGATTATGTCTTGTATGACTAATCAATTTTAACTTCTACCATGAGCTAGTCAACTAACTAGAACTCCTTTTAACCCCACTCACCACTCACCAATTACCACTCATCATTCACTCCATTTCACTTCCAATTCTCTTTCTAATTCTCTATCAACACACACACACTATTATGAACGTATTTTTCCAGTATTTAACCATCATCTTCATCAAAAATCACTTCAAGAATCAAGCTATAATCATCATAGGAAGAACACTTCAAGAACACTTCAAAAATCCCTTCAAGTTTACTAATTTACTTCCAAGCTTTCTAATCCATTCCAAGCAATCATCTAAGATCAAGAAACCTTTGTTATATACAGTAGGTTATCTTTCTTATTCAAGGTAATATTCATATTCAAACTTTGATTCAATTTCTGTAACTATAAACTGTAACGACCCGGAAATTTCTGACCAAATTTAAACTCTAATCTCTATATGTTTCCGACACGATAAGCAAAATCTGTAATGTTGAGTCTAGAAAGTTTAAAATCTATATTTGGATAACTAGTTACCCTGTTGACCAAGCCTGACGATTCACGAACATTATGTGTATGTATGATATATATTTATTAACTGATAATGTTAACGAGGTATTAGATATATAATTTGTGATTTCAATACAAGGTTACTATATTTATCGGCGAGAGTAAAAGATAATATATTTTTACCACATGTCAAGGTGTAATTATAAGTTTAATATAGTTATCTGTTATTATTTTAAAAATTATAAAATATGATTTAAATGTCACGTCTTCTTTAAAAAGGAATATAATTTTTATAAATATATGAAACAACTTTTGTCAAATTATTATCAAACCATTTTAATAAGAATAGAGATTTTTTTAACGTTATCTTAAAAGTTGGAATTTTTCTAGAAACCTTTTGACAAATTGTAAATGATAACGGTCCGTGATTTTAATAAAGCGTGTTTATTAAATATATATGTATTTTACAAAATGATTAAATATAGTCTTTAACTAAATATAAAACGTTTTGTATTTAAAAATACTTAGCCAACGAACATTTTTTTTTTTTTGATATAAAATAAATTGTTTATAAAATATTTTTATGGATTTTCAATGATATAAAAATAAAAATAAAGATAATATAAAGATTTCTAATGAGCACCAAAAGACTACAACATTTCATCACAAGATTTCAAGTTAAAATGTTGGAAATCACTAAACTTGCGCACTTGCACGAGAAAAATTATAACTAATTCATTCGGACTCGAAAAAAGGGTGATCTTGGTGTCCAAACGACCGTAACTCAAAAATCTACAACTTTCGTGACTATACCTTACACGAATCGTGTACCCATCTACACGAAACGTGTAATGTTTTGCCGACATAAAGTGGTTAGGTGGCAAATTTCAGCAAAAGTTGTATAAATTAAGATATCTGGTTCCGTTTTTTTTTCACACACACATATACATTCGATACCTTACTCCCTCTGATCTCAATATTTTTATACTTATATTATTATTATTATTATTATTAAAATTAAGATTTAGATTAATATTATTATTAATCTTAAGATTAGGGATGTCATTAGTATTAAAATCCCTAAAAATATTATGACGGGGTTCTGCCCAAGTGTTCCAAAACTGGTTTCATGAATGGGATAGAATTAAGGAGATTATGGGTTATAGCTATGGAGGTTATGGGTAATGTTCGGGGGTTTTGCTCGTAAAGACAGACTAGTATTTATCATCTCCGTTGTGTTTATAAACCTTTCCTGCAATATTGAATCTCAATATTGATATGTGAGCACTCTAAACTTAACTTTTATTTATTTTTAGTGTGTCCCTGACTAGTGCTCGAGAATTTAGGATCAAGCATGTTTATTTATTTATTTTTGTTAAAATATACATTAGGATAGAATCTGAATTAGTTTCTCCTGCGGTTAAGATAAAGTATATGAATTATATGTTTTTGGAAAGGTGGCGAAAAATTATAAACTTTTCATTTAGATGTCGAATGGATTCGACGGATGGATTTGAAGTTATAATCAATTGAACATTTGTACAAATTGTTAAAAATTGAATATTTTTTTTTTTTTTTACGTTGTCGTTAAAATTATCGTTATTATTATAATTACTATCATCTAGGTTATTATAATTTTTATTATTATTAGTAACTAATATTTTTATCCAACAAATGAAAAATTATTATTTTAATTGTAATATTATTAAAATTACTAATTATTGTCTTTATTAAGAATATTATTTTTGTTATTATTATCATTATGATTATTATTATTATGATTATTTATGTTAATAACTAAAAACAATTAATAGTTTTGTCAAAAACTATCAAAATATTATTTTGATTATTATAACTATTAATTTATCATTTTTATTATTATCATTAAATTATTATTATGTAAAATTTATCATTTTAAAAAAATATATTATCCTTAAGGGAAAAATTATTATTAGAAAATATTAATTCATTGTTTTAATATATTTTTGTATATAAAATATTATTTATTAACAAGTGAATTATATTTACTATAAATAAATTTTGTTTAAAAATATAGAATGACAATATTTATTTATATTTAAATTTTTTGAAAATTATTTTGAGTCAAATAAATTTCTGTTAACTTTTACATTTTAGTCTCGAGCATTAGGATTGGTACACTATAAATTGACTCTATTTGTTACTTAGATATTAATCAATATATAAATATATAATTATTTAGGTTCGTGAAGCAAAGGCCAACCTTATAAGTTACCAATGGTGTTATATGTATTTTTACTACAAAATACATTAGGTGAGTATATAGTTCCTTTTTAAACTCTAAATATTTTTGGGCTGAGAATACATGCGCTGTTTTTATAAATGATTTACGTTATGGACACAAGTAACTGAAAAATATATTCTACGTTGAGTTGTACCACTGGCATACTTCCCTGTAGCTTGGTAACTACTATTTACAGCGGTATTGTAAACGCGAATCCTGTTGATAGATCTATCGGGCCTGACAACCCCAACCGGACTGGACGACCAGTATTCAACGGTTGCACAGTACTTCGTTTTGTGACTACACCTTGGTACGGTGTAGTAAGATTTCATATTAAAGGGAATATGCGACGTGATTAAATGTTAAGTATGGTTACCAAGTGCTCAACCACTTAGAATATTTTTATTTAAACGCTTATGAATATGAAATCTTGTGGTCCATTGTTATAACGCTGCTAGCATCAAACCTATATATCTCACCAACTTTATGTTGACGTTTTAAAGCATGCTATTCTCAGGTATGAATTAAGACTTCCGCTGTGCATTAGCTCATGTTAAGGATACTACTTGGGACCCTTTAAGCCATGATACAAGGACGTTGCATTCGAGTCATTGAAGTTCATTAGAGACTATTGTTAAGTAATGGACAGATTAGGTCATTTGGTTATTATGAAATGTTAGGTGAATATGTCAATTCTCGATGTAAAGATAGATTGCCTTTTAAGAATAAATGCAACGTTTGTAAAATGTATCATATAGAGGTCAAGTACCTCGCGATGTTATCAACTGTTGTAATTCGTTTGTAATCAATATGGACATCGTCCGGATGATTAGTTTCGGATCCTTTCAGTTCGGATCCTTTCGGATCCTTTCGTTTGTACCGTATGCTTTAGTACTTCGAAATTTATATCATATCCGAAGGGTGTCCCGGAATGATGGGGATATTCTTATATATGCATCTTGTTAATGTCGGTTACCAGGTGTTCACCATATGAATGATTTTTATCTCTATGTATGGGATGTGTATTGAAATATGAAATCTTGTGGTCTATTGTTACGATTTGATATATATAGGTTAAACCTATAACTCACCAACATTTTTGTTGACATTTTAAGCATGTTTATTCTCAGGTGATTATTAAGAGCTTCCGCTGTCGCATACTTAAATAAGGACGAGATTTGGAGTCCATGCTTGTATGATATTGTGTAAAAACTGCATTCAAGAAACTTATTTTGTTGTAACATATTTGTATTGTAAACCATTATGTAATGGTCGTGTGTAAACAGGATATTTTAGATTATCATTATGTGATAATCTACGTAAAGCTTTTTAAACCTTTATTGATGAAATAAAGGTTATGGTTTGTTTTAAAATGAATGTAGTCTTTGAAAAACGTCTCATATAGAGGTCAAAACCTCGCAACGAAATCAATTAATATGGAACGTTTTTAATCAATAAGAACGGGACATTTCAGAATGAAACCACGTTCTAATAGTTCTTGTAGTTGGCTTTGCAGTTCTTTCATCTCACTGGGTGCGAGTCTATAAGGAGCACGAGCTATTGGTGCAGCTCCTGGTAAAAGATCTATTTGAAATTCAACAGATCGATGTGGAGGTAGTCCCGGTAATTCTTTCGGTAATACATCGAGAAATTCTTTTGCGACGGGAACATCATTGATGCTCTTTTCTTCAGTTTGTACTTTCTCGACGTGTGCTAGAACAGCATAGCAACCTTTTCTTATTAGTTTTTGTGCCTTCAAATTACTAATAAGATGTAGCTTCATGTTGCCCTTTTCTCTGTACACCATTAAGGGTTCTCCTTCTTCTCGTACAATGCGAATTGCATTTTTATAACATACGATCTCTGCTTTCACCTTCTTCAGCCAGTCCATGCCAACTATTACATCAAAACTCCCTAACTCTACTGGTATCAAATCAATCTTAAATATTTCACTACCCAGATTAATTTCTCGATTCCGGCATATATTATCTGCTGAAATTAATTTATCGTTTGCTAATTCGAGTAAAAATTTACTATCTAACGGCGTCAATGGACAACTTAATTTAGCACAAAAAATCTCTACTCATATAGCTTCTATCCGCACCCGAATCAAATAAAACGTATGCAGATTTATTGTCAATAAGAAACGTACCCGTAACAAGCTCAGGGTCTTCCTGTGCCTCTGCCACATTAATATTGAAAACTCTTCTGCGGCCTTGTCCATTCGTGTTCTCCTGGTTCGGGCAATTTCTAATAATGTGGCCCGGTTTTCCACATTTATAACAAACTACATTGGCATAACTTGCTCCGACACTACTTGCTCCGCCATTACTCGTTCCGACACCATTTGTTCGTTTCGTTCTGTTAGCCCCTGGTCCGTAGACCTCACACTTCGCCGCGCTATGACCATTTCTTTTACACTTGTTGTAAAATTTGGTGCAGAACCCCGAGTGATACTTTTCACACCATTGGCATAGCTGCTTCTGATTGTTGTTGTTGTTGCGGTTGTTATTGTTATTGGGATGATTGTTGTAGTTGCTGCTGCTGTTGTTGTTGTTGTTGTTGTTGGGCCGTTTGTTGTAGTTGCGATTGATATTGCGATTGTTGGGATAATTGTTGCGATTATTATTGTAATTGCTGTTGTTGTTGTATTGGTGATTCTTATCACCGTTTTCCTCCCACTTTCTTTTGACTTGCTTCACATTGGCCTCTTCAGCCGTCTGTTCTTTAATTCTTTCCTCAATCTGGTTCACTAGTTTGTGAGCCATTCTACATGCCTGTTGAATGGAGGCGGGCTCGTGTGAACTTATATCTTCTTGGATTCTTTCTGGTAATCCTTTCACAAACGCGTCGATCTTCTCTTCCTCATCTTCTAACGCTCTCGGACACAATAGGCACAATTCTGTGAATCGTCTTTCGTACGTGGTAATATCAAATCCTTGGGTTCGTAACCCTCTAAGTTCTGTCTTGAGCTTATTGACCTCGGTTCTGGGACGGTATTTCTCGTTCATCAAGTGCTTGAATGCTGACCACGGTAGTGCGTACGCATCATCTTGTCCCACTAGCTCTAGATAGGTATTCCACCATGTTATCGCAGAACCTGTGAAGGTATGCGTAGCGTACTTCACTTTGTCCTCTTCAGTACACCTACTTATTGCAAACACCGATTCGACCTTCTCGGTCCACCGTTTCAATTCGATCGGTCCTGCGGTTCCATCAAATTCCAATGGTTTGCAGGCAGTGAATTTTTTGTAGGTGCATCCTACACGATTTCCTGTACAGCTAGATCCAAGGTTATTGTTGGTATGTAGCGCAGCCTGTACTGCGGCTATGTTTGAAGCTAGAAAAGTACGGAATTCCTCTTCATTCATATTCACGGTGTGTCGAGTAATCGGTGCCATTTCCTTCAAAATAGTCAAATGGAACAAGTTAATCATACAGAATATTAAGAGTAGTTAATAGTATTTCGTAGCATAATATGAACTCATTTATAAAAGCTTTTTCTTCATATTAGCGTTTTATAAGTTTAAATTCGGGTAGTACCTACCCGTTAAGTTCATACTTAGTAGCTAATATACAATTCAACTACTACAATTCTATATGAAAAACTGATTATAATAATATTTCGCGTTCAAACTTTTATACAATATTTTACAAACTTACAATACCGCTTATTTTACATAAAGCATGAAATATAGCACACAATAACTTTGATACAAGATAGTTGTGAAGATAATTCTAGCTAGTACACAAGTCGTTCAGCAAAGGCAATAAAGACACGTAATTCATACGTCCAGAAACAAGTCATGCATTCTGGTTTTACTAGGACTACTTCCCATCCTTGGTCTTGTGGAACATAACCGTTATGGCCGTTGATAAGACAGCGTGTTGTAACATCGTCAAAGGGACGAGGGTTACGTAATGTCCAACAGTCCCGTAACAATCTAAAAACCTCATTTCTTACCCCAATTACCGACTCCGTTACTTGTGGGAACGTTTTGTTTAATAGTTGTAGCCCGATGTTCTTATTCTCACTTTGGTGAGAAGCGAACATTAATAACCCTTAAGCATAGCATGCTTCGTTATGTTGCATGTTAGCCGCTTTTTCTAAATCATGAAGTCCTATATTCGGATACATTGAGTCAAAATAATTTCTTAACCCGTTGCGTAAAATAGCATTTGGGTTCCCCGCAATATATGCGTCAAAGTAAACACAACGTAACTTATGGGTTTCCCAATGTGATATCCCCCATCTTTCAAACGAAAGTCTCTTATAAACCAAGACATTCTTGGAACGTTCTTCGAATGTCTTACAAACTGATTTCGCCTTAAATAATTGTGCCGAGGAATTCTGACCGACTCTAGACAAGATTTCATCAATCATGTCTCCGGGTAGGTCTCTTAAAATATTGGGTTGTCTATCCATTTTGTGTTTTTAAACTGTAAAATAGACAAGAGTTAGATTCATAAAAAAAATTACTTATTAATACAAGCAATTTTTACATATATCATAAAGCATAAGCACACTATATTACATATATTACACCACACGAATACAACTATCTTATTCCAACTTGCTCATTTCTTCTTCTTCGGTTTTGGTTCGTTTTGCCAAGTTTCTAGGGATATATGATGTTCCCCTAATACGAGCCGTCGTTTTCCACATTGGTTTAGAAAAACCTGGTGGTTTAGAGGTTCCCGGGTCATTGTTACAACTTAAGGGCTTCGGGGGTTGACGATACATATAAAGTTCATCGGGGTTGGAATTAGATTTCTCTATTTTTATGCCCTTTCCCTTATTATTTTCTTTTGCCTTTTTAAATTCAGTTGTGGTAATTTCTATAACATCATCGGAATTCTCGTCGGAATCCGATTCATCGGAGAATTGGTAATCCTCCCAATATTTTGCTTCCTTGGCGGAAACACCATTGACCATAATTAACCATGGTCGGTTGGTTGAGAATTTTCTTTTACTTAACCGTTTTATTATTTCCCCCACCGGTTCTATTTCTTCATCCGGTTCCGATTCTTCTTTCGGTTCCGATTCTTCTTCTGGTTCCGACTCTTCTTCCGGTTCCTCTTCGGGAACTTGTGAATCAGTCCACGAATCATTCCAATTTATATTTGACTCTTCATTATTATTAGGTGAGTCAATGGGACTTGTTCTAGAGGTAGACATCTATCACATAATATCAAACGCGTTAAGAGATTAATATATCACATAATATTCACATGTTAAAAATATATAGTTTCCAACAAAATTTGTTAAGCAATCATTTTTCAAGTAAACACGGTCGAAGTCCAGACTCACTAATGAATCCTAACAAACTCGATAAGACACACTAATGCAAAATTCTAGTTCTCTAAGACCAACGCTCGGATACCAACTGAAATGTCCCGTTCATATTGATTAAAAACGTTCCATATTAATTGATTTCGTTGCGAGGTTTTGACCTCTATATGAGACGGTTTTCAAAGACTGCATTCATTTTTAAAACAAACCATAACCTTTATTTCATAAATAAATGTTTAAAAAGCTTTACGTAGATTATCAAATAATGATAATCTAAAATATCCTGTTTACACACGACCATTACATAATGGTTTACAATACAAATATGTTACATCAAAATCAGTTTCTTGAATGCAGTTTTTACACAATATCATACAAACATGGACTCCAAATCTTGTCCTTACTTTAGTATGCAACAGCGGAAGCTCTTAGTATTCACCTGAGAATAAACATGCTTTAAACGTCAACAAAAATGTTGGTGAGTTATAGGTTTAACCTATATATATCAAATCGTAACAATAGACCACAAGATTTCATATTTCAATACACATTCCATACATAGAGATAAAAATCATTCATATGGTGAACACCTGGTAACCGACATTAACAAGATGCATATATAAGAATATCCCCATCATTCCGGGGCACCCTTCGGATATGATATAAATTTCGAAGTACTAAAGCATCTGGTACTTTGGATGGTGTTTGTTAGGCCCAATAGATCTATCTTTAGGATTCGCGTCAATTAGGGTGTCTGTTCCCTAATTCTTAGATTACCAGACTTAATAAAAAGGGGCATATTCAATTTCGATAATTCAACCATAGAATGTAGTTTCAGGTACTTGTGTCTATTTTGTAAATCATTTATAAAACCTGCATGTATTCTCATCCCAAAAATATTAGATTTTAAAAGTGGGACTATTACTCACTTTCACAGATTTTTACTTCGTCGGGAAGTAAGACTTGGCCACTAGTTGATTCACGAACCTATAACAATATATACATATATATCAAAGTATGTTCAAAATATATTTACAACACTTTTAATATATTTTGATGTTTTAAGTTTATTAAGTCAGCTGTCCTCGTTAGTAACCTACGACTAGTTGTCCACAGTTAGATGTACCGAAATAAATCGATAAATATTATCTTGAATCAATCCACGACCCAGTGTATACGTATCTCAGTATTGATCACAACTCAAACTATATATATTTTGGAATCAACCTCAACCCTGTATAGCTAACTCCAACATTCACATATAGAGTGTCTATGGTTGTTCCGAAATATATATAGATGTGTCGACATGATAGGTCGAAACATTGTATACATGTCTATGGTATCTCAAGATTACATAATATACAATACAAGTTGATTAAGTTATGGTTGGAATAGATTTGTTACCAATTTTCACGTAGCTAAAATGAGAAAAATTATCCAATCTTGTTTTACCCATAACTTCTTCATTTTAAATCCGTTTTGAGTGAATCAAATTGCTATGGTTTCATATTGAACTCTATTTTATGAATCTAAACAGAAAATATTGGTTTATAGTCGGAAAAATAAGTTACAAGTCATTTTTGTAAAGGTAGTCATTTCAGTCGAAAGAACGACGTCTAGATGACCATTTTAGAAAACATACTTTCACTTTGAGTTTAACCATAATTTTTGTATATAGTTTCATGTTCATAATAAAAATCATTTTCCCAGAATAACAACTTTTAAATCAAAGTTTATCATAGTTTTTAATTAACTAACCCAAAACAGCCCGCGGTATTACTACGACGGCGTAAATCCGGTTTTACGGTGTTTTTCGTGTTTCCAGGTTTTAAATCATTAAGTTAGCATATCATATAGATATAGAACATGTGTTTAGTTGATTTTAAAAGTCAAGTTAGAAGGATTAACTTTTATTTGCGAACAAGTTTAGAATTAACTAAACTATGTTCTAGTGATTACAAGTTTAAACCTTCGAATAAGATAGCTTTATATGTATGAATCGAATGATGTTATGAACATCATTACTACCTCAAGTTCCTTGGATAAACCTACTGGAAATGAGAAAAATAGATCTAGCTTCAAAGGATCCTTGGATGGCTTGAAAGTTCTTGAAGCAGAATCATGACACGAAAACAATTTCAAGTAAGATTTCCACTCGAAATAAGATTGTTATAGTTATAGAAATTGAATTAAAGTTTGAATATGATTATTACCTTGTATTAGAAAGATAACCTACTGTAAGTAACAAAGGTTTCTTGATCTTGGATGATTACTTGGAATGGATTTAGAAAACTTGGAAGTAAACTTGCAATCTTGGAAGTATTCTTGATTTTATGAAACTAGAACTTTTGGAATTTATGAAGAACACTTAGAACTTGAAGATAGAACTTGAGAGAGATCAATTAGATGAAGAAAATTTAAGAATGAAAGTGTTTGTAGGTGTTTTTGGTCGTTGGTGTATGGATTAGATATAAAGGATATGTAATTTTATTTTCATGTAAATAAGTCATGAATGATTACTCATATTTTTGTAATTTTATGAGATATTTCATGCTAGTTGCCAAATGATGGTTCCCACATGTGTTAGGTGACTCACATGGGCTGCTAAGAGCTGATCATTGGAGTGTATATACCAATAGTACATACATATAAAAGCTGTGTATTGTACGAGTACGAATACGGGTGCATACGAGTAGAATTGTTGATGAAACAGAACGAGGATGTAATTGTAAGCATTTTTGTTAAGAAGAAGTATTTTGATAAGTGTCTTGAAGTCTTTCAAAATTGTATGAATACATATTAAAAGACTACATGTATATACATTTTAACTGAGTCGTTAAGTCATCGTTAGTCGTTACATGTAAATGTTGTTTTGAAACCTTTAGGTTAACGATCTTGTTGAATGTTGTTAACCCATTGTTTTTTATAACAAATGAGATGTTAAATTGTTATATTATCATGATATTATGATATATAATATATCTTAGTATGATATATATACAGTTAAATGCCGTTACAACGATAATCGTTACATATATGTCTCGTTTCGAAATCATTAAGTTAGTAGTCTTATTTTTACATATGTATTTCATTGTTAATACACTTAATAATATATTTACTTATCATTTAACATAATTAACCAAGTGTATCAATATCTTAATATGATTCATATGTACCTAGTAAGACGTTGTTATAACGATAATCGTTATATATATCGTTTTCGAGTTTCTTAAATTAATAGTCTCATTTTTATGTATATAACTCATTGTTAAAATACCTAATGAGATACATACTTATAATAAAATCATGTTAACTATATATGTTACCATATATATGTCATCGTATAGTTTTTTCAAGTTTTAACGTTCGTGAATCACCGGTCAACTTGGGTGGTCAATTGTCTATATGAAACCTATTTCAATTAATCAAGTCTTAACAAGTTTGATTTCTTAACATGTTGGAAACACTTAATCATGTAAATAACAATTTTATTTAATATATATATATATATATATATATATAAACATGGAAAAGTTCGGGTCACTACAGTATTATCGTTAAATATTATTACCATTATCATAATTTATATTATCATTATTAATATTACCATTATTAATATTATTATTCTCATTATTATTATTATTATTATTATAATAAATATTAATTACTATAACTTTGTTTTTATATATATTTTTAAATGTATTTTATAGATATAACTATATTTTATAAACTTAAAATTTAAAATAATAGATATTATAAGTTAGATATGAACAAAATATATATTAGAAGTATATGTAAGTATTATCATTACTATTATTATTATTATTTTTATTTTTATTATTTTTAATTATTATTATCATCATAAAATAAAATATAACTTTTATTTATTATTATTAATATTATTTTATCAAGTAAAAACTAGTTATATAAATAAAAAATATATATATTTAATACATATAACATAATTATATTAATATTTTTTTATAATAAGTATTAATTATTTATTGAAAGTATATAAAATAAATATATTTAATTAAGTTATTAATGAAACCTATAATTAAAATAACAATTATATCACTAATAATATAAATTTGTTCGATTTCAATTATATGTGTTAATATATATATATATATATATATATATATATATATATATATATATATATATATATATATATATATATATATAAATGATATAGGTTCGTGAATCAGAGGCTAACCCTACATTGTTCAATATCGTCATATGTATTTTTACTACAAAATATATTATTGTGAATTTCATTACTCCCTTTTTATATATATTTTTGGGACTGAGAATACATGCGCTGATTTTATTAATGTTTTACTAAATAGATACAAGTGATCAAAAACTACATTTTATGGCTGGATTATGAATTTTGAATATCACCCCTTTTTAGCTTGGTAACCTAATAATTAGGAAACAGGTATGGCCCCTAATTGACGCGAATCCTAAAGATAGATCTATGGACCTCGACAAGTCCCATCTGGGGTACGGATGCTTTAGTACTTTGAGATTATTATTATTATACAGACGAGATGTTCTGTTTGGGGATATTCTATGCATTAAAGTTAAGTCAGTTATCAAGCGTTCACCATATGAATGAATTTTAATTCGCGGGTTATGCGTGTTATCATGTACTCGGGTTACGTGTACAATTAAATATCTGAAATCTTGTGGTCTATTAAAATGATGGAAATGAATGTTTACGATAAACCTATGAACTCACCAACCTTTTTATTGACACTTGAAAGCATGTTTATTCTCTGGTATGAAAGAAATCATCCGTTGTGTATTTGCTCACTTTAGAGATATTACTTGGAGTCATTCACGGCATATTTCAAAAGACGTTGCATTCGAGTCGTTGAGTTCATCAAGATTATTACTAAGTCAGTTATAGTTGGATGTCTTATGAAATGGTGTGCATGCTGTCAACTATCGATGTAAAGAAAGTTTGTCTTTTAAAAACGAATGCAATGTTTGTAAAGTGTATCATATAGAGGTCAAATACCTCGCGATGAAATCAACTATTGTGAATCGTGTATAATGTATATGAATGGGTCCTTTCAACATGTGTTTAATTGATTTTAAAAGTCAAGTTAGAAGGATTAACTTTGTTTGCGAACAAGTTTAGAATTAACTAAACTATGTTCTAGTGATTACAAGTTTAGTCTTCGAATAAGATAGTTATATATATGAATCGAATGATGTTATAAACATCATTACTACCTCAAATTCAGTAGGTAAACCTACTGGAAGTGAAAAGAAATGATCTAGCTTCAAAGGATCTTGGATGGCTTGAAAGTTCTTGAAGTAGAATCATGACACGAAAACAAGTTCAAGTAAGATTTTTACTCGAATTAATATAGTTTATAGTTATAGAAATTGAATCAAAGTTTGAATATGAGTATTACCTTGATTTATAAATATAACCTACTGTAAATAACAAAGGTCTCTTGATCTTAGATGATTACTTTGAATTGATTAGAAAGATTGAAAGTAATCTTGAAATCTTGAAAGGTTTCTTGAAGTGTTCTTGATGTGTTCTTGAATGATTCTTTTTATGGTGATCTAAGCTTTGATTATGAGATCAAAACTTGCTGAATATGATGAGTGTTAGAAGAGGTGGAAGTGTGTGTGTTTAGAGAGTAATATGATGTAGTAATCTAGCATGAAATGGATGTATATATCCGTGCTAATCCCACATTTTTTAATTAGTCAACAAAGGCTTTTCTAGCTTTGTTATTTAGCTTAATCATTCATGGTAAATGACAAAGGTTAATCCCTACATGTTTCTATAATAGATGATGAGTCATTTAAGGCTGTTAAGATCAGATTATTGAGTGTATGTATCAATTGTAAGTACACCTAGAAGCTGTGTATTATACGAGTATGAATACGGGTGCATACGAGTAGAATTGTTGATGAAAATGAATGAGAACGTAATTGTAAGCATTTTTGTTAAGTATAAGTACTTTGATATGTGTCTTGAAGTTTTTCAAAAGTGTACTAATACATCTTAATACACTACATGTATATTCGTTTTAACTGAGTCGTTAAGTCATCGTTAGTCGTTGCATGTAAGTGTTGTTTTTGAAAGCTTTAAGTTAATGATCTCATTTAATGTTGCTGAAAGCTTTAAATCAAATTTTAACACATTTTTAATAAAGCGATATTAACCCAAACAAAAAATTTCCAGCCAGGGGCTCTGCTCCTTGGACCCCGCCAGGAGTTGCCACCCCTTGGACCCCGCTATCGGGGACGCTGACCCCGAAGCCCCGTCATAATCAAGATAAGTTCAAACAAGTGTGCACTCCACACTTTCCCATACTTGTTCAATATTTATTAAGGTTAGTAATCTTGTTTTTTTTACATATGTAGTTCATTGTTAACACACTTAATGATATATATAATTATCATTTAATCATGTTAAATATAGTGTAATAATATCTTAATATGATACATATGTATTTAGTAAAACGTTGCTATGACGATAATCGTTATATATATCGTTTCGAGTTTCATAATTCAATAGTCTCATTTTATGTATATAACTCACTGTTAATATACCTAGTGAGATACTTACTTTTCATAATATCATGTTAGCTATATACATATCCATATATATATCATCATATAGTTTTTACAAGTTTTAACGTTCGTGAATCGCCGGTCAACCTGGGTGGTCAATTGTCTATATAAAGCTCATTTCAAATAATCAAGTCTTAACAAGTTTGATTGCTTAACATGTTGGAAACATTTAATCATGTAAATATCAATTTCATTTAATATATATAAACATGGAAAAGTTCGGGTCACTACAATTACAGTTAATATACTGATAGTAAAGCAGATAGAAACCTAATGAATACCTAAACAGCTGATGTGACTAAATCCGAAGGCAAAAATCAAAAAAGAACATGCAATAGGATTGGGTCACATAGTGAAGGCACTAACTAGATCTTAACAGCTCCTAAGAAGTCTCTTCGGAACAGTCAATAGCATACTAGGTCATTAATGTCTCAATTCTAAATTTTCGTGTCCTAAAAGCGCATTAAATGCCTCTCGGGAACTCCGACCATACCGAGTTCATAGAATCTTCAGATACAGTATAACCAGGGGTCTTAATCCTATGAAGTATCTAATTTCATATAGATAGACAAGTCCTGATCACAACCTAGGTTGGTCAATTCTTAAGATGCTAGCATACAAATCTATCAGACTTCCTAGTTAAGTATTATAACAGTAATCGTACTAAATTAATATAATTACTCTAACCCAAACTTCTATCATGGCAACATACAAATTAATTAAGCTATCATGGTAATATCGGAACACATTATTAAACATAAAAAGTAAGAACACATGTTTAATACAAAGGACAAGCGTTTCGGATAAAAACCTGAAAAGGCCGAAGAAATCTCCCCGAGATCGCAGGGACTCGCCGGGATATCCTCCGGAAAATAAAAGCTAAGCTAACTACTACTAAAAACTAACTAAAAGCTTGAAAATATGAAATGAATTACAAATTGAGTGTGTGTTGAAATGGATGGAGAGAGCCCTTTAAATATACTTCATTTTTGCCTGCAAACGGCTGGCATGCCTTTTGGCAAGCCGTTTGCAGGGGCCGTTTTCCAGGTTTGCCCGTCTAAGGTGCCTGTTTGCTTTGATCATTTGGCAGGCCGTTTGCCATACTGGCAAGCCGTTTGGTAGGCCGTTTGGCTTTACTGGTTTGCTGGATCGTAACTTGATTTCTTGTCTTTCACCGTTTTCGCTCTAGAATCTTCGTTTTAGCTACGTTTTACTTGATTCCTTTTGCATCGCCTTCATAATTACTTAATCTACAAAATCAACTGAAAAAGCTATAATTTTGCCGACAAAGTTTAAATCTGTATTATTTTAGGGCTTAATATTGGGGATAAAAATGTGACTTTTTGGCCGATATCAGGCACACCGGTTTGGACTTCGATTGAGGACTCTTTCATAGTGAAACATCTGACTAGATCCCTAGTACATTGTCAGTCCCAGACCCTGCCAGTGTATTCACTAAGCATATAAACTTCGTACGTGCATGCTGAAGCACAACAGTTTTTGTAAGCTGTACCTCTGCTAAGTAAGGCCATGGAACCTGGTCGGTGCTGATTAGTACACTGCACCATAACGCGGTCTCAAGCATTGCACCCGGCTTGAGGGATTCTTGATTAATTAAGGAACTGTTTGTTTAAACACATAAAGGATTGGACCTTCAGGATAACCGAACGTGTTCATGGAAGTCAACTTGACTTGGCCATGGTGTTCTTTATGGTTGAAATCTTTTTAAGGGTCTAACTATCTTTTAAAATCAATCAATAATGAAACCATTGAAACACATCACGTCTCTCGGATATGGTAAACCATGTATTCTTTTATGCTTAAGAAAGTTTAGACCTTTGTGGAATGTTAATACGTCACCCAACCGAGTCGCTCAATTGGATGAGCCGTCTGAACGTGTACACGTATAGTCAGACTGCACGGGCGTCGGGGGTAAGGGACGTTGTTGTATATTCAGAATCTTCAAGCATATCGCATTACCCAGTGACATATCTTACGACAGGAGCATTTAGGACTAGTGTAATGAATACAAGGTCTCTACCTGTTCATGAGCCAGCATCTCATAAATCCAGCAGAGTAACTGATGAAATCATAGTATGCACTTGTTTTAACCTTATCTAAATTACGTATATTATTGCATTTACTTTATCTGTCTTATAAACTAGAAAACCCAAAATTAGGTAACCACTACTCCTTCATAACTATCTTAAACGTTAAATATATGTTCGATTCTACTGATATCTTAAAAATACGACCCTAGATCATACTTCTCTTACTCATAATAAGGAGTAGTACGATTTAGGCACTGATAAATATAAATTTAAAACAGTACCCCCCCCCCCCTCTTGGTGGCTGATTCTGACGTGTTGCGACCTAATGACAAGGCATGAATAAAATCGTCTATTTTAGCCATATCAAGAGGGAAGCTAGTTTTTGACACCGCTGCCGGGGAACAGGTATCAGATAATACTGCTTTCTATCAAACTCATTCACAAGCTTTTAGTGGTGTCTAAAAAAAGACATTTATACACGGACTTGGTTTTGTTGGATTCTCCGAACAGTCTCTAATTTTATTGGAACTAAAAGGATACTGCCTCTCCGTAGTCGGTCTGGCCACTTGGTTTGTTAAATATGTAACGACCCGACTTTTTTGACTTATAATTATACTTATTACTTTCACGAAACTGCGTATTTGTGCGTACTGATAATGCTAAAAACGAACATATATTTCATAGCATTATCCCTCAAGAAAGAGAAGCTTTTAGTTGCAATTGTTCTATTTACAAGTGATATTCGTTTAAATAATAAAAGGTGAAGACAAAAGACAGATTTGACGAATTGAGGACGCAAACGACCAAAAAGCTCAAAACTACAAAGTACAATCAAAGAGGTTCCAATTATTGATAAGAAACGTCTCAGAATTACAAGAGTACAAGATTCAAAACGCAAAGTACAAGATATTAAATTGTACGCAAGGACGTTCGAAAATCCGGAACCCGGACCAGAGTCAACTCTCAACGCTCGACGCAACGGACTAAAAATTACAAGTCAACGGAGTACAAGAATATAATATAATATATATATATATAATTAAATTTAATTATATATATTATATTATATAATAAATAAATAAGCAGCCCACGTTTTTAAAGACTTTTGAGCCTCCCCAGCTGGCCATGCGATCGCATGGCCTTGAAGGGCAAAGTTCATGCGATCGCATGAGCTCCTTTTCTAGCCCACATGCCTATAAAAATTCGAAGTCTGGTGAACATCATATATCATATATCCATCCATCCAACTCTAAACGTATTATATATATATATTTATATTATAATTTTCATTTTAATTTTAATTTCTAATAATAAGGGTATGTTAGCGAATGTTGTAAGGGTGTAAGTCGAAATTCTGTCCGTGTAACGCTACGCTATTTTTAATCATTGTAAGTTATGTTCAAACTTTTTACATTAATGTCTCGTAGCTAAGTTATTATTATGCTTATTTAAGCCGAAGTAATCATGATGTTGGGCTAAAAATGCTAAAATTGGGTAATCGGGCTTTGTACCATAATTGGGGTTTGGACAAAAGAATGACACTTGTGGAAATTAGACTATGGGCTATTAATGGGCTTTATATTTGTTTAACTAAATGATAGTTTGTTAATTTTAATATAAAGATTTACAATTAGATGTACCTATAAATAACCACATACACTCGATCGGACACGATGGGTGAGATATTTATATGTACGAATAATCGTTCATTTAACCGGACACGGGAATGGATTAATAGTCACTAGAATTATTAAAACAGGGGTGAAATTATGTACCAGGACACTTGGCATAATTGATAACAAAGTATTAAAACCTTGGGTTACACTCAGTCGATATCCTGGTGTAATTATTAAACAAAGTATTAAGACCTTGTTACAGTTTAAGTCCCCAATTAGTTGGAATATTTGACTTCGGGTATAAAGATAATTTGACGAGGATACTCGCACTTTATATTTATGACTGATGGACTGTTATGGACAAAAACCAGACGGACATATTGAATAATCCAGGACAAAGGACAATTAACCCATGGGCATAAAACTAAAATCAACGCGTCAAACATCATGATTACGGAAGTTTAAATAAGCATAATTCCTTTATTTTCATATTTAATTGCACTTCTAATTATCGCACTTTTATTTATTGTCATTGTATTTAATTGCACTTTTAATTTTCGTACTCTTTAATTATCGCAATTTTATTTTATCGCAATTTTATTTATCGCAATTTCATTATCGTTATTTACCTTACGCTTTAAATTAAGTCTTTTATTTATTTAATATTTTACATTAGGTTTTAACTGCGACTAAAGTTTTAAAAATCGACAAACCAGTCATTAAACGGTAAAAACCTCCCTTTTTATAATAATAATATTACTTATATATATTTGTATTTTTATAAAATAAAACTAATATAGCGTTAAGCTTTGTTTAAAGATTTCCCTGTGGAACGAACCGGACTTACTAAAAACTACACTATTGTACGATTAGGTACATTGCCTATAAGTGTTGTAGCAAGGTTTAAGTATATCCATTCTATAAATAAATAAATATCTTGTGTAAAATTGTATCATATTTAATAGTATTTCGTTGTAAAAATAAAGCTATTTCATATACACCTCTACGCACATCAAGTATTTTTGGCGCCGCTGCCGGGGACAATTCAGCTTAAAATCCGGAAGCGCAACGCTAATATAGAAAAAAAAAGATTTTTATTTTTTTTAACTTTTACGCTTTTGTAAAAATACGTTTTAAATATTCAAAAATATAAAAAGAAAAACAAAAATATAAATATTTTTAAGAGTTTGTTAAATATTTAAGTTCTATAAAAGTTTCTTTATCTTTATTTTATAAAAATATAAGTTTTATTTAATTTATATAAATATATTATATATTATATAATTGTATAAAACAGAAAAAAAAATATAAAAACTCTCGAGTCCAGTAACTGTATAAAACAGTAACTGGCCTGAAACCCTAGCCCATGCGATCGCATGGCTGGTTGACTTAGGACTCATGCGATCGCATGAGCCCTGCTGACACGCCACAGTTTGACATCGTACTGCATTAATTACGGATTATAATTATAATTATTATTATTATATTTAAACCCTAATTAGGGTTATATATTATATTATTTAGTTTAGTTTATTTATTATTTGTATTATTTAGTTAAATTAGTTTAAATAATTTATAAAATTAATAATTTTATAAAATAAATAATATAAAAATAATATTTTTATAAAAATTGTACTTTTTACAACTTTTAGTATATTTTTATATTTTGTCCCTTTTTATTTGTTTTAGAGTAATTTTTGTATTTTTCGTTCATATTTAGTTTTAAACTTAGTTTTTACCATAATTATTTTTACTTCTAGATTTTTAGACTTTGCCGTAAAATCCCTTAAGTGCTTTTTCTTTAGACTAAGATTTAGGTGCTTTAGAATTTTGCGACGCCTTTTTAAGTTTTAGTACCTTTTTAAGATATTGCCATTTGGGATATAGTTTTACTTGTAAACTTTAATATTTTTAGACGCAACTTTTAATTCTTAGTTTTTAGTTCCTTTTTAAGTTTCAATGCGCTACTTTCTTATTTTTATTTTTCGACACCTTTTACCTATGTATCAATTATCACTCCAATTAGTAATCTCAATTTGCAATTTTAATTTTAAGTTAGTGATAATAATAAGGTTGGGTTAGTCGAGTGTTTTAAAGTTTTATAAGTCACTCTTTTTCTTTCTTATTTCTCCAATTTTAATACCGACGCACTCTTTTTCTTTCTTATTTCTCGCCATTCTAGTTTTTAGGACATAGATTTTTATTCTATTTCTTATCAAATATTTCTTTAAATTACGAAAAATTATTTTAAGCGGTTAAATTGATAGACATCAAAATTTTCTGGTTCGTAGTAATAGTTGGATTTGTACGTGGACCGGGTTATTGGAGCCAAACAGTACTCAATTATATTGAGACCAAACGAATCCTGCCCCTCTGCTGCATCTTTTGGCTATTCGAAACGTGGGCAAAATCAGAAAAGTCTATTAATTGGATAACTTATATAATTTTTCCTCCTTTTTAAAAACTAATAGGATATTCAGTGAATGCACCGAGCAAAATGTTCACCACCTTTTGTACATTCACCACCTGTAACTCGATCAAGACATCTAGCAAACATCGTTGCCGTTGATTTTTCTTTAGAATCGTCATCCAGTCGACCAAGTACTCTAATTCAAATTTCCGATAATCCATTTTTTGAACCCGACCTCACAATTGAGAATCCGGAGAATATTCAGGGAAGATTCATAGATCCTGAACCACTAATTTTTCCTCCGGAACCACCAATAATTCAAACAGAGATTGTTGAGGAACCAACTATTAAATCAGAATCCTCTAGTGATTCAGATTCAACAAATTCAATCATGGAAAATCAGGAACCTCTAAGTATGGAAGACCGAATGAGAGCTAAATGCACTGGCCAAGGTCATGCAATTACTCATCCAGACATTAATGCGCCAGATTATGAAATCAAAGGACAAATTCTACACATGGTGACTAATCAATGCCAATTTAGTGGTGCACCGAAGGAAGATCCAAATGAACATCTTCGTACCTTTAATAGGATCTGCACACTATTTAAAATCCGAGAAGTAGATGATGAACAGATATATCTCATGTTATTTCCCTGGACTTTAAAGGGAGAAGCCAAAGATTGGTTGGAATCGTTATCTGAAGGGGCGATTGATACATGGGACGTTTTAGTTGAAAAATTTCTTAAACAATTCTTTCCGGCATCTAAAGCCGTGAGACTTCAAGGGGAAATTGTTACGTTCACACAAAAGCCAAATGAAACTCTATATGAGGCATGGACCAGATTTGGAAAGTTATTAAGAGGATGTCCGCAACATGGTTTAGACACTTGTCAAATAGTACAAATATTCTACCAAGGATGCAACATCACTACAAGAAAAGACATCGATATAGCAGCTGGTGGTTCCATTATGAAGAAAACAGAAACTGATGCTTACAAAATTATTGATAACACTGCTTCCCACTCACATGAGTGGCACCAAGAAAAAGATATCGTTAGATCATCTAAAGCAGCTAGAGCCGATTCTAGCCATGACTTAGATTCCATTTCCGCAAAGATAGATGCTGTCGAGAGACGAATGGAAAAGATGACTAAAGATATCCACTCAATACGAATTAGTTGTGAGCAGTGTGGAGGACCACATTTGACAAAAGATTATCTCAGTATTGAACTAACAATGGAACAAAGAGAGAATATTTCATACATAAACCAAAGGCCTGGAAATAATTATCAGAATAATTATCAACCGCCAAGACCAATTTACAATCAAAACCATAATTATAACTGAAATGTTCCATACAACAATCAACAAGGTCCTAGTAATCAACAAGTATCCAATAATACTTACAAGCAGCAAAGACCTAATTTTCAAAACAAACCACCACAAACCGATGATAAAAAGCCAAATTTAGAAGATATGATGACGAAGCTAGTTGAAACTCAAACGCAGTTTTTCACATCTCAGAAACAAACCAATGAACAAAATGCTCAAGCATTTAGAAATCAACAAGCTTCTATTCAAAATTTGGAACAAGAAGTGAGTAACCTAGCAAGGTTAATAGGTGAAAGAATACCGGGAAGTTTACCTAGTGATACAAATGCTAACCCACGGAATGAAACAGCTAAAGCCATTACCACAAGAAGTTGTACAACACTTAAACCACCTGAAATACCTGTAATTTCTGATGAAGCTATTCCTACTCCACAAGGACCACAACCTGAACAAGATAAAGAAAAAGAACCGGTAGTTGAAAAGGTTAATGAAGATAACACAGTTAAGGCTAAACCTTATGTTAAACTATATCAACCACCACTTCCTTACCCGAGTAAAATGAAAAAAGAGAGACTTGAAGCCGAGCAATCCAAATTTTTAGATATGTTTAAACAGATAAATGTAAATCTTCCTTTCATTGATGTAATTTCAGGAATGCCTAGATATGCTAAATTTCTGAAAGATCTAATCTCGAATAGAAAGAAAATGGAAGAACTCTCGGCAGTGCTGTTGAATAAGATACCAGAAAAACTATCTGATCCAGGAAGTTTCACAATTCCATGTTTTCTGGGTAGTCTTAGTTCAATAGAAGCATTGGCAGACTTAGGTGCTAGTATAAATTTAATGCCGTATTCACTATACACTAAACTAGACCATGGAGAATTGAAACCAACAAGAATAAGCATACAACTATCCGATCGATCAATAAAATATCCTAGAGGGATAATGGAGAACATGCTAGTTAAAGTTGGTACTTTAGTATTTCCAGTAGATTTTGTTGTTCTAGACATGGAAGAAGATTCTCAAGTTCCTCTCATATTAGGAAGACCATTCTTAAACACGGCTAAAGCAATGATAGACGTGTTTGGTAAGAAACTAACCCTAAGTATAGAGGAAGAGAGTGTTACCTTTTTAGTTGATAGAGCAATGCAACAACCGCAATCTGCAGTTGATACATGTTATTATATTCAAACTATAGATTCACATGCAGAATTGTTAGAAGAATTTCCAGAATTACAAGGAACAGGAGAATGTTCTGTAGGAGAAGGTAATGAACCAATTGATGAAACTGAAATGTTAGCTACACTAATGGCTAATGGATATGAACCAACAACAAAAGAAATTCAATTGCTAAAAGAAGAAGACAGATATCGATATAAATCATTGATAGAAGAACCACCGAAATTAGAGTTAAAGCCACTTCCAAACCATTTGGAATATGCTTATTTACATGGTGAATCTAAATTACCTGTAATAATATCGTCTTCTCTTACTGAAAATGAGAAATCTCAACTCATTTCTGTGTTAAAAGCGCATAAACCAGCCATTGCATGGAAGATTCATGATATTAAAGGAATAATTCCTTCGTATTG
This sequence comes from Rutidosis leptorrhynchoides, assembly GCF_046630445.1. Classification (NCBI taxonomy): domain Eukaryota; kingdom Viridiplantae; phylum Streptophyta; class Magnoliopsida; order Asterales; family Asteraceae; genus Rutidosis; species Rutidosis leptorrhynchoides. The sequence goes on along the minus strand of NC_092333.1, from coordinate 274,465,854 downwards.
TACACATAAAATCCTTATGGAAGAAGGTCATAAAACATATGTGCGATGTCAACGAAGACTAAATCCTAATATGCAAGATGTTGTTAAGAAAGAAATTATTAAACTGCTAGATGCAGGTTTAACTTATCCAATCTCTGATAGTCCATGGGTAAGCCCAGTTCAATGCGTGCCTAAGAAGGGTGGCATGACTGTCATCACAAATGAGAAAAATGAGCTTATTCCTACTAAGACTGTAACAGGATGGCGTGTTTGTATTGATTATAGAAAATTAAATGACGCCACCAGAAAAGATCACTTTCCCTTACCTTTTATTGATCAAATGTTGGAAAGATTAGCCAGAAATAGTTACTATCGCTTTCTTGATGGTTTTTCCGGATATTTTCAAATTCCAATAGCACCCGAGGACCAAGAGAAAACCATATTCACGTACCCCTATGGTACTTTTGCTTACAAATGCATGCCATTTGGACTTTGCAACGCCCCTGCAACCTTTCAAAGGTGCATGATGGCGATTTTTCACGACATGATAGAAGAATGTATGGAAGTTTTCATGGATGACTTTTCAGTATTCGGTGATACATTTGAATCATGTCTAGTTAATCTTGAACGAATGCTTATTAGTTGCGAACAATCAAATCTAGTACTTAATTGGGAGAAATGTCATTTCATGGTTAAAGAAGGCATCGTTCTTGGTCATAAAATTTCAAAGAAAGGAATTGAAGTGGATAGAGCTAAAGTAGATGTAATTGCTAAACTTCCACATCCCACCAATGTTAGAGGAGTTAGGAGTTTTCTAGGGTATGCCGGTTTTTACCGACGTTTTATAAAAGATTTTTCTAAAATTGTCACTCCTATGAATAAACTCCTAGAAAAGGATGCTCCATTCATCTTTTCCGATGAATGTATCAAATCTTTTAATATTCTTAAAGAAAAACTCACTAATGCACCGATCATGATAACTCCAAATTGGAATCTACCGTTTGAACTTATGTGTGATGCAAGTGATTTTGCAATGGGAGCCGTTTTAGGACAAAGGATTGAAAAACGATTTCAACCTATATATTATGCAAGTAAGACGTTACAAGGAGCACAAACAAATTACACAACTACTGAAAAAGAACTCCTTGCTATTGTCTTTGCTTTTGACAAATTTCGATCATATCTCGTTCTAGCTAAAACGGTGGTCTATACCGACTATTCTGCTCTTAGATACCTATTTTCGAAACAAGATGCCAAACCAAGATTAATCCGTTGGATCTTACTCTTACAAGAGTTTGATATTGAAATTTGAGATAAAAGAGGAGCAGAAAATCTCACCACTGATCATCTTTCTCGTCTTGAAAATCCTGAATTAGAAGTTCTAAATGAATCGGCCATACAAGACAACTTTCCTGATGAATATCTATTGAAGATAGATTATAATGAAATTCCATGGTTTGCAGACTATGCAAACTATTTAGTATGTGGATTACTTGAAAAATGATTGTCGTACCAAAAAAAAAAGAAATTCTTTAGTGATATAAAACACTATTTCTGGGAAGATCCACATTTGTTTAAAAGTTGTCCCGATAGAATAATACGCCGATGTGTATTCGAAGATGAAGCTAGTAAAATCTTAAACCATTGTTACACAGGACCAACAGGAGGGCATTATGGGCCTCAACTAACAGCAAGAAAAGTTTATGATGCTGGATTCTATTGGCCTACAATTTACAAAGACGCAAACCTTCTTTGCAAATCCTGTGATGCTTGTCAAAGGGCCGGAAAAATAAGTCAACGTGATGAAATGCCACAAAATGTCATTCAAGTATGTGAAGCATTTGACATTTGGGGTATTGACTTTATGGGTCCATTTCTAAAATCTCATAATAATCTATATATTCTCGTTGCCATTGATTATGTATCTAAATGGGCGGAAGCACAAGCTCTCCCAACTAACGATGCACGAGTTGTAGTCAACTTTTTAAAACGTCTTTTTGCAAGGTTTGGAACACCGAAAGCTTTAATAAGTGATCGGGGAACTCATTTCTGTAATAATCAACTTGAGAAAGTTCTCAAAAGATATGGAGTAACTCATAAAATCTCCACCGCATATCATCCACAGACAAGTGGACAAGTTGAAAATACCAACCGAGCTTTAAAACGTATTCTAGAGAAAACCGTAGGATCAAATCCGAAGGAATGGTCCATTAAATTGGAGGATGCACTCTGGGCTTTTAGAACAGCCTACAAAACTCCAATTGGAACCACACCTTTTAAACTCGTTTACGGAAAAGCATGTCATCTTCCAGTAGAAATTGAACACAAAGCATTTTGGGCTTTGAAGACATGTAATCTTGATTTACATGAAGCTGGACGTCTACGGTTAAGTCAACTAAACGAATTAGAAGAATTGAGACATGAAGCATACGAAAATTCGTTAATCTATAAGGAAAGAACGAAGAAATGGCATGATAAAAGAATCAGAAGTTCAAAAGAATTTAAAGAAGGAGACAGAGTTCTTCTTTTCAATTCACGATTCAAGCTATTTCTTGGAAAATTGAAATCAAGATGGTCTGAACCATTCATAGTTAAAAGAGTTTTCCCATACGGAACTGTAGAATTAATAAATTCAAATGGGATTGAATTTAAGGTTAATGGTCACAGAGTTAAACATTACATAGATAGTCCAATGGAAGTTGACAACGAAGTTAATCACAATTTCGATACCACAGCTAACTAAGTGTGGGGAGAATCAAGTCTTTAAAGGATAATATGTATTTCTGTTAGAGGTAGATTTTCTTTTTTCGTGTAGTTCTCGAAAATGGAACCCGAATGGTCTTTTCCTAGCAGACCCTAAAGAACTAGTCTTCTCCCCCCATTCTGAATTTTTATTTTTTTATTTTTTTCGAAATGAAGACTTCCTGTGAATTAAACCATGGTCTAATGATACACGCTTTGATCACTAAACGTAATAATGACACACTTCCAAGTGAAATAGTATCATTAATCAGAGAAAAATTGGACGGAGTAAGAAAAGAATCCAGATGCGAAGATAATAAGTTACAATTTGGTAAAGGAAAATCAAAATCCGCAGCGAAAAGAAGAGCACGACACCTCGAAAGATGTCACAAATGCGGAAAATGGTCACACGAAGGTAAATGTTCAAATAATCAAACTTATTCAAACACCGAATTTGTTACTTTATGCAGAGACGGACCGTTCATATGTTTAGAAGAAAAAACATTAAATGCTCGAGGTTACGCCTATGTAGCCATGGAAAACCAATTAGTCCGACTATCTTATGAGTGGGCTAGAGCATATCACAAAGAAATCTCTTTCACAGGTAAGTTTGTACAATTTTTATTTTTATTTTTATTTTTAACCTTTTGATAATAAACGCTAATTTGTTCGCTATAAAGTATTAAATTGGTATTCAATAAAATTAGGTCTTGCGACCGAAATTATTGATATCATTCAAAAATTTATTACATCACTGCGAAATTTACCGTTTATTCTTAAGGTATAAATATCTTTAATCAATCAACCAAAATATTTCAAAAATTCGTCATGAGTTAAATTAGGTCATGGAACCGAAATTACTTTACCGAGAAGAGGGGCGTATATTTTTGATAATATTTGATTGATAAAAGTGGGATAAAAGACCAAAAAGATTTTTAATTTTATTTTTACCATGTTTTTAAAATTAATATACAAATATTAAATTAATATTATCAATATATTTAAAATTGTAAATATCTGAAAAATTAATATTTTTAATATAAGTTTGTATGTATAAAAACAAAAATATAATATAAATTTGGTGTGAATTTTTAATATGAATTTTTAATTTTATGCATTTTGAATTTAAGTTTGGTGTGATTATAAAAACAAAAATTTACTTTATTTCGTTAAATTAAAAATATGATTTTTAAAATTCGTCGTGAGTTGAAGACTAGGTCATTGAACCGAAATTGCTTTACCCGAGGGAGGGACGAGAACTTTTATTATCATTATTTTTAATCTTATTGAATTAAAGTATGCCAAAAACATTAAAAAAAAAAAAAAACCAAAAATCTTTACTTTTAAAAACGGCGCTTTAAATTGACAAATTTTAAAATTTTGTCGAGGGACGGACTAGGACAACGATCCGAAACGCCCCCATCCTAAAAAGAAACAAATTTTTAAAATTTTATTAATTTTATGTTTTATTAAGTATAAGGTTTATTAAAAAAAAAAGAAGCTGAAAGTACTGTTCCCGGCACCCTATGCGATCGCATGGGGTTTACACACCAACCTCATGCGATCGCATGAGGCTGGAAAACTGGCCAGATAGAAAACCTCAGCGAGTCTGTCTTCCTCACCACACAACATACACATACACGAAACTCTCTCAAAATCTCACCAAATTTCATCATTTTTCCACCGTAATTCGTCAAATTTTTTGCTCTAATCATGCCTAGGTTCTCATTGTTCATCAAAAAGGTAAAAATTACACCCCTAAACTCTATAAATTCCTAGTTTTTGTGATAATTACCAATATTTTACCTAATGCAATTTTGTTAATTTCTAGTGTAATTAGTGATAAATTGTTAGTATTTTATGCATGTATAACCTAGATTGATGCTATTTAACATGATTTGAAGCCTAAAACTTCAAAATTTGTAAAAATCTAGGGTTTGTGTTCTTGAGCAATTTGGGGCTTTTTGATATAAACATGTTATGGCCGATTTTTGTCATGAATTATTGCTTAATTGAGTAGTGTAACATGTATAGGCAGTTAAATGATCCAAACATTGATCCTAAACATGATTTTTAAAGATTAAAGTGGACTTTTTAGGCGAAAATTCCTGAACTTGATTAATTTGATATAATTGCCAATTGAGACTTGTTTAATTATTAGTAATGACTATTTTGACATGTTATTTGAGTTAAATGCTTATGAACTTTGTATACATTTTTTTCATATGTGCTTATTTGGAAAAGTGTATAATTGTGAAAAATTGTGAAAATGTGTATAAGTTTAATTTTGATTTAACATGTTATTGTGATTGTTTTAAGTTGTTATTTTGCTAACACTAATGCATATTTAGATATACAAATTTTGTGTTTAATGTATTTTGCAGAAAGCCGATACTGGAGGTTCAGGAGCATCATCATCTAGACAACCTGCTCCAGCTCCAGAACCAGAACCAGAAATGCAACACGAGCCAGAACCTGAACAACAACCACAACAGGAACCACAACAACAACCTGATCAACATGTACCTTATTATGATCCGGTACAGTTTGTTAATGAATTCATAGTATTCCCGATGAGACCGCCAGTAGAATTCCCAACAATTCCTGAGCACACTTTGCATCCTAATCTGAGATTTGATAGAAGATGGAGAGATTACGAGACATATCAAAGGAACAAATTCAAATTGGTAACAAAAAACGTAGAGGTGCCAAGGGTAATCGATTGGGATCCTTTGGAGAGAGTTCAGCTAGCTAATAGAGTCAGACTGCTACTGATTCAGAGGTACGGGAACTCTTCTTTTACAGATTGGGAACGTCTTTTCACCATTCGTAGGTCTGTATATAAGGAATGGTGTGTTGAGTTGATGAGTACTGTATCACTTGATACAAATATAGTTAGAATAGATGATAGAAGATTTCTTAGGTTTATCCTTAGCGGTAGGATGTACAGAATGTCGATGCTGGACATGGCCAGGGCTTTACAGATATATACTCCTGGTGAGTTGCTACTACCCGATTGTACAAATTTGATTCATTATGGTGAAAGGGTAGATAGCAACTTTGACGCTGACGCCATTTGGAGGCGTATTGAAATGTCCCGTTCTTATTGATTAAAAACGTTCCATATTAATTGATTTCGTTGCGAGGTTTTGACCTCTATATGAGGACTGCATTCATTTTTAAAACAAACCATAACCTTTATTTCATAAATAAAGGTTTAAAAAGCTTTACGTAGATTATCAAATAATGAGAATCTAAAATATCCTGTTTACACACGACCATTACATAATGGTTTACAATACAAATATGTTACATCGAAATCAGTTTCTTGAATGCAGTTTTTACACAATATCATACAAACATGGACTCCAAATCTTGTCCTTATTTTAGTATGCAACAGCGGAAGCTCTTAGTATTCACCTGAGAATAAACATGCTTTAAACGTCAAGAAAAATGTTGGTGAGTTATAGGTTTAACCTATATATATCAAATCGTAACAATAGACCACAAGATTTCATATTTCAATACACATTCCATACATAGAGATAAAAATCATTCATATGGTGAACACCTGGTAACCGACATTAACAAGATGCATATATAAGAATATCCCCATTATTCCGGGACACCCTTCGGATATGATATAAATTTTGAAGTACTAAAGCATCCGGTACTTTGGATGGGGTTTGTTAGGCCCAATAGATCTATCTTTAGGATTCGCGTCAATTAGGGTGTCTGTTCCCTAATTCTTAGATTACCAGACTTAATAAAAAGGGGCATATTCGATTTCGATAATTCAACCATAGAATGTAGTTTCACGTACTTGTGTCTATTTTGTAAATCATTTATAAAACCTGCATGTATTCTCATCCCAAAAATATTAGATTTTAAAAGTGGGACTATAACTCACTTTCACAGATTTTTACTTCGTCGGGAAGTAAGACTTGGCCACTGGTTGATTCACGAACCTATAACAATATATACATATATATCAAAGTATGTTCAAAATATATTTACAATACTTTTAATACATTTTGATGTTTTAAGTTTATTAAGTCAGCTGTCCTCGTTAGTAACCTACAACTAGTTGTCCACAGTTAAATGTACAGAAATAAATCAATAAATATTATATTGAATCAATCCACGACCCAGTGTATACGTGTCTCAGTATTGATTACAACTCAAACTATATATATATTTTGGAATCAACCTCAACCATGTATAGCTAACTCCAACATTACATATAGAGTGTCTATGGTTGTTCCGCAATATATATATATAGATGGGTCGACATGATAGGTCGAAACATTGTATATGTGTCTATGGTATCTCAAGATTACATAATATACAATATAAGTTGATTTGGTTATGGTTGGAATAGATTTATTACTAACTTTCACGTAGGTAAAATGAGTAGTTTTTATCAATCTTGTTTTACTCGCCATTTCTTCATTTCTAATCCGTTTTGAGTGATTCCAGTGGCCACGGTTTCGTATTGAACTTAACTTTATGAATCTAAATAGAAAAAGTATAAGTTTATAGTCAGAAATACAAGTTACAAGTTGTTTTTGAAAGAGGTAGTCATTTCCGTCGAAAGAACGACATCTTGATGACCATTTTGAAAAACATACTTTTCACTTTGAGTTTAACCATGATTTTTGGATATAGTTTCATGTTCATAAGAAAAATCATTTTTTCAGAAGTATAGATTTTAAATCAAAGTTCTTCTTAGGTTTTAATTATCCCAACCAAAACAGTCCCCGGTTTTACTACGACGGCGTATATCCAGTTTTATGGTGTTTATCTTGTTTTCGGGTTTTAAATCATTAAGTTAGCATATCATATAGATATAGAATATGTGTTTAGTTGATTTTAAAAGTCTAGTTAGAAGGATTAACTTTATTTGCGAACAAGTTTAGAATGAACTAAACTATGTTCTAGTGATTACAAGTTTATAACGTTGAATAAGACAGCTTTTTATGTATGAATCGAATGATGTTATGAACATCATTACTACCTCAAGTTCCTTAGATAAACCTACTGGAAATGAGAAAAATGGATCTAGCTTCAAAGGATCCTTGGATGGCTTGAATGTTCTTGAAGCAGAATCATGACACGAAAACAATTTCAAGTAAGATTTTCACTCGAAATAAGATTGTTATAGTTATAGAAATTGAATTAAAGTTTGAATATGATTATTACCTTGTATTAGAAAGATAACCTACTGTAAGTAACAAAGGTATCTTGATCTTAGATGATTACTTGGAATGGATTTAGAAAACTTGGAAGTAAACTTGCAATCTTGGAAGTATTCTTGATTTTATGAAACTAGAACTTTTGGAATTTATGAAGAACACTTAGAACTTGAAGATAGAACTTGAGAGAGATCAATTAGATGAAGAAAATTGAAGAATGAAAGTGTTTGTAGGTGTTTTTGGTCGTTGGTGTATGGATTAGATATAAAGGATATGTAATTTTGTTTTCATGTAAATAAGTCATGAATGATTACTCATATTTTTGTAATTTTATGAGATATTTCATGCTAGTTGCCAAATGATGGTTCCCACATGTGTTAGGTGACTCACATGGGCTGCTAAGAGCTGATCATTGCAGTGTATATATGATAAGGCTAAAAAGTAACATATATTTCATAGCAATATCCCTCCTAAATAATAGGTTTTCATATGTAATTGTATTATATTTTCATTGTAATTGTTTAAATAAATAAGTGCGAAGACAAAAGGCGAGAACGAAGATTTGAAGACACAAACGTCCAAAAAACTCAAATGTACAAGATACAATTCAAAAGGTTCAATTTATTGATGAAAAACGTCTAAAAATGACAAGAGTACAAGTTACAAAACGCAAAGTACAAGATAAAAAATTGTACGCAAGGACGTTCGAAAATCCGGAATTGGGACATGAGTCAACTCTCAACGCTCGACGCAACGGACCAAAAATTACAAGCCAACTATGCACAAAAATATAATATAATATATAAATAATTATATTAATTATTTATATTTTATATTTATATATTTATTATATCGGCAAGCTAGGAGCCAAAAGTTTGTGAGCTGGATTTTCAAACTCCACGACTCGCGGAGTTTGCAGGCATAAAACTCCACGACTCGCGGAGCTGTCAGAAATCAAAATGCCTATAAAAGGCCATGCATTCGTTCGATTTTAATATATAAAAAATATATAAATAAATAATAATAATAATACTAAATAATAAATATATATATATATATATATATATATATATATATATATATATATATATATATATATATATATATATATATATATATTATAGGGTAGTTTTATATTAGATTAGTTCGGGTTATGTAAAGGTTATTTTTACGGGTTTTAAAGTCGGAGCTCTGTCCGTGTACCACTACGCGATAAATAATCAATGTAAGCTATGTTCTCCTTTTTGAATTAATGTCTCGTAACTAAGTTGTTATTATGCTTATTTGAACCGAAGTAATCATTATGTTGGGCTAAAATACTAAAATTGGGTAATTGGGCTTTGTACCATAATTGGGGTTTGGACAAAAGAACGACACTTGTGGAAACTAGACTATGGGCTATTAATGGGCTTTATATTTGTTTAACTAAATGATAGTTTATTAATTTTAATATAAAGATTTACAATTGGACGTACCCATAAATAATCATATACACTCGATCGGACACGATGGGCGGGATATTTATATGTACGAATAATCGTTCATTTAACCGGATACGGGAATGGATTAATAGTCTATGGAATTATTAAAACAGGGGTGAAATTATGTACAAGGACACTTGGCGTAATTGTTAACAAAGTATTAAACCTTGGATTACACGCAGTCGATAACCTGGTGTAATTATTAAACAAAGTATTAAAACCTTGTTACAGTTTAAGTCCCCAATTAGTTGGAATATTTGACTTCGGACATAAGGATAATTTGACGAGGACACTCGCACTTTATATTTATGACTGATGGACCGTTATGGACAAAAACCAGATGGACTTATCAAATAATCCAGGACAAAGGACAATTAACCCATGAGAATAAACTAAAAATCAACACGTCAAACATCATGATTACGGAAGTTTAAATAAGCATAATATATTTTATTTCATTTTTCCTCGTACTTTTATTTATTGTCATTTTAATTATTGTTATTTATTTTATATTGTTATTTAAATATCGTCATTTACTATACGCTTCACTTAAAATATAAATCGACAAACCGGTCATTAAACGGTAAACCCCCTTTTATATATTATTATATATAATTATATATATTTTTTACAAATATAGTCGTTTAAAAATATAGTGTGCAATAAGCCCGCTCCCTGTGGAACGAACCGGACTTACTAAAAACTATACTACTCTACGATTAGGTACACTGCCTATAGTGTTGTAGCAAGGTTTAGGTATATCTCATTTGTAAATAAATAATTAAAACTTGTGTAATTTGTAACGTATTTCGTAGTAAAATATAGTACTATCACGTACCCCTCCGCTACCACATCAAGTTTTTGGCGCCGCTGCCGGGGACTCGGCGAAATGCTATATTTTTAATTTATTTTTCTATAAATATATTTATATATCATTTTAGAAAAATAATATAAAATTTAAAAAAAAAAACGTCTTTCAAACTCCACGACTCGCGGAGCAGCCCTGACGCGTCTGACAGAAACCCTAATCTGCATTAATTACGGAGTATTATTTATTATTATTAATTAATTTGTATTTAGGGTTAAATATTTAATTAATTTAGTACTTAATTTAAGTTTTAATTAATTTGTATTTTAAGTTTAATTAGTTTAATATATATAAAAATTAATACTTTTATAAAATAAAAATATAAAAATAATATTTTTATAAAAATAAATAATTTTTATAACTTTAAGTTTATTTTTATATTTTGTATCTTTTCATTTGTTTTAGCGTAATATTTGTATATTTTTCGTTCGTAGCTAGTTTTAAGACATAGTTTTTGCCGTAGCTTATTTTTATTTTCAATATTTTTAGGCTTTGCCGTAAAATCCCTTAAGTGCTTTTTTTTAGACTAAGATTTAGGTGCTTTAGAATTTTGCGACGCCGTTTTTCGCTTTAGTTTTAAATAGATTTTAGTGCATTTAAGTAATTGCCGTTTTCTGAATAAAATTGCATTTGCCTTTAGAACTTTAGGCGCAACTTTTTAGATATAATTTTTAGACTTTTAAGTTACGACTCGCTACTTTCTTATTTTTATTTTTCGACGTTTTTCGACGCGCATTCTTTTTCTTTCGTATTTCTCGACGCTTTAGTTTTTAGGACTTAGAAATTTTCTCTATTTCTTATCTAATATCTCAAACGGAAAGAAAAATTATTTAAGTGGTTAAATTAATGGACGTTGACAATTTTCTGCTTCGTAGTAATAGTTGGATTTGTTAGTGGCTGAGTTGTGAGCTTCCGATTTAAAGGGTTCTGGCTCCCTGCTGCATCTTTTGGCTATTCGAAACGTGGGCAAAAGCAGAAAAGTCTATTAATTGGACAACTTATATAAGTTTTTCTATTTTTATAACTAATAGGATAATTAGTAAATGCACCACATTGTAGCTAAAATTTGACCATCGCAATAAAATGGAAAATTTTGAAAACAAGGCTATGGAAACTCTTTTTGATATCCAAAATCAATTAAATCAATACTCTCAAACGGGTGTTGATGACAATTCGTTCGGTCAATCTTGGATCACGAATGACGAAACAATAACTGGTTGTGAAATCTGTGAAAATTATCACTCAACATGGGAATGTTATTATTACGTTCCTATGGAAAATTACGCACCCACGGAACCTGAATGGAATGATTATGAAGAATACAATTTAAATTGGGATTATTCCCAAGAATATTTCCAAACTCAACAACCAGTAGACGAGGAAAATTACGTGTCTGAAAATTTATTAGACAATATGAAAATCAAACTCGAAGAACTCAATGCTCAAAATGAACAAATGAGAGAGTTTGTAAACTGGCAAGCTGAAACTCTATCAGACTACACACCTGTTGATCTGAGGAGTATTGTGTAAGAAAATCTCATATCATCGAATTTTTATGAATTCGAGAGCTCCGAAATCACCAATTATCCCGATGATACTTTTTATTCAGTCTTACCAATTTCACAACATATCGACACATTAGCCTCTACCGACGAAATCATCGATCCATCAATGGATAAAGAAGAAGTAGGGGTGACAAATTGGTACTCTTGGGAATACGATAACGTTGAAAATTTTACCCCCGAGGCCAAACCGAACTTCACCATTCCACAACCTTCCAACCCAATATTCTCAATAGACGAGTCATCCACCGGAAATGAACTACGAGCTGTAATAGATAATGACACCTCGAATTTCACCCAATTGGGTAATAGAGGTGAAAACTTTGATCCTGAGAATAAAAGGAAGGAAATATTAGGAATTGTCCACCCTATAAAAATAAGTATGTCGGTGTATATCGATCCATTTGACCAAGAACCAGAAAAGAGACATATCCATTTACTAAAAGCTACACTTAAAAAAGAATTAAGTAGTGATGATCTGGTGAGTCTAAACTTTAAACCCATTGATATATTATACACCACCCAAAATGTAAATAACTGGCTCACTACTCTAATTCGTGGAACTCATTCTACCGACTTCACATGTCGTCAGCTAAGTGTGGGGAAGTTTAACCCCACTTAACGTTAAATTCGGGGTTTGGGTTAGTGCATAACTCGTTAATAAAAATGCATGATTAGGGTAAAAGACGCTTTTTCAAATATTAGTAAACAGTTCAGAAAAGCAGCAGTTTTTGAAAAAAAAAGCATGTGTGATAAAACAAGAAGGAATGAACGATGAGGCGCGACATCTATCATTCGACGAGCTTTGTAATTACAAACTAGGTATTTTCAATCATTTTTCTACACTAATCACCCTCATGAATTTATAATTAGAGTCTGATTTCATGCAAATGAGGGCATTGCATGATCTCAAGTGTGGGGAAGGGTTATAAATTCTCTCGGGTTTATACTTGATTTATTTGCCAAATTTTATGAAAATTTGAAAAATTTTCAACTAAATGAATTTAAAATCATATTTATATATATTTATAAACGGTGAAAACTAGGTGTTAATACCGAAATTATCGTTACCTCGGAAAGGACATAAATTGAGAAACACCCTAAAACGATTGAATTCATTTAAAATGGAATAAAGGAGAATAAAAAGGCAAAGAAAGAAACTAAGTGTGGGGAGAATGTACCAAGTTATTCAATTAACAACTATCTATCACATGTTTCTGTAAAGTTATTGCAGGTACTTTTATTTTGGACTATTTTAATCAGTTTTACCTGATTTACTGTAATATATTTGAAAGAAAAGATGGATCTACATGATGAATCAATTCCATCATTAAAAGGAAGTAAAGTCTTCTGAAAAAGACACGCGCTTCTTGATTTAGGTCAGGAAGTTGTCGTCCAGACCAGCTGTAGGTTGATGAAAAATCTAGAAAAGTCATCACTAAAATCAGCAGGAAATTCACGGACCTCAGCATCAAACAGGGTCGCCAGGTGGTCAGATTTATCCTAACCATGAGAAGGATTTATCTCGTACAATGGGGGGGCACCGTGCAAATTAGCTTGATAAGACAAATGAATCAGATCCCAGAAAGGATAATCTCTTTAAAAGATCAAAAATCAGCTTTTAAGCCTGATATTACTCAATCCTTGTGATTGACCTTAAATATTGAGAATTCAAACTCATGGAATTCAATGATATCTAAACTCGAGCTTCAACGAGAAAATATTTTGATCAAAATTACAAACCGATTTGTTTTCTGAAAACCTATTTTCAATGCATTCATTACCATTGAACGTAAAATCCTAGGAATTCACCTGGAATTCATTAGGTCACCTGAACCAAATCGGGTGTCAACCGTAAGAATGGTGGTTGCATAGCATGGTCAAAGACAGGACCTTGTGCCAGACCGAAAAATTATAAGGGTGAGCTTTACTATTGCTCCTACAAAGGATAGTAATTGCGTTCGACACGTTATAGACCATAATTAAAAGCATGTCAGGGGACATTGCCTTAACAGTTGCTTGTTCATCGCTTTCCTTTACAACCGGATGGTAGTTTATCGAAAGGTAATATACAGAACAAGTGAATTGGACGTGTTGCTTTCCTAATACAAGGTTAGCAAGTGGGTAACACAAAATCACAAGTGTTGAGCTAAAATTTTCAAATCTGAAACCCACACAACCCACAAAAATATTTTGCAAACATCGGTGAAGGGTTATTCCGGAAAACTTGTCTAGGGTAAAAGCTAGATTGAATTTTCAAAAGATCAAATGTTTTCATAAAGATCCAATTTCCTTAAAGGATCTAAATTTTTATAGTCATGTGGGACTGTAAACCACATTGTTACTATCATTGTTTATACCGCCATCTCAAAATCACTGATGTACAAAGTGTGAAGAATAAAGAAGTGATTCGTGTGATGTATTATATTATTTCAAGTTATGTATTGCTTGAGGACAAGCAACGCTCAAGTGTGGGGATATTTGATAAGGCTAAAAAGTAACATATATTTCATAGCAATATCCCTCCTAAATAATAGGTTTTCATATGTAATTGTATTATATTTTCATTGTAATTGTTTAAATAAATAAGTGCGAAGACAAAAGGCGAGAACGAAGATTTGAAGACACAAACGTCCAAAAAACTCAAATGTACAAGATACAATTCAAAAGGTTCAATTTATTGATGAAAAACGTCTAAAAATGACAAGAGTACAAGTTACAAAACGCAAAGTACAAGATATAAAATTGTACGCAAGGACGTTCGAAAATCCGGAACCGGGACATGAGTCAACTCTCAACGCTCGACGCAACGGACCAAAATTACAAGTCAACTATGCACAAAAATATAATATAATATATAAATAATTATATTAATTATTTATATTTTATATTTATATATTTATTATGTCGACAAGCTAGGAGCCAAAAGTTTGTGAGCTGGATTTTCAAACTCCACGACTCGCGGAGTTTGCAGGCATAAAACTCTATGACTCGCGGAGCTGTCAGAAATCAAAATGCCTATAAAAGGCCATGCATTCGTTCGATTATAATATATAAAGAATATATAAATAAATAATAATAATACTAAATAATAAATAAATATATATATATATATATATATATATATATATATATATATATATATATATATATATATATATATATAGTATAGGGTAGTTTTATATTAGATTAGTTCGGGTTATGTAAAGGTAATTTTTACGGGTTTTAAAGTCGGAGCTCTGTCTGTGTACCACTACGCGATAAATAATCAATGTAAGCTATGTTCTCCTTTTTGAATTAATGTCTCGTAACTAAGTTGTTATTATGCTTATTTGAAACGAAGTAATCATTATGTTCGGCTAAAATACTAAAATTGGGTAATTGGGCTTTGTACCATAATTGGGGTTTGGACAAAAGAACGACACTTGTGGAAATTAGACTATGGGCTATTAATGGGCTTTATATTTGTTTAACTAAATGATAGTTTGTTAATTTTAATATAAAGATTTACAATTGGACGTACCCATAAATAACCATATACACTCGATCGGACACGATGGGCGGGATATTTATATGTACGAATAATCGTTCATTTAACCGGACACGGGAATGGATTAATAGTCTATGGAATTATTAAAACAGGGGTGAAATTATGTACAAGGACACTTGGCGTAATTGTTAACAAAGTATTAAACCTTGGATTACACGTAGTCGATAACCTGGTGTAATTATTAAACAAAGTATTAAAATCTTGTTACAGTTTAAGTCCCCAATTAGTTGGAATATTTGACTTCGGACATAAGGATAATTTGACGAGGACACTCGCACTTTATATTTATGACTGATGGACCGTTATGGACAAAAACCAGATGGACTTATCAAATAATCCAGGACAAAGGACAATTAACCCATGAGAATAAACTAAAAATCAACACGTCAAACATCATGATTACGGAAGTTTAAATAAGCATAATATATTTTATTTCATTTTTCCTCGTACTTTTATTTATTGTCATTTTAATTATTGTTATTTATTTTATATTGTTATTTAAATATCGTTATTTACTATACGCTTCACTTAAAATATAAATCGACAAACCGGTCATTAAACGGTAAACCCCCTTTTATATATTATTATATATAATTATATATATTTTGTACAAATATAGTCGTTTAAAAATATAGTGTGCAATAAGCCCGCTCCCTGTGGAACGAACCGGACTTACTAAAAACTATACTACTCTACGATTAGGTACACTGCCTATAGTGTTGTAGCAAGGTTTAGGTATATCCCATTTGTAAATAAATAATTAAAACTTGTGTAATTTGTAACGTATTTCGTAGTAAAATATAGTACTATCACGTACCCCTCCGCTACCACATCAATATACCAATAAAACATACATCTAAAAGCTGTGTATTGTACGAGTACGAATACGGGTGCATACGACTAGATTTGTTGATGAAACTGAACGAAGATGTAATTGTAAGCATTTTTGTTAAGTAGAAGTATTTTGATAAGTGTCTTGAAGTCTTTCAAAAGTGTATAAATACATATTAAAACACTACATGTATATACATTTTAACTGAGTCATTAAGTTATCGTTAGTCGTTATATGTAAATGTTGTTTTGAAACCTTTAGGTTAACGATCTTGTTAAATGTTGTTAACCCAATATTTATAATCTCAAATGAGATTTTAAATTATTATATTATCATGATATTATGATGTACGAATATCTCTTAATATGATCTATATACATTAAATGTCGTTACAACGATAATCGTTACATATATGTCTCGTTTCAAAATCATTAAGTTAGTAGTCTTATTTTTACATATGTAGTTCATTGTTAATACACTTAATGATATATTTACTTATAATTTAACATAATTAACCAAGTGTATCAATATCTTAATATGATTCATATGTACCTAGTAAGACGTTATAACGATAATCGTTATATATATCGTTTTCGAGTTTCTTAATTTAATAGTCTCATTTTTATGTATATAACTCATTGTTAAAATACCTAATGAGATACATACTTATAATAAAATCATGTTAACTATATATATAACCATATATATGTCATCGTATAGTTTTTACAAGTTTTAACGTTCGTGAATCACCGGTCAACTTGGGTGGTCATTTGTCTATATGAAACCTATTCCAATTAATCAAGTCTTAATAAGTTTGATTGCTTAACATGTTGGAAACACTTAATCATGTAAATATCAATTTCATTTAATATATATAAACATGGAAAAGTTCGGGTCACTACAGTACCTACCCGTTAAATAAATTTCGTCCCGAAATTTTAAGCTGTTGAAAGTGTTGACGAATCTTCTAGAAATAGATGCGGGTATTTCTTCTTCATCTGATCTTCACGCTCCCAGGTGAACTCGGGTCCTCTACGAGCATTCCATCGAACCTTAACAATCGGTATCTTGTTTTGTTTAAGTCTCTTAACCTCACGATCCATTATTTCGACGGGTTCTTCAATGAATTGAAGTTTTTCATTGATTTGGATTTCGTCCAACGGAATAGTGAGATCTTCTTTAGCAAAACATTTCTTCAAATTTGAGACGTGGAAAGTGTTATGTACAGCCGCGAGTTGTTGAGGTAGCTCCAGTTGGTAAGCTACTGGTCCGACACGATCTATAATCTTGAATGGTCCAATGTACCTTGGATTTAGTTTCCCCCGTTTACCAAATCGAACAACGCCTTTCCAAGGTGAAACCTTAAGCATGAATATTTCTCCAATTTCAAACTCTATATCTTTTCTTTTACTGTCCGCGTAGCTCTTTTGTCGACTCTGGGCGGTTTTCAATCTTTGTTGAATTTGGATGATTTTCTCGGTAGTTTCTTGTATTATCTCCGGACCCGTAATCTGTCTATCCCCCACTTCATTCCAACAAATCGGAGACCTGCACTTTCTACCATAAAGTGCCTCAAACGGCGCCATCTC
Source organism: Rutidosis leptorrhynchoides (assembly GCF_046630445.1). Lineage (NCBI taxonomy): Eukaryota > Viridiplantae > Streptophyta > Magnoliopsida > Asterales > Asteraceae > Rutidosis > Rutidosis leptorrhynchoides. Next base: position 274,448,056 of record NC_092333.1, on the reverse strand, counting down.
AATACTAGAATGATAACTGTTGTTGTAGGAAAATTCTACTAACGGTAGGTGTCGATCCCAACTGTTTCCGAAATCAATAACACATGCTCGTAGCATGTATTCAAGCGTTTGTATCATCCTTTCGCTCTGCCCATCAGTTTGTGGATGATAGGCAGTACTCATGTCTAGACAAGTTCCTAATGCTTGCTGTAATGTCTGCCAGAATCTTGAAATAAACCTGCCATCCCTATCAGAGATAATAGAGATTGGTATTCCATGTCTGGAGAAGACTTCCTTCAAATACAGTCGTGCTAACTTATCCATCTTGTCATCTTCTCTTATTGGCAGGAAGTGTGCTAATTTGGTGAGATGATCAACTATTACCCAAATAGTATCAAAACCACTTGCAGTCCTTGGCAATTTAGTGATGAAATCCATGGTAATGTTTTCCCATTTCCATTCTGGGATTTTGGGTTGTTGAAGTAGACGTGATGGTTTCTGATGCTCAGCTTTGAACTTAGAACACGTCAAACATTCTCCTACGTATTTAGCAACATCGGCTTTCATACCCGGCCACCAAAAATGTTTCTTGAGATCCTTGTACATCTTCCCCGTTCCAGGATGTATTGAGTATCTGGTTTTATGAGCTTCTCTAAGTACCATTTCTCTCATATCTCTAAATTTTGGTACCCAAATCCTTTCAGCCCTATACCGGGTTCCGTCTTCCCGAATATTAAGATGCTTCTCCGATCCTTTGGGTATTTCATCCTTTAAATTTCCCTCTTTTAAAACTCCTTGTTGCGCCTCCTTTATTTGAGTAGTAAGGTTATTGTGAATTATTATATTCATAGATTTTACTCGAATGGGTTCTCTGTCCTTCCTGCTCAAGGCGTCGGCTACCACATTTGCCTTCCCCGGGTGGTAACGAATCTCAAAGTCGTAATCATTCAACAATTCAATCCACCTACGCTGCCTCATATTCAGTTATTTCTGATTAAATATGTGTTGAAGACTTTTGTGGTCGGTATATATAATACTTTTGACCCCATATAAGTAGTGCCTCCAAGTTTTTAATAAAAAAAACAACCGCGCCTAATTCCAAATCACGCGTCGTATAATTTTGTTCATGAATCTTCAATTGTCTAGACGCATAAGCAATCACCTTCATTCATTGCATTAATACACAACCGAGACCTTGCTTTGATGCGTCACAATAAATCACAAAATCATCATTCCCTTCAGGCAATGACAATATAGGTGCCGTAGTTAGCTTTTTCTTCAATAACTGAAACGCTTTCTCTTGTTCATCCTTCCATTCAAATTTCTTCCCTTTATGCGTTAATGCAGTCAAGGGTTTTGCTATTCTGGAAAAGTCTTGGATGAACCTTCTGTAGTAACCAGCTAGTCCTAAAAACTGGCGTATGTGTTTCGGAGTTTTCGGGGTTTCCCACTTTTCAACAGTTTCTATCTTTGCCGGATCCACCTTAATACCTTCTTTGTTCACTATGTGACCGAGGAATTGAACTTCTTCTAACCAAAATGCACACTTTGAAAATTTAGCATACAATTCTTCCTTCCTCAATACTTCTAACACCTTTCTCAAATGTTCACCGTGTTGTTGGTCATTCTTTGAGTAAATAAGTATGTCATCAATGAAAACAATGACAAACTTGTTAAGGTATGGTCCACACACTCGGTTCATAAGGTCCATGAACACAGCTGGTGCATTAGTTAAACCAAACGGCATGACCATAAACTCGTAATGATCGTAACGTGTTCTGACAGTAGTCTTTGGAATATCATCTTCTTTCACCCGCATTTGATGATACCCAGAACGTAAGTCAATATTTGAGTAAACAGACGAGCCTTATAGTTGATCAAATAAGTTGTCGATTCTCGGTAGTGGGTAGCGGTTCTTGATGGTAAGTTTGTTCAACTCTCGGTAGTCGATACACAACCTGAATGTACCATCTTTCTTCTTGAGAAACAAAACAGGAGCTCCCCACGGTGATGTGCTTGGTCAAATGAAACCACTCTCTAAAAGTTCTTGTAATTGGCTTTGCAGTTCTTTCATCTCGCTGGGTGTGAGTCTGTAAGGAGCACGAGCTATTGGTGCAGCTCCTGGTACAAGATCTATTTGAAATTCAACGGATCGATGTGGGGGTAATCCCGGTAATTCTTTCGGAAATACATCGGGAAATTCTTTTGCGACGGGAACATCATTGATGCTCTTTTCTTCAGTTTGTACTTTCTCGACGTGTGCTAGAACAGCATAGCAACCTTTTCTTATTAGTTTTTGTGCCTTCAAATTACTAATAAGATGTAGCTTCGTGTTGCCCTTTTCTCCGTACACCATTAAGGGTTTTCCTTTTTCTCGTATAATGCGAATTAAATTTTTGTAACAAACGATCTCTGCTTTCACTTCTTTCAACCAGTCCATACCGATTATCACATCAAAACTCCCTAACTCTACTAGTATCAAGTCAATATTAAATGTTTCGCTAACCAGTTTAATTTCTCGGTTCCGACATATATTATCTGCTGAAATTAATTTACCATTTGCTAATTCGAATAAAAATTTACTATCCAAAGGCGTCAATGGACAATTTAATTTAGCACAAAAATCTCTACTCATATAGCTTCTATCCGCACCCGAATCAAATAAAACGTAAGCAGATTTATTGTCAATAAGAAACGTACCCGTAACAAGCTCCGGGTCTTCCTGTGCCTCTGCCGCATTAATATTGAAAACTCTTCCGTGGTCTTGTCCATTCGTGTTCTCCTGGTTCGGGAAATTTCTAATAATGTGGCCCGGTTTTCCACATTTATAACAAACTACATTGGCATAACTTGCTCCGACACTACTTGCTCTGCCATTACTCGTTCCGACACCATTTGTTCCTTTCGTTCTGTTAACCCCTAGTTCGTAGACCTCACACTTCGCCGCGCTATGACCATTTCTTTTACACTTGTTGCAAAATTTGGTGCAGAACCCCGAGTGATACTTTTCACACCTTTGGCATAGCTGCTTCTGATTATTTTTGTTGTTGCGGTTATTATTGTTGTTAAGATGATTGTTGTAGTTGATGTTGTTGTTGTTGTTGTTGTTGTTGTTGGGCCGTTTGTTGTAGTTGCGATTGATGTTGCGATTGTTAGGATAGTTGTTGCGATTATTGTTGTAATTACTGTTGTTGTTGTATTGGTGATTCTTATCACTGTTTTCCTCCCACTTTCTTTTGACTTGCTTCACATTGGCCTCTTCAGCAGTCTGTTCTTTAATTCTTTCTTCAATCTAGTTAACTAGTTTGTGAGCCATTCTACATGCCTGTTGTATGGAGGCGGGCTCGTGTGAACTTATATCTTCTTGGATTCTTTCCGGTAATCCTTTCACAAACGCGTCGATCTTCTCTTTCTCATCTTCGAACGCTCCCGGACACAATAGGCATAATTCTGTGAATCGTCTTTCGTACGTGGTAATATCAAATCCTTGGGTTCGTAACCCTCTAAGTTCTGTCTTGAGCTTATTGACCTCGGTTCTGGGACAGTACTTCTCGTTAATCAAGTGCTTGAATGCTGACCATGGTAGTGGGTAAGCATCATCTTGTCCCACTTGCTCTAGATAGGTATTCCACCAAGTTAACGCAGAACCTGTGAAGGTATGCGTAACGTACTTCACTTTATCCTCTTCAGTACACTTACTTATGGCAAACACCGATTCGACCTTCTCGGTCCACCGTTTCAATCCGATCTGTCCTTTGGTTCCATCAAATTCCAAAGGTTTGCAGGCAGTGAATTCTTTGTAGGTGCATCCTACACGATTTCCTGTACTGCTAGATCCATGGTTATTGTTGGTATGTTGCGCGGCCTATACTGCGGCTATGTTTGAAGCAAGAAAGGCACGAAATTAATCTTCACTCATATTCAAGGTGTGTAGAGTAGTCGGTGCCATTTCCTTCAAAATAGTCAAATGAAACGAGTTAATCATATAGAATATCAAGAGTAGTCAATAGTATTTCGTAGCGTAATATGAACTTATTTATAAAAGCTCTTTCTTCATATTAGCGTTTTATACTCTTTAATTCGGGTAGTACCTACCCGTTAAGTTCATACTTAGTAGCTAACATACCATTTCAACTACTACAATTCTATATGAAAAACTAATCACAAAAAAATATATATATCATATTCAAACCTTTATACAATAACTTGCAAACTTACAATACCGCTATTTTACATATAGCATGAAATATAGCACATAAAACTTTGATACAAAGTAGTTGCGAAGATAATTCTGGTTAATAAATAAGGCGTTCAGCAAAGGCAACAAAGACAAGTAATTCATACGTCCAGAAACAAGTCATGCATTCTGGTTTTACTAATACCACTTCCCATCCTTGGTCTTGTGGAACGTAACCGTTGTGACCGATAGTATGACAACGTGTTGTAACGTCGTCAAAAGGACGAAGGTTACGTAATGACCAACAGCCTCGTAATAACCTAAAAACCTCATTTCTTACCCCAATTACCGACTCCGTCACTTGTGGAAACGTTTTGTTTAATAGTTGTAGCCCGATGTTCTTTTTCTCACTTTGGTGAGAAGCGAACATTACTAACCTGTAAGCATATCATGCTTCTTTATGTTGCATGTTAGCCGCTTTTTCTAAATCATGAAGTCCTATATTCGGATACATTGACTCAAAATAATTTCTTAACCCGTTGCGTAAAATAGCATTTGGGTTCCCCGCAATATATGCGTCAAAGTAAACACATCGTAACTTATGGGTTTCCCAATGTGATATCCCCCATCTTTCAAACGAAAGCCTTTTATAAACCAAGGCATTCTTGGAACGTTCTTCGAATGTCTTACAAACTGATTTTGCCATAAATAGTTGTGCCGAGGAATTCTGACCGACTCTAGACAAGATTTCATCAATCATGTCTCCGGGTAAGTCTTCTAAAATATTGGGTTGTCTATCCATTTTGTGTTTTTATACTGCAAAATAGACAAGAGTTAGATTCATAAAAGATACTTATTAATACAAGCAATTTTTACATATATCGTAAAGCATAAGCACACTATATTACATATATTACACCGCACAAATACAACTATCTTATTCCGACTCACTCGTTTCTTCTTTTTCGAACTTGGTTCTTTTTGCTAAGTTTTTAGGGATATATGATGTTCCCCTAATACGAGCCATCGTTTTCCACATTGGTCTAGAAAAACCTGGTGGTTTAGAGGTTCCCGGGTTATTGTTACAACTTAAGAAATACGGGTGTTGACGATACATATAAAGTTCATCGGGGTTGGAATCAGATTTCTCTATTTTTATGCCCTTTCCCTTATTGTTCTCTTTTTACTTTTTAAATTCAGCTGGGGTAATTTCTATAACATCATCGGAATCCTCGTCGGGATCCGATTCATCGGAGAATTGGTAATCCTCCCAATATTTTGCTTCCTTGGCGGAAACACCGTTGACCATAATTAACCTTGGTCGGTTGGTTGAGGATTTTCTTTTACTTAACCGTTTTATTATTTCCCTCACCGGTTCTATTTCTTCTTCCGGTTCCTCCTCCTCCGGTTCTGATTCTTCTTCCGATTCAGATTCTTCTTCCGGTTCCTCTTCGGGAACTTGTGAATCAGTCCACGAATCATTCCAAATTACATTTGACTCTTCATTATTATTAGGTGAGTCAATGGGACTTGTATTAGAGGTAGACATCTATCACATAATATCAAACACGTTAAGAGATTAATATATCACATAATATTCACATGTTAAAAATATATAGTTTCCAACAAAATTTGTAAAGCAATCATTTTTCAAGTAAACACGGTCGAAGTCCAGACTCACTAATGCATCCTAACAAACTCAATAAGACACACTAATGCAAAATTCTGGTTCTCTAAGACCAACGCTCGAATACCAACTGAAATGACCCGTTCTTATTGATTAAAAACGTTCCATATTAATTGATTTTGTTGCGAGGTTTTGACCTCTATAAGAGACGTTTTTTCAAAGACTGCATTCATTTTTAAAACAAACCATAACCTTTATTTCATAAATAAAGGTTTAAAAAGCTTTAAGTAGATTATCAAATAATGATAATCTAAAATATCCTGTTTACACACGACCATTACATAATGGTTTACAATACAAATATGTTACATCGAAATCAGTTTCTTGAATGCAGTTTTTACACAATATCATACAAACATGGACTCCAAATCTTGTCCTTATTTTAGTATGCAACAGCGGATGCTCTTAGTATTCACCTGAGAATAAACATGCTTTAAACTTCAACAAAAATGTTGGTGAGTTATAGGTTTAACCTATATATATCAAATCGTAACAATAGACCACAAGATTTCATATTTCAATACACATCCCATACATAGAGATAAAAATCATTCATATGGTGAACACCTGGTAACCGACATTAACAAGATGCATATATAAGAATATCACCATCATTCCGGGACACCCTTCGGATATGATATAAATTTCGAAGTACTAAAGCATCCGGTACTTTGGATGGGGTTTGTTAGGCCCAATAGATCTATCTTTAGGATTCCCGTCAATTAGGGTGTCTGTTCCCTAATTCTTAGATTACCAGACTTACTAAAAAGGGGCATATTCGATTTTGATAATTCAACCATAGAATGTAGTTTCACGTACTTGTGTCTATTTTGTAAATCATTTATAAAACCTGCATATATTCTCATTCCAAAAATATTAGATTTTAAAAGTGGGACTATAACTCACTTTCACAGATTTTTACTTCGTCGGGAAGTAAGACTTGGCCACTGGTTTATTCACGAACCTATAACAATATATACATATATATCAAAGTATGTTCAAAATATATTTACAATACTTTTAATACATTTTGATGTTTTAAGTTTATTAAGTCAGCTGTCCTCGTTAGTAACCTACAACTAGTTGTCCACAGTTAGATGTACAGAAATAAATCGATAAATATTATCTTGAATCAATCCACGACCCAGTGTATACGTATCTCAGTATTGATCACAACTCAAACTATATATATATTTTGGAATCAACCTCAACCCTGTATAGCTAACTCCAACATTCACATATAGAGTGTCTATGGTTGTTCCGCAATATATATACAGATGGGTCGACATGATAGGTCAAAACATTGTATACGTGTCTATGGTATCTCAAGATTACATAATATACAATATAAGTTGATTAGGTTATGGTTGGAATAGATTTATTACTAACTTTCACGTAGGTAAAATGAGTAGTTTTTATCAATCTTGTTTTACTCACCATTTCTTCGTTTCTAATCCGTTTTGAGTGATTCCAGTGGCCACAGTTTCGTATTGAATTTAAATTTATGAATCTAAATAGAAAAAGTATAAGTTTATAGTCTGAAATACAAGTTACAAGTTGTTTTTGAAAGAGGTAGTCATTTCCGTCGAAAGAACGACATCTTGATGACCATTTTGAAAAACATACTTTCACTTTGAGTTTAACCATGATTTTTGGATATAGTTTCATGTTCATAAGAAAAATAATTTTTCTATAAGTATAGCTTTTAAATCAAAGTTCTTCTTAGCTTTTAATTATCCCAACCAAAACAGCACCCGGTTTTACTACGACGGCGTATATCCAGTTTTATGGTGTTTATCGTGTTTCCGGGTTTTAAATCATTAAGTTAGCATATCATATAGATATAGAATATGTGTTTAGATGATTTTAAAAGTCTAGTTAGAAATATTAACTTTATTTGCGAACAAGTTTAGAATTAACTAAACTATGTTCTAGTGATTACAAGTTTATAACGTTGAATAAGACAGCTTTTTATGAATGAATCGAATGATGTTATGAACATCATTACTACCTCAAGTTCCTTGGATAAACCTACTGGAAATGAGAAAAATGGATCTAGCTTCAAAGGATCCTTGGAAGGCTTGAAAGTTCTTGAAGCAGAATCATGACACAAAAAAAATTTCAAGTAAGATTTCCACTCGAAATAAGATTGTTATAGTTATAGAAATTGAATTAAAGTTTGAATATGATTATTACCTTGTATTAGAAAGATAACCTACTGTAATTAACAAAAGTTTCTTGATCTTGGATGATTACTTGGAATGGATTTAGAAATCTTGGAAGTAAACTTGCAATCTTGGAAGTATTCTTGATTTTATGAAACTAGAACTTTTGAAATTTATGAAGAACACTTAAAACTTGAAGATAGAACTTGAGAGAGATCAATTAGATGAAGAAAATTGAAGAATGAAAGTGTTTGTAGGTATTTTTGGTCGTTGGTGTATGGATTAGATATAAAGGATATGTAATTTTGTTTTCATGTAAATAAGTCATGAATGATTACTCATATTTTTGTAATTTTATGAGATATTTCATGCTAGTTGCCAAATGATGGTTCCCACATGTGTTAGGTGACTCACATGGGCTGCTAATAGCTGACCATTGGAGTGTATATATCAATAGTACATACATCTAAAAGCTGTGTATTGTACGAGTACGAATACGGGTGCATACGAGTAGATTTGTTGATGAAACTGAACGAGGATGTAATTGTAAGCATTTTTGTTAAGTAGAAGTATTTTGATAAGTGTATTTAAGTCTTTAAAAAGTGTATAAATACATATTAAAACACTACATGTATATACATTTTAACTGAGTCGTTAAGTCATCGTTAGTCGTTACATGTAAATGTTGTTTTGAAACCTTTAGGTTAACGATCTTGTTAAATGTTGTTAACCCAATGTTTATAATCTCAAATGAGATTTTAAATTATTATATTATCATGATATTATGATGTACAAATATCTCTTAATATGATCTATATACATTAAATGTCGTTACAACGATAATCGTTACATATATGTCTCGTTTCAAAATCATTAAGTTAGTAGTCTTATTTTTACATATGTAGTTCATTTATAATACACTTAATGATATATTTACTTATCATTTAACATAATTAACCAAGTATATCAATATCTTAATATGATTCATATGTACCTAGTAAGAAGTTATAACGATAATCGTTATATATATATCGTTTTCGAGTTTCTTAATTTAACAGTCTCATTTTTATGTATATAACTCATTGTTAAAATACCTAATGAGATACATACTTATAATAAAATTATGTTAACTATATATATAACCATATATATGTCATCGTATAGTTTTTACAAGTTTTAACGTTCGTGAATCACCGGTCAACTTGGGTGGTCATTTGTCTATATGAAACCTATTCCAATTAATCAAGTCTTAATAAGTTTGATTGCTTAACATGTTGGAAACACTTAATCATGTAAATATCAATTTCATTTAATATATATAAACATGGAAAAGTTCGGTTCACTACACGTATGTCACATTTTGATGTTTTTACACGAGCGGGAGGACACTCCTATACACATATTGACAGAGCCGAGCTTCGTATCATTCATAGATTTTTGGCTAACTCGATTACACAGAGAGGTCACAATAAGGAAAAAATGACCTTACATGATTTATTCTACCTAAAGTATATCCCTTACTGTGTTGGTTTTTATTTATCTAAAATGGTAGAAGGAATGCAGGACGGGCGTATAATAGGAGGAGGTATTTTTGTTACTCTCATTCGAGAGTATTTAGGTGTTGATAGGAACCAAGGGGGTCCATTACAGCTTTGTAGAGAACAGGTTGAGCCATTAGGATTGAAAGTTTATGTGGGTGCTAAGGTATTGAAAAGTAGAAGCAACCAGGTAGTACCCTATGAGGGCCCTCATCCTCAGGTAGAGAGAGGCTCAGACGAGAAAATGGAGGAGACGGAAAACATTAGGGATGTCTTACGAGATGCTATTCTTGACGTCCAAGTTCGTATAGATGAGGAAGCAATGACGAGCGCGGCCAGACATAGTATGTATGAGCAGTGGAACTCCAAGCGAGTATACGAGGATTATAGGCGATGCCAACACGATAGCTGGTTAGTTCATCAGCACTAAATCATGAGCCAGCTATCATATCAGGTACCAAATAATTACGTGCCTACTCGACCTGCTCATTTTCCGCTACACAGCCCCGACATCCGACCACCCTTTAACCGGTATGACTATAACCAAGCCTATCAGGACACCTATAACCAACAATGGAACCCACCTGACGAGATGAACTGGAACCCCTATCCAGACTGATTTAGTTCCATTGGTTATTTTTATGATTTTTATGTTTTTATCTTTTTAATTATTCATGTTTAAACTTATGTTATTGGATATATTTATGTAATTTTTATCATTTTTATTATTATTGTGTACTAATATTTCACATTTAGGATTTGAAAGTGGGATATTAATTCCCATTTCAAATTGCCATGCATGTTTATATTTGTATGTATGTATATTGTCGATTGTACAAAACAGGGTAAAACAGCGCATTTTCAAAGACTGGCATTAAGTTCAGCAAAAGCTACTAATTTTAACGACAAGATGAAAAATAAATGTGATGTAACAACAAGATGGAATGAACAAATGATGTGCACCATTTATTATTCAGCAAACAAACGCCAATATGTTTGGAAACTTTGATAAAATTTAATCATTTTTCTACGCTAATCACCCTCAATAATTTAAATTGTTACTGATTTCTTGCAAATGAGGGCATTGTAAGATCTTAAGTGTGGGAAGGGGTTAAATTCTTTCAGAATTTTAAAAAAAAAATTTAACTTAAAACACTTGGTTACCATTAAAAATACTAGTAAAGCAGTAGTTGTATTAGAATCTAGTGCTCTCTGATAACAAAGAACAGCCTTAGTCTTATATACTGACTACCCACTTCTAGTAAAAAATTTCAAAATTTTCAATTAAATGAACTCAAAATCATGTTTAAACATATTTATGAATGATAAAACTAGGTGTTAACACCGAAATTATTGTTACCTCGGAAAGGACATAAATTGAGAAACAAACCAAAATGTTAGAATTCATTTAAAATGGAATAGAGGACAATAAAAAGGAAAATAAAAGCCAAGTGTGGGAAAATTTACCAAGTTATTTTAAACATATGTCACATATTTCTGTAACAAATAATTGAAGATACTTTTGCTTTGGATTAAAATAAAATGTTTTACCCGATTTACTGTAAGAAAGATGGATCTACACGATGAATCAATTCCATCATTAAAAGGAAGTAAGGTCTTCCGAAAAAGAAACGCGCTTCTTGATTTAGGTCATGAACTGGTCGTTCAGACCAGCTGTAGGTTGACGAAAAATCTAGAAAAGTCATCTCTAAAATCAGCAGGAAATCCACGGACCTCAGCATCAAACAGCGTCACTAAGTGGTCAGACTTATCCTAACCATGAAAGGATCTGTCTCGTAAAATGGGGAGGACGCCGTGCAAAATTAGCTGGATAAGACTAATGAATCAGATCCCCAGAAAGGATAATCTCCTTAAAGATAAAAAATCAGCTTTTAAGACTGATATTACTCAATCCTAGAGATTGACCTTAAAGATTGAGAATTATAAACTCATAGAATTCGATGATATCTAAACTCGAGCTTGAACGAGAAAATATTTTGATCAAAATTACAAACCGATTTGTTTTCTGAAAACCCATTTTCAATGCGTTCATTACCTTTGAACGTAAAATCCTAGGAATTCACCTGGAATTCATTAGGTCACATGAACCAAATCAGGTGTCAACCGTAAGAACGGTGGTTGCATAGCATGGTCAAAGACAGGACCTTGTGCCAGACCAAAAAATTATAAGGGTGAGCTTTACTATTGCTCCTACCAAGAATAGTAATTGCATCCGACACGTTATAAGACCATAATTAAAAGCATGTCACGGGACATTACCTTAACAGTTGCTTGTTCAATGCTTTCCTTTACAATCGGACGGTAGTTTACCAAAAGGTAATATATGGAGCAAGTATACTGGACGTGTTGCTTTCCCAATACAAGGTTAACAAGTGGGTGACACAAAACCGAAAGTTTTGAGCTAAAATTTTCAAATCTGAAACCCACCAAACCCACAAAAAGAATTTGCAAACACCGGTGAAGGGTTATTCCGGAAAACTTATCTAGGGTAAAAACTAGATTGAATTTTCAAAAAGATCAAATGTTTTCATAAAGATCCAATTTCCTTAAGGAATCTAAATTTTCATAGTCATGTGGGACTTTAAACCACATCGTTACTACCATTGTTTATACCGCCGTATAGAAATCACTGATGTACAAAGTGTGAAGAATAAAGAAGTGATTCTAGTATATTTCAAGACTATATTGCTTGAGGACAAGCAACACTCAAGTGTGGGAATATTTGAAAATGCTAAAAACGAACATATATTTCATAGCATTATCCCTCAAGAAAGACAAGCTTTTAGTTGCAATTGTTCTATTTACAAGTGATATTCGTTTAAATAATAAAAGGTGAAGACAAAAGACAGATTCGACGAATTGAAGACGCAAACGACCAAAAAGCTCAAAAGTACAAAGTACAATCAAAGAGGTTCCAATTATTGATAAGAAACGTCTCAGAATTACAAGAGTACAAGATTCAAAACGCAAAGTACAAGATATTAAATTGTATGCAAGGACGTTCGAAAATCCGGAACCGGGACCAGAGTCAACTCTCACCGCTCGACGCAATGGACTAAAAATTACAAGTCAACGGAGTACAAGAATATAATATAATATATATATATATATAATTAAATTTAATTATATATATTATATTATATAATAAATAAATAAGCAGTCCACGTTTTTAAAGACTTTTGAGCCTCCCCAGCTGGTCATGCGATCGCATGGCCTTGAAGGGCAAAGCTCATGCGATCGCATGAGCTCCTTTTCCAGCCCACATGCCTATAAAAATTCGCAGTCTGGTGAACATCATATATCATATATCCATCCATCCAACTCTAAACGCATTATATATATATTTATATTATAATTTTAATTTCTAATAATAAGGGTATGTTAGCGAATGTTGTAAGGGTGTAAGTCGAAATTCTGTCCGTGTAACGCTACACTATTTTTAATCATTGTAAGTTATGTTCAACCTTTTTACATTAATGTCTCGTAGCTAAGTTATTATTATGCTTATTTAAGCCGAAGTAATCATGATGTTATGCTAAAAATACTAAAATTAGGTAATTGGGCTTTGTACCATAATTGGGATTTGGACAAAAGAACGACACTTGTGGAAATTAGACTATGGGCTATTAATGGGCTTTATATTTGTTTAACTAAATGATAGTTTGTTAATTTTAATAAAAAGATTTACAATTGGATGTACCTATAAATAACCACATACACTCGATCGAACAAGATGGGCGGGATATTTATATGTACGAATAATCGTTCATTTAACCGGATACGGGAATGGATTAATAGTCACTAGAATTATTAAAACAGGGGTGAAATTATGTACAAGGACACTTGGCATAGTTGATAACAAAGTATTAAAACCTTGGGTTACACTCAGTCGATATCCTGGTGTAATTATTAAACAAAGTATTAAGACCTTATTACAGTTTAAATCCCCAATTAGTTGGAATATTTGACTTCGGGTATAAGGATAATTTGACGAGGATACTCGCACTTTATATTTATGACTGATGGACAGTTATGGACAAAAACCAGACGGACATATTGAATAATCCAGGACAAAGGACAATTAACCCATGGGCATAAAACTAAAATCAACGCGTCAAACATCATGATTACGGAAGTTTAAATAAGCATAATTCCTTTATTTTCATATTTAATTGCACTTCTAATTATCGCACTTTTATTTATTGTCATTGTATTTAATTGCACTTTTAATTTTCGTACTCTTTAATTATCGCAATTTTATTGTATCGCACTTTTATTTATCGCAATTTCATTATCGTTATTTACCTTACGCTTTAAATTAAGTCTTTTATTTATTTAATATTTTACATTAGGTTTTAACTGCGACTAAAGTTTTAAAAATCGACAAACCAGTCATTAAAAGGTAAAAACCCCCCTTTTTATAATAATAATATTACTTATATATATTTGTATTTTTATAAAATAAAACTAATATAGCGTTAAGCTTTGTTTAAAGATTTCCCTGTGGAACGAGCCGGACTTACTAAAAACTACACTACTGTACGATTAGGTACACTGCCTATAAGTGTTGTAGCAAGGTTTAAGTATATCCATTCTATAAATAAATAAATATCTTGTGTAAAATTGTATCATATTTAATAGTATTTCGTTGTAAAAATAAAGCTATTTCATATACACCTCTACGCACATCACATACTGGGCTAAATTATATTCTGGGATCATTATTCATGTTAATTACTTTTGTAAATACCTTACAACGTGTTATTAAGTGCTTAATCACTTAACTTGATCCTCGAATGCTTTTATGACCATTAGTGTCACTTGTCGTTTAGAACGAGTTATGTACTTTGTACACGTTAAACTTTTGTCATAATTGGAGCATTATGACTACTTAAAACTAATTGTTATTTCTTAATGAAAATTACTTGGCTTATTGGTTGCTTAATTATGCTTAGTGTTTTACTAATGCACACTAGTTAGTCTTAATGGACTTTTTACCTGAATGGACTTAGGCCCACCCTACTCTAGCTAATAGACTATTATGTTAGCCGATTTTAATGGACTTATGATAATGCTAAAAATGAAAATATATTTCATAGCATTGTCCTTCTAGAAATACAAGATTTTAGTTGCAATTGTTCTATTTACTAGTGATATTCGTTTAAATAATAAAAGGTGAAGACAAAAGACAGATTCGACGATTTGAAGATGCAAATGACCAAAAAGCTAAAAAGTACAAAGTACAATCCAAGTGGTTCAAATTATTGATGAGAAACGTCTAAAAATGACAAGAGTACAAGCCGTGAAATGCAAAGTACAAGATATTAAATCGTACAAAAAGGCGTTCGAAAATTTGGAACCGAGACATGAACCAACTTTCAGCGCGCGACGCAACGGACCAAAAATTACAAGTTAACTATGCACAAGAATATAATATAATATATAAATAATTATATATATTATTATATATGATAATTATAAGCAGCCCACATTTAACTCAAAGAGATGAGCTGGAATCCAAAGCTCCACGACTGCGGAGCTATGAAGCAGAAAAATGCCGCACTCGCGGAGATATACAGTTCAACGTGGGCCTATAAAAGGCAACAAATTCTGCTCGATCGATTACACCTTTTTCTAATCTCTTACTCTCTCAATATATATATTTATATTTATAATTTTAATTTTATATTAAGATTAATAATAATAAGGTTATGTTAGCGAATGTTTTAAGTTTGTAAGTCGAAACTCTGTCCGTGTAACGCGATGCTATTAATAATCATTGTAAGTTATGTTCAACCTTTTTAAATTAATGTCTCGTAGCTAAGTTATTATTATGCTTATTTAAGCCGAAGTAATCATGATGTTGGACTAAATATTAAGATTGGGTAATTGGGTTTTGGACCATAATTTAGGTGTGGACAAAAGACCGACACTTGTGGAAATTAGACTATGGGCTATTAATGGGCTTTATATTTGTTTAATTGAATAATAGTTCGTTAATTTAATATAAAGATTTACAATTAGACGTACCTATAAATAACCACATACACTCGATCGGACACGATGGGTGGAATATTTATAAGTACTAATAATCGTTCATTTAATCGGACATGGGGATGGATTACTAGTCAATGGACTCATTAAAACATGGGTGGATTACGTACAAGGACACTTGGCGTAATTGTTAACAAAGTATTAAAACCTTGTGTTACACGCAGTCGATATCCTGGTGTAATTATTAAACAAAGTATTAAGACCTTGTTATAGTTTAAATCCTCAATTAGTTGGAATATTTGACTTCGGGTATAATGATAATTTGACGAGGACACTCGCACTTTATATTTATGATTGATGGAATATTATGGACAAAACCAGATGGACATATCAAATAATCTAGGACAAAGGACAATTAACCCATGGTAATAAATTAAAATCAACAAGTCAAACATCATGATTACGGAAGTTTAAATAAGCATAATTCCTTTATTTAATATCTTATCGCACTTTTAATTATCGCACTTTAATTTATCGCATTTTATTTATCGTTATTTATTTACGCTTTAATTTAAGTTATTTTTATTTTTAATATTTTGCATCAGGTTTTAATTGTGACTAAAGTTTTAAAATCGATAAACCGGTCATTAAACGGTAAACACCCACTTTTATAATAATAAAAATTCTACTTATATATATATATATATATATATATATATATATATATATATATATATATACAAATATAGTTTAAAATAAATATAGCGTTCAACTTGGCTAGTTCCCTGTGGACGAACAGGACTTACTAAAAACTACACTACTGTACGATTAGGTACACTGCCTATAAGTGTTGTAGCAAGGTTTAGGTATATCCACTCTATAAATAAGTAAATAACTTGTGTAAAATTGTATCGTATTTAATACTATTTCGTAGTAAAATTATAACTATTTATACCCCTTCGCTTAAACATCAAGTATTTTTTGGCACCGCTGCCGGGGAACACTCAAACGCCGAGGCGAAACACCACATATATAAAAAAAGAAAAAAAAGATTTTTATTAAATTTTAATCTATTTTTGTAAAAATATAAGTTTTAAATATTAAAAACAAAAATATAAAAACATAAAAAAGAAAAAAAAGAAAATCTATATCTATATTTTTAAGTTTATTAAAAAGTTTATATTTTTATTTATTGTGAAAAGATATAAAAAAAAACTAATAAGTAATTTTTAATATAAGTTTTATTTAAATTACATTTCCTATAAAATAAAAATAGAAAATAAAAAAATCAAAGTAAAAAAAAATATTACACGCTGAACCTGTCGAATTTAAGCCTGCAATCGTTTGAATCTGCATACTCCGCACTCGCGGAGGTTTTGGGCAGCTAAAATCCGCAATCGCGGAGCTGTCTGACAGCTGCAACCTGGTACGTGCATTAATTACGGTTTTGGGTTTAAATTTAATTATTATTATTATTATTAATTAACCTAATTAGGGTTTTAGTTTAATATTATTTAGTTTTAGTTTAATTAAATTTGTATTTTTAAGTATTAATTAGTTTTATTACTTATAAAATTAATACTTTTATAAAATAATAATATAAAAATAATATTTTTATAAAAAATGTATTGTTATAACTTTAAGTTTTATTTTTATATTTTGTATCTTTTTATTTCGTTTAATCGTAATTTGTATATTTATCGTTCGTATTTAGTTTAAACTTAGTTTTTGTCGTAGTATGTTATATTTTTAGATTTTTAGGCATTGCAGTAAAATCCCTTAAGTGCTTTTTCTTTAGATTAAGACTTAAGCGCTTTAGAATTTTACGATGTCACTTATCGCTTTAATATTTAATAGATTTTAGTGCCTAATTAAGTTATTGCCGTTTTGGATATAGAATTCCTTTAAGCTTTAATACCTTTAGACGTAAGTTTTAATTCTTAGTTTTTAGGCTTTTAAGTTTCGACACTTAACTTTCTTATTTTTATTTTTCGACTTTTATTTTTTTCGACGCTTATTTTCCGACCTCTTATTTTTCGACGCGCTTTTCTTTTTCATTTCGACGCTCTAGTTTTTAGGACATAGATTTTATATTCTTTAAATTTCGACGAAAATTATTTTAAGCGGTTAAATTGATAGACATCCAAAATTTTCTGGTTCGTAGTAATAGTTGGATTTGTTAGTGGCGAGTTGTGGGCTTCTGATTTAAAGGGTCCTGGCTACTTGCTGCATCTATTGTCTATTCGAAACGTGGGCAAAATCAGAAAAGTCTATTAAATTGATAACTTATATAATTTTTATCTTTATAACTAATAGGATATTCAGTGAATGCACCGAGCAAAACGTTCACCACCTTTCATACGTTCACCACCAGTAACTCGATCAAGACATCTAGCCAATATTGTCGCTGTTGATTTTTCTTTAGAATCGTCATCTAGTCGACCAAGTACTCCAATTCAAATTTTTGATAATCTATTTTTTGAACCCGACCTCACAATTGAGAATTCGGAGGATATTCAGGGACAATTCAGAGATCCTTAACCACTAATCATTCCTCCTGAACCACAAATCACTCATCCAGAGATTGTCGAGGAAGAAACCATTAAGTCAGAATCCTCTAGTGATTCAGATTCAACAAACTCAATCATGGAAAATCTGGAACCTCTAAGTATGGAAGACCGAATGAGAGCTAAACGCACTGGCCAAGGTCATGCCATTACTCAACCAGACATTAATGCGCCAGATTATGAAATCAAAGGACAAATCCTACACATGGTAACTAATCAATGCCAATTTAGTGGTGCGCCGAAGGAAGATTCAAACGAACACCTTCGTACCTTTAATAGGATCTGTACTCTATTCAAAATTAGAGAAGTTGAGGATGAACAGATCTATCTCATGTTATTTCCCTGGACTTTAAAGGGAGAAGCCAAAGATTGGTTAGAATCGTTACCTGAAGGGGCGATTGACACATGAGATGTTTTAGTTGAAAAATTTCTTAAACAATTCTTTCTGGCATCTAAAGCCGTGAGACTTCAAGGAGAAATTGTTACGTTCACGCAAAAGCCAAATGAACTCTATATGAGGCGTGGACAAGATTTGGAAAGTTGTTGGGAGGATGTCCTCAACATGGTTTAGACACTTATCAAATAGTACAAATATTATACCAAGGATGCGATATTACTACACGAAAAGACATCGACATAGCAGCTGGTGGTTCCATTATGAAGAAAACCGCAACTGAAGCTTACAAAATTATTGATAACACTGCTTCGCACTCACATGAGTGACATCAAGAAAAAGACATCGTTAGATAATCTAAAGCGGCTAGAGACGATTCTAGCCATGACTTTGATTCCATTTCCGTAAAGTTAGATGCTTTCGAAAGATGAATGGAAAAGATGACTAAAGATATTCACGCAATACGAATTAGTTGTGAGCAGTGTGGAGGACCACATTTGACAAAAGATTGTCTCAGTATTGAACAAACAATGGAACAAAGAGAGAATGTTTCATACATGAACCAAAGGTCTGGAAATAATTATTAGAATAATTATCAACTGCCAAGACCAAACTACAATCAAAATCAGAATTATAATCGAAATGTTCTATACAACAACCAACAAGGTCCTAGCAATCAACAAGTATCTAATAATACTTATAATCAGCAAAGACCTATTTTTCAAAATAAACCACCACAAATCGATGATAAAAAGCCAAATTTAGAAGATATGATGTCAAAGCTAGTTAAATCTTAAACTCAATTTTTCACATCTCAGAAACATACCAATGAACAAAATGCTCAAGCATTTAGAAATCAACAAGCTTCTATCCAAAATTTGGAACAAGAAGTGAGCAACCTAGCAAGGTTGATAGGTGAAAGAAAACCAGAAAGTCTACCTAGTGATACAAATGCTAACCCCCGGAATGAAACAGCTAAAGCCATTACCACAAGAAGTGGTACAACACTTAAACCACCTGAAATACTTGTAATTTCTAATGACTCTATTCCTACTACACATGCACCACAGCCTAAGCAAGATAAGAAAACAGAACCGGTAGTTGAAAAGGTTAATGAAGATAACACATTTAAGGCTAAACCTTATGTTAAACCATACCAACCACCACTTCCTTACCCGAGTAAAATGAAAAAAGAAAGACTTGAAGTCGAGCAATCTAAATTCTTGGATATGTTTAAACAAATAAATGTAAATCTTCCTTTCATTGATGTGATTTCAGGAATGCCAAGGTATGCTAAATTCTTGAAAGATCTAATCACAAATAGAAGAAAAATGGAAGAACTCTCGGCTGTTACTATGAACGATACATGTTCTGCAGTGCTTTTGAATAAGATACCAGAAAAATTATCAGATCCAGGAAGTTTCACAATTCCATGTTTTCTGGGTAGTCTTAGTTCAATAGAAGCATTGGCAGACTTAGGTGCTAGTATATATTTATTGCCGTATTCATTATACGCTAAACTAGACCTTGGAGAATTAAAACCAACACGAATAAGCATACAACTAGCCGATCGATCAGTAAAATATCCTAGAGGGATAATGGAGAACATGCTAGTTGAAGTTAGTACTTTAGTATTTCCAGTAGACTTTGTTATTCTGGACATGGAAGAAGATTCTCGAGTTCCTCTTATATTAGGACGACCATTCTTAAACACGACTAAAACAATAATAGACTTGTTCGGAAAGAAACTGACCCTAAGTATAGAGGACGAGAGTGTTACCTTTTCTGTTGATAGAGCCATGCAACAACCGCAATTTGCAGATGATACATGTTATTACATTCAAACTATAGATTCACATGCAGAATTGTTAGAAGAATTTCCAGAATTACAAGGAACAGGAGAATGTTCTTTAGGAAAAGGGAGTGAACCAATTGATGAAGCTGAAATGTTAGTCGCACTCATGGCTAATGAATACGAACCAACAACAGAAGAACTTCAAATGCTAAAAGAGGAAGACAGATATCGATATAAATCATCGATAGAAGAACCACCGATATTAGAATTAAAGCCAATTCCAACCCATTTGGAATATGCTTATTTACATGGTGAATCTGAATTACCTGTAATAATATCGTCTTCTCTTACTGAAAATGAAAAATCTCGACTTGTTTCTATGCTAAATGGCATAAGTCCTTCGTATTGCACACATAAAATCCTTATAGAAGAAGGTCATAAAATATATGTGCAACGCCAACGAAGACTAAATCCAAATATGCAAGATGTTGTTAAGAAAGAAATTATTAAACTGCTCGATGCAGGTTTAATTTATCCAATCTCTGATAGTCCATGGGTAAGCTTAGTTCAATGTGTACCTAAGAGGAGTGGCATGACTGTCATCACAAATGAAAAAAAATGAGCTTATTCCTACTAGGACTGTAACAGGATGGCGTGTTTATATTGATTATAGAAAATTAAATGATGTCACCAGAAAAGATCACTTTCCCATACCTTTCATTGATCAAATGTTGGAAAGGTTAGCTGGAAATAGTTACTATTGTTTTCTTGACGGTTTCTCCAGATATTTTCAAATTCCAATCGCACCCGAGGACCAAGAGAAAACCACCTTCACGTGCCCTTATGGTACTTTTGCTTAAAAACGCACACCATTTGGACTATGCAACGCCCCTGCAACCTTTCAAAGGTGCATGATGGCGATTTTTCATGACATGATAGAAGAATGCATGGAAGTTTTCATGGATGACTTTTCCGTCTTTGGTGATACTTTTGAAACATGTCTAGTTAATCTTGAACGAGAGCTTATTAGATGCGAATAATCAAATCTAGTACTTAATTGGGAGAAATGCCATTTCATGGTTAAAGAAGGCATCGTTCTTGGTCATAAAATTTCAAAGGAAGGAATTGAAGTGAATAGAGCTAAAGTAGATGTAATTGCTAAACTTCCACATCCCACCAATGTTAGAAGAGTTAGGAGTTTCCTAGGGCATGCCGGTTTTTACCGACGTTTCATAAAAGACATTTCTAAAATTGCCACTCCTATGAATAACTCCTAGAAAAGGATGCTCCGTTCATCTTTTCGGATGAATGCGTCAAATCTTTTAATATTCTTAAAGAAAAACTCACTAATGCACCGATCATGATAACTCCAAATTGGAATCTACCATTTGAACTCATGTGCGATGCAAGTGATTTTGCAATGGAGCCGTTTTAGGACAAAGGATTGAAAAACGATTTCAACCAATCTATTATGCTAGTAAGACGTTACAAGGAGAAAAAATAAATTGCACAACTACTGAAAAAGAACTCCTTGCTATTGTCTTTGCTTTTGACAAATTTCGTTCATATCTCGTTCTAGCTAAAACGGTGGTCTATACTGATCATTCTGCTCTTAGATACCTATTTTCAAAACAAGATGCCAAATCACGATTAATCCGTTGGATCTTACTCTTACAAGAGTTCGATATTGAAATCCGAGACAAAAAGGGAGCAGAAAATCTCGCCGCTGATCATCTTTCTCGTCTTGAAAATCCTGAATTAGAAGTTCTAAATGAATCGGCTGTACAAGATAACTTTCCTAATGAATATCTTTTGAAAATCAATTCTAATGAAATTTCATGGTTTGCAGACTATGCAAACTACTTAGTATGTGGATTCCTTGAAAAAGGGTTGTCGTACCAAAAATGAAAGAAATTCTTTAGTGATATAAAACACTATTTCTGGGAAGATCCACATTTGTTTAAAAGTTGTCCCGATGGAATAATACGCCGATGCGTATTCGGAGGTGAAGCTAGTCAAATCTTAAACCATTGTCACACAGGACCAACAGGAGGGCATTATGGGCCTCAACTCACAGTAAGAAAAGTTTACGACGCTGGATTCTATTGGCCTACAATTTTCAAAGACGCACACCTTCTTTGTAAATCCTGTGATGCTTGTCAAAGGGCCGAAAAAATAAGTCAACTGGATGAAATGCCACAAAATGTCATTCAAGTATGTGAAGTATTTGACGTTTGGGGTATTGACTTTATGGGTCCATTTCTAAAATCTCATAATAATCTCTACATTCTCGTAGCCATTGATTATGTATTAAAATGGGCGGAAGCACAAGCTCTCCCAACTAACGATGCACGAGTTGTAGTCAATTTTTTAAAACATCTTTTTGCAAGGTTTGGAACACCGAAAGCTTTATTAAGTGATCGGGGTACGCATTTTTGTAATAATCAACTTGAGAAAGTTCTCAAAAGATATGGTGTAACTCATAAAATCTCAACCGCTTATGTGATGCCCCGTACAAAACCATCGTGTACGAATCATCAACAACAGGATCATTACAAGGTCAAACACTATATGCGTTTTCAAAACAAGTTTGCATTCATGATAAAAGCTGACGCCATAACCAACGTCAATTGTTTTACAACCAAAAGTATGCTTCTATGAACGGAAGCAAGTAATAATAGTACGTGACCCTTAGGTCGTTACAAATCATTATTCAACAGTAATAAAGTTTGAATACAAGATAAAATGTTTCATGCGGTAACAACTCTAACAAGGCAGCGGGTGGCTAATCAGCAAGACTAGTACAACAGCGGAAGCAAGCAACCTTAAGCACCTGAGAAAAACATGCTTAAAACGTCAACACAAAGGTTGGTGAGCTATAGTTTAAGTATAACAGTAATGTAATGTAGGCCACGAGATTTCAGTGCTACAAAGAGCGTTTCAAAACAGTATGATAAAGTATATGTTTAACCGTGGGCACTTGGTAACTAACTTAACGTTTATAACCCCCTGAAAGTACACTTGGCGAGTGCGTATGTTTACGAAGTATTAAACACCCATTAAATGCTAGCGCTACTAGCCTGAGTGGGGATGTCAAACCCTATGGATCCATATCTAAGATTTGCGTTCACCGGTTCAAAAACCAATGACTAAACGTTACCGAGCTAAAGGGGATGTTTATGCCGTTGTATAACCCACACATATATAAAGTTTAAGTACTCGCCTAGTATGTAAAACGTAAAATGCGCATGTATTCTCAGTTCCCAAAATAGCTAAAGTAAAAAAGGGATGCTATAACTCACAGTGGTAAAGTAGTAGTAAAGTTGAGTCGGGAAGTAAGCAAGTATGTAGGTCCGGAAAGTCCTCAACCTAAGTCAAATATTACTAAGTCAGTAAATCATCCCAATAGGTTTAAATGTATGTAAATTAGGTCTTAAGGGTCATCATCATTCATCATCAAACAAAAAGTGTAAAGTAAGTTTCGTTCTAGAAAAGAGTTTAAAACAAAGGCTGACTTCGATCAGTCACCACGGCCTCTATACCTACTGACATAAGGTGAGACTAGTGGCCATGGTTCCGAATATAAGTCCTTTAGTTACTGTAAAAATTCCAGAACCAAACTCGTCTTCGTTTGACCGTGGCGACGGTTTAAGTGCGAGTAGGTCAGAATTTTCAGCACAACGTTAAAAGGATATAGTGACGTTCGGAGGGCCATAGATCCTAAACCGTAACTCGGATTAAGACAAGTCTTAAACGAAAAATTATCTAATCGAACAGAGATAACTGAAAATCAACTTTACAGTAGCCCAGGTATTCTGATCAATTACAGAAAATAGGAAACAATGTGTTCCGGTAGGTTCTTGGTGCTTGACGTTCATCACGATTCTCATCCTTGATGCATATAACTTCAAGTGTACAACTCGCTGATGTGTTTACATCATATTTACCAAGTTTTGACCATCATAACACAAGTGTAAGTCTAAGATAAGTAGCACAACTCAATTAAGTGTTGCAAGTAGTTTGATGAACCAAAGTTACGTCAAGATCTTAGATCCGACACATACATGAACTCTAAAAGTAATATTAAGCTACAAACTTGAAAGTAAACTAACTAATCAAGATCTTAAGTTGTAGAACATAGTTCTTAGTTTGATCTTGAAGATCCAAGACCCAAAAGTCTAGATCTAAAGTTATTAAGTTAGATCCTAAGTAATAACACTTGAATCTTTACTTTAATGAAACCATAAGTTATAAAACTTAGATTTTCATCTAGTAAAGTGTATGTAAGCTTACAAGCTCTTGTTTATAACAAAATAAGTATACCATAAGCTACAGAAACTTAGATCTTTCATAAGTATATGTCTAACGACCCGTACTAATCCATCCGGACGAAGTCTATATCGATTATAAACGATTCACAACAGTTGATTTCATCGCGAGGTACTTGACCTCTATATGATACATTTTACAAACATTGCATTCGTTTTTGAAAAGACAATCTTTCATTACATCGAAAGTTGATGACAGGCATACCATTTCATAATATATCTAACTATAATTGACTTAATAATAATCTTGACGAACTCAACGAATTGAATGCAACGTCTTTTGAAATATGTCTTGAATGACTCCAAGTAATATCTTTAAAATGAGCAAATGCACAACGGAAGATTTCTTTCGTACCTGAGAATAAACATGCTTTAAAGTGTCAACCAAAAGGTTGATGAGTTCATTAGTTTAACATAAATAATCATTTCCATCATTTTAATAGACCACAAGATTTTCATTTCTCATAAATACACATCTCGTATCAGGCATTTCGCAAACTGCATAGAGATAAAAATCATTCATATGGATTGAACACCTGGTAACCGATGTTAACTTAATGCATTGAATATCCCCAAAATAGAACCTCTCGTCTGTATAATAATTTGGAAGTACTAAAGCATTCGTACCCCGAATGGGACTTGTCAAGGTCCATAGATCTATCTTTAGGATTCGCGTCAGTCAGGGGCCATTTCCCTAAATTCTTAGGTTACTAGACTTGAAGGGCGATATCCGATTAATAATCCAACCATAGAATATAATTTTAAGTACTTGTGTCTATTTTGTAAAGCATTTATAAAAGCAGCGCATGTATTCTCAGTCCCAAAAATATATAATGCAAAAGCATTTAAAAAGGGAGCAAATGAAAATCACCTAATGTATTTTGTAGTAAAAATACATATAACGACATTGAACAATGCAGGGTTGGCCTCAGATTCACGAACCTATATCATTTTGTATTTTTATTAATATTCATAGTGTAATTGAACACATATATAAATGTATTAGTTATATCATTTTTATATTAATACTATATATATGTTTTATATGTTCATTTTGTATATAAAAAATATTAAATTTTTGTTATGTTATATATATCAAATATTTTATATGTATATACTTCTTTTGTTTGTTTAAAATAGTAGTTATATTAATACTAAAATAATATTAGTAGTGCTTAAAATAATGATACTTATAATACTAGTGTTAATAATAATAATAATAATGTTAATGATTTTATTATTAATAATATTATTGATAGTTTTAAATAATAAATCTTATAATAATGACATTAACAGTAATTTTTAATAAAATGAAAGGTTTAATAATAATGATAATGAACATAATAATTTTGACACTAATACTAATATTTATGAAGATATTTTGTATTAGAATCATAATAATACTAACAATACTAATCCTAATCATAATAATGATAATGGCACAAAAAGGGTAAGGTTAATCATATTATTACTAAGTTCAATAATACTAATGATAATGTTAATATTAATATTACTTAATAATATTACTAGTAATGATAATGATAATATCATAAGTTTCATTATTAATGATAATAATCATACAATTAATAATAATAAATAACATAATAATAATTAATACTAATAATAAATAATAATAATAATAATAATAATAATGACAATGATAATAATAATAATAATTCTAATTCTAATAATAAGATATTAATAATAATAATCAGAATAATAATAATAATAATAATAATAATAATAATAATAATAATAATAATAATAATAATAAAAATGAAAATTTGAAAGTATTATAGTGTATACCCTTCTTTTTAAGCTTTTTCCCAAACAAAAACCCACGCCGGGACTCGAACCCGTGACCTCTCGATACTCGTTAGCACTCTCGACCATCCATCCAAATCTGCTTTTCTGATTTATATTTCAAACCACACGTATATATCCCATTTCTGTTTAATCCTGATTCACCTTCTTCTTCAACTAAATCAGTAGACCCAGAACTCATACAAATCAACACATCTAATCTAACAATTTAATTCTAGACTTTTATCTGAATCAGGAACAACTTTTAAATCGATTGTTGTTAATAGACACAAAAAAAAATTAAAACAAAATAGATGTGAAAAGAAAAAAAATAGCGTGAAGAACTCCCATTATGATTTTCAAATCCATTCACTTTTAGACAATGTTTTCTACATAAAATATATTGTAAATCCATCCTAGAATCTTATTGAATCGTTAATTGATCCAGTAACATTCACAGGAATTCAAATTTGATGATAAACAAATTAGTTGACTTTTAAATTTTGAACTTTGACTCCAAAATTAGAGCTTGATACTAAGAATTGGATTTGGAGATTGTGCAGATAGTTTAAGTAAAATATTACCAACAAGACTACATTTTTAGTTTTTGAAATAAATATCGAAATCTGAATGTTCTTAAATATAGAACACGAACAGAGTTGTTGAGTTGTAAAAAAAAATAAAGTCTAATTTGAATCTGACTGAAATTGTTAGTGGCATTTATAATTGATAATGATAATGTAACATCAAATGGTTTCATGTAGCAACTAGACGCGAAAGATTTATAGTAATTTATGGTCGACATGTACCATAATAGGCAGAAGAAAAATTATCAAAATAAAAAGAAGAAAAGAATTTTAACAGAATTTATTGGCTTCCTAGGATTTGATTCGATTTGGGCTCCAGTTTAGGGATAAAAACAAAAGCTATACTGTGTTGATTGATATGCATAACAGAAATCAAATATATATCGTAAATATGATATTTTATAATTATTATTAATAATTATAATTATATTAATAATAATCTAAATACAATTAATAATAATAATAATAATATGATCAATAATAACAACAGTAATAATAAAAATTAGTTATGATAAAATTTTAATTAAATTCATAATAATAGTATCATTAATGATAATTATAATAATAATACTAATTATATTATTATTGATAATATTAGTAATGATAAAAGTAATATTAATATTATAATAAATATATTTTTAACTTGTCTTTTCGTTTAATTATTACTATTATATATTATATATTATATGATATCATATATTGAATATTGAATATTTATATATTTTATTATTGTTATAATTTAAAAAAAATTTCTTTATTATAATAACCCCAAACTTATTAGAATTTTATTAATTACAACTGTAACAGTAATAGTAATAATATAATTAATAATGAAAGTAATAATAATAATATTATAATAACTATCCTTAACTGATAATTACTTATACAATTTATTAATTGTATCACATTTACTTATTACATAATATTTTAATTCTTTAACATTTATTAATTATATATGTATATTATAATATTTATAGTATTTCTTGTGCATAGAATTTATATATATATATATATATATATATATATATATATATATATATATATATATATATATATATATATATATATATATATATATATATATATATTTTAATAGTAACTTAATTGTTCTGTATTTTTACTTACATTTAATTCTAATTATTATATATACTTACATTTATACACACATATGTATTTATTTATAAATAATGGTTCGTGAATCGTCGGCAATGGTCGAAGTTACATGAATGTATGATACAGTTCACAATTTTGGTGACTCAACATTACAGACTTCGCTTATCGTGTCAGAAACATTTACAGATTAAGTTTAAATTTGGCCGGAAATCTCGGGTCGTCACAGTCCTACCCGTTAAAGAAATTTCGTCCTGAAATTTGAGTGAGGGGGTCATGGATAATAATAAAAATATTTTCATGACGAATATGAGTTGATAATAGAGTTTTATCGTTATTGAGTAACATAGATAAAATGATTCGATCATATGAAGTGTACGAGTGGAGCTATCACAAAATAGTGAAATGAGAAAGACAAGTTTCATCATAACTTTTGACTACTCATGGTTGAATTTAGAAAATAGGGTGTGTCTTAACTTTTGACGTAGAGGGTTGAATTCCGGAATTCAAGGGATTTAGGGAAAATCTTCGAAATCTATAAGATCTGATTCTTCGGGATTTATGGAAATTAAGATCTCTATAATTAAATACAGTGAACTGCCTCGGTTACTCTGTCTGATATTTTCACTATAAATTAAGCTCTTCCATTCCATTATTCTCACCATTCCTATACTTTTTCCTTAGTTCATACATCCAAAAGATTGTGAAAATGCTTAATCCAGTTCTAATCCTTGATATTTTTCTAATTATCATTTCTGTCATCCTTCTTTTCAATCTTTCACCAGAAAATCTATTTACTTCTACTATTACCTTGGGGTGATACTATTCTTAATTATACCGTGTCTTTATATTGCTATTCGTATTAATATCTACAGTTTGTAACCTCCGTGTTGTTATTGGGCTTTATATATTCTCTTATATTTTGGAGCTCTTTGCCTTTTTATTTTCTTCTCGACCTCTAGTAAAGCGAGTAATGGTCCGGAATTCGTAAGTATAGAGTTCTGAATGAACTTAATGTTCTAAGCAAGAAAGAACGTAATAGCACGATTTGTTTTGTCAAATTAACAGAATCACTGATAATAGAACTATCAAGAATATATTTTCTTGATATGTTCAGAAGTTAATTTGAATGAAAGAGTTATGTAACATGGCACATGATGACAATATGATCTGTGAATCATCACGTTCCATTAGAAACTCAGCATGACTTACTGTAATATAATCACGTTGATCAAGTGTCATTATATTATACTAACTCATGCATCAATTTCCAACACTACTTCAAAAAGATTCATAATTTAAACTCGAATTTTAAAGAATTTTAGAAACTAAAGTAGTTTCCTTTATGATGTAATATAGATAGTACGAAGAGATAAATAATTTCAGACGAGAATATTTATGAAAATATCTTCAGAAATATCGAAGATATTTATGATGATATTTTGGAATTTCTAAGTTCGATGGTTGATGAAGAAAGATATTCCAGAAGATTTTAACATGAGTACGGAGCAAGATATTCGTTGAAGGTTTCATCAGACCCAGAATTACCTGGATTCTTTGAATATATGGTATGGTCCTTATATTTGTCCTTGGTCTCCTTCGTGGTTAGCTCAATCCGTTTTCCAGTTCCAACTTTTCTGAGCTTTTCCAACATACTATTCTTTATCATCAAACTTCTGATGATTAAGGTTGTTTATGGTTGTCTACGATTTTTGCTGCTTCATTCAACTTTTTCAACATTCAGAGTATTGATTTGTGACTGAGTGCTTTTCAGAATTTCAGAATGAAAGATCATAATTCTAAGAGATAAATGTCATACATATAACTGTTGACGTAGATATGCTATGAGTTTTCAAAATACAGATTGCTGATTCCTGGTAATTGGTATGGCAGTTCTCGTTGCAAGATGCGGATGAGTATATGATAGGGTTTCAATAAATAAATATAGTGATTTATCAGAGATATTTAAGTCAAGAAACAACGAGGTTGCTGGTACGTCTGCTGGTAATATGGTAGAATATAAAAGAATTCTCTGGTATCAAAAGGGTAATCGTATATATCAGGATTATAGTAAGGCTACTTCGAATGAAAAGTCGAAGTTGACTTGCTGGAGCTGAGACAAAATTGGCTACTTTGAAAAGGGATCGCAAAGTTATTTTTGCTAATTAATGCCAAAAGATCTGACGCGGCTACGTGTTAAATTTTTACTTAGTTGTCGAGATTTTCTTAGGTGCATAACTATATACATAAATCTTTCCTTCCGTAGATGAAGTGCGATTGATTCATCCTATCGATTGAGGTGTTTTCAAGATTCATGAAAGGTTTAAATGCAGATTGTAATTGTCAAGATACAAATGAGGTTTAAGATGAAATTAAGTGGCAAACTTGAAGAATTGTTTAGTTTCATATGTTATAATCAATATTTTAATTCATTTTAATTGTCCAACGTCGACAGTCCACTATTGATAGTCCACGGTTAGCAATTCAATAGTTCATATATAGTTTAATATATAATATTTGAATTAATTAATACGTATCGTGACCCGTATTCGTCTCAGACTCGATCACAACTCAAACTATATATATTATTGTAGAATCAACCTCAACCCTGTATAGCTAACTCTCGCATTACTGCATATAGAGTGTCTATGGTTATTCCAAATAATATATATAGATGAGTCGATATGATATGTCAAAACCTTGTATACGTGTCCCGATATTTAAAGTGAATAAAATAAATAACAGAAATTAAATGACGATAAATAAAATTAAGAGAATATAAATTACGATAAATAAACTGCGATAAAATAAAATGTAATACGGAATTAACAGTTAGCTAGGAACAGTTAGCTAGGATCTTGTTAGCGTGGTTTCTTAAAAAAATTTCATATTATTAATTAGTCTGTTTCTAATCAATTTTTATTGTGTCCATTATTTCTTCATTATGCCACTTGTTGGATTCTGATAGGTCAAAATCCAAATATGAAATTGAATTTGAAAAGGGTTATTTTGCGGTGAACGGATACGTATATCGGTGGTTGTAAATAGGATAGTAAATGACTATTGAATTAGATTTGAAAGAATGTACAGTGTACTTATTAATGTGAAATCTAAATATTCATCGGGTATTACCTACCCGTTAAAATATTTTCACCATTAACAGTTTTTACGAAAGAATTTTTAGTTACAATATTTATGAAAATATACTTACATATATATATTTTCTTCAGATGTAATATAGATTTAATGAGTTATTATGATATTAAACTCATTTGATTTATCGTTAGAACATGAATATATAATCTCTAAAACATTAGAGATTACATAATCATCATGAGGAACGAAGATGTAGAACGTCATGTAGAACGATGATTATACTCGAGGTACAGAATAAGATGTTGAGGCATGTGATGTTGAAACTTGGGTTGTTGGTGGTACTGATGTTGTCGGTGCTGTTGTTGAAGCTGGTAAATTTTGCACCACGTTTTCCAAATTGATTACTCGAGCGCATATTTCGTTGACTTTTTTGATTACTCCGGAATGATTGTCGGTAAGAATGAGCGAATGAATAAGACCCAGAATTTGAGATAGTATATAATCATGAAGAGATACTCTGGAAATGAGAGTGAAAATGGTGTTTCGGACTAGTTCACCGGTAAATGTGTCAGGTTCTTTGCCAACAGGACAATTTGGTTGGTAGAAAGGATTGCCTTCTTCGCGTCTCCATTGATTAAGTCGACTACGAACCCATCAGATGAATTGGGGATGGCTGATTGATTGGTTCATTCTGGTGACACTGCTTTCAGAGCTCGAGTGGAACTGCATATCGGAATAGCTGTCGGAATAGCTATCGGAATAGCTATCAGCATCTGAGGACTCGAACTGGTTGAGGGATTCATCTCGTACGATCAGATGAAGGATTTTCGATAAGAAATAGATTATAGGATGCAGATTAGTATCCTGCAATACATAATTTACATATGCATATATAATACTAAAATCCCATAAGTTACGGAGGAGTCTACGGAATACGACATGCAAAGTTTACAGTAACAGGTACGCTAAGATATGGATTAGCAGATACGCTAAGATATGAATTTATCTATACATTGTCTATGCAATAGAGGCAGTAAGACGTGTCTAGACTTTAAGAATGATAAGCAAATAATTTTCGACACTAAATGATAAGCAAAACTTTTGACATGCAGACACGGTCGAAGTCCAGACTCACTAATGCATCTAAACAACTATCAGTTAGACACACTAATACAAGACCTGGTTCGCTAAGACCACCGCTCTGATACCAACTCAAATGACCCGTCCTAATCCATCTGGACGAAGTCCATATCGATTATAAACGATTCACAAAAGTTGATTTCATCGCGAGGTACTTGACCTCTCTATGATACATTTTACAAACATTGCATTCGTTTTCGAAAAGACAATCTTTCATTACATCGAAAGTTGACGACATGCATGAAAGGAACCGTTCATATACATTATAAACGATTCACAATAGTTGATTACATTGCGAGGTATTTGACCTCTATATGATACATTTTACAAACATTGCATTCGTTTTTAAAAGACAATCTTTCTTTACATCGAAAATTGACAGGCATGCATACCATTTCATAATATCCACTATCCAATTATAAATTGATTTAATAATAATCTTTGATGAACTCAATGACTCGAATGCAACGTTCTTCGAAATATGCTATGAAAGACTCCAAGTAATATCTTTAAAATGAGCAAATGCACAGCGGAAGATTTCTTTAACACCTGAGAATAAACATGCTTTAAAGTGTCAACCAAAAGGTTGGTGAGTTCATTAGTTTATCATAATCATTTATTTCCATCATTTTAATAGACCACAAAAATTTCATTTCCAGTTCTCATAAATATACGTCCCATGCGTAGAGACAAAAATAATCATTCATATGGTGAACACCTGGTAACCGACATTAACTAGATACATATAAGAATATCCCCTATCATTCCGGGATCCTCCTTCGGACATGATATAAATTTCGAAGTACTAAAGCATCCGGTACTTTGGATGGGGTTTGTTAGGCCCAATAGATCTATCTTTAGGATTCGCGTCAATTAGGGTGTCTGTTCCCTAATTCTTAGAATACCAGACTTTAATAAAAAGGGGCATATTCGATTTCGATAATTCAACCATAGAATGTAGTTTCAATTACTTGTGTCTATTTCGTCAAACATTTATAAAAGCGCATGTATTCTCAGTCCCAAAAATATAAAGGGTAAAAAGGCAAATGAAACTCACCATACTGTATTTCGTAGTAAAAATACATATAACGTCATTGAACAAGTGCAAGGTTGGCCTCGGATTCACGAACCTAAATTAATTATATATATTTATGTGTTGGTCAATATTTGTCTAACAAATTAGGTCAAGTCATAGTGTACCACAATCCTAATGCTCGAGACTAATATGAAAAAGTCAACAAAAGTAAATTTGACTCAAAATAATTTCCAAAAATCTATACATGATTAATATATAGTTTAAATATCGTCATTTTATATTTTTAAATATTTTTAAAAGATTTATTAGAGTAAATAATATAATTTATTTATTAATAAATAAAATTTTATATTAAATTTATATAATAAAATATACTTTTATGTATATTAAGTAATAAAATTTATAGGGTTCATTTAATATTATAAAGATAATATGATAGGTATTATTAAAGTAAGTTATTACACGTAGTAAAATATGTTTGTATCACATATTTATTTGATAAAATAATATCTATAATGATAGTAAGTAAAAGTTGTATTATTTTGTAATAATAATTATTATTATAAAAATATCAATATTTATAATTACTAAGATGACATTATGATAAAACGATAATTCTAATTATGATAACTTTAATATTTACGATAATTTTTAATATTATCTTTAAAATAATAATTCTATTTAAAATAATAATAATAATGATATTTTATAGTAACAATGACATGTCTATTAAAATGATAATTTTTGTTAAAATGATAGTTTTAATACTAACGATACTTTTAATAATAATAGTAATGATAAAAATAATAAGAACGATAATTTTATCTAAATCAATATCTTATAATATTTAATTTCATCATGATACTCTTACCCATTATTTCCTAATCGTTTCGTTTAATAGCTTTTAATCGTCTTTTATATCGTGTTCATAATAATGATAATAATAGTAATCAAAATAATTAGGTGTTACAAATATTTGTTTTAATTACACTAATATTAATAATGATAGTTACTATAACATTATTAACGATAATACTATTAATTATCTTAATGATAATATAGTAATAATAATAATAACAATAACAATAACCATTTTTAAATAATGATATATATATTAATAATGATGATAATAATAATAATAATACCAATAATAATAATAATAATTGGATAATAATAATAATACTAATTATAACTTTAACGATAATAACGATAGTAATAATAAAAAAAAATAACAATTTTTAATGATAAATCCCTTTTATTGATAAAGATAATAATAATGATAATAATAAGATAAAACTAGAACGACGATAAAAATGACGATAATAATAATCATTTTTAATAAAAATATCGAAAATTCAATTGATTATAACTTCTAATCCGTTCATCGAAACCATTCGATATCTAAAGGAAAAGTTCTTAATTTTTCGCTAGCTTTCCAAGGACATGCATATCTTATACCTTATCTCAACCGCAAGTATAACTAATTCAAGATTCAACCTAATCTGTCTAAGGGCAATATCAAAAGTACAAGCATGCATAATCCTAAATACTCGAGCACTAGTCAGGGATACACTATTAGTATGTAAAAGTTAAATTATGAGTACTCACGTATCAATATTGAGATTCAATATTGCAGGAAAGGTATGTAGACGCAACGGAAATGATAAACACTATATTGACCTCACGAGCATACCCATGAACCATACTCAATCACCTCCATAGCTATAACCCATAATTTCCTTAATCATATCCCACTCGAAAAACAATTTCGAAATCACTCGGACAGCACTCCGTAGTAATATTTTATGTATACTAATAATATCTTGAAATAATACGGAGTAAATATATATATATGTATATCGATTGAGAGAGTTTAGAGAAAAATATTTTCAAGTTTCTATGAAATAATGAAACCTATTGAATTCTATTTATAATAGATTTTTGAATTATTAAAGTGAATTATTAAAGTATGAATTATTAAAGTGAATTATTAAAGTATGAATTATTAAAGTAAATTATTAAAGTGTGAATTATTAAAGTAAATTATTAAAGTATGAATTATTAAAGTGAATTATTAAAGTTAAAGTAAAGTAAAAATAAAGTAAAGGTAAAGTTTAAGTATAGTAAAAGTATAAAACTATGTACGTATAATACGCGTATAAATATATATAATATTAATTTAAATCGTTATATCTATTTAATAAAATAAAATATAAATATCGTTATCTTTATCATACTAGTTAAGTAATGAGTTATAAAAAGTGGTTCTAGATATTTATAAAAGTTATATACGTTTTAATAATAAAGTTCTTTTTAAACTAAAAACATTTTTTTGTACGTTTGAAACTAAATAGATCAATCGAGTCTTTATGAAATTCAATATTCCACTATCCTTTGTTTAGTTCTCAATGATTGACAATTTGTTCTTATTTATAAATCACTTTACCATTTTTCGAATATTGTTAAAATGGAAAGATTTCTCAAATCAACGTGGGCCTTTCAACAGAGACTTGTAATCATAATTCAATATATCTGATAATTCAATCATTTGATCTTATCTTCTAATTCCATTGATAAACATTTTGAAACAGATACAATCATATAAAGTATTTAATCTAATATTTTATTTACGTTTCAATTTATAATATATATACACATATACATATATAATCATATTCGTATAATGGTTCGTGAATCGTTGGAACTTGGTCGAGGTTGAATGAATGTATGAACATAGTTTAAAATTCTTGAAATTTAACTTAACAAATATTGCTTATCGTGTCGGAAACATATAAAGATTAAAGTTTAAATTTGGTTGGAAATTTTCGGGTTGTCACAGTACCTACCCGTTAAAGAAATTTCGTCCCGAAATTTGAGTGGAAAGGTCGTGAATGATAATAAATATGTTTTCATGGTGCATACGGGCTGAAAATTAGAGTTTTATCATCAGCGAATAATTTGGATAAACAATCCATTTATATGAAGAGTACGAATGAAGCTAACATAGAAGAGTGAAATGAGTAAGTGTAGATTCATCTTATCATTTGACGTAGATATGATTGATTCCCAGATTTCAAGGGATTTGAAGAAAATCTTCTTAATAAGATTTGACTCTCCGATAATCAAGGGAATTAGGATCCACTTTAAATGAGATCGTCCATTTTAATTGTTCTGTCAGAGATTTTCTTATAAATTCACCTCCTTCATTTCCTTACAACTCACACCTTCCGTTGATGCATTTTATGCAAGTCCCTAGACATCTACCCACGTCCATTGCAGGTACAACAGTTTACAGGCCACCATGATTGCTCGTTATTATCTTATCTGTGTTTGTATGTGGTTACAAGAACTGCAGGAACGAGATTTAGATGTTTGACTATATTAGACTTAGTCAGACGTACGAGTGAAGCCTCACTAGTACGACTGACAGGCTCATACGCACGGTTGATGCTGAGCTAAGTCACAATTACAACCTAAATGAGAAGACACGAGCGAGTGATCACCCGTACGGCTGATGAAGCCAACTCGTACGTGTGATGAATGAATCGTATGGATGAGTCAACAGCAGGGGTATATAAAGTCTTATGTTCTTCATTTTAGGTTAAGCTTCTCATTTGTTACACACACTCAGATCTAGTGAGCTCCTCCGATTCTCTCTCAGTCCAAATCACCCAGGTGGTGAATAATAGCTCTAGGTGTTGATCTAATCACACTTGATTTAGTTGTGGTTTGACTAAATTAATCAAAAAAAAAAAAAAAACTTAACCTATTCACTAGAGGGTTTGATTCACTTATTCCGCCATTGTGTGAGTTAAATCTGTTGATTTCTAAGTTCCTAGTCATGTTTCATCACCTTCTATTCTTTCCCCCTCAACTCATATTTTAAAGTATTCATCAATATGCTCCATCCAGTTCTGATTCTCGATATACTTCTAACTTTCATATCGGTCATTCTTCTTTTTCATCTACCGCCGGAAGAATCTATTTACTTCTACTATACTCTTGGGTTTATAGTGTTTCCAGTTCTCCCGTGTCTTTATATTGCTATATGCATTGATATATATGGTTTATAATTTCTGGTTTATCGTTGGGCTTTATATGTTCCCTTATATTTCAAAGTCTCTGCTTCTGTCTTCTATAATCATTATCATTCATAGTTAACGCTCTCTTTTATTTGCTACAATTTATACCCCAATTTCTATTTCGGAGTTTTGTCCTTTCGTTTCTTCTTCTTACGATTAAGCACCGCTTGTAATGGTCCAGAATTCACAGATATGAATTTCGGAATGAACATTGTTAATGTTCTAGGAAGGAAATTGTGATGGCACGATCTTGACTTGTCAAATTACTAGAATACCTTGGAAAAGGCCGAATCATCAAGAAATATTTTCTTGATATTTTAGAGGTTAAATAGAATACAAGAGTCGTATAACATGGCACATGATGATGTTATGATCTGTGAAT
The DNA here is from genome assembly GCF_046630445.1 of Rutidosis leptorrhynchoides. Taxonomy (NCBI): domain Eukaryota; kingdom Viridiplantae; phylum Streptophyta; class Magnoliopsida; order Asterales; family Asteraceae; genus Rutidosis; species Rutidosis leptorrhynchoides. Next base: position 274,410,175 of record NC_092333.1, on the reverse strand, counting down.
CATCACGTTCCATTTAGAAACTCAGCATGACTTACTGTAATATAATCACGTTGATCAAGTGTCATTATATTATACTAATTCATGCTTCAGTTCCCAACACTACTTCAAAATATTCCTATTTTAAACTTGAATGTTTCAGAATTTAGAAACTAAAATAGTTTCTTTTATGATGTAATACAGATAGCGTGAAGAGGTAAATGATTTCAAATAAGAAAAATTAAGAAAATATCTTCAGAAATATGGAGGATATTTATAATGAAAGATATGATGATATTTTAGAATTTCTAATATCAGAGGATGATGAAGAATATTGTCCGCAGGGGTTTAGAGTCAGGAGCAAGGTATTCGTTAATGACTTTAGCAGGTACTGAATCATTTGAATCCTTTGAAGTCAGGTTCAGTCTTTGTAATTTGTCCACAGCCTCCTTCCTACTTTGCTCAATCCGTTTTCCAGTTCCAAAACTTCTCTTTTTCTGCGCTTTGCTAGCACACTTCATTATTATCATCCAGCTTTTACCGTTTAAAGTCGTTTATAGTTTTTGCTGCTTCATCAGTATTTTTTTTCCATTTTCGGAGAACCAATTAGTAGTTCGGAGTGTTTTTCAGAAACTTCACATTCAAATTAAGTCCAGAAGATAGACGTTATATATACACATATAACTGTTGGCGTAGACATGCTGCGAGATTTCAAAATACTGATTGCTAATTCCCAATGATTCGTATGGCAATTCTCATTACAAGATGCGAATGAGTAAATGATGGGGTTTCAATAAATAATTATAATGACTTTTTGGAGAGGCTAAAGTCAAAGGGTAATGAAGTTGTTGGTACATCTGCTAATAATGTGGTGGAATGTAAAAGGTTCCCTGGTAATGATGGTGTATATCTCAAGGTTATAATAAGGTTAGTCTGACTGAAAAGTCGAAGTTGACTTGCTGGAGCTGTGACAAAACTGGCTACTTTGAATAGGAGTCGCAAAGTTATTTTTGCTAATAAATGCCAAAGAATCTGATGCGGATACGTTGTTTAAACTTTTACTTTGGTTTCAAGAGTTTTTCGGGTACATAACTGTGGGTAACATGTGGTTGGATCCTCATCTCGATTGCTCATCATTCGAAGTGTCTTCAGAAATTTTCAAAGGGTTTGAACACATATTGTAATCGTTAACATACATTTGATGTTCTAACACAGTTTTGAAGTCAAAATATAGCTTGTGAAAGATGTAAGGATCTAAGAGTGATGATTTTGGTCATATCTCGAGTTGAATTTTGAGATTTCAAGATCAAAATATGTAATTAAATTTTGAATGAGTATGGTTGTTTTGATTTCTATAAAAGAATGTATACTGTTGTGAAAGTAGGGAGTATAATGGATGATTTGCTGAATCAGATTCGAAGAATGTAACATATTATTTGTGAATTTATATATCTCTCGGGTATTACCTACCCGTTAAAAAAAATTTTCACAATTAATATTTTGTACAAAAGAATTTTATTACAGTCTTTATGAAAATATATATATGTATATTTTCTTCAGATGTAACATAGATTTAATGAGTTAATGTTAAATTAAACTCATTTGATTTACGGTTGAAACTAGAATTGAATAATCCCTAAAGGCTTTAAAAAGTACATAACTTTTACACAGTATTTCTTTAATGACATTGAAATTATTAATCAATACTTCGTTATTTGTTGATGTATGATGTTCGGTTCGTGGAATTCTTGTGAATTTCGCAAAGTACGAATGATGTTATCTGAAAAGTTTCGGGTACATCGATGATGAAAGTGTAAAATCAAATATATACTTGATTTATTATGAATTGAAATTTGTTGAATTGCGACAGAGATTGTAGTTAACGCTGGTTAAGTTGCGGCCGAAGGACGTACATTATTGCATATTTGTAATATGAATTAACCGAGTAGTTAAGATTCACACACAATAGCTTAGCACGGAAAGATTTATTTCAAAATATATATATATATATATATATATATATATATATATATATATATATATATATATATATATATATATAAAATATACATATAATTTCTTCAGAGGGAATGACTTAATTCTTCATAACTCGTTGATACAATATACACGTTATTGATTCGTAATGATGTCCACAGTGATTCTTGAACTGACGGAGTTTGTGATGTTATCGGTGTTGTTGATTCGGATGTTGACTGTACTGACGATGCTGGTAACGCTGACGGTACTGTTGATGCTGTTGGTAAGGCAAGTTTAGCTTGTTAATCACACACCATTTTTGTCAGGGTTTCTACTCTTCCTTCAATCATTTTGGTACGCTTAACTGATTTATGGTTAGGGCTAGATTAGATAATCTCTAAGACTTTAGAGATTACATAATCGCCGCGGAATGTTTCTCCAATGAAGTTATGAATTAATACTTCGTCAGTTATTGTTGTTGGTACTCCTTGGTATCTATGGTGCGTATGACGTTGATGCTCGTGGGACAGATTGTGAAGTTGAGGTTTACGACGCGGTTGTGGTTGGAGGTGGTAATGGTACTGTTGGCGTTGATGATGGTGGTACTGGTTATGCTGCTGATGCTGATGCTGGTGTTTGTAATCTCTGCACCATATTCTCCAAAGCCACTACCCGAGCGCGAAGCTCGTTGACTTCTTCTATTACACCGGGGTGATTGTCGGTTCGGACGAGCGGATAAATAAAATCTAAAATTTGATGTAATATATAATCGTGATGAGATACTCTGGAAATGAGCGAGAACACGGTATTTCGGACAGGTTCGCTGGTAAGTGCTTCAGGTTCTTCGTCAAGAGGGCAATGTGGTGGATGGAAGGGATCACCTTCTTCTTGTCTCCAATGATTGAGGAGGCTACAAACCCATCCCCAATTCATCCAGAATAGGTGATGACTGATTGGTTGATCTATTCCGGTCACACTGCTTTCGGAGCTTGAATGGGATTCCATTTCGGAATCTGAGTGACTTGAACTGATGACGAATTCCATTTCGTACGATTGGATAAAGGATTTTTTTTTATATGAAATGATTTTGGCTAACGGATGGTATTCTAATTACATAGAATAACTATATATATATATATATATATATATATATATATATATATATATATATATATATATATATATATATATAGATATATATATATATATATATATATATAGATATATAGATATATATATATATATATATATATATATATATATATATATATATATATATATATATATATATATATATAGATATAGATATATAGATCAAAAGATTTCCTAGATTATGAAGGACTTTGCGGGATATGTCAGGTAAAGTTTAAAGTAACAGATACGATAAGATATGATTTAGCAGATATGCTAAGATATGAATTTTTGTCTATACACTATTCATGCAATCGATGCAGCAAGACGTGTCTTAGACTAAAAATGATAAGCAGGTAATTTCCTGAGGATGATAAGTAGTTAATTTTCGACACAAAATGATAAGCAAAACTTTTGACATGCATACACGGTCGAAGTCCAGACTCACTAATGCATCCTATCAACTTATCAGTTAGACACACTAATGCAGACCTGGTTCGCTAAGACCACCGCTCTGATACCAACTAAAAGGACCCGTTCATATAAATTATAAACGATTCACAATAGTTGATTACATTGCGAGGTATTTGACCTCTATATGATACATTTTACAAACATTGCATTCGTTTTTAAAAGACAATCTTTCTTTACATCGAAAATTGACAGGCATGCATACCATTTCATAATATCCACTATCCAATTATAAATTGATTTAATAATAATCTTTGATGAACTCAACGACTCGAATGCAACGTTCTTCGAAATATGCTATGAAAGACTCCAAGTAATATCTTTAAAATAAGCAAATGCACAGCGGAAGATTTCTTTAACACCTGAGAATAAACATGCTTTAAAGTGTCAACCAAAAGGTTGGTGAGTACATTAGTTTATCATAATCATTTATTTCCATCATTTTAATAGACCACAAGAATTTCATTTCCAGTTCTCATAAATATACGTCCCATGCGTAGAGACAAAAATAATCATTCATATGGTGAACACCTGGTAACCGACATTAACTAGATACATATAAGAATATCCCCTATCATTCCGGGATCCTCCTTCGGACATGATATAAATTTCGAAGTACTAAAGCATCCGGTACTTTGGATGGGGTTTGTTAGGCCCACTAGATCTATCTTTAGGATTCACGTCAATTAGGGTGTCTGTTCCCTAATTCTTAGATTACCGGACTTTAATAAAAAGGGGCATATTCAATTTCGATAATTCAACCATAGAATGTAGTTTCAATTACTTGTGTCTATTTCGTCAAACATTTATAAAAGCGCATGTATTCTCAGTCCCAAAAATATAAAGGGTAAAAAGGCAAATGAAACTCACCATACTGTATTTCGTAGTAAAAATACATATAACGTCATTGAACAAGTGCAAGGTTGGCCTCGGATTCACGAACCTAAATTAATTATATATATTTATGTGTTGGTCAATATTTGTCTAACAAATTAGGTCAAGTCATAGTGTACCACAATCCTAATGCTCGAGACTAATATGCAAAAGTCAACAAAAGTAAATTTGACTCAAAATAATTTCCAAAAATCTATACATGATTAATATATAGTTTAAATATCGTCATTTTATATTTTTAAATATTTTTAAAAGATTTATTTGAGTAAATAATATAATTTATTTATTAATAAATAAAATTTTATATTAAATTTATATAATAAAATATACTTTTATGTATATTAAGTAATAAAATTTATAGGGTTCATTTAATATTATAAAGATAATATGATAGGTATTATTAAAGTAAGTTATTACACGTAGTAAAATATGTTTGTATCACATATTTATTTGATAAAATAATATCTATAATGATAGTAAGTAAAAGTTGTATTATTTTGTAATAATAATTATTATTATAAAAATATCAATATTTATAATTACTAAGATGACATTATGATAAAACGATAATTCTAATTATGATAACTTTAATATTTACGATAATTTTTAATATTATCTTTAAAATAATAATTCTATTTAAAATAATAATAATAATGATATTTTATAGTAACAATGACATGTCTATTAAAATGATAATTTTTGTTAAAATGATAGTTTTAATACTAACGATACTTTTAATAATAATAGTAATGATAAAAATAATAAAACGATAATTTTATCTAAATCAATATCTTATAATATTTAATATCATCATGATACTCTTACCCATTATTTCCTAATCGTTTCGTTTAATAGCTTTTAATCGTCTTTTATATCGTGTTCATAATAATGATAATAATAGTAATCAAAATAATTAGGTGTTACAAATATTTGTTTTAATTACACTAATATTAATAATGATAGTTACTATAACATTATTAACGATAATACTATTAATTATCTTAATGATAATATAGTAATAATAATAATAACAATAACAATAACCATTTTTAAATAATGATATATATATTAATAATGATAATAATAATAATAATAATACCAATAATAATAATAATAATTGGATAATAATAATAATACTAATTATAACTTTAACAATAATAACGATAGTAATAATAAAAAAATAACAATTTTTAATGATAAATCCCTTTTATTGATAAAGATAATAATAATGATAATAATAAGATAAAACTAGAACGACGATAAAAACGACGATAATAATAATCATTTTTAATAAAAATATCGAAAATTCAATTGATTATAACTTCTAATCCGTTCATCGAAACCATTCGATATCTAAAGGAAAAGTTCTTAATTTTTCGCTAGCTTTCCAAGGACATGCATATCTTATACCTTATCTCAACCGCAAGTGTAACTAATTCAAGATTCAACATAATCTGTCTAAGGGCAATATCAAAAGTACAAGCATGCATAATCCTAAATACTCGAGCACTAGTCAGGGATACACTATTAGTATGTAAAAGTTAAATTATGAGTACTCACGTATCAATATTGAGATTCAATATTGCAGGAAAGGTACGTAGACGCAACAGAAATGATAAACACTATATTGACCTCACGAGCATACCCATGAACCATACTCAATCACCTCCATAGCTATAACCCATAATTTCCTTAATCATATCCCACTCGAAAAACAATTTCGAAATCACTCGGACAGCACTCCGTAGTAATATTTTATGTATACTAATAATATCTTGAAATAATACGGAGTAAATATATATATGTATATCGATTGAGAGAGTTTAGAGAAAAATATTTTCAAGTTTCTATAAAATAATGAAACCTATTGAATTCTATTTATAATAGATTTTTGAATTATTAAAGTGAATTATTAAAGTATGAATTATTAAAGTGAATTATTAAAGTATGAATTATTAAAGTGAATTATTAAAGTGTGAATTATTAAAGTGAATTATTAAAGTATGAATTATTAAAGTGAATTATTAAAGTTAAAGTAAAGTAAAAATAAAGTAAAGGTAAAGTTTAAGTATAGTAAAAGTATAAAACTATGTACGTATAATACGCGTATAAATATATATAATATTAATTTAAATCGTTATATATATTTAATAAAATAAAATATAAATATCGTTATCTTTATCATACTAGTTAAGTAATGAGTTGTCAAAAGTGGTTCTAGATATTTATAAAAGTTATATACGTTTTAATAATAAAGTTCTTTTTAAACTAAAAACATTTTTTTGTACGTTTGAAACTAAATAGATCAATCGAGTCTTTATGAAATTCAATCTTTCACTATCTTTTGTCTAGTTCTCAATGATTGACAATTTGTTCTTATTTATAAATTACTTTACCATTTTTCGAATATTGTTAAAATGGAAAGATTTCTCAAATCAACGTGGGCCTTTCAACAGAGACTTGTAATCATAATTCAATATATCTGATAATTCAATCATTTGATCTTATCTTCTAATTCCATTGATAAACATTTTGAAACAGATACAATCATATAAAGTATTTAATCTAATATTTTATTTACGTTTCAAGTTATAATATATATACACATATACATATATCATCATATTCGTTTAATGGTTCGTGAATCGTTGGAACTTGGTCGAGGTTGAATGAATGTATGAACATAGTTTAAAATTCTTGAAATTTAACTTAACAAATATTGCTTATCGTGTCGGAAACATATAAAGATTAAAGTTTAAATTTGGTTGGAAATTTTTGGGTTGTCACAATGCATACCATTTCATAATATATCTAACTATAATTGACTTAATAATAATCTTGATGAACTCAACGACTCGAATGCAACGTATTTTGAAATATGTCATGAATGACTCCAAGTAATATCTTTAAAATGAGCAAATGCACAACGGAAGATTTATTTCGTATCTGAGAATAAACATGCTTTAAAGTGTCAACCAAAAGGTTGGTGAGTTCATTAGTTTAACATAAATAATCATTTCCATCATTTTAATAGACCACAAGATTTTCATTTCTCATAAATACACATCTCGTATCAGGCATTTCGCAAACTGCATAGAGATAAAAATCATTCATATGGATTGAACACCTGGTAACCGATGTTAATTTAATGCATAGAATATCCCCAAAACAGAACCTCTCGTCTGTATAATAATCTGGAAGTACTAAAGCATTCGTACCCCGAATGGGACTTGTCAAGGTCCATAGATCTATCTTTAGGATTCGCGTCAGTCAGGGGCCATTTCCCTAAATTCTTAGGTTACCAGACTTGAAGGGCGATATTCGGTTAATAATCCAACCATAGAATGTAATTTTAAGTACTTGTGTCTATTTCGTAAAGCATTTATAAAAGCAGCGCATGTATTCTCAGTCCCAAAAATATATAATACAAAAGCATTTAAAAAGGGAGCAAATGAAACTCACCTAATGTATTTTGTAGTAAAAATACATATAACGACATTGAACAATGCAGGGTTGGCCTCAGATTCACGAACCTATATCATTTTGTATTTTTATTAATATTCATAGTGTAATTGAACACATATATAAATGTATTAGTTATATCATTTTTATGTTAATACTATATATATGTTTTATATGTTCATTTTGTATATAAAAAATATTAAATTTTTGTTATGTTATATATATCAAATATTTTATATGTATATACTTCTTTTGTTTGTTTAAAATAGTAGTTATATTAATACTAAAATAATATTAGTAGTGATTAAAATAATGATACTTATAATACTAGTGTTAATAATAATAATAATGTTAATGATTTTATTATTAATAATATTAGTGATAGTTTTAAATAATAAATCTTATAATAATGACATTAACAGTAATTTTTAATAAAATGAAAGGTTTAATAATAATGATAATGAAAATAATAATTTTGACACTAATACTAATATTTATGAAGATATTTTCTATTAGAATCATAATAATACTAACAATACTAATCCTAATCATAATAATGATAATGGCACAAAAAGGGTAAGGTTAATCATATTATTACTAAGTTCAATAATACTAATGATAATGTTAATATTAATATTACTTAATAATATTACTAGTAATGATAATGATAATATCATAAGTTTCATTATTAATGATAATAATCATACAATTAATAATAATAAATAACATAATAATAATTAATACTAATAATAATAACAATAATGACAATGATAATAATAATAATTATTATAATTCTAATAATAAGATATTAATAATAATAATAATAATAATAATAATAATAATAATAATAATAATAATAATAATAATAATAATAATAATAATAATAATAATAATAATAATAATAATGAAAATTTGAAAGTATTAAAGTGTATACCCTTCTTTTTAAGCTTTTTCCCAAAAAAAAACCCACGCCGGGACTCGAACCCGCGACCTCTCGATACTCGTTAGCACTCTCGACCATCCATCCAAATATGCTTTTCTGATTTATATTGCAAACCACACGTATATATCCCATTTCTGTTTAATCCTGATTCACCTTCTTCTTCAACTAAATCAGTCGACCCAGAACTCATACAAATCAACATATCTAATCTAACAATTTAATTCTAGACTTTTATCTGAATCAGGAACAACTTTTAAATCGATTGTTGTTAACATACACAAAAAAAATTAAAACAAAATAGCTGTGAAAAGAAAAAAAATAGCGTGAAGAACTCCCATTATGATTTTAAAATCCATTCACTTTTAGACAATGTTTTCTACATAAAATACATTGTAAATCCATCCTAGAATCTTATTGAATCGTTAATTGATCCAGAAACATTCACAGGAATTCAAATTTGATGATAAACAAAATAATTGCCTTTTAAATTTTGAACTTTGACTCCAAAATTAGAGCTTGATACTAAGAATTGGATTTGGAGATTGTGTAGATAGTTTAAGTAAAATATTACCAACAAGACTACATTTTTAGTTTTTGAAATAAATATCGAAATCTGAATGTTCTTAAATATAGAACACGAACAGAGTTGTTGAGTTGTAAAAAAAAAATTAAGTTTAATTTGAATCTGACTGAAATTGTTAGTGGCATTTGTAATTGATAATGATAATGTAACATCAAATGGTTTCATGTAGCAACTGGACGCGAACGATTTATAGTAATTTATGGTTGACATGTACCATAACAGGCAGAAGAAAAATTATCAAAATAAAAGGAAGAAAAGAATTTTAACAGAATTTGTTGGCTTCCTAAGATTTGATTCGATTTGGGCTCCAGTTTAGGGGAAAAAACAAAAGCTATACTGTGTTAATTGATATGCATAATAGAAATCAAATATATATCATACATATGATATTTTATAATTATTATTAATAATTATAATTATATTAATAATAATCTAAATACAATTAATAATAATAATATGATCAATAATAACAACAGTAATAATAATAATTAGTTATGATAAAATTTTAATGAAATTTATAATAATAGTATCATTAATGATAATTATAATAATAATACTGATTATATTATTATTGATAATATTAGTAATGATAAAAGTAATATTAATATTATAATAAATATATTTTTAACTTATCTTTTCGTTTAATTATTACTATTATATATTATATATTATATGATATCATATATTGAATATTGAATATTTATATATTTTATTATTGTTATAATTTAAAAAAAATTCTTTATTATAATAACCCCAAACTTATTAGAATTTTATTAATTACAACTGTAACAGTAATAGTAATAATATAATTAATAATGAAAGTAATAATAATAATAATATTATAATAACTATCCTTAACTGATAATTACTTTTACAATTTATTAATTGTATCACATTTACTTATTACATAATATTTTAATTCTTTAACATTTATTAATTATATATGTATATTATAATATTTATAGTATTTCTTGTGCATAGAATTTATATATATATATATATATATATATATATATATATATATATATATATATATATATATATATATATATATATATATATTTATTTATTTATTTTAATAGTAACTTAATTGTTCTGTATTTTTACTTACATTTAATTCCAATTATTATATATACTTACATTTATACACACATATGTATTTATTTATAATTAATGGTTCGTGAATCGTTGGCAATGGTCGAAGTTACATGAATGTATGATACAGTTCACAATTTTGGTGACTCAACATTACAGACTTCGCTTATCGTGTCGGAAACATTTACAGATTAAGTTTAAATTTGGTCGGAAATCTCCGGGTCGTCACAATATGAAGTTGTAACTAGAAAGTAAACTTCCATGTTCTTGAACTTACAAAGTTAACTTTAGTTCAAGAAAGTATGAGATCAAGATTAACTAGTAACACTTGACAATTATAAAAACAAATCACGAATTCATAAGTGCTTGAAATGAAGAAATAAACTAAATAAACAAGTAACAAGTTCATGGTAGTTCATACTTTAAAGATTCAAGCCAAGGCTTTGATCTTTAAGGAAAGTAAACTTTAAGTTTACAACATGAACTTCAAGTATGGTTTTACAACTCATGAACTTTCTTTTAAAAACATTACTTGTAGAACATAAACTAGAAAGTTTATGTTCTTGTATGAACAAGATGGTATGAAGAACAAACTAAAAAGTTTGGTTCTTAATAACTAGTAAATAACAACTATAATAACAAGTAAGTAAACCACAACAAAGAACTAGTAACTCAAACAAGAAAAAGATGATGATGATGAGAGTGTGTATGTGCTATGGTTTTGCAAAGGAGAAAAGAAGAGAGAAAGTATTGAAAGAAACTCACAAATTGGAGAGAAAACTTGAGAGGAAATGAGAAGTATTTTGTGAGTGTAAAATGAAATGAGAACTAGTGAATGAGTAATAAGGAAAATTGAAAAAGAACTCTCCCTTTGCACCATGTAGGCCGACAGTTAGGGGATCAAAGGAGGGAAGGGAAAAGTCCACAAGTTTCTTCATGTATTTAGCTCAAAAAGATGGTAATAAGGGGTGTTTGCATGGGAACAAGGTGTAAGTAAACTTGTAACTAGATTCCATATGCTTAATTAATCTAGTTAAGTTCAAATGTAATACTTACATGAAAGATGGGCCAACTAATCCATTTAACTGTGTAGGGTGGGCTTCTAAGTCCATTAACATAAGCCCAAGTCCAATTAAGTAATAATCCAAATAAATGCCCAAGTAATTAACTAGTTACCTTAGTTAATTAAAAATGATTAATAAAAATTAATCATGAATGTAAATAATATCCGAAATATTATTCGTGAAAAGTTCGTGTGTCACAAAGTCGTGTTGGGACATGTAAGGTCAAGTACGGTGACAAGTAAATGTAATAAAATACATTCGTTAACATGCGAACATTAATAATAAACATTATTAATTAAAAGTGGAAAAACCAGGGTCGTTACATTACCCACCTGTTAAAGAAAATTTTGTCCCAAAATTTTAAGCTGGAGTAGATGGAGGAGTTAGGAAAAGGTGAGGATACTTCTGTATCATTTGATCCTCTCGTTCCCAGGTAAACTCAGGTCCTCGTTTGGCATTCCATCGTAATTGGACGATCAGAATCTTGTTGCGTTTCAAAGTTTTGACCTCACGGTCCATAATTTCAACAGGCTCTTCCACGAAGTGGAGTTTGTCGTCAATCGTAAGTTCTTCCAGTGGTATGATAAGTTTGGGTGCAGCAAGACACTTCTTCAAGTTTGACACGTGAAAAGTAGGATGAACTGAGCTCAATTGAGTTGGAAGATCCAAACGGTAAGCAACGGGTCAACACGTTCCAAAATTTTAAAAGGACCAATGTATCGTAGGTTCAACTTTCCACGTTTTCCAAAACAAATCACACCTTTCCAAGATGCAACCTTCAACATTACACGGTCGCCCACATTGAATTCAAAGTCTTTACGTTTAAGATCGGCATAAATCTTTTGGCGATCACGGGCAGTCTTAAGTCTCGCTTGAATTTGAGCAATCTTCTCTGTTGTTTCATGGACTACCTCGGGTTCGGTGATTTGCTTTTCGCCTACCTCGGCCCAGCAAATAGGAGATCGGCACTTGCAGCCATACAATGCTTCAAAAGTTGCCGCATTAATGCTCGAGTGATAACTGTTGTTGTAAGAAAATTCGGCGAGTGGCAAATGCCTTTCCCAGGCCTTTCCGAAATCGATAACATATGCACGCAACATGTCCTCCAAAGTCTGAATCATGCGTTCACTTTGCCCGTCAGTCTGTGGGTGATAATCATTACTCATGTCTAGATGGGTTCCCATGGCTTTTTGTAAGGAACGCCAAAATCTGGAAGCAAAACGGGAATCGCGATCTGAGATGATTGATAAAGGTACACCATGATGAGATACAACCTCTTTGATGTATAATTGAGCAAGTCTCTCCATTGTATCCGTTTTCTTCATAGCCAAGAAGTGTGCAGATTTAGTAAGACGGTCAACGATAACCCAGATGGTATCGTATCCACCTGCCGTCTTTGGTAGCTTGGTGATGAAATCCATTGTGATCCTTTCCCACTTCCATTGTGAGATTTCCGGTTGTTGAAGTAATCCAGAGGGCCTCTGATGCTCGGCCTTAACTTTCGAGCAAGTCAAACACTTACCAACATAAGTTGCAATGTCCTTCTTAAGATTAGGCCACCAATACTGTTCTTTAAGATCGTGGTATATTTTTCCCGCTCCGGGATGAATCGAATATCTCGACTTGTGGGCTTCATCTAATATAAGGTTCCGTAGATCTCTATAACGAGGTACCCAAATTCTTTCGGCATAACATCGGAGTTCAGTCTCCTTAACCTCGAATCGAGAGACAAGTATGTTCAAATGTTCGTGAGATATATTCTCCTCTTTGAGAGCCTCATCTTGGGCTACTCGGATCTGGCTGTTGAGATTTGAATGGATAGTGCTGTTCAGAGCTCGGACACGAAGAGGTGCCATCCTCTCCTTTCGGCTCAAGGCATCGGCTACAACATTTACCTTACCAGGATGATAACGAAGTTCACAATCATAGTCGTTCAACGTCTCAATCCATCGTCGCTGTCTCATGTTTAGTTGCTTCTGATTGAAGATGTGCTGGAGACTCTTGTGGTCGGTGAAGATAGTACTTTTCGTTCCATACAAATAGTGTCTCCACAATTTGAGCGCAAAGACAATGGCTCTCAGTTCGAGATCGTGAGTAGTGTAGTTATGCTCGTGAATCTTCAGTTGTCGGGAGGCATAAGTGATAACCTTTGTGCATTGCATCAGTACACAACCAAAACCACTCTTCGAAGCATCGCAATAAATGACGAAATCGTCACTGCCTTCAGGAAGTGATAAGATAGGTGCGGTGGTTAACTTCTTCTTCAAGGTTTGAAATGCAGATTCCTGTTCAAGTTCCCAAATGAACTTCTTCCCTTTGTGAGTCAGCGCGGTCAAAGGATGCGCAATCAGAGAGAATCCTTCAATAAATCTTCGGTAGTAACCGGAGAGACGTAAAAATTTTAGTGACCCGAACTTTTCCATGTTTATATATATTAAATGAAATTGATATTTATATGATTAAGTGTTTGCAACATGTTAAGTAATCAAACTTGTTAAGACTTGATTAATTGAAATAGGTTTTATATAGACAATTGACCACCCAAGTTGACCGGTGATTCACGAACGTTAAAAATTGTAAAAACTATATGATGTAATATATATGGATATATATATATATATAGTTAACATGGTATTATGATAAGTAAACATATCATTAAGTATATTAACAATGAACTACATATGTAAAAAACAAGACTACTAACTTAATGATTTCGAAACGAGACGTATATGTAACAATTATCGTTGTAACGACATTTAATTGTATATATATATATATATATATATATATATATATATATATATATATATATATATATATATATATATATATCATATTAAGATATATTAATATAACATAATATCATGATAATGTAATAATTTAACATCTCATTTGATATAATAAACAATGGGTTAACAACACTTAACAGGATCGTTAAACTAAAGGCTTCAAAACAACATTTACATGTAACGACTAACGATGACTTAACGACCCAGTTAAAATGTATATACATGTAGTGTTTTAATATGTATTTATACACTTTTGAAAGACTTCAAGACACTTATCAAAATACTTCTACTTAACAAAAATGCTTACAATTACATCCTCGTTCAGTTTCATCAACAATTCTACTCGTATGCACCCGTATTCGTACTCGTACAATACACAGCTTTTAGATGTATGTACTATTGGTATATACACTCCAATGATCAGCTCTTAGCAGCCCATGTGAGTCACCTAATACATGTGGGAACCATCATTTGGCAACTAGCATGAAATATCTCATAAAATTATAAAAATATTAGTAATCATTCATGACTTATTTACATGTAAACAAAATTACAAATCCTTTATATCTAATCCATATACCAACAACAAAAAACACCTACAAACACTTTCATTCATCAATTTTCTTCATCAAATTGATCTCTCTCAAGTTCTATCTTCAAGTTCTAGGTATTCTTCATAAATTCTATAAGTTCTAGTTTCATAAAATCAAGAATACTTCCAAGTTTGCTAGCTTACTTCCAATCTTGTAAAGTGATCATCCAACCTCAAGAAATATTTCTTATTTACAGTAAGATATCTTTCTAATACAAGGTAATACTCATATTCAAACTTTGATTCAATTTCTATAACTATAACAATCTTATTTCGAGTGGAAATCTTACTTGAACTTGTTTTCGTGTCAAGATTCTGCATCAAGATCTTTCAAGCCATCCAAGGATCCTTTGAAGCTAGATATATTTTTCTCATTTCTAGTAGGTTTATCCACAAAACCTGAGGTAGTAATGATGTTCATAACATCATTCGATTCATATATATAAAACTACCTTATTCGAAGGATTAAACTTGTAATCACTAGAACATAGTTTAGTTAATTCTAAACTTGTTCACAAATAAAAGTTAATCCTTCTAACTTAACTTTTAAAATCAACTAAACACATGTTCTATATCTATATGATTTGCTAACTTAATGATTTAAAACCCAAAAACACGAAAAATACCGTAAAACTGGATATACGCCGTCGTAGTAACACCGCGGGCTATTTTGGGTTAGTTAATTAAAAACTATGATAAAATTTGATTTAAAAGTTGTTCTTATGGGAAAATTATTTTTCTTATGAACATGAAACTATATCCAAAAATCATGATTAAACTCAAAGTGGAAGTATGTTTTCCAAAATGGTCATCTAGACGTCGTTCTTTCGACTGAAATGACTACCTTTACAAAAATGACTTGTAACCTGTATTTTTGACTATAAATTTATACTTTTTCTGTATATATTCATAAACGTAATTTCAATATGAAACCATAGCAATTGGATTTACTCAAAACGGATTTAAAACGAAGTAGTTATGGGTAAAACAAGATTGGATATTTTTACTTGTTGTAGCTACGTGAAAATTGGTAACAAATCTATACAAATCATATCCTAGCTAACTTATATTGTATTATACATGTATTCTAATATATTATGTAATCTTGGGATACCATAGACACGTATGCAAATATTTTGACATATCATATCGACCCATCTATATATATTATTTGGAACAACCATAGACACTCTATATGCAGTAATGTTGGAGTTAGCTATACAGGGTTGAGGTTGATTCCAAAAATATATATACTTTGAGTTGTGATCTAGCCTGAGACATGTATACACTGGGTCATGGATTGGGTCAAGATAATATATATCAATTTATTTCTGTACATCTAACTATGGACAACTAGTTGTTGGTTACTAACGAGGACAGCTGACTGAAAATATTTAAAACATTAAAACGTATTAAAAAATGTTGTAAATATATTTTGAACATACTTTGATATATATGTACTTATTTTTTATAGGTTCGTGAATCGGCCAGTGGCCAAGTCTTACTTCCCGACGAAGTAAAAATCTGTGAAAGTGAGTTATAGTCCCACTTTTAAAATCTAATATTTTGGGATGAGAATACATGTAGCTTTATAAATATTTTACAACATAGACACAAGTACGCAAAATTACATTCTTTGGTTGGATTATTAAACCGAATATCGCCCTTCAAGTCTGGTAGCCTAAAAATTAGGGAAATGGCCCCTAATTGACGTGAATCGTAAAGATAGATCTATTGGGCTTAACAACCCCCATTCAGGTTATGGATGGTTTAGTACTTCGAGATTATTATACAGACGAGAGGTTCTGTTTTGGGGATATTCTATGCATTAAATTAACGTCGGTTACTAGATGTTCAACAAATGAATGATTTTTATCTCTATGCAGTTTGCGAAATGCCTGATAAGAGATGTGTTATAAAAATAAAATCTTGTGGTCTATTATTATGATTTAATAATATGTTGGTTAAACCTATAACTCACCAACAATTTTGTTGACGATTTAAGCATGTTTATTCTCAGGTGATTATTAAGAGCTTCCGCTGTTGCATACTAAATTAAGTACAAGATTTGGAGTCCATGCTTGTATAATATTGTTTAAAAACTGCATTCGAAGACTTATGTTGATGTGTAATATTATTGTAAACCATTATGTAATGGTCGTGTGAAAAACGCTATATTTTAGATTATCATTATTTGATAATTGTCGTAATATTTTAAAGGTTATGGTTTGTTCTAAAATCGAATGCAGTCTTTGAAAAACGTCTCATATAGAGGTCAAAACCTCGTAACGAAATCAATTAATATGGAACGTTTATAATCAATATGAACGGGACATTTCAGAAATTGGCGGATGTGAGTTGGAGTAGTGGGGGTTTCCCACTTGCTGATAGCTTCAATCTTGGCGGGATCAACTTTGATACCCTGGTCGCTCATAACATGACCCAGAAATTGGACTTCCTTCAACCAAAATTCACACTTGGAGAATTTGGCGTAAAGTTGTTCTTGTCTCAAGAGTTCAAGTACCAGTCGAAGGTATTGCTCATGCTCTTCTTCTCTCTTAGAGTAGATGAGGATATCATCTATGAAGACGATAACGAACTTATCCAAGTATGGCTTGCAGACACGGTTCATAAGATCCATAAACATGGCAGGTGCGTTGGTTAGACCAAATGGCGTCACGAGAAACTCATAATGACCATAACGGGTTCTGAATGCACTCTTCATCACGTCGCTCTCTTTCACCCTCAACTGGTGATAACCGGATCATAAATCGATCTTAGAGTAGATGCTCGATCCTTATAGTTGATCAAAAAGATCGTCAATACGGGGAAGAGGATACTGATTCTTGATCGTCAATTTGTTGAGTTCACGGTAGTCGATACACATGCGGAAGGATCCGTCCTTCCCAACTTCATGGGTATCAAGTAAATCTCGAAATCTACACCAGCTATGTTGATAATAGCTCCTCGACTAATATGGTCAACTTTCTCAAATTTTCCATTGGCTACCTCGACAAGCATACTCTCTTTTAAAGGGACTAACGACCAATTAATCTTATCAAAAAAATGTCTACATACATAACTTCTATCAGCACCAGTATCAAATAGGACAGAAGCTAATAAATTGTTGATAGTGAATATACCTGTCACCAAGTCGGGGTTCTCACGTGCGTCCCTTGTATTAACGTTGAAAGATCTACCACGCGGTGGTCTGTCTTCCTTTCTTTTGTTTGGACACGCATTTCTGAAGTGGCTCGTCTGTCCGCATTCGTAGCACTTTTTAGGTCCATTGGGGTTCGCCTTCACATTCAGGGTGGTGACCTTACAGTCCTTACCGATATGTCCAGTCCGTTGGCACTTTTCACAAACCATGTTACAATACCCGGTATGGTGCGTGTAGCACCTCTTGCATTGCGGTAAGGTGCCCTTGTAGTTCAGGTTGGGGTTCCCACCATTGTTTTTTCCTTTGAAACCCTCATGTCGCTTCGCCGGGTTTTGATCATAGGCTCTACCGTTGTTGTTATCCCACTTTCGCTTATCACTACTACCCGCTTCAGACTTAGCCTTCTCCGGTTCATCGATGATTATTTGGTTCATTAAAGTGTGCGCCATGCGCATTGCTTCTGGGACATTGGGTGGCTTGGACGAGGTGACATTTCCCTTAATGGACTTAGGAAGTCCCCACAAGTATCTCTCCATACGCTTGAATTCCGGGGTGACCATGGTAGGACACATCAGGGCTAGTTCCAAATACGTACGATTTTACCCATCGAGATCGTTCCCCACAACCTTCAGCTGCATAAACTCAATCTCCATCTTCTGTATCTCTGTTCTCGGACAATACTCTTCAATCATGGCCGCTTTGAATTCTTCCCATGGCGTGGCATACGCCTCATCAATACCCATGGCTTGAGCCATTGTGTTCCACCAAGTGAGGGCGCCATCCGCAAGTGTACAAGAGTGTACAAGAGGCATATTTTGTCTTGTTTGCCTCTGAGCAGTTGCTAACTCGGAATACAGATTCTAGTTTTTCAAACCACCTAGTGAGACCAACTGACCCCTCCGTTCCACTAAAGTTATGGGGCTTGCAGCTTTGGAATGCTCGATCTCCATTAATCCCTGCAATGACGGTACCATCGAAACGGTACTGCTTCTTTGGCGGGGTGGAGGGTGGCTGTACAGGTGCATCATAAGGTCCTCATCAGAATCATCGTCACTGGATTCGTCTGAGGAGGTGTCGTCAGATAAAGAGTCAGCGGAGGATGGGTCATTCGAATCATGTGGAGGTGGCTGCACTGGTGGCTGTACTGGCTTTCCTCGGGCGGCCATCATCTGTCGGTATCTGGTGGGTCCGATCGGCACGAGACGTCCATCAGGAGCGCATCAGCACCAATGGTTATGCTCATTATGGACTGGACCTTCCCCAAGATCCGCGGGAATCACAGCACCACCAGGATGGTGCTGTGGCTCCGAGGGTCCGGGGGCAAGTGGAGCTGGAATCTCCTAGAGGTCATCACCTCCATCAGAGCTAACCACTGGGGCAGGTGCATGGCTGCTGGCTCCAGAGGATGAAGCGCCTGAGTCACTGGAAGGTGTCGACGACGGCATCTGGGTGTAGTGACCCGAACTTTTCCATGTTTATATATATTAATTGAGATTGATATTTACATGACTAAATGTTTCCAATGTGTTAAGCAATCAAACTTGTTAAGACTTGATTAAATGAAATAAGTTTCATATAGACAATTGATCACCCAAGTTGACCGGCGATTCACGAATGTTACAAATTTGTAAAAACTACATGTTGTGGTATATATAGACATATATATATATATATGGTTGACATGAGATTTTGCTGAGTATGTATCTCACTAAGTATATTAACAATGTGTGATATACATAAGAAATGAGATTACTAAGTTAAGAAACTCGAAATGATATATATAACGATTATCGTTATGATAACGTCTACTAAATACATATGTATCATATTAAGATATTGATACACTATTTTTAACATGATAAAATAATATTTAAATATATCATTAAGTGTGTTAACAATGAACTACATATGTAAAAACAAGACTACTAACTCAAGAATTAAAAAACGAGACTTATATGTAACGATTATCGTTGTAATGATATTTTAAGGTATATATCATATTAAGAGATATTCATACATCATAATATCATGATAACATAATAATTTAACATCTCATTTGATATAATAAACATTAGGTTAACAACATTAATTGAGATCGTTAACTTAAAGGTTTCAAAACAACACTTACATGTAACGACTAACGAATACTTAACGACTCCATTAGAATGTATATACATGTTGTGTTTTGATATGTATTCTTACAATTTTTAAAGACTTCAAGACACATATCAAAGTACTTCTACTTAACAAAAATGCTTACAATTACATCCTCATTCAGTTTCATCAACAATTCTACTCATATGCACCCGTATTCGTACTCGTACAA
Source organism: Rutidosis leptorrhynchoides (assembly GCF_046630445.1). Taxonomy (NCBI): domain Eukaryota; kingdom Viridiplantae; phylum Streptophyta; class Magnoliopsida; order Asterales; family Asteraceae; genus Rutidosis; species Rutidosis leptorrhynchoides. Next base: position 274,389,709 of record NC_092333.1, on the reverse strand, counting down.
TACACAGCTTTTAGATGTATGTACTATTGGTATATACACTCCAATGATCAGCTCTTAGCAGCCCATGTGAGTCACCTAACACATGTGGGAACCATCATTTGGAAACTAGCATGAAATATCTCATAAAATTACAAAAATATTAGTAATCATTCATGACTTATTTACATGAAAACAAAATTACATATCCTTTATATCTAATCCATATACCAACTACCAAAAACACCTACAAACACTTTTATTCTTCAATTTTCTTTATCTAATTAATCTCTCTCAAGTTCCATCTTCAAGTTCTAAGTGTTCTTCATAAATTCCGTAAGTATGGTTTCATAAAAATCAAGAATACTTCCAAGTTTGCAAGTCTACTTCCAAGCTTTCTAATCCATTCCAAGTAATCATCTAAAATCAAGGAACCTTTGTTATTTATAGTAGGTTATCTTTTTAATTCAAGGTAATATTCATATTCAAACTTTGATTCAATTTCTACAAATATAACAATCTTATTTCGAGTGAAAATCTTACTTGAACTGTTTTCGTGTCATGATTCTGCTTCAAGAACTTTCAAGCCATCCAAGGATCCTTTGAAGCTAGATCCATTTTTCAAATTTCCAGTAGTTTTATCCAGAAAACTTGAGGTAGTAATGATGTTCATAACATCATTCGATTCATATATATAAAGCTATCTTATTCGAAGGTTTAAACTTGTAATCACTAGAACATAGTTTAGTTAATTCTAAACTTGTTCGCAAACAAAAGTTAATACTTCTAAATTGACTTTTAAAATCAACCTAACACATGTTCTATATCTATATGATATGCTAACTTAATGATTTAAAACCTGGAAACACGATGAACACCATAAAATCGGATATACGCCGTCGTAGTGAAACCGGGGGCTGTTTTGGTTTGGATAATTAAAAACTATGATAAACTTTGATGTAAAGGTTGTTCTTCTGGGAAAATGATTTTTCATATGAACATGAAACGATATCCAAAAATCTTGGTTAAACTCAAAGTGAAAGTATGTTTTTCAAAATAGTCATCAAGATGTCGTTCTTTCGACGAAAATGACTACCTCTTTAGTAGTTGACATGTAACTTAAATTTCTGACTATAAACCTATACTTTTTCTATTTGGGTTCTTAAATTAGAGTTCAATATGAAACCATAGCAATTTGATTCACTCAAAATGGATTAAAAATGAAGAAGTTGTGGGTAAAACAAGATTGGATATTTTTGATCTTTTTAGCTACGGGAAATGTTTAACAAATCTATACAAATCATATCCTAGCTAACTTATATTGTATTATACATGTATTCTAATATATTATGTAATCTTAGGATACCATAGACACGTATGCAATTGTTTTGACATATCATATCGACCCATGTATATATATTATTTGGAACAACCATAGACACTCTATATGCAGTAATGTTGGAGTTAGCTATACAGGGTTGAGGTTGATTCCAAATATATATATACTTTGAGTTGTGATCTAGCCTGAGATGTGTATACACTGGGTCATGGATTGATTCAAGATAATATATCGATTTATTTCTGTACATCTAACTGTGGACAACTAGTTGTAGGTTATTAACGAGGACAGCTGACTTAATACACTCAAATCTTTAAAACATAATAAAAATGGTTGTAATTATATTTTGATCATACTTTGATATATATGTACATATTTGTATAGGTTCGTGAATCGATCCGTGGCTAAGTCTTATTTCCGAGGAAGGAAATATCTGTGAAAGTGAGTTATAGTCCCACTTTTAAAATCTAATATTTTTGGGATGAGAATACATGCAGGTTTTATAAATGATTTACAAAATAGACACAAGTACGTGAAACTACATTCTATGGTTGAATTATCGAAATCGAATATGCCCCTTTTTATTAACTCTTGTAATCTAAGAATTAGGGAACAGACACCCTAATTGACGCGAATCCTAAAGATAGATCTATTGGGGCTAACAAACCCCATCCAAAGTACTGGATGCTTTAGTACTTTGAAATTTATATCATATCCGAAGGGTGACTCGAAATGATGGGGAAATTCTTATATATGCATCTTGTTAATGTCGGTTACTAGGTGTTCACCAGTTGAATGATTTTTATCTCTATGTATGGGATGTGTATTGAAATATGAAATCTTGTGGTCTATTGTTACGATTTGATATATATATATATATATATATATATATATATATATATATATATATATATATATATAGGTTAAATGTCTCTTAATATGATATATATACATTAAATGATGCACGGATATCTCTTAATATGATATATATACATTAAATGTCGTTACAACGATAATCGTTACATATATGTCTTGTTTCAAAATCATTAAGTTAGTAGTCTTGTTTTTACATATGTAGTTCATTGTTAATATACTTAATGATATGTTTACTTATCATAATATCATGTTAACTATATATATAACCATATATATGTCATCATATAGTTTTTACAAGTTTTAACGTTCGTGAATCACCGATCAACTTGGGTGGTCAATTTTCTATATGAAACCTATTTCAATTAATCAAGTCTTAACAAGTTTGATTGCTTAACATGTTGGAAACACTTAATCATGTAAATAACAATTTCATTTAATATATATATAAACATGGAAAAGTTCGGGTCACTACAGTACCTACCCGTTAAATAAATTTCGTCCCGAAATTTTAAGCAGTTGGAGGTGTTGACGTATCTTCTGGAAATAAATGCGGGTATTTCTTCTTTATCTGATCTTCTCGTTCCCAGGTGAACTCGGGTCCTCTACGAGCATTCCATCGAACCTTAATAATTGGTATCTTGTTTTGCTTAAGTCTTTTAACCTAACGATCCATTATTTCGACGGGTTCTTCGATGAATTGAAGTTTTTCGTTGATTTGGATTTCATCTAACGGAATAGTGAGATCTTCTTTAGCAAAAAATTTCTTTAAATTCGAGACGTGGAAAGTGTTATGTACCGCCGCGAGTTATTGAGGTAACTCAAGTCGGTAAGCTACTGGTCCGACACGATCAATAATCTTGAATGGTCCGATATACCTTGGATTTAATTTCCCTCGTTTACCAAATCGAACAACGCCTTTCCAAGGTGCAACTTTAAGCATGACCATCTCTCCAATTTCAAATTCTATATCTTTTCTTTTAATGTCAGTGTAGCTCTTTTGTCGACTTTGGGCAGTTTTCAACCGTTGTTGAATTTGGATGATCTTCTCGGTAGTTTCTTGTATTATCTCCGGACTCATAATCTGTCTATCCCCCACTTCACTCCAACAAATCAGAGACCTGCACTTTCTACTATAAAGTGCTTCAAACGGCGCCATCTCAATGCTTGAATGGTAGCTGTTGTTGTAGGAAAATTCTGCTAACAGTAGATGTCGTCCTTTTGCTCTGCCCATCAGTTTATGGATGATAGGCAGTACTCATGTCTAGACGAGTTCCTAATGCTTGCTGTAATGTCTGCCAGAATCTTGAAATAAATCTGGCATCCCTATCAGAGATAATAGAGATTGGTATTCCATGTCTGGAGACGACTTCCTTCAAATACAGTCGTGCTAACTTCTCCATCTTGTCATCTTCTCTTATTGGCAGGAAGTGTGCTGATTTGGTGAGACGATCAACTATTACCCAAATAGTATCAAAACCACTTGCAGTCCTTGGCAATTTAGTAATGAAATCCATGGTAATGTTTTCCCATTTCCATTCCGGGATTTCGGGTTGTTGAAGTAGACCTGGTGGTTTCTGATGCTCAGCTTTGACCTTAGAACACGTCAAACATTCTCCTACGTATTTAGCAACATCGGCTTTCATACCCGGCCACCAAAAATGTTTCTTGAGATCCTTGTACATCTTCCCCGTTCCAGGATGTATTGAGTATCTGGTTTTATGAGCTTCTCTAAGTACCATTTCTCTCATATCTCCAAATTTTGGTACCCAAATCCTTTCAGCCCTATACCGGGTTCCGTCTTCTTGAATATTAAGATGCTTCTCCGATCCTTTGGGTATTTCATCCTTTAAATTTCCCTCTTTTAAAACTCCTTGTTGCGCCTCCTTTATTTGAGTAGTAAGGTTATTGTGAATCATTATATTCATAGATTTTACTCGAATGGGTTCTCTGTCCTTTCTGCTCAAGGCGTCGGCTACCACATTTGCCTTCCTCGGGTGGTAACGAATCTCAAAGTCATAATCATTCAACAATTCAATCCACCTACGCTGCCTCATATTCAGTTGTTTCTGATTAAATATGTGTTAAAGACTTTTGTGGTCGGTATATATAATACTTTTGACCCTATATAAGTAGTGCCTCCAAGTCTTTAATGCAAAAACAACCGCGCCTAATTCCAAATCATGCGTCGTATGATTTTGTTCGTGAATTTTCAATTGTCTAGACGTATAAGCAATCACCTTCGTTCGTTGCATTAATACACAACCGAGACCTTGCTTTGATGCGTCACAATAAATCACAAAATCATCATTCCCTTCAGGCAATGACCATATAGGTGCCATAGTTAGCTTATTCTTCAATAACTGAAACGCTTTCTCTTGTTCATCCTTCCATTCAAATTTCTTCCCTTTATGCGTTAATGCAGTCAAGGGTTTTGCTATTCTGAAAAAGTCTTGGATGAACCTTCTGTAGTAACCAGCTAGTCCTAAAAACTGGCGTATGTGTTTCGGAGTTTTCGAGGTTTCCCACTTTTCAACAGTTTCTATCTTTGCCGGATCCACCTTAATACCTTCTTTGTTCACTATGTGACCGAGGAATTGAACTTCTTCCAACCAAAATGCACACTTTGAAAACTTAGCGTACAGTTTTTCTTTCCTCAATACTTCTAGCACTTTTCTCAAATGTTCTTCGTGCTCTTGATCATTCTTTAAGTAAATAAGTATGTCATCGATGAAAATAATGACAAACTTGTCAAGATATGGCCCACACACTCGGTTCATAAGGTCCATGAACACAGCTGGTGCGTTAGTCAATCCAAACGGCATAACCATAAACTCGTAATGACCATAACGCGTCCTAAAAGCAGTTTTTGGAATATCATCCTCCTTTACTCGCATTTGATGATATCCAGAACGTAAATCGATCTTCGAATAAACCTACGAGCCTTGTAGTTGATCAAATAAGTCGCAAATTCTCGGCAGTGGATAACGGTTTTTGATGGTAAGTTTGTTCAACTCTCTGTAGTAAAAACACAACCTAAATGTACCATCCTTCTTCTTGACAAACAAAACAGGAGCTCCCCATGGTGATGTGCTTGGTCGAATGAAACCACGTTCTAATAGTTCTTGCAGTTGGCTTTGCAATTCTTTCATCTCGCTGGGTGCGAGTCTATAAGGAGCACGAGCTATTGGTGCAGCTCCTGGTACAAGATCTATTTGAAATTCAACAGATCGATGTGGAGGTAGTCCCGGTAATTCTTTCGGAAATACGTCGGGAAATTCTTTTGCGACGGGAACATCATTGATGCTATTTTCTTCAGTTTGTACTTTCTCAACGTGTGCTAGAACAGCATAGCAACCTTTTCTTATCAGTTTTTGTGCCTTCAAATTACTAATAAGATGCAGCTTCGTGTTGCCCTTTTCTCTGTACACCATTAAGGGTTTTCCTTTTTCTCGTATAATGCGAATTGCATTTTTGTAACAAACGATCTCTGCTTTCACTTCTTTCAACCAGTCCATACCGATTATCACATCAAAATTCCCTAACTCTACTGGTATCAAGTCAATCTTAAATATTTCGCTAACCAGTTTAATTTCTCGATTCCGACATATATTATCTGCTGAAATTAATTTACCGTTTGCAAATTCGAGTAAAAATTTACTATCCAACGGCGTCAATGGACAACTTAATTTAGCATAAAAATCTCTACTCATATAGCTTCTATCCGCACCTGAATCAAATAAAACGTAAGCAGATTTATTGTCAATAAGAAACGTACCCGTAACAAGCTCCGGGTCTTACTGTGCCTCTGCCGCATTAATATTGAAAACTCTTCCGCGGCCTTGTCCATTCGTGTTCTCCTGGTTCGGGCAATTTCTAATAATGTGGCCCGGTTTTCCACATTTATAACAAACTACGTTGGCATAACTTGCTCCGACACTACTTGCTCTGCCATTACTCGTTCTGACACCATTTGTTCCTTTCGTTCTGTTAACCCCTGGTCCGTAGACCTCACACTTCGCCGCGCTATGACCATTTCTTTTACACTTGTTGCAAAATTTGGTGCAGAACCCCGAGTGATACTTTTCACACCTTTGGCATAGCTGCTTCTGATTGTTGTTGTTGTTGTTGCGGTTGTTATTGTTGTTGGGATGATTGTTGTAGTTGTTGTTGTTGTTGTTGGGCCATTTGTTGTAGTTGCGATTGATGTTGCGATTGTTGGGATAGTTGTTGCGATTATTGTTGTAATTGCTGTTGTTGTTGTATAAGTGATTCTTATCACCGTTTTCCTCCCACTTTCTTTTGACTTGCTTCACATTGGCCTCTTCAGCCTCCTGTTCTTTAATTCTTTCCTCAATCTGGTTCACTAGTTTGTGAGCCATTCTACATGCATGTTGTATGGAGGCGGGCTCGTGTGAACTTATATCTTCTTGGATTCTTTCCGGTAATCCTTTCACAAACGCGTCGATCTTCTCTTCCTCATCTTCGAACGCTCTCGGACACAATAGGCACAATTATGTGAATCGTCTTTTGTACGTGGTAATATCAAATCCTTGGGTTCGTAACCCTCTAAGTTCTGTCTTGAGCTTATTGACCTCGGTTCTGGGACGGTACTTCTCATTTATCAAGTGCTTGAATGCTGACCACGGTAGTGCGTAAGCATCATCTTGTCCCACTTGCTCTAGATAGGTATTCCACCATGTTAACGCAGTACCTGTGAAGGTATGCGTAGCGTACTTCACTTTGTCCTCTTTAGTACACTTACTTATGGCAAACACCGATTCGACCTTCTCGGTCCACCGTTTCAATCCGATCAGTCCTTCAGTTCCATCAAATTAGAAAGGTTTGCAGGCAATGAATTCTTTGTAGGTGCATCCTACACGATTTCTTGCGCCTGTACTGCGGCTATGTTTGCAGCAAGAAAGGTACGAAATTCCTCTTCGCTCATATTCATGGTTTGTCGAGTAGTCGGTGCCATTTCCTTCAAATAGTCAAATGAAACAAGTTAATCATATAGAATATTAAGAGTAGTCAATAGTATCTCGTAGCATAATATGACCTCATTTATAAAAGCTTTTTCTTCATATTAGCATTTTATAATTTTAAATTCGGGTAGTACCTACCCGTTAAGTTCATACTTAGTAGCTAATATACAATTCAACTACTACAATTCTATATGAAAAACTGATTATAATAATATTTCGCGTTCAAACTATTACACAATATTTTACAAACTTACAATACCGCTTATTTTACATATAGCATGAAATATAGCACACAATAACTTTGATACAAGATAGTTGTGAAGATAATTCTAGCTAGTACACAAGTCTTTCAGTAAAGGCAATAAAGACACGTAATTCATACGTCCAGAAACAAGTCATGTATTCTGGTTTTACTAATACCACTTCCCATCCTTGGTTTTGTGGAACATAACCGTTGTGACCGATAGTAAGACAATGTGTCATAACGTCGTCAAAAGGATGAAGGTTACGTAATGACCAACAGTCTCGTAATAACCTAAAAACTTCATTTCTTACCCCAATTACCGACTCCGTCACTTGTGGGAACGTTTTGTTTAATAGTTGTAGCCCGATGTTCTTGTTCTCACTTTGGTGAGAAGCGAACATTACTAACCCGTAAGCATAACATGCTTCTTTATGTTGCATGTTAGCCACTTTTTCTAAATCACGAAGTCCTATATTCGGATATATTGAGTCAAAATAATTTCTTAACCCGTTGCGTAAAATAGCATTTGGGTTCCCCGCAATATATGTGTCAAAGTAAACACATCGTAACTTATGTATTTCCCAATGTGATATCCCCCATCTTTCGAACGAAAGCCTTTTATAAACCAAGGCATTCTTGGAACGTTCTTCGAATGTCTTACAAACTGATCTCGCCTTAAATAGTTGTGCCGAGGAATTCTGACCGACTCTAGACAAGATTTCATCAATCATGTCTCCGGGTAGGTCTCTTAAAATATTGGGTTGTCTATCCATTTTGTGTTTTTATACTGTAAAATTGACAAGAGTTAGATTCATAAAAAAATACCTATTAATACAAGCAATTTTTACATATATCATAAAGCATAAGCACACTATATTACATATATTACACCACACTAATACAACTATCTTATTCCGACTCGCTCGTTTCTTCTTCTTCGGTTTTGGTTCATTTTGCCAAGTTTCTAGGGATATATGATGTTCCCCTAATACGAGCCGTCGTTTTCCACATTGGTTTAGAAAAACCTGGTGGTTTAGAGGTTCCCGGGTTATTGTCACAACTAAAGAAATACGGGTGTTGACGATACATATAAAGTTCATCGGGTTTGGAATCAAATTTCTCTATTTTTATGCCCTTTCCCTTATTGTTCTCTTTTGCCTTATTAAATTGTGTTGGAGTAATTTCTATAACATCATCGGAATCCTTGTCGGGATCCGATTCATCGGAGAATTGGTAATCCTCCCAATACTTTGCTTCCTTGGCGGAAACACCATTGACCATAATTAACTTTGGTCGGTTGGTTAACGATTTTCTTCTACTTAACCGTTTTATTATTTCCCCCACTGGTTCTATTTCTTTTTCCGGTTCCGATTCTTCTTCCAGTTCTGACTCTTCATCCGGTTCCTCTTCGGGAACTTGTGAATCAGTCCACGAATCATTCCAATTTACATTTAACTCTTCATCATTATTAGGTGAGTCAATGGGACTTGTTCTAGAGGTAGACATCTATCACATAATATCAAACACGTTAAGAGATTAATATATCACATAATATTCACATGTTAAAAATATATACTTTCCAACAAAATTTGTTAAGCAATCATTTTTCAAGTAAACACGGTCGAAGTCCAGACTCACTAATGCCTCCTAACAAACTCGATAAGACACACTAATGCAAAATTATGGTTCTCTAAGATCAACACTCGGATACCAACTGAAATGTCCCGTTCATATTGATTATAAACGTTCCATATTAATTGATTTCGTTGCGAGGTTTTGACCTCTATATGAGACGTTTTTCAAACACTGCATTCATTTTTAAAACAACCATAACCTTTATTTTATCAATAAAGGTTTCAAAAGCATTACGTAGATTATCAAATATTGATAATCTAAAATATACTGTTTACACACGACCATTAAATAATGGTTTATAATATAAATATATTACATCGACATATGTTTCTTAAATGCAGTTTTTACAAAATATCATACAAACATGGACTCCAAATCTTGTCCTTATTTTAGTATGCAACAGCGGAAGCTCTTAGTATTCACCTGAGAATAAACATACTTTAAACGTCAACAAAAATGTTGGTGAGTTATAGGTTTAAACTATATATATATATATATATATATATATATATATATATATATATATATATATATATATATATATATATATATATATATATATATATATATATATATATATATATATATATATATATATCAAATCGTAACAATAGACCACAAGATTTCATATTTCAATACACATCTCATACATAGAGATAAAAATCATTCATATGGTGAACATCTGGTAACCGACATTAACAAGATGCATATATAAGAATATCCCCATCATTCCGGGACACCCTTCGGATATGATATAAATTTCGAAGTACTAAAGCATCCGGTACTTTAGATGGGGTTTGTTAGGCCCAATAGATCTATCTTTAGGATTCGCATCAATTAGGGTGTCTGTTCCCTAATTCTTAGATTACCAGACTTAATAAAAAGGGGCATATTCGATTTCGATAATTCAACCATAGAATGTATTTTCACGTACTTGTGTCTATTTTGTAAATCATTTATAAAACCTGCATGTATTCTCATAACAAAAATATTAGATTTTAAAAGTGGGACTATAACTCACTTTCACAGATTTTTAATTCGTCGGGAAGTAAGACTTGGCCACTGGTCGATTCACGAACCTATAACAAATATGTACATATATATCAAAGTATGTTCAAAATATATTTACAACACTTTTAATACATTTTGATGTTTTAAGTTTATTAAGTCAGCTGTCCTCGTTAGTAACCTACAACTAGTTGTCCACAGTTAGATGTACAGAAATAAATCGATATATATTATCTTGAATCAATCCACGACCCAGTGTATACACGTCCCAGGCTAGATCACAACTCAAAGTATATATATTTTTGGAATCATCCTCAACCCTGTATAGCTAACTCCAACATTACTGCATATAGAGTGTCTATAGTTGTTCCAAATAATATATATACATGGGTCGATATGATATGTCAAAACATTTGCATACGGGTCTATGGTATCCCAAGATTACATAATATATAAGAATACATGTATAATATGAAATGTCCCGTTCTTATTGATTAAAAACGTTCCATATTAATTGATTTCGTTGCAAGGTTTTGACCTCTATATGAGACGTTTTTCAAAGACTGCATTCATTTTAAAACAAACCATAACCTTTATTTCATCAATAAAGGTTTTAAAAAAAAACTTTACGTAGATTATCAAATAATGATAATCTAAAATATCCTGTTTACACACGACCATTACATAATGGTTTGCAATACAAATATGTTACAACAAAATAAGTTTCTTGAATACAGTTTTTACACAATATCATACAAGCATGGACTTCAAATCTCGTCCTTATTTAAGTTTGCGACAGCGGAAGCTCTTAATAATCACCTGAGAATAAACATGCTTAAAACGTCAACAAAAATGTTGGTGAGTTATAGGTTTAACCTATATATATCAAATCATAATAATAGACCACAAGATTTCATATTTCAATACACATCCCATACATAGAGATAAAAATCATTCATATGGTGAACACCTGGTAACCGACATTAACAAGATGCATATATAAGAATATCCCCATCATTCCGGGACACCCTTCAGATATGATATAAATTTCGAAGTACTAAAGCATCCGGTACTTTGGATGGGGTTTGTTAGGCCCAATAGATCTATCTTTAAGATTCGCGTCAATTAGGGTGTCTGTTCCCTAATTCTTAGATTACCAGACTTAATAAAAAGGGGCATATTCGATTTCGATAATTCAACCATAGAATGTAGTTTCACGTACTTGTATCTATTTTGTAAATCATTTATAAAACCTGCATGTATTCTCATCCCAAAAATATTAGATTTTAAAAGTTGGACTATAACTCACTTTCACAGATTTTTACTTCGTCGAGAAGTAAGACTTGGCCACTATTGATTCACGAACCTATAACAATATATACATATATCAAAGTATGTTCAAAATATATTTACAACACTTTTAATATATTTTGATGTTTTAAGTTTATTAAGTCAGCTGTCCTCGTTAGTAACCTACAACTAGTTGTCCACAGTTAGATGTACAGAAATAAATCGATAAATATTATCTTGAATCAATCCACGACCCAGTGTATACGTATCTCAGTATTGATCACAACTCAAACTATATATATTTTGGAATCAACCTCAACCCTGTATAGCTAACTCCAACATTCACATATAGAGTGTCTATGGTTGTTCCGAAATATATATAGATGTGTCGATATGATAGGTCGAAACATTGTATACATGTCTATGGTATCTCAAGATTACATAATATACAATACAAGTTGATTAAGTTATGGTTGGAATAGATTTGTTACCAATTTTCACGTAGCTAAAATGAGAAAAATTATCCAATCTTGTTTTACCCATAACTTCTTCATTTTAAATCCGTTTTGAGTGAATCAAATTGCTATGGTTTCATATTAAACTCTATTTTATGAATCTAAACAAAAAAAGTATAGGTTTATAGTCGGAAAAATAAGTTACAAGTCGTTTTTGTAAAGGTAGTCATTTCAGTCGAAAGAACGACGTCTAGATGACCATTTTAGAAAACATACTTCCACTTTGAGTTTAACCATAATTTTTGGATATAGTTTCATGTTAATAATAAAAATAATTTTCTCAGAATAACAACTTTTAGATCAAAGTTTATCATAGTTTTTAATTAACTAACCCAAAACAGCCCGCGGTGTTACTACGACGGCGTAAATCCGGTTTTACGGTGTTTTTTGTGTTTCCAGGTTTTAAATCATTAAGTTAGCATATCATATAGATATAGAACATGTGTGTAGTTAATTTTAAAAGTCAAGTTAGAAGGATTAACTTTTGTTTGCGAACAAGTTTAGAATTAACTAAACTATGTTCTAGTGATTACGAGTTTAAACCTTCGAATAAGATAGTTTTATATATATGAATCGAATGATGTTATGAACATCATTACTACCTCCAGTTTAGTAGGTAAACCTACTGGAAGTGACAAGAAATGATCTAGCTTCAAAGGATCTTGGATGGCTTGAAAGTTCTTGAAGTAGGATCATGACACAAAAACAAGTTCAAGTAAGATTTTTACTCGAATTAAGATAGTTTATAGTTATAGAAATTGAATCAAAGTTTAAATATGAATATTACCTTGAATAAGAAAGATAACCTGCTGTATATAATAAAGGTTTCTTGATCTTAGATGATTACTTGGAATGGATTAGAAAGCTTGGAAGTAAATTAGTAAACTTGAAGGGATTTTTGAAGTGTTCTTGAAGTGTTCTTCCTATGATGATTATAGCTTGATTCTTGAAGTGATTTTTGATGAAGATGATGATTAACTACTAGAAAAATACGTTCATAATAGTGTGTGTGTGTGTTGAGAGAGAATTAGAAAGAGAATTGGAAGTGAAATGGAGTGAATGATGAGTGGTAATTGGTGAGTGGTGAGTGGGGTTAAAAGGAGTTCTAGTTAGTTGACTAGCTCATGGTAGAAGTTAAAATTGATTAGTCATACATGACATAATCAAGAGTGGAATCCCATGCTAGTTCCTTTTGGTATATACCCATAGTAAGTACGTTTTGAAGCTGTGTATAATACGGGTAAGAATACGACTAGAATTCTTGATGAAAGAAAAGAATGGGAAAGTAACTGTAACCATTTTCGTTAAGTATGAGTGTTTTGATATATGTCTTGAAGTCTTCCAAAAGTATTTAAATACATCTAAATACACTACATGTATATTGTAACATCCCGCGTTTTTCCGTTAAATTTATTTTAACACCGTCTTTTTTTTTAAATGACATCTTTCGTCACCTATATTTGTACACTTCGTTAACTAGTGTTCTTGATAATCCCGTTACTCAATTACAACATCTCTCGTTAACTTGCGTTTTAAAAATATTCGATCGGTTAAATTTCGCACCCGCTTTGAAACTCGAGGGACCGGAGTTGCCAAACGGGCAAACTAGTTGACTAGGTCAACTAGTCAACCCATTTTTCCACCATTCATTCATTCCATCATCTCCCTCATCTCTTTTCTCTCCATCTCAAGAACACACACATAAACCCATTCCATTCATTCATCATCTAAATTCAATCTTGGAAGCTCACAACAAATCCGACTACATATTCTTGATCCTCTCATCATTCTCTACGATTTGATACTAACCACACCGATTTTGGGTAACTTTCTAAAAACTCTAGATTTCTATAAATTCGTGTTTTTGACTTGAAATTGTGTTAGTTAGTGTCTATGGCTCGTGTCTAGCATGAAAATATGATTTACTTGCTCGATTTGTTGTTTTGAGTAACTAGTTTGAACATTTGAAATGGGTTTGCTTAATCTTGCATTTTGGAAGATTAAATGTTGTTTGATTGTTAAAGTTCATGTTTTAATTGTGTTACTAGTATCACTAGCTTCGTTTTGATGCGTAGGTTGATTAAGAAAACTTCAAACACATGATTATTGATTTTTGTGAATTTTGGTTAGGGTTTGATAGACTTTGAAATGAACTTTTGATGCGTTGAATGCTTGTTAATGTTGTTAGTAAGTGTTTAGATGCATTGTATGCTTAATTACCTTCGAAACGGCATATCGTATGTGTAAATTGGATTCCCGAATCATAAAGTACGTTTTACGAACTTGAAACTTTGAAAATAAACCTTTCTTGATCAATTGACAAGTTTTCGGTTATTGTTAATGATGTTTTTGCTTGTGAAAGGTAGTTAATTGTATTCCTTGTCAAAAGAGCTTTCCAATGATATAAGATGCGTATTCTAAGTGTTTACGGTTTGCGTTTTGTGCTAAATTGAATTTTGGATCAAGACTTGAACTTTTGAAACTGACCAGGTACCAGGCCACGCCTAATGTCGCGGCGCGACACCTCTGGCCTCGGCGCGGCAATAGCCGTGTTTGGGTTCTGACCTACTTTGTCAAATTTCGAAAAATGTTTGCTATGCTACGCACCTCCGATTAACATGTAACTTGGCCAACATGCTCATATATAACTTCTAAGCTTAGAAAAATAGTTTGGGACCCGACCCGAACGTGTTGACTTTCGTTGGCTTTGACCGACCAAAGTTTGACTTTTTGTCAAACTTAACCAAATGATTATGCAACCTTCCTAACTTGTTTCTGTACTTGTATCTTGCATGAAACTTGACAATTTGATTCACATGCTACATAATCGAGTCGTAACGAGCCATAGGACTAATTGAACACATTTCGCCCGACCTTGTGACGTAACCGGTTAATTAATACAACTTACTTGTTTAGGTCAAGGCTAAGCAACTTTCCTGCACACGTTTACTTGTGAAGTACTTTTATACTCGTGCACTCGAGGTGAGATCATAGTCCCACCTTTTCAACAACTTTTTATACTTTTAAATTGTGGGCTGAGAAACATATACTTTGTTACATTTTGTACTACTTACTTTTATACTTTGAACACAAGTACAAGGAAAACAAAGATTCCACAGCGAGTTAGAACAAAAATCCTCAATTCGATTATCATTAGTTACACTTGCAGGGTGTAAGCGAGAACTTATATTGTGTGGCCATACGGGTTTGACAAACCCTCATTACGGACGGTTCGCTACCGTCTACGGATGAAATATATTTTCGAGAAACAGTGTATGTTCTAACACTATTGTGATGGGGTTCTATGGAAGGAAACGTTAAGTCTTGATAATTGGGTGCTCGCGAGCAATACTTTTGGAATGCAAACGATTATGATAATCAACGTTATGGGAATACTAAATCTTGTGGTTCAAAAACAACGTTTACAAACACCTATGATTTCACCAACGTTTTTCGTTGACAGTTTTCTATATGTTTCTCAGGTTCATACTTGGCTATTTGATACATGCTTCCCTTGCTTGGGGTCAAGCATACATGCATACACTCTGATTATTTGCTTGGAGTCAAGATACATACATACTTACGCTATTTATAGCAACTGTGTTTTTAAACTAATTATGTCGCAAGTTATTTCATTTATACTTTATGACTTTTGTAAACTTAGACTTGTTGTCGAACGGTTTTGTAAACTAAACTTGCAAGTCTTGTACGTTTCAAATGAATGCGATATAATTTTGGTCAAACGAGTCTCATATAGGGACTACGACCACGCAACGGGACCTAAGTTAACGGCGCCGTCAATAACGGTTTTGGTCGGGTCGTTACAAGTGGTATCAGAGCGTTGGTTGTAGGGAACTAGGATATGCATTAGTGTGTCTGACAGAGTCGTTAGGACGCATTAGTGAATCTAGACTACAACCGGATAGTTAGCCATTGCATTCTGACATACATTTGCTATAGATAGCACTTACTTGAATACTTGTGCATTATACTTGAATCATTCTTAGGCAAACTTTTTAATGGTACCCAACCTTCATCATACGAACTCGTATTCCGCCACTTTTTGGTAATACACATGAATTCAAGGTTTATACGCGTACGGATGACCACGACTTCGTTAGTCGCTCTAGTTCGGGAATTCTGACTCCTTGGTTGTTATCCACCCCGTCTCAGCTTACTATACACAAGTGTTGTAAAGTTACCACCACCACTCTAGATGAGTATCGTCATCACTATTTATCACTACGGTTGCGTACTACTCGTTATCATGACTCGTTACTCTTTTCATACCTAAATACATTATTGTCTGACTCGAACCGCATTGACGTGAACAATCATTTATACCCTTCCCTCGGGGAACACTTCTTTATAGTTGCACTAATTCTTTCGATTCAATACGAGTCACGTTAGAGACGTCGTTACACTTTGTTTATTTTAAACTTCACGATTACACGAACTTGAATCTATAGAGTGATGTGGGAATGGAGGTATGAGTTAGCGTAATATAACGACACTCGATCAACGTGGTTATATTACGGTAAGACATACCAAAGTTCTAGTGACACGTGATGGTGGTTAGACTCGATCAACCTAAACACCACCATGTGCCATGTACATGACTTCATCTATTCATGTTTGGACATCTGAAAACTCCGAGAATATTGATAACAACCATACCGGGGACACACCTTCGATTTTTGTCGAACTATACTTATGCTTCCGAATGAATTACCGATTCCTTTCGTCTTCAACCGTATGTTACACGTGTATACTATCTCGTCCTCGCACAGTCTTATTGACTAACTACAATTTACTCGTTATGCTAGCACCGAGGCGGAAACTTCTCTCGCCTTACACTCTTAATTCTGGTTCAGGAAATCTTTTATTTTAAATTCTCAATGGAGAGAGACTCTTCACGTTATACTAGTATTCGCCTCGAGGGTGAATAGTCTCGACGAACGTATTTGGAAACCGATAAATCTTTCGCGGCGTGAAATTCTCGAGAAACAGAAACTTGTTCTAACAAACATTTTCAAGTCCTAACAAACTTGTTCGAATATACCTTACAGAACTGTACCTCATTTCGGATCGAAATCCTCGTTTCACTTCTAGATTTCGGAGTGCTTTTCGAAAAGCCTCGGGACCACGTTTAAACATGAGTACCACGCGTCAACCATAAACCGACGAACAAAGCAAACATACGATTTAAACCTTAGAATCCATAATACGAGTTGTATTACTAACTTCAAATTTACTTGAGAAAAGTATTTTCCTTTAGCTTAATCCTCGTACTACAATGATTTTCATTCGAGTTTTAACGTCACACCTTTTGAAACCACATGTGACCGGAAACGTCATCCTCTTTTTTGTCGAAACCAAGTAAACGATGATCAATTCACCGGGGCCGAGCTTATTCATGAGCAATCGAGAGGATTTATTCACATTCAAGCAAGACCCAACGCGACTCGTAATCACCAGGAGCTATGCCGATGTTACACGTAAACCTTTCGAATTCCATGGGAAACCGCGTCACGTTAAAAGTCGCACTTTGAGGAGGTGTAATCCGTTTCGGGAAACATAGAAAGCTAAATCCGTGATATTTTAATCCTTTTGAAATCTTGGGGCGTTTTAGACCCGTTGCTAGCCGTTTAGATTTTCCGACTCATTTTGAGTCTCCGTTTATCCTACATTCGATGTGTCAACTTAAGGACGTGTATTGCGAAACAAGAACTTGTCATTTCTTTTCGATGAGCTTACTATCGACAATAAACTTCATTCCTAGGAGGACCGGTTGAAACCATGAATCGTGAACCCAAACTCTAAGACGACGTGAAACCCCGACCGTCAAAGTTCGTTGAAATACACTAGAACGTACTTCTCCCTCATTCGTAGAATTGGCAACACAAGATCTCGAGGAAGATTCAACAACTACTACTTCCAACTAAATTTCGGGACGAAATTTCTTTTGAGGTGTGGATAATGTAACATCCCGCGTTTTTCCGTTAAATTTATTTTAACACCGTCTTTTTTTTTTAAATGACATCTTTCGTCACCTATATTTGTACACTTCGTTAACTAGTGTTCTTGATAATCCCGTTACTCTAATACAACATCTCTCGTTAACTTGCGTTTTAAAAATATTCGATCGGTTAAATTCCGCACCCGCTTTGAAACTCGAGGGACTGGAGTTGCCAAATGGGCAAACTAGTTGACTAGGTCAACTAGTCAACCCATTTTTCCACCATTCATTCATTCCATCATCTCCCTCATCTCTTTTCTCTCCATCTCAAGAACACACACATAAACCCATTCCATTCATTCATCATCTAAATTCAATCTTGGAAGCTCACAACAAATCCGACTACATACTCTTGATCCTCTCATCATTCTCTACGATTTGATACTAACCACACCGATTTTGGGTAACTTTCTAAAAACTCTAGATTTCTATAAATTCGTGTTTTTGACTTGAAATTGTGTTAGTTAGTGTCTATGGCTCGTGTCTAGCATGAAAATATGATTTACTTGCTCGATTTGTTGTTTTGAGTAACTAGTTTGAACATTTGAAATGGGTTTGCTTAATCTTGCATTTTGGAAGATTAAATGTTGTTTGATTGTTAAAGTTCATGTTTTAATTGTGTTACTAGTATCACTAGCTTCGTTTTGATGCGTAGGTTGATTAAGAAAACTTCAAACACATGATTATTGATTTTTGTGAATTTTGGTTAGGGTTTGATAGACTTTGAAATGAACTTTTGATGCGTTGAATGCTTGTTAATGTTGTTAGTAAGTGTTTAGATGCATTGTATGCTTAATTACCTTCGAAACGGCATATCGTATGTGTAAATTGGATTCCCGAATCATAAAGTACGTTTTACGAACTTGAAAATTTGAAAATAAACCTTTCTTGATCAATTGACGAGTTTTCGGTTATTGTTAATGATGTTTTTGCTTGTGAAAGGTAGTTAATTGTATTCCTTGTCAAAAGAGCTTTCCAATGATATAAGATGCGTATTCTAAGTGTTTACGGTTTGCGTTTTGTGCTAAATTGAATTTTAGATCAAGACTTGAACTTTTGAAACTGACCAGGTACCAGGCCACGCCTAATGTCGCGGCGCGACACCTCTGGCCGCGGCGCGGCAATAGCCGTGTTTGGGTTCTGACCTACTTTGTCAAATTTCGAAAAATGTTTGCTATGCTACGCACCTCCGATTAACATGTAACTTGGCCAACATGCTCATATATAACTTCTAAGCTTAGAAAAATAGTTTGGAACCCGACCCGAACGTGTTGACTTTCGTTGACTTTGACCGACCAAAGTTTGACTTTTTGTCAAACTTAACCAAATGATTATGCAACCTTCCTAACTTGTTTCTGTACTTGTATCTTGCATGAAACTTGACAATTTGATTCACATGCTACATAATCGAGTCGTAACGAGCCATAGGACTAATTGAACACATTTCGCCCGACCTTGTGACGTAACTGGTTAATTAATACAACTTACTTGTTTAGGTCAAGGCTAAGCAACTTTCCTGCACACGTTTACTTGTGAAGTACTTTTATACTCGTGCACTCGAGGTGAGATCATAGTCCCACCTTTTCAACAACTTTTTATACTTTTAAATTGTGGGCTGAGAAACATATACTTTGTTACATTTTGTACTACTTACTTTTATACTTTGAACACAAGTACAAGGAAAACAAACATTCCACAGCGAGTTAGAACAAAAATCCTCAATTCGATTATCATTAGTTACACTTGCAGGGTGTAAGCGAGAACTTATATTGTGTGGCCATACGGGTTTGACAAACCCTCATTACGGACGGTTCACTACCGTCTACGGATGAAATATATTTTCGAGAAACAGTGTATGTTCTAACACTATTGTGATGGGGTTCTATGGAAGGAAACGTTAAGTCTTGATAATTTGGTGCTCGCGAACAATACTTTTGGAATGCAAACGATTATGATAATCAACGTTATGGGAATACTAAATCTTGTGGTTCAAAAACAACATTTACAAACACCTATGATTTCACCAACATTTTTCGTTGACAGTTTTCTATATGTTTCTCAGGTTCATACTTGGCTATTTGATACATGCTTCCGCGTACACTCATACTTGCTTGGGGTCAAGCATACATGCATACACTCTGATTATTTGCTTGGAGTCAAGATACATACATACTTACGCTATTTATAGCAACTGTGTTTTTAAACTAATTATGTCGCAAGTTATTTCATTTATACTTTATGACTTTTGTAAACTTAGACTTGTTGTCGAACGGTTTTGTAAACTAAACTTGCAAGTCTTGTACGTTTCAAATGAATGCGACATAATTTTGGTCAAACGAGTCTCATATAGGGACTACGACCACGCAACGGGACCTAAGTTAACGGCGCCATCAATAACGGTTTTGGTCGGGTCGTTACATATATACATTTTAACTGAGTCGTTAAGTCATCGTTAGTCGTTACATGTAAGTGTTGTTTTGAAACCTTTAGGTTAACGATCTTGTTAAATGTTGTTAACCCAATGTTTATAATATCAAATGATATTTTAAATTATTATATTATCATGATATTATCATGTATGAATATCTCTTAATATGATATATATACATTAAATGTCTTTACAACGATAATCGTTACATATATGTCTCGTTTAAAAATCATTAAGTTAGTAGTCTTGTTTTTACATATGTAGTTCATTGTTAATATACTTAATGATATGTTTACTTATCATAGTATCATGTTAACTATATATATATATATATATCCATATATATGTCATCATATAGTTTTTACAAGTTTTAACGTTCGTGAATCACCGGTCAACTTGGGTGGTCAATTGTCTATATGAAACATATTTCAATTAATCAAGTCTTAACAAGTTTGATTGCTTAACATGTTGGAAACATTTAATCATGTAAATATCAATCTCAATTAATATATATAAACATGGAAAAGTTCGGGTCACTACAGTACCTACCCGTTAAATAAATTTCGTCCCGAAATTTTAAGCTGTTGAAGGTGTTGACGAATCTTCTGGAAATAGATGCGGGTATTTCTTCTTCATCTGATCTTCACGCTCCCAGGTGAACTCGGGTCCTCTACGAGCATTCCATCGAACCTTAACAATTGGTATCTTGTTTTGCTTAAGTCTTTTAACCTCACGATCCATTATTTCGACGGGTTCTTTGATGAATTGGAGTTTTTCGTTGATTTGGATTTCATCTAACGGAATAGTGAGATCTTCTTTAGCAAAACATTTCTTCAAATTCGAGACGTGGAAAGTGTTATGTACAGCCGTGAGTTGTTGAGGTAACTCAAGTCGGTAAGCTACTGGTCCGACACGATCAATAATCTTGAATGGTCCAATATACCTTAGATTTAATTTCCCTCGTTTACCAAATCGAACAACGCCTTTCCAAGGTGCAACTTTAAGCATGACCATCTCTCCAATTTCAAATTCTATATCTTTTCTTTTAATGTCAGCGTAGCTCTTTTGTCGACTTTGGGCGGTTTTCAACCGTTGTTGAATTTGGATGATCTTCTCGGTAGTTTCTTGTATAATCTCCGGACCCGTAATCTGTCTATCCCCCACTTCACTCCAACAAATCGGAGACCTGCACTTTCTACCATAAAGTGCTTCAAACGGCGCCATCTCAATGCTTGAATGGTAGCTGTTGTTGTAGGAAAATTCTGCTAACGGTAGATGTCGATCCCAACTATTTCCGAAATCAATAACACATGCACGTAGCATGTCTTCAAGCGTTTGTATCGTCCTTTCGCTCTGCCCATCAGTTTGTGGATGATAGGCAGTACTCATGTCTAGACGAGTTCCTAATGCTTGCTGTAATGTCTGCCAGAATCTTGAAATAAATCTACCATCCCTATCAGAGATAATAGAGATTGGTATTCCATGTCTGGAGACGACTTCCTTCAAATACAGTCGTGCTAACTTCTCCATCTTGTCATCTTCTCTTATTGGCAGGAAGTGTGCTGATTTGGTGAGACAATCAACTATTACCCAAATAGTATCAAAACCACTTGCAGTCCTTGGCAATTTAGTGATAAAATCCATGGTAATGTTTTCCCATTTCCATTCTGGGATTTCGGGTTGTTGAAGTAGACCTGATGGTTTCTGATGCTCAGCTTTGACCTTAGAACACGTCAAACATTCTCCTACGTATTTAGCAACATCGGCTTTCATACCCGGCCACCAAAAATGTTTCTTGAGATCCTTGTACATCTTCCCCGTTCCAGGATGTATTGAGTATCTGGTTTTATGAGCTTCTCTAAGTACCATTTCTCTCATATCTCCAAATTTTGGTACCCAAATCATTTCAGCCCTATACTGGGTTCCGTCTTCCCGAATATTAAGATGCTTCTCCGATCCTTTGGGTATTTCATCCTTTAAATTTCCCTCTTTTAAAACTCCTTGTTGCGCCTCCTTTATTTGAGTAGTAATGTTATTATGAATCATTATATTCATAGATTTTACTCGAATGGGTTCTCTGTCCTTCCTGCTCAAGGCATCGGCTACCACATTTGCCTTCCCCGGGTGGTAACGAATCTCAAAGTCGTAATCATTCAATAATTCAATCCACCTACGCTGCCTCATATTCAGTTGTTTCTGATTAAATATGTGTTGAAGACTTTTATGGTCGGTATATATAATACTTTTGACCCCATATAAGTAGTGCCTCCAAGTCTTTAATGCAAAAACAACCGCGCCTAATTCCAAATCATGCGTCGTATAATTTTGTTCGTGAATCTTCAATTGTCTAGACGCATAAGCAATCACCTTCGTTCGTTGCATTAATACACAACCGAGACCTTGCTTTGATGCATCACAATAAATCACAAAATCATCATTCCCTTCAGGCAATGACAATATAGGTGCCGTAGTTAGCTTTTTCTTCAATAACTGGAACGCTTTCTCTTGTTCATCATTTCATTCAAATTTATTCCCTTTATGCGTTAATGCAGTCAAGGGTTTTGCTATTCTGGAAAAGTCTTGGATGAACCTTCTGTAGTAACCAGCTAGTCCTAAAAATTGGCGTATGTGTTTCGGAGTTTTCTGGGTTTCCCACTTTTCAACAGTTTCTATCTTTGCCGGATCCACCTTAATACCTTCTTTTTTCACTATGTGACCGAGGAATTGAACTTCTTCCAACCAAAATGCACACTTTGAAAACTTAGCGTACAATTCTTCCTTCCTCAATACTTCTAACACCTTTCTCAAATGTTCACCGTGTTCTTGGTCATTCTTTGAGCAAATAAGTATGTCATCAATGAAAACAATGACAAACTTGTCAAGGTATGGTCCACACACTCGGTTCATAAGGTCCATGAACACAGCTGGTGCATTAGTTAAATCAAACGGCATGACCATAAACTCATAATGACCGTAACGAGTTCTAAAAGCAGTCTTTGGAATATCATCTTCTTTCACCCGCATTTGATGATACCCGGAACGTAAGTCAATCTTTGAATAAACAGACGAGCCTTGTAGTTGATCAAATAAGTCGTCGATTCTCGGTAGTGGGTAGCGGTTCTTGATGGTAAGTTTGTTCAACTCTCGGTAGTCGATACACAACCTGAATGTACCATCTTTCTTCTTGACAAACAAAACAGGAGCTCCCCACGGTGATGTGCTTGGTCGTATGAAACCACGCTCTAAAAGTTCTTGTAATTGGCCTTGCAGTTCTTTCATCTCGCTGGGTGCGAGTCTGTAAGGAGCAAGAGCTATTGGTGCAGCTCCTGGTACAAGATCTATTTGAAATTCAACGGATCGATGTGGGGGTAATCCCGGTAATTCTTTCGGAAATACATCGGGAAATTCTTTTGCAATGGGAACATCATTGATGCTCTTTTCTTCAGTTTGTACTTTCTCGACGTGTGCTAGAATAGCATAGCAACCTTTTCTTATTAGTTTTTGTGCCTTCAAATTACTAATAAGATGTAGCTTCGTGTTGCCCTTTTCTCCGTACACCATTAAGGGTTTTCCTTTTTCTCGTATAATGCGAATTGCATTTTTGTAACAAACGATCTCTGCTTTCACTTCTTTCAACCAGTCCATACCGATTATCACATCAAAACTCCCTAACTCTACTGGTATCAAATCAATCTTAAATGTTTCGCTAACCAGTTTAATTTCTCGATTCCGACATATATTATCTGCTGAAATTAATTTACCATTTGCTAATTCGAGTAAAAATTTACTATCCAAAGGCGTCAATGGACAACTTAATTTAGCACAAAAATCTCTACTCATATAGCTTCTATCCGCACCCGAATCAAATAAAACGTAAGCAGATTTATTGTCAATAAGAAACGTACCCGTAACAAGCTCCAGGTCTTCCTGTGCCTCTGCCGCATTAATATTGAAAACTCTTCCGCGACCTTGTCCATTCGTGTTCTCCTGGTTCGGGCAATTTCTAATGATGTGGCCCGGTTTTCCACATTTATAACAAACTACATTGGCATAACTTTCTCCGACACTACTTGCTCCGCCATTACTCGTTCCGACACCATTTGTTCCTTTCGTTCTATTAACCCCTGGTCCGTAGACCTCACACTTCACTGCGCTATGACCATTTCTTTTACACTTGTTGCAAAATTTGATGCAGAACCCCGAGTGATACTTTTCACACCTTTGGCATAGCTGCTTCTGATTGTTGTTGTTGTTGCGGTTATTATTGTTGTTGGGATGATTGTTGTAGTTGCTGTTGTTGTTGTTGTTGTTGTTGTTGTTGTTGTTGTTGTTGTTGTTGTTGTTGTTTTTGTTGTTGTTGTTGTTGTTGTTGTTGTTGTTGGGCCGTTTGTTGTAGTTGCGATTGATGTTGCGATTGTTGGGATAATTGTTGCGATTATTGTTGTAATTGCTGTTGTTGTTGTATTGGTGATTCTTATCACCGTTTTCCTCCCACTTTCTTTTGACTTGCTTCACATTGGCCTCTTCAGCAGTCTGTTCTTTAATTCTTTCTTCAATCTGGTTCACTAGTTTGTGAGCCATTCTACATGCCTGTTGTATGGAGGCGGGCTCGTGTGAACTTATATCTTCTTGGATTCTTTCCGGTAATCCTTTCACAAACGCGTCGATCTTCTCTTCCTCATCTTCGAATGCTCCCGGACACAATAAGCATAATTCTGTGAATCGTCTTTCGTACGTGGTAATATCAAATCCTTGGGTTCGTAACCCTCTAAGTTCTGTCTTGAGCTTATTGACCTCGGTTCTGGGATGGTACTTCTCGTTCATCAAGTGCTTGAATGCTGACCACGGTAGTGCGTACGCATCGTCTTGTCCCACTTGCTCTAGATAGGTATTCCACCATGTTAACGCAGAACCTGTGAAGGTATGCGTAGCGTACTTTACTTTGTCCTCTTCAGTACACTTACTTATGGAAAACACCGATTCGACCTTCTCGGTCCACCGTTTCAATCCGATCGGTCCTTCGGTTCCATCAAATTCCAAAGGTTTGCAGGCAGTGAATTCTTTGTAGGTGCATCCTATACGATTTCATGTACTGCTAGATCCAAGGTTATTGTTGGTATGTAGCGCAGCCTGTACTGCGGCTATGTTTGAAGCTAGAAAAGTACGGAATTCCTCTTCATTCATATTCACGGTGTGTCGAGTAGTCGGTGCCATTTCCTTCAAAATAGTCAAATGGAACAAGTTAATCATACAGAATATTAAGAGTAGTTAATAGTATTTCGTAGCATAATATGAACTCATTTATAAAAGCTTTTTCTTCATATTAGCGTTTTATACGTTTAAATTCGGGTAGTACCTACCCGTTAAGTTCATACTAGTAGCTAATATACAATTCAACTACTACAATTCTATATGAAAAACTGATTATAATAATATTTCGCGTTCAAACTTTTACACAATATTTTACAAACTTACAATACCGCTTATTTTACATATAGCATGAAATATAGCACACAATAAATTTGATACAAGATGGTTGTGAAGATAATTCTAGCTAGTACACAAGTCGTTCAGCAAAGGCAATAAAGACACGTAATTCATACGTCCAGAAACAAGTCATGTATTCTGGTTTTACTAGGATTACTTCCCATCCTTGGTCTTGTGGAACATAACCGTTATGGCCGTTGATAAGACAGCGTGTTGTAACGTCGTCAAAGGGACGAGGGTTACGTAATGTCCAACAGTCCCGTAACAATCTAAAAACCTCATTTCTTACCCCAATTACCGACTCCGTCACTTGTGGGAACGTTTTGTTTAATAGTTGTAGCCCGATGTTCTTGTTCTCACTTTGATGAGAAGCGAACATTACTAATCCGTAAGCATAACATGCTTCTTTATGTTGCATGTTAGCCGCTTTTTCTAAATCACGAAGTCCAATATTCGGATATATTGAGTCAAAATAATTTCTTAACCCATTGCGTAAAATAGCATTTGGGTTCCCCGCAATATATGCGTCAAAGTAAACACATCGTAACTTATGGATTTCCCAATGTGATATCCCCCATCTTTTGAATGAAAGCCTTTTATAAACCAAGGCATTCTTGGAACGTTCTTCGAATGTCTTACAAACTGATCTCGCCTTAAATAGTTGTGCTGAAGAATTCTGACCGACTCTAGACAAGATTTCATCAATCATGTCTCCGGGTAGGTCTCTTAAAATATTGGGTTGTCTATCCATTTTGTGCTTTTATACTGTAAAATAGACAAGAGTTAGATTCATAAAAAAAATACTTATTAATACAAGCAATTTTTACATATATCATAAAGCATAAGCACACTATATTACATATATTACACCACACGAATACAACTATCTTATTCCGACTCGCTTGTTTCTTCTTCTTCGGTTTTGGTTCGTTTTGCCAAGTTTCTAGGGATATATGATGTTCCCCTAATACGAGCCGTCGTTATCCACATTGGTTTAGAAAAACCTGGTGGTTTAGAGGTTCCCGGGTCATTGTTACAACTTAAGGACTTCGGGGGTTGACGATACATATAAAGTTCATCGGGGTTGGAATTAGATTTCTCTATTTTTATGCCCTTTCCCTTATTATTTTCTTTTGCCTTTTTAAATTCAGTTGGGGTAATTTCTATAACATCATCGGAATTCTCGTCGGAATCCGATTCATCGGAGAATTGGTAATTCTCCCAATATTTTGCTTTCTTGGCGGAAACACCATTGACCATAATTAACCTTGGTCGTTTGGTTGAGGATTTTCTTTTACTTAATCGTTTTATTATTTCCCCCACCGGTTCTATTTCTTCATCCGGTTCCGATTCTTCTTCCGGTTCCGATTCTTCTTCTGGTTCCGACTCTTCTTCCGGTTTCTCTTCGGGAACTTGTGAATCAGTCCACGAATCATTCCAATTTACATTTAACTCTTCATTATTATTAGGTGAGTCAATGGGACTTGTTCTAGAGGTAGACATCTATCACATAATATCAAACGCTTTAAGAGATTAATATATCACATAATATTCACATGTTAAAAATATATAGTTTCCAACAAAATTTGTTAAGCAATCATTTTTCAAGTAAACACGGTCGAAGTCCAGACTCACTAATGCATCCTAACAAACTCGATAAGACACACTAATGCAAAATTCTGGTTCTCTAAGACCAACGCTCTGATACCAACTGAAATGTCCCGTTCTTATTGATTTAAAACGTTCCATATTAATTGATTTCGTTGCAAGGTTTTGACCTCTATATGAGACGTTTTTCAAAGACTGCATTCATTTTAAAACAAACCATAACCTTTATTTCATCAATAAAGGTTTTAAAAAAAACTTTACGTAGATTATCAAATAATGATAATCTAAAATATCCTGTTTACACACGACCATTACATAATGGTTTGCAATACAAATATGTTACAACAAAATAAGTTTCTTGAATGCAGTTTTTACACAATATCATACAAGCATGGACTCCAAATCTCGTCCTTATTTAAGTATGCGACAGCGGAAGCTCTTAATAATCACCTGAGAATAAACATGCTTAAAACGTCAACAAAAATGTTGGTGAGTTATAGGTTTAACCTATATATATCAAATCATAATAATAGACCACAAGATTTCATATTTCAATACACATCCCATACATAGAGATAAAAATCATTCATATGGTGAACACCTGGTAACCGACATTAACAAGATGCATATATAAGAATATCTCCATCATTCCGGGACACCCTTCGGATATGATATAAATTTCGAAGTACTAAAGCATCCGGTACTTTGGATGGGGTTTGTTAGGCCCAATAGATCTATCTTTAGGATTCGCGTCAATTAGGGTGTCTGTTCCCTAATTCTTAGATTACCAGACTTAATAAAAAGGGGCATATTCGATTTCGATAATTCAACCATAGAATGTAGTTTCACGTACTTGTGTCTATTTTGTAAATCATTTATAAAACCTGCATGTATTCTCATCCCAAAAATATTAGATTTTAAAAGTGGGACTATAACTCACTTTCACAGATTTTTACTTCGTCGAGAAGTAAGACTTGGCCACTGTTGATTCACGAACCTATAACAATATATATACATATATCAAAGTATGTTTAAAATATATTTACAACACTTTTAATATATTTTGATGTTTTAAGTTTATTAAGTCAGCTGTCCTCGTTAGTAACCTACAACTAGTTGTCCACAGTTAGATGTACAGAAATAAATCGATAAATATTATCTTGAATCAATCCACGACCCAGTGTATACGTATCTCAGTATTGATCACAACTCAAACTATATATATTTTGGAATCAACCTCAACCCTGTATAGCTAACTCCAACATTCACATATAGAGTGTCTATGGTTGTTCCGAAATATATATAGATGTGTCGATATGATAGGTTGAAACATTGTATACATGTCTATGGTATCTCAAGATTACATAATATACAATACAAGTTGATTAAGTTATGGTTGGAATAGATTTGTTACCAATTTTCACGTAGCTAAAATGAGAAAAATTATCCAATCTTGTTTTACCCATAACTTCTTCATTTTAAATCCGTTTTGAGTGAATCAAATTGCTATGGTTTCATATTGAACTCTATTTTATGAATCTAAACAGAAAAAGTATAGGTTTATAGTCGGAAAAATAAGTTACAAGTCATTTTTGTGAAGGTAGTCATTTCAGTCGAAAGAACGACGTCTAGATGACCATTTTAGAAAACATACTTCCACTTTGAGTTTAACCCTAATTTTTGGATATAGTTTCATGTTCATAATAAAAATCATTTTATCAGAATAACAACTTTTAAATCAAAGTTTATCATAGTTTTTAATTAACTAACCCAAAACAGCCCGCGGTGTTACTACGACGGCGTAAATCTGGTTTTACGGTGTTTTTCGTGTTTCCAGGTTTTAAATCATTAAGTTAGCATATCATATAGATATAGAACATGTGTGTAGTTAATTTTAAAAGTCAAGTTAGAAGGATTAACTTTTGTTCGCGAACAAGTTTAGAATTAACTAAACTATGTTCTAGTGATTACGAGTTTAAACCTTCGAATAAGATAGTTTTATATATATGAATCGAATGATGTTATGAACATCATTACTACCTCAAGTTTAGTAGGTAAACCTACTGAAAGTGACAAGAAATGATCTAGCTTCAAAGGATCTTGGATGGCTTGAAAGTTCTTGAAGTAGGATCATGACACAAAAACAAGTTCAAGTAAGATTTTTACTCGAATTAAGATAGTTTATAGTTATAGAAATTGAATCAAAGTTTGAATATGAATATTACCTTGAATAAGAAAGATAACCTGCTGTATATAACAAAGGTTTCTTGATCTTAGATGATTACTTGGAATGGATTAGAAAGCTTGGAAGTAAATTAGTAAACTTGAAGGGATTTTTGAAGTGTTCTTGAAGTGTTCTTCCTATGATGATTATAGCTTGATTCTTGAAGTGATTTTTGATGAAGATGATGATTAACTACTGGAAAAATACATTCATAATAGTGTGTGTGTGTGTGTGTGTGTGTGTTGAGAGAGAATTAGAAAGAGAATTGGAAGTGAAATGGAGTGAATGATGAGTGGTAATTGGTGAGTGGTGAGTGAGGTTAAAAGGAGTTCTAGTTAGTTGACTAGCCCATGGTAGAAGTTAAAATTGATTAGTCATACATGACATAATCAAGAGTGGAATCCCATGCTAGTTCCTATTGGTATATACCCATAGTAAGTACGTTTTGAAGCTGTGTATAATACGGGTAAGAATACGACTAGAATTCTTGATGAAAGAAAAGAATGGGAAAGTAACTGTAACCATTTTCGTTAAGTATGAGTGTTTTGATATATGTCTTGAAGTCTTCCAAAAGTATTTTAATACATCTAAATACACTACATGTATATACATTTTAACTGAGTCGTTAAGTCATCGTTAGTCGTTACATGTAAGTGTTGTTTTGAAACCTTTAGGTTAACGATCTTGTTAAATGTTGTTAACCCAATGTTTATAATATCAAATGATATTTTAAATTATTATATTATCATGATATTATCATGTATGAATATCTCTTAATATGATATATATACATTAAATGTCTTTACAACGATAATCGTTACATATATGTCTCGTTTAAAAATCATTAAGTTAGTAGTCTTGTTTTTACATATGTAGTTCATTGTTAATATACTTAATGATATGTTTACTTATCATAGTATCATGTTAACTATATATATATATCCATATATATGTCATTATATAGTTTTTACAAGTTTTAACGTTCGTGAATCACCGGTCAACTTGGGTGGTCAATTGTCTATATGAAACATATTTCAATTAATCAAGTCTTAACAAGTTTGATTGCTTAACATGTTGGAAACATTTAATCATGTAAATATCAATCTCAATTAATATATATAAACATGGAAAAGTTCGGGTCACTACATAATACAATATAAGTTAGCTAGGATATGATTTGTATAGAATTGTTAATATTTCCCGTAACTACAAAAATAAAAAAATATCCAATCTTGTTTTACCCATAACTTCTTCATTTTAAATCCGTTTTGAGTGAATCAAATTGCTATGCTTTCATATTGAACTCTATTTTATGAATCTAAACAGAAAAATTATATGTTTATAGTCGGAAATATAAGTTACAAGTCGTTTTTGTAAGAAGTAGTCATTTTAGTCGAAAGAACGACGTCTTGATGACCATTTTGAAAAACATACTTCCACTTTGAGTTTAACAATGATTTTTGGATATAGTTTCATGTTCATAAGAAAAATAATTTTCCTAGAAGAACAACTTTTAAATCAAAGTTTATCATAGTTTTTAATTATCAAACACAAAACAGCCCGCGGTGTTACTACGACGGCGTATGTCCAGTTTTACGGTATTTTTCGTGTTTCCAGATTTTAAATCATTAAGTTAGCATATCATACAGATATCGAACATGTGTTTAGTTAATTTTAAAAGTCAAGTTAGAAGGATTAACTTTTGTTTGCGAACAAGTTTAGAATTAACTAAACTATGTTCTAGTGATTTCAAGTTTAAACCTTCGAATAAGATACCTTTATATGTATGAATAGAATGATGTTATGAACATCATTACTGCCTCAATTTTTGTGGATAAACCTACTAGAAAAGAGACAAATGGATCTAGCTTCAAAGGATCTTGGATGGCTTGAAAGTTCTTGAAGTAGAATCATGACACGAAAAAAAGTTCAAGTAAGATTTTCACTCAAAATAAGATTTTTATAGTTATAGAAATTGAATCAAAGTTTGAATATGAGTATTACCTTATATTATAAAGATATCTTACTGTAAATATGAAAGATTTCTTGAGGTTGGATGATCACTCTACAAGATTGGAAGTAAGCTAGCAAACTTGGAAGTATTCTTGATTTTATGAAACTAGAACTTGTAGAATTTATGAAGAACACTTAGAACTTGAAGATAGAACTTGAGAGAGATCAGTTAGATGAAGAAAATTGAAGAATGAAAGTGTTTTTAGGTGTTTTTGGTCGTTGGTGTATGGATTAGATATAAAGGATATGTAATTTTGTTTTCATGTAAATAAGTCATGAATGATTACTCATATTTTTGTAATTTTATGAGATATTTCATGCTAGTTGCCAAATGATGGTTCCCACATGTGTTAGGTGACTCACATGAGCTGCTAAGATCTGATCATTGGAGTGTATATACCAATAGTACATACATCTAAAAGCTGTGTATTGTACGAGTACGAATACGGGTGCATACAAGTAGAATTGTTGATGAAACTGAACGAGGATGAAATTGTAAGCATTTTTGTTAAGTAGAAGTATTTTGATAAGTGTCTTGAAGTCTTTCAAAAGTGTATGAATACATATTAAAACACTACATGTATATACATTTTAACTGAGTCGTTAAGTCATCGTTAGTCGTTACATGTAAGTGTTGTTTTGAAACCTTTAGGTTAACGATCTTGTTAAATGTTGTTAACCCAATGTTTATAATATCAAATGAGATT
Source organism: Rutidosis leptorrhynchoides (assembly GCF_046630445.1). Taxonomy (NCBI): domain Eukaryota; kingdom Viridiplantae; phylum Streptophyta; class Magnoliopsida; order Asterales; family Asteraceae; genus Rutidosis; species Rutidosis leptorrhynchoides. The sequence goes on along the minus strand of NC_092333.1, from coordinate 274,357,358 downwards.
TTAAATTATTATATTATCATGATATTTTGATGCATGAATATCTCTTAATATGATATATATACATTAAATGCCGTTACAACGATAATCGTTACATATATGTCTCGTTTCAAAATCATTAAGTTAGTAGTCTTGTTTTTACATATGTAGTTCATTGTTAATATACTTAATGATATGTTTACTTATCATAATATCATGTTAACTATTTATATAACCATATATATGTCATCATATAGTTTTTACAAGTTTTAACGTTCGTGAATCACCGATCAACTTGGGTGGCCAATTGTCTATATGAAACCTATTTCAATTAATCAAGTCTTAACAAGTTTGATTGCTTAACATGTTGGAAACACTTAATCATGTAAATAACAATTTCATTTAATATATATATATAAACATGGAAAAGTTCGGGTCACTACAACAAGTAAATGTAATAAAATACATTCGTTAACACGCAAGCATTAATAATAAACATTATTAATTAAAAGTGGAAAAACCAGGGTCGTTACAGCTTATCATCCACAAACAAGTGGACAAATTAAAAATACCAACCGAGCTTTAAAACGTATTCTTGAGAAAACTATAGGATCAAATCCAAAGGAATGGTCCATGAAATTGGAGGATGCACTCTGGGCTTTTAGAACAGCCTACAAAACTCCAATTGGTAGCACACTGTAATGACCCGTCCTAATCTATCCGGACAAAGTTGTAACGACCCGTCCTAATCCACCTGGACGAAGTCATCAACATCTGGTCCCATTGCGAGGTACTGACCTAAATATGCCATGAATGACTCCAAATAATATCTTTCAATTGAGCAAATGCACAGCGGAAGACTTAATTCGTACCTGAGAATAAACATGCTTAAAAGTGTCAACCAAAAGGTTGGTGAGTTCATAGGTTTATCATAATAATCATTTCAATATATTAATAGACCACAAGATTTCATAATCATAAACATAATACACTCGCAAGTATATGTAAAGCATTCTAAGTGGTTGAGCACTTGGTAACCATACTTAACATTTAATCAACGTCGCATATTCCCTTTATTATGAAATCTCCCTACACTGTACCAAGTGTAGTAATGAAACGAAGTACTGTGCAACCGTTGAATACTGGTCGTCCAGTCCGGTTGGGGTTGTCAGGCCAGATAGATCTATCAACAGGATTCGCGTTTACAAAACCCATGTAAATAGTAGTTACCAAGCTACAGGGAAGTATGCCAGTGGTACAACTCAACGTAGAATGTATTTTTAAGTACTTGTGTCTATTTCGTAAACATTTATAAAAGCAGCGCATGTATTCTCAGCCCAAAAATATATATTGCAAAAACAATTAAAAAGGGAGCAAATGAAACTCACCATACTGTATTTTGTAGTAAAAATACATAGGATGACATTGAACAAGTATAGGGTTGGCCTCAGATTCACTAACCTAAATCATTTATATGTATATTAATACATATACTGGAAATCGAACAACTTTATATATATATTTAGTTATGTATTAAGATTAATATTCATATATAATTTTATTATTACTTATAATATATCATAATGCTCATTTGATATATGATTTGATTAACGTTATATCAATATAAATAACATTATATTAGTTAAAACATAATATTATGTAATGTTAGCATACATAAATATATTTTTATATAAATATCTTATGTTTGCAAAAATTAATAATTGTAATAATACTAAGTTAAGGATAATAATAATAATAATAATAATAATAATAATAATAATAATAATAATAATAATAATAATAATAATAATAATAATAATAATAATAATAATAATAATAATAATAATAATAATAATAATAATAATAATAATAATAATAATAATAATAATAATAATAATAGTGATGGTAATAATAGTAATGATAATAATAAAAATGTTACTTTTTAATAATGAAAATGTTAATAAAGAAAATGAAGGTTTTTTTTTTTAATGATAACAAAATAATAATTTTAATAGGAATAATACTTTTAATAATAATAGTAATTTTTAAATAAAAAGATAAGTTTATTAATAATGATAATGAAAATGATAATTTTGTTAATAATACTTAATACTTATTAATAATAACTGATAACTAATACTTATTTTAGTAATAACAATCATAATTATAATACTTAATCATGATAATAATAAAAACAATAATGATAATGTTATTAATTAATTTAATGATAATAATACTAATACTTTTAACTATTAGTAATAATAATAATAATAATAATAATAATAATATAATAATAATAATAACAATAACAATAACTACCTTACAAGAAAAAGGCTCCAAAAAGAAATAATTGCCCTTGCCAGGACTCGAACCCAGGACCTCTCGCTCACAAAGACAACACCCTAACCAACCCTCCATTCTTTTGTTTCTATTTAAATTACATACCGTAAATTTATATCTATTTATTTCGGCCCACGATTAATTCGGCCCAACAGAAACCTATATCTCGGCCCAATCATGAAATTCTAGTGCAATAATGGACCCAAGTATCAGGAACGGCCGAATATATAAACTGATCCAACAAGAAAATGAAGGTTTACGGTTTTCTCTTTCTTTTTTTTTTAAGGGATCAAGGGTTTCTAGTTGTCGATTTCAAGAAACAGATACATCGAGCAAAACAGAAACAAGGTAACGAACTGTAGCAGACTTTTTGATCTTCATCATCTTCGAATCTCGTCTCCATCATCGAACTTGTATCATTATCTTCTTCATTCTAAACGTCATCATCATTCTTCGCCATTAATCATCATCGTTGCTTTGATCATAAATAGAATAGAAACAGAAGGGAAAGTAAGGTGCAGCAGCGATATAATAGCAGTAGCAACAGAAATCTCCTTCTTCGTTTGAAATAGAAATCGAACAAAAGAAGAAAAAAAAATTATAGCTGCTATGGGAACAGAAATCCAAACACGTTGTTGCCATAAGTGTTTAATTACATGGTGGCGTGTGGTTTCTTGGTAACAGAGAAAGAAACGTAACATTATGATCAAATGGGTGTTTGTTTGTCGAGCATGAGTGGTAGTTTATGGCGGTTTAGGGTGGTGATGATGAAGACCGAAGGTTGTGAAGTTTCGGAGAATATGGAGTTGTTCAAAGGTGGTGATTGTTTCGATCATCAATAGAAACCGAAGTAGTAAGCTGTTTCGGTTTTGTGATGGATTAATGAAGATGAAGTTTTTGGTTCTTGGTATTGGGTTGTGCAACGGTTCAAAATAGAAATAATAGAGAGAAAAGAATTGAAGATGATAAGTGATGTTAGGTTTGAGATGGTTGTAAGTGGGTATTTTTCCTTTTGTGAGAATTAAAACGAGTGATGTATATATAAATGAAAGGCAGAGATGGTTGATCAAAAATATATATTTATTATATTATGATAGTTGACAAATTTGAAACAAACACACATAATTGAATCACGGGTTTCCAAATAAAAATAGTGATAAAAACGTAATTTTATATCAAATGAATTTAAAACGTGTGATGCGTTAGTTGTCGTCTTTCACGGACTGAAATTTCGTACCCGGCGTTAAATCAGTGGCGAATAAAGTACTCACATAAATTCCAAATTGTTAAATTAAAAGTCTTGATTTATTTTGGTCATTATGGTATCAAATTCGATTATTAATTATTAAACAAAGTTTTACTCACTGTCCACTCCCGATCCCAGGTAAAATATAAAAAAAAAATTTAAAACTTACCAAATAGTTCCTAAATACATTTTTAGTAAGCCTAAAATTTATAGAACTCATTTTCGGATCACCGTTTATTTTAAAATCATATAGGTTTGAATTAAATTTTTCTAAATAAAAATCGAAACGCCCAACGAGTATTACAATCATTAAATAATTATATTTAATATACTATATACATATATTTATATTTATTTTTATATGTATACACGTTGATTTACAAATAATGGTTCGTGAATCGTCGAGAATGGTCGAAGGTCAATTGAATATATGAAACAGTTCAAAATTTTTGAGACTCAACCTAACAGATTTTGCTTATCGTGTCGGAAACATATAAAGATTAAGTTTAAATTTGATCAGAAATTTCCGGGTCGTGACAGTACCTACCCGTTAAAGAAATTTCGTCCCTGAAATTTGATCGAGGTCGTCATGGCTAACAATAAAAATGTTTTCATGACGAATATGAGTTGATAAATAGAGTTTTATCATTATTGAGTAATAAAGATAAAACGATTTGATTATGTGAGGCGTACGAGTGAAGCTATCACAAAAAAAATTTGATAGGGTATTAGATATTCGTCTTTACTTTTGACGTAGTCATGGTTGAATTTAGAAAATAAGGTGCGTCTTATCTTTTGACGTTGTTTTGGTTGAATTCCGGAATTTAAGGGATTTAAAAGAAAATCTTGGAAATCTATAGGATTTGATTCTTCGGGATTTATGGAAAATTAGGATCCTCTTTAATTTAATGCGATTATCTGTCTCGATTGCTTTGTCTGGTATCTTCTCTATAAAGGGACTTCTTTCGTTCCATTATTTTCACCCCTCCAATTCTTTCTTTCTCGATCCATACTTTCAACGATTGTGAAAATGCTTAATCCATTTCTGATCCTTGTCTTCATTCTTACTATCGCAACATTCATTCTCCTTTCCCAACTTCCACCAGAGGAATCTACTTTCTTTTACTTCACCTTTGGGGTTATAGTGTTTTTAATTCTCCCGTGTCTTTATGTTGCGATAAACATTGACATACACGGTTTGTAATTTATGCGTTGTTATCGAGCTTTATATTCTACCTTATATTTTGAAGCTCTATGCTTTTGTTTTCTCTTCCCGACTTCAAGTCAAGCGAATAATGGTCCAGAATTCGTAGATATAGAATTTCGAATGATTATAATGTTCTAAGCAGGAAGGAACGTGATAGCACGATTTGATTTTCAAATTTATCAAAATTACTGAAGATAGAACTATCAAGAATATATTTTCTTGATATGTTCAGAAGTTAAGTAGAATAAAAGAGTTATGTAACATGACACATGATGACGTTATGATCTGTGAACCATCATCACGTTCCATTAGAAATTCAGCATGACTTACTGTAATATAATTACGTTGGCCTGACGTCATTATATTATACTAATTCATGCTTCAGTTCCCTACACTTCTCCAGAAACCATTCATAATTCATACTTAGATTTTACAGAAGTTTCCAACATAATGGAATACAGAAAACACGAAGAGGTAGATAATTTCGGACAAGAATATTTATGAAAATCAGATATTTATGATGATATTTTTGAAAGTTCTAAGTTCGAAAGTTGATAAGGAAAAATTTTCCGCAAGATTTCAACGTGGGTACGGAGCAAGATATTCTCTAAAGTTTTCATTGGATCCAGATTTATCTGGGTTCTTTGAATATAGGGTTTGATCCTTGTATTTGTCCTTGGTCTCCTTCATAGTTAGCTCAATCCATTTTTCAATATCAAATTTTCTATCGAGCGTTCCCAACACTTCATTCTTTATCATCAAACTCTTGACCATTAAGACCATCTATAGCTTTCGCTGCTTCGTCAGCATTTTCAAAGTTAACCGATCTGGATCATCGGTTATCAAACTGAGGTGTTTTCAGAAGAATTGCATTTTGAGATGATTAAACGCTGATGGTAATATGGTGGAATGTAAAAGGTTCCCCGGTAACAATAAAAGAGTACGCATATACATCAAGGTTATAATAAGGTTGTTTCGGATGAAAAGTCGGAGTTGACTTGCTGGAGCTGTGACAAAATTTGCTACTTTGAAAGGGATTTCCAAATTATTTTGGGTAATAATAACACTAAAGGAATTAGCACAGCTACGTGTTAAGCGTTTACTCAGGTTCCGGGTGTTTTCAGGTGCATAACTATATGCATCAATCTTTTCTTCCATAGATGAAGTGCGGTTGGTTCATCCTCTTGATTGTGGTGTTTTCAAGAATCATGAAAGGTTTGAACGCAGATTGTAATCGTCAAGATACAAATGAGGTTTAAGATGAGTTCAAGTGGCAAACTTGAAGAATTGTTTAATTTCATATGTTATAATCAATATTTTAATTCATTTTAATTGTCCAAAGTTAGCAGTCCAATTGTCCAATAGTCCAATGCATTCATATATAATTTAATTTAATATATAATATTCGAATTAGTTCAATACGTATCATGACCCGTGTACCGGTCTCAATATTGATCACAACTCAAACTATATATATATTTTGGAATCAACCTCAACCCTGTATAGCTAACTCCAACATTCACATATAGAGTGTCTATGATTGTTCCGAAATATATATATAGATGGGTCGATATGATAGGTCGAAACCTTGTATACGTGTCCCGTTATTTAAAGTGCGTAAAAGTAAATAACAGAAATTAAATGACGATAAATAAAATTGCGAGAATGTAAATTGCGAGAATGTAAATTGCGAGAAATAAAATGTAACCAGTTAGCTAGGAACATTTAGCTAGGAACAGTTAGCGTGAATTCTAAACAAAATTTCAATTAGTTAATTCGTTTGTTTCTAACAGATTTTATTTTGTCCAATGTTTTGTTCATTATGCCACTTGTTGGATTCTGATAGGTCAAAATCCAAATATGAAATTGAATGAAAATGGTTGTTCTGCGGTGAACGGATACGTATATCTGTGGATGTAAGTAGGATAGTAAATGACTGTTGAATCAGATTCGAAGAATGTACAGTGTAACTTATTAATGTGAAATATAAATATTCCTCGGGTATTACCTACCCGTTAAAATATTTTCACCATTAACAGTTTGTACAAAAGAATTTTTAATTACAATCTTTATGAAAATATACTTACATATATATTTTCTTCAGATGTAATCATGGATCTAACGAGTTAATATGATATAAATCTCATTTGCTTTACGGCTAGAATCAGAGTACATAATCTCTAAAACTTTAGAAATTACATAATCGTCATGTCGAACGAAGATTAATGAGGTAGAACGATACGTAAAGCGAAGATAATCGATGTAGAACGATATGTAGAACGAAGATCATATTCGAAGTACAGATGGTGATATTGAGGCGTGTGATGTTGAGGCTTGTGTTATTGGTGGTACCGGTGCCGATGCTGGTGGTACTGTTGGTGTCGGTGATATTTCTGAAACGGTTATGTTTTGCACCATATTCTCCAAATTGATTTCTCGATCGCGAAGTTCGTTATCTTCTTCTATTATTCCAGGATGATTGTCGGTAGGGACGAGCGAGTGAATAAGGTTCTGAATTTGAGATAGTATATAATCATGGCGAGGTATTCGAGAAAATGAGGGTGAAAATGGTGTTTCAAATAGGTTCGCGGATAAGTGCATCAGGTTCTTCGCCAAGAGGAAAATGTAGTGGATGGAAGGGATTACCTTCTTCTCGTCTCCATTGATTTAGTTGACTACGAACTCATAAAACGAATTGGGGATGGCTGATTGGTTGACTCCTTCTGGTGATGCTGCTTTCGGAGCTTAAGCGAGACTTCATATCGGAATCCGAAGGATTTGAACTAGTGGTGAGTTTCATTTGATACGGTTAGATAAAGGGGTTTCAATATGAAATGATTTTTGGATAGTGGATGATATTCTAATTACATAGAATTCCTATATTTAGGATAGAAGATCCCGTAGATTACGGAGGGAATTAAGGAAACGTGTTAGGCAAAGTTTACAGTAACTGATACGCTAGGATATGAATTTATCTATACACTATCTATCAAATAAGTGCAGGAAGTCGTGTCTAGACTTAGGAATGATAAGCAGGTAATTTTCCACTAGGAATGATATATAATTCTTATAATATGCAGCTAAGGTCGAAGTCCAGACTCGCTAATGCATCCTAACAACTATCAGTTAGACACACTAATGCAAGACCTGGTTCGCTAGGACCAACACTCTGATACCACCTGTAACGACCCGTCCTAATCCACCTGGACGAAGTCATCAACATCTGGTCCCATTGCGAGGTACTGACCTAAATATGCCATGAATGACTCCAAATAATATCTTTCAATTGAGCAAATGCACAGCGGAAGACTTAATTCGTACCTGAGAATAAACATGCTTAAAAGTGTCAACCAAAAGGTGGGTGAGTTCATAGGTTTATCATAATAATCATTTCAATATATTAATAGACCACAAGATTTCATAATCATAAACATAATACACTCGCAAGTGTATGTAAAGCATTCTAAGTGGTTGAGCACTTGGTAACCATACTTAACATTTAATCAACGTCGCATATTCCCTTTATTATGAAATCTCCCTACACTGTACCAAGTGTAGTAACGAAACGAAGTACTGTGCAACCATTGAATACTGGTCGTCCAGTCCGGTTGGGGTTGTCAGGCCCGATAGATCTATCAACAGGATTCGCGTTTACAAAACCCATGTAAATAGTAGTTACCAAGCTACAGGGAAGTATGCCAGTGGTACAACTCAACGTAGAATGTATTTTTAAGTACTTGTGTCTATTTCGTAAACATTTATAAAAGCAGCGCATGTATTCTCAGCCCAAAAATATATATTGCAAAAACAATTAAAAAGGGAGCAAATGAAACTCACCATACTGTATTTTGTAGTAAAAATACATAGGACGACATTGAACAAGTATAGGGTTGGCCTCAGATTCACGAACCTAAATCATTTATATGTATATTAATACATATACTGGAAATCGAACAACTTTATATATATATTTAGTTATGTATTAAGATTAATATTCATATATAATTTTATTATTACTTATAATATATCATAATGCTCATTTGATATATGATTTGATTAACGTTATATCAATATAAATAACATTATATTAGTTAAAACATAATATTATGTAATGTTAGCATACATAAATATATTTTTATATAAATATCTTATGTTTGCAAAAATTAATAATTGTAATAATACTAAGTTAAGGATAATAATAATAATAATAATAATAATAATAATAATAATAATAATAATAATAATAATAATAATAATAATAATAATAATAATAATAATGATAGTGATGGTAATAATAGTAATGATAATAATAAAAATGTTACTTTTTAATAATGAAAATGTTAATAAAGAAAATGAAGGTTTTTTTTTTAATGATAACAAAATAATAATTTTAATAGGAATAATACTTTTAATAATAATAGTAATTTTTAAATAAAAATATAAGTTTATTAATAATGATAATGAAAATGATAATTTTGTTAATAATACTTAATACTTATTAATAATAACTGATAACTAATACTTATTTTAGTAATAACAATCATAATTATAATACTTAATGATGATAATAATAAAAACAATAATGATAATGTTATTAATTAATTTAATGATAATAATACTAATACTTTTAACTATTAGGAATAATAATAATAATAATAATAATAATAATAATAATAATAATAATAATAATAATATAATAATAATAATAATAATAACAATAACAATAACTACCTTACAAGAAAAAGGCTCCAAAAAGAAATAATTGCCCTTGCCAGGACTCGAACCCAGGACTTCTCGCTCACAAAGACAACACCCTAACCAACCCTCCATTCTTTTGTTTCTGTTTAAATTACATACCGTAAATTTATATCTATTTATTTTGGCCCACGATTAATTCGGCCCAACAGAAACCTATATCTCGGCCCAATCATGAAATTCTAGTGCAATAATGGACCCAAGTATCAGGAACGGTCGAATATATAAACTGATCCAACAAGAAAACGAAGGTTTACAGTTTTCTCTTTCTTTCTTCTTTTTTTTTTAAGTGATCAAGGGTTTCTAGTTGTCGATTTCAAGAAACAGATACAGCGAGCAAAACAGAAACAAGGTAACGAACTGTAGCAGACTTTTTGATCTTCATCATCTTCGAATCTCGTCTCCATCATCGAACTTGTATCATTATCTTCTTCATTCTAAACGTCATCATCATTCTTCGCCATTAATCATCATCGTTGCTTTGATCATAAATAGAATAGAAACAGAAGGGAAAGTAAGGTGCAGCAGCGATATAATAGCAGTAGCAACAGAAATCTCCTTCTTCGTTTGAAATAGAAATCGAACAAAAGAAGAAAAAAAAATTATAGCTGCTATGGGAACAGAAATCCAAACACGTTGTAGCCATAAGTGTTTAATTACATGGTGGCGTGTGGTTTCTTGGTAACAGAGAAAGAAACGTAACATTATGATCAAATGGGTGTTTGTTTGTCGAGCATGAGTGGTAGTTTATGGCGGTTTAGGGTGGTGATGATGAAGACCGAAGGTTGTGAAGTTTCGGAGAATATGGAGTTGTTCAAAGGTGGTGATTGTTTCGATCATCAATAGAAACCGAAGTAGTAAGATGTTTCGGTTTTGTGATGGATTAATGAAGATGAAGTTTTTGGTTCTTGGTATTGGGTTGTGCAACGGTTCAAAATAGAAATAATAGAGAGAAAAGAATTGAAGATGATAAGTGATGTTGGGTTTGAGATGGTTGTAAGTGGGTATTTTTCCTTTTGTGAGAATTAAAACGAGTGATGTATATATAAATGAAAGGCAGAGATGGTTGATCAAAAATATATATTTATTATATTATGATAGTTGACAAATTTGAAACAAACACACATAATTGAATCACGGGTTTCCAAATAAAAATAGTGATAAAAACGTAATTTTATATCAAATGAATTTAAAACGTGTGATGCGTTAGTTGTCGTCTTTCACGGACTGAAATTTCGTACCCGGCGTTAAATCAGTGGCGAATAAAGTACTCACATAAATTCCAAATTGTTAAATTAAAAGTCTTGATTTATTTTGGTCATTATGGTATCAAATTCGATTATTAATTATTAAACAAAGTTTTACTCACTGTCCACTCCCGATCCCAGGTAAAATATAAAAAAAAATTTAAAACTTACCAAATAGTTCCTAAATACATTTTTAGTAAGCCTAAAATTTATAGAACTCATTTTCGGATCACCGTTTATTTTAAAATCATATAGGTTTGAATTAAATTTTTCTAAATAAAAATCGAAACGCCCAACGAGTATTACAATCATTAAATAATTATATTTAATATACTATATACATATATTTATATTTATTTTTATATGTATACACGTTGATTTACAAATAATGGTTCGTGAATCGTCGAGAATGGTCGAAGGTCAATTGAATATATGAAACAGTTCAAAATTTTTGAGACTCAACCTAACAGATTTTGCTTATCGTGTCGGAAACATATAAAGATTAAGTTTAAATTTGATCAGAAATTTCCGGGTCGTGACAAAGTCCATATCGATTATAAACGATTCATAACAGTTGATTACATCGCGAGGTACTTGACCTCTATATGATACATTTTAACAAACATTGCGTTCGTTTTTGAAAAGACAATCTTTCATTACATCGAAAGTTGACGACATGCATACCATCTCATAATATATCCAACTATAGTTGACTTAATAATAATCCTGATGAACTCAACGACTCGAATGCAACATCTTTGGAAATATGTCATGAATGACTCCAAGTAATATCTCTAAAATGAGCAAATGCACAGCGGAAGGTTTCTTTCATACCTGAGAATAAACATGCTTTAAAGTGTCAACCAAAAGGTTGGTGAGTTCATAGGTTTAATTTCTATATGATAGTCATAATGTTTAATAAGCCACAAGATTTCATTTAATTAAATGTGCAGGATCATTAGAACTACAAAAATCATTCATACAATGAATTGCCTGGTAACCGACCTTAACATAGAGCGCTTAAGATATCTGACATCATACATTCCACTATTCAAATGTATGACAAGAACCCTTTGAAGTACTAAAGCATTTCCACTATTCAAAAATGGGGGTGGTTGCTGCCCGTAGATCTACCTTTAAGATTCGCGTCAATTAGTGTTTTTCACTAATTATTAGGTTACCAAGCATAATAATAATAAATACAGATATCCGGTATAACAAAACAATCGTAGAATGTAGTTTCATGAACTTGTGCTTATTTTGTAAAACATTTATAAAAGTAGCGCATGTATTCTCAGTCCCAAAAATATATATTGCAAAAGCATTTAAAAAGGGAGCAAATGAAACTCACCATACTGTATTTTGTAGTAAAAATACATAGAACGACATTGAACAAGTATAGGGTTGGCCTCGGATTCACGAACCTATAACAATTGTATATTTATTAATACATATAATGTAAATCACAAATTTTCAGTTATTAATATGTATTATTGTTTATAGTTATATAGAATTTATACTAAATTCCATTTTAAAACGTATACTTATATTATATCTTAAATTATATTCTATATATATATATATATATATATATATATATATATATATATATATATATATATATATTGATTTTGTGTATATAGATTTATAATGATTAATATTTATATATATTTTGTTATACTAAAATATCTATATACATATACATATGCAATTATTGTTTCATTTATGAAATATCATTAGTTTGTTACATTAAATATTACTATAATCCTAATATATGTAATAAGTATATATATTGTACCAAAGATTTATTTGTTAAAATTATAGTTTAGATAATAATGATCTACTACTACTAATAATAATAATTAATATTTAAACTAGTAATAAATTGAATTATATCATTATCATTATCATGTTTATACCTTAACCCTTTTCTAATTTCATCTGAATTTCATAATATCATCTTTTATCAATACTTATAGTTATACTTATGTTTATATTATACTATAAACTAAATCATACTTATTATTATATTTTATCAATTTATACTTAAACATATTCGTAATCATAACCAAATTCATTTTCGTACATATTTATACATATGAATATATTTGTATGTAATCAAAATTTAAGTTATATTAATAACATTTCTATTAATAATACTTAATTATATATATCAATAAGGATAATAATAATTATTATATCAATAATTCAATTACATCACAAAATAATTATAATTTAATCATAATCCTAAAAAAGTTTTAATCAATTAATCATAATAATAAGAATAATAATAATAGTAATAGTAATAATAATAATAATAATAATAATAATAATAATAATAATAATAATAATAATAATAATAAAAAAAAAATAGAGCTTCTACCTCAGCAAAACAGGCTTTAAAAAAATATGTGTCATCGCCGGGGCTCGAACCTGAGACCTCTTGTTCACCCCTCATGTACTCAACCATCCCTCTGCCATCGTTTTTCTGTATATATTCTCAGCATATATTTATTTACCCCTTTACTAACTGTTTCCTTCTTTTTCAATTCATAAATCGATCAAAGATCGATTCCCTCTCCATTCACTTATTATTTTGTTCAGTAGGAATTTAATTAACCAGTTGTATTCGTTTGTATTTATAGAAAACTAAATCATAGATAAAAAAAATACAGAAACCGATCTGTTGTTTAACGAAGGAAAAAAAAATTAAAACCCAAAAGTTGATTTCGATTTTAAAGCAGTTTCAACTCATGATTCCTACACGAAATACGTTTGAAAACCTTCCTAGATCCTTTCTCAATACCTAATTTCACTTAAAACATAACAAAGATTTCGAATTTTATCATAAACACGAACTTTGACTTTTGTTTCTAAAACCTTGACTTCAAAAATTTATGATGAATATGATGAATTGAAACATATAAATTTGCAAGTAGTTTGAGTGGAGGGTTCCTAACAACACCACAATAACAAATTTTTGAAATTCGATTCAAAAATAAGAAATTGATTTAAGCAGGTACGAGCAAGGTATCGATTGAAGAAAAAAAATATACTTTGATATAACAGATAGATAATTGATACCTGCGAATAAGAATGATTATATAAAGATAAAATTGGTGATGGTAATTGAATGATTTATTGTAGCAGATAGGATGCTGTTGATGGAAGATCACAAGTATAAAAGAAAAAAAATAAAGTGAGGAAGACATATATGTCTGATATGCGTATATATATATCCTGCTGTGTAATAAAAAAATTATAAATAATTAACAATTAAAAATTATAATAATATTAATATTAATAATAATACTAGTAATAATAGTAATACTTATAATATATTAATAAAAATAATAATACAGTTAATATTAATAAGAATTATCATAAATACTATTAATAATAATGATAATAATAATTCTTAATAATAATGTTAATAAAAATATTATTAATGATAATATTTATAAGTTACATATTATTATAATAACGATAATCTATATTAATACTAATGATTCTAAATGATAATGCCCAACAATAATACCAGTAATTTCAAGTTACATGTTTCAATTATATGTATATGTATATATATATATATATATATATATATATATATATATATATATATATATATATATATATATATTAAATTAATAATAATAGCATCAATATTAATAATAAAAGTAATATATTAACTATATTTTAACTTGTAATTAAGTTTAATATAAAATTTTACATTTTGTTAATTATGTAATACTTATACTATATAATATCATATATGAATATTTAATTTTTATGTACTATATTTATATTACTATATTCATATAATATTAATTGTATACATAATTCATATATATATATATATATATATATATATATATATATATATATATATATATATATATATATATATATATATATATATATATATATATATATATATATATATTTCTTTTGATGACATCTTAATTATTTTGTATATTGCTTTACTTACTTAATTTAAATGATTATATGATGTTATATTAATTCGAATTTATATATATACTTATATTTATATTTACATATATATAGTTATTTACATATTTATTGTCACACAATCATTCGTGAATTATCGGGCATAGTCAAAGGTCAAATGAATTCATGTAAACCGTTCAAAAAAAATTTCAAGACTCAACATCACAGACTTTGTTTATCGTGTCGAATTCATATTAAGATTAAGTTTAAATTTGGTCAGAAATTTCCGGGTCGTCACAGTACCTACCCGTTAAAGAAATTTCGTCCCGAAATTTGGGTGAGGTAGTCATGGCTAACCATAAAAATGTGTTCATGACGAATATGAGTTGATAAATGGAGTTTTATCATTATTGACTAATATAGATAAAACGATTCGATTAGGTGAAGCGTACGAGTGAAGCTGTCACAACAGATTGAGATAGAGATTTAACTTTTGCTGTAGTCACGGTGGAATTTAGAAAATAAGGTGCGTCTTAACTTTTGACATTGTCTTGGTTGAATTCCGGAATTCAAGGAATTAAAGAAAATCTTCAAAATCTAAAAGATTTGATTCTTCGGCGAGTAAGGAAATTAAGATCTCTGTAATTAAATGCGGAAATCTGCCTTGATTTCTTTGTCTGGTATTCTCACTATAAATGAACTTCTTCCGTTCCATTACTTCCCACTACTCCCATTTTCTATATTTTAATTCATACTTTCAAATCATCATTCAATATGCTTCATCCCATTTTAATTCGGGATATATTCCTGACTTTCATATCAATCATTCTCCTTTATCATCTACCACCGGAGGAATCTGTTTACTTCTACTATGCCCTTGGGTTTATAGTGTTTTTAGTTCTCCCGAGTCTTTATATTGCTATACGCATTGATATACACAGTTTGTAATTCCTGTGTTTGTGACTGGCTTTATATTTCTTGTTATGTTTTAGAGCTCCATGCTCTTGTTTTCTCTTCTCGACTTCAATTCAAGCGAAGAATGGTCCAGAATTTCTAGATATGAAGTTTAGATTGATCATAATTGTAATGACCCGGACTTTTTCGATCGATCTATACTTATAAGATTAATATTTACATAAATTAAACCTTACCAACATGATAAGCAATCCAAATTGTTGAGACTTATGTTTTTAAAAAGAGTTTTACACAACGTTTGACCGTCTAGTTGACCGATGATATCACGAACTATATAACATATGATAATTATACGTTTGTGTATATATATGTATAAATACATATTTAACATGATCTAAGAATGTTGTAATACCTCATTTTGTATTAATAACAATAAGTTATAAGTATATTTTGAAACTACTAACTTAAGTTTTCAAAACAATAACCATACGTAACGTTCTTTGATATAAATACTTATAACCTATAATGTTTATACATATATCGTATATGTAATGTATTTAATCACTTTTTAAGGACTTAAATACATAAAACAATATAAGTATATTCACAAAAGATAATTATATTTGAATCCTCGTTCCGTTTTCACAAGATTTCTATACGTATATTTAGAGTATATGTACTCGTATCATACCTAGCTTCTATACGTATTTACTATTGGTATATACACATTAAATCACCACCAACCAGCCCTTGTTCATGCCTTATGTATAAGGTAACTCTCTTGTTCATGCCTTAAGTATAAGGTAATTACTTTTGTATGATAGTATGACTAATTACACAAAATTACAACATAAATTTTGTCCATGATCTTCATCATTCACGCCACCATCACCACCATATATACTCCATCCATTTTCAATTTTGCTACATCATTTTGCTAGTTAGGAATACACTTTCAAGAGCCTTAAAACCCTTAACCATCTCAGCCCACAACCATGAAGATCTAGCTTCAAAAACATCACTTAATCACCATAAGAAAACCCTTACAAAAACACTTCAAGAATCCTTCCAAGAACACAAGTTTACTTCCAATCTTTCATCCAACTCCACCACTCTTTTGGTTCTAGGTTTTTACTCCTATTTTACAGCAATCTTGTCCAAGTAACTTGAGGTAGTAACTTTGTTCATAACCTTATTCGATTCATATATATATAGTTATCTTATTTTATGGTATACAATTTTAACAACAAGAACATAGTTTGAATGATTTCAAACTTGTTTGCAAACTAAATAGATCCTTCTAACTTAACTTTTAAAATACTTCAAGACCTGTAATATATCATAAGGATATGCTAACTTAACAAGGTATAACTTGGTTTTTCAAAGAACACCTTAAAAACTGAATTTACGACGTCGGAGTGCAACCGGGGGCTGTTTTGGGTTGGATAATTAAAAACTATTTTGAACCTTGAATTGGAGGTTTATTTTATGGAAAAATGATATTTACTATGAATATGATAACACATAAAAATTTCATGATTTAACTCTAAGTATAAGTATTTTTAAAAAAATAATCATTTAATGTTGTTTGCATAAGGGAAAATGATTAACTTCATAAGTTTCACCAAAATTTGACCTATGACCTGTGATTTAGAATACAAACTAAGGTATTTGCAGTTCATATTCTTAAAGAAGGACTCGATCCAAGGAAGTGGCAAGTTGAACCAACGAAAACGGAGTTGTAACGAAGAAACTATGACCAAAACAAAATCGGATATCCAAAACTAGTTTAGCCACGAAAATAATTGGAGAAAAATTAAATAAATCACATATTTTTTTAAAATAACATGATATTTTATATATATGTACTCATAATTTAATTTTATATATTTCAGGATCACCCGTAAACAATACGAGAAGATTAATCATAAGATCCCATGATTGTACGCAATACGTCTTCTAGACAATATAGGTACCATGGGTCAAGATTAATCCCGACCAATACGAATACGATGGGGGTTTTATTTATTTCGATGGGGGTTTTATTTATTTATTAAACACCTAAATATGAACCATTAAAATTGAATTGCTAACTACGGACTAAGAAGACATTAAAAGTATTATAAGTATATATACGTGATGATTGTTTAAAATGAACATATATTGATATATTATATATGGATAGGTTCGTGATATCAACCAGAGACCAAGTCAAAATATATATATCTTCAAGGCAAAAGTGAGTATATAGTCCCACTTTTAAACTCTAAGTATTTCGGGATGAGAATACATGTATTTTATGTTTTACGTTATGGACACAAGTAACTGAAAAATATATTCTACGTTGAGTTGTACCACTGGCATACTTCCCTGTAGCTTGGTAACTACTATTTACAGCGGTATTGTAAACGCGAATCCTGTTGATAGATCTATCGGGCCTGACAACCCCAACCGGACTGGACGACCAGTATTCAACGGTTGCACAGTACTTCGTTTCGTGACTACACTTGGTACGGTGTAGTAAGATTTCATAATAAAGGGAATATGCGACGTGATTAAATGTTAAGTATGGTTACCAAGTGCTCAACCACTTAGAATATTTTTATTAAAATGTTTACATATGAAATCTTGTGGTCTATATTTATATCGCTGCCGGCATTAAACCTATATCTCACCAACTTTATGTTGACGTTTTAAACATGTCTATTCTCAGGTGATAACTAAAAGCTTCCGCTGCAACATGTTGAATTTAAGCAAGATCTTGTGTACGCATATTTGTGTCAAAAACAAAACTGCATATCCGAGGAGTTGTAATGTAAAATATGCTAGAAATCGTATTGTTATCATCACATGTAAAGTTTGTAAGTCTAAGATTATCGCTAAACGATAATCATCTTTATATTGTCTAAAGCTTGTATTATCATAAGAGTTATGGTTTGTAATGTAAAATAAATGCAGTTGTTCTTTTAAAAATGTCGCATATAGAGGTCAATACCTCGCAATGAAATCATACGTTATCTAACTCGTTCTTATGGTTAAGGATGGGTTATGACATGTGGTATCAGAGCGGTGGTCTTAGCGAACCAGGTTTGCATTAGTGTGTCTAACTGATAAGTCGTTAGGATACATTAGTAAGTCTGGACTTTGACCGGGTCTGATTTAAAAACCATTGCTTATCATTGTTGGTTAAAATTTATATGTAAATATTATGTAGTACTAATGGGTTAGTTGTTGTGTGATAGATGTCGGGCTCAAAACTTATTATCACATTCAGCGACTCCGAACCAGAATCTTTAGATGGTGTTCCAGTCATTAACCTATCCGATGACGAAAATAATATCTTTGGGGAAGACTCACAAATTCCGGATGAACCAACTATAGAGAACCCGGAAAGTGAACTCGAGGAGGAAAGTGAACCCGAGGAGGAAGATATACAGGAAATTACGGAAGACAAGTTTGAATGAGGAAAGAAACGAAAGGCTAATGAATTAGAAAATCCAAATCCCGAGTTTAGCGAGGATGATGTAGCACCAACTCCACTAGACACTACCACCCCTATTCCCGCTATCCCTATTCGTTCTATCCCGACATCTAGTTCTTCGGCCCCTCAGCCAAAATATAGGGAGACACCGCCAAAATATAGGCAGACAGCCAGGATAAGCGTTAAGCGATTCTTTGAACCTAAACATCCTAGAAAATAGACCAAACGATGCGCTGCCGTATTAAACCATGGGATCATATAATGTTTTGTATAATATTATTAGTGTGGTTTGCTTAATGTTCAATGTAAGATAAGCATATGTAAAATAGTGAAGTATGAAATGCAATAATTTTCCATGGTTAAGTATTATTTAGATGGTAGTAATTGGTTCTGTACTAAGCTATTAAGTATGGACATTAACGGGTAGGTACTACCCTAGATATAATTATAAAACGCTAATAAGAAGAAAAGGCTTTTATAATAATACCTGGTTCATATTATTAATAAGCTATAATGTACTGTAAATATACACTACATCTATAATATTCCATGTGAATAATTATTTTCTTTTCATTCTTATAGAAGAATATGGCGCGATTGAATCGAATGACGGAACAAGAAGTCGAGGAATTCATCAACCAACGAGTGAACGACAGAATGTTATGGGTCGAGGCTGCAAGAGCTGCTGCAGTTAACCCAAATCCTCGTGTAGGATGCACCTACAAAACTTTTCAAGCTTGCAAGCCCTCATCATTCAGTGGAACAGAAGGACCGATCGGTTTAACCCGGTGGATAGAAAAGATGGAGACTGTGTTTAAAATCAGTGGTTGTGTTGAAAAGGACATGACCAAGTATGCATCGTGCACTTTACAAGATAGTGCACTCACGTGGTGGAAAAATTATGTGAAGGCTGTAGGAGGAGATGTAGCTTATGATACTCCATGGGAAGAATTCAAAATAATGTTAATCAACGAGTATTGTCCAAGGAATGAGGTTAGGAAGATGGAAGATGAATTACGAAGCCTGAAGGTTGTTGGTACTGAAATCACCAACTATAATCAGCGATTCATGGAATTAGTTTTGCTATGTCCTGAATTGGTTCCAACCGAAGAACGGAAGATTGAAATGTACAAAGATGGTTTGCCCAAAAAGGTCAAGGCAAATGTTACAGCATCGAAACCTAAGACAATTCATGAAGCTGTAACCATGGCAAACGAGCTAATGGATTAGGTCATCATGGATAAGAAAGTATCCAATACTGATGTGAAGGTATCAGGTAACAAAAGAAAGTGGAATGGAAATTATGATCGAGGTAACCAACAACAATCTTTTAAGAAACAAGAAATCACGCAAGGTGCGGGTAGTGGTTTAAGCTTTGGTTACAAAGGACAAAATCCTTTATGTAACCGATGCCACAAACATCACTCTGGCTACTGTAATGTGGTATGCAACAAATGTAATCGAAAGGGTCATCTTGCTGAAGATTGTAGGCTCTCGTTACAAATAAAAATGGTACCAAGACTCCTGCCACCAATGCAAATAGAACTGCTTTGGCTACCATTACTTGTTATGGGTGTAGAAAACAAGGTCACTATAAGAGCCAGTGCCCGAATCCAGAGAAGAATATCGGACCTGCACGTGGGAGAGCATTTATTATTAATGCTAGAGAGGCATGTGAAGACCCGGAGCTTGTTACGGGTACGTTTACCATTAATAACTTATCAGCATCTATTATATTTGATACTGGTGCCGATAGAAGTTACGTGTGTAGAAATTTTTACACTAAATTGAATTGTTCATCATTACCTCTAGATGCTAAGTACATGATTGAGTTAGCTAATGGTAAACTAATTAAAGCCGATAAAATTTGTCGTGATTGTAAAATAAATTTAGCCGGTGAAACATTTAAAATTGACTTGATACCCGTAGAATTAGGAAGTTTTGATGTAATAGTCGGCATGGACTGGATGTCCAAAGTAGGAGCTGAAGTTGTGTGTGCCAAGAAGGCAATTCGCATTCCTTGTAAAGATAAAATGCCGGTGATGATTTATGGAGAGAAGGGTAACTCAAAGCTAAAACTCATTAGCTGTTTGAAAGCCAAGAAGTGTTTAGAAAAGGGATGTTATGCTATTCTAGCACATGTTAATAAAGTTGAAAAGAAAGAAAAAGAGAAGTGCATCAACGACATGCCTGTGGCAAGAGATTTTCCTGAAGTTTTTTCGGAAGAGTTGCCGGGATTACCTCCATTTAGATCTGTAGAATTTCAAATAAATTTAGTACCAGGAGCTGCACCAGTTGCCCGTGCTCCATATAGACTTGCACCGTCCGAGTTAAAAGAACTTCAGAGTCAGTTAAAAGAATTACTGGATCGTGGATTCATACGACCAAGTACTTCACCGTGGGGAGCTCCGATTCTATTTGTTAAAAAGAAAGATGGATCTTTTAGGATGTGTATAGATTATTGTGAATTAAATAAGTTAACTATCAAGAATCGGTATCCACTACCGAGAATTGACGACTTATTTGATCAACTGCAAGGATCATGTGTGTACTCGAAAATTGACCTAAGGTCGGGCTATCATCAATTACGTGTCAAAGAAGAGGACATTCCAAAAACTGCTTTTCGGACACGTTATGGTCATTACGAATTTTTGGTCATGCCGTTTGGGTTGACAAATGCGCCAGCTGTATTCATGGACCTCATGAATCGAGTTTGTAGTCCGTATTTAGATAAGTTTGTTATCGTTTTCATTGATGATATTCTTATCTATTCCAAGAGTGAGCAAGAGCATGAGCAGCATTTAAGGTTGATATTAGAGTTGTTGAGAAAAGAACAGCTATATGCTAAATTTTCTAAATGTGCTTTCTGGTTGAAAGAAGTGCAATTTCTTGGCCACGTTGTTAGTAGCAAAGGAATTCAGGTTGATCCAGCAAAAATTGAAGCCATTGAGAAATGGGAGACTCCTAAGACACCAATGCAGATACGCCAATTTTTGGGTTTAGCCGGTTATTATAGAAGGTTTATTCAAGATTTTTCCCGAATAGCTAAGCCGTTGACAGCGTTAACGCAAAAAGGGAAGAAATATGAATGGACCTCTGAGCAGGAGAGTGCATTTCAATTACTGAAAAAGAAGTTGACTACGGTGCCTATTTTATCGTTACCAGAAGGGAACGATGATTTTGAAATATATTGTGACGCTTCGCGACAAGGTTTTGGTTGCGTTCTTATGAAACGGAAGAAACTTATTGCATACGCATCCCGACAATTGAAGATTCACGAGCGAAATTATACGACGCATGATCTAGAACTGGGAGCAGTCGTGTTTGCATTAAAGATATGGAGACACTACTTGTATGGAGTTAAATGCACTGTGTTTACTGATCATAAAAGCCTTCAACATATTTTTGATCAAAAACAGCTGAACATGAGGCAACGTAGGTGGGTCGAGTTAATAAACGACTATGATTGTGAAATTCGTTATCATCCCGGGAAAGCGAATGTGGTGGCTGACGCACTAAGCAGAAAGGAACGAGAACCAATTCGAGTACGAGCAATGAACATAAAAATTCGCATGAATCTCAACTCACAAATCAAAGAGGCTCAACGAGAAGCACTTACTAAAGAAAATATAGGAAATGAAATAATGAAGAAGTATGAGAAGCAACTCATTATACGGGAAGATGGAACTCGATATTTTGCAAATCGTATTTGGGTACCGAAGTTGGGTGGATTAAGGAAGTTGATATTGAACGAGGCACATAAGACAAGATACTCGATACATCCTGGAGTTGGAAAGATGTATCAAGATCTTAAGACGCATTATTGGTGGCCTAATTTAAAGACAGACGTTGCAACATATGTTGGGGAATGTTTAACTTGTTCCAAAGTCAAAGCAGAACACCAGAAGCCGTCAGGGTTACTTCAACAACCAGAAATCCCAGAATGGAAATGGGACGGTATTACCATGGATTTCATCACGAAGTTACCAAAGACTGCCTGGGGATACGACACCATTTGGGTGATTGTTGATCGTCTCACCAAGTCTGCACATTTCTTGCCTATAAAGGAAACGGATAGAATGGAGAAACTATTACGATTGTATATAAAGGAAATTGTTTCAAGGCATGGAATACCTATTTCCATTATATCCGATCGTGATAGTAGATTTACATCAAAGTTCTGGCAATCACTACAAGAGGCCCTAGGAACTCGTTTGGATATGAGCACCGCATATCATCCGCAAACTGACGGGCAGAGTGAAAGAACAATTCAGACTCTTGAAGACATGCTCAGGGCATGTGTGATCGATTTTGGAAACGGATGGGATAAGTATTTACCGTTAGCAGAATTCTCGTATAATAATAGTTATCATGCGAGCATTAAAGCTGCACCATTCGAAGCACTGTATGGAAGGAAGTGTAGATCTCCTATCTGTTGGAATGAAGTAGGAGATCGACAATTAACTGGTCCCGAGATCATACATGAAACTACTGAAAAGATAGGACAAATCAAGGAGAGATTGAGAACGGCCCGTAGTCGCCAAAAGAGCTACGCCGATGTTCGAAGGAAACCATTAGAGTTTCAGATCGGTGACATGGTTATGCTAAAGGTGTCACCTTGGAAAGGTGTAATACGTTTTGGAAAAAGGGGTAAACTAAACCCAAGGTATGTAGGCCCGTTCAAGATTATTGAACGCATCGGACCGGTAGCTTATCGACTCGAGTTACCGCAACAACTCGCCGGAGTACATAATACATTTCACATCTCGAACCTTAAAAAGTGTCTAGCAAAGGAAGACCTCACCATTCCTCTTGAAGAAATTCAAGTTGACGAGAAACTACAATTCATAGAAGAACCAGTCGAGATCATGGACCGTGAAGTTAAACGGCTCAAGCAGAGCAACATACCGATCGTTAAAGTTCGTTGGAATGCACGAAGAGGTCCCGAGTTTACTTGGGAGCGAGAGGATCAAATGAAACAAAAGTACCCGCATTTGTTTCCCGATGAGGCAAAATAGGTACGATTTTAAAATTTCGGGACGAAATTTATTTAACGGGTAGGTACTGTAATGACCCGGACTTTTTCGATCGATCTATACTTATAAGATTAATATTTACATAAATTAAACCTTACCAACATGATAAGCAATCTAAATTGTTGAGACTTATGTTTTTAAAAAGAGTTTTACACAACGTTTGACCGTCTAGTTGACCGATGATATCACGAACTATATAACATATGATAATTATACATTTGTGTATATATATGTATAAATACATATTTAACATGATCTAAGAATGTTGTAATACCTCATTTTGTATTAATAACAATAAGTTATAAGTATATTTTGAAACTACTAACTTAAGTTTTCAAAACAATAACCACACGTAACGTTCTTTGATATAAATACTTATAACCTATAATGTTTATACATATATCGTATATGTAATGTATTTAATCACTTTTTAAGGACTTAAATACATAAAACAATATAAGTATATTCACAAAAGATAATTATATTTGAATCCTCGTTCCGTTTTCACAAGATTTCTATACGTATATTTAGAGTATATGTACTCGTATCATACCTAGCTTCTATACGTATTTACTATTGGTATATACACATCAAATCACCACTAACCAGCCTTTGTTCATGCCTTATGTATAAGGTAACTCTCTTGTTCATGCCTTAAGTATAAGGTAATTACTTTTGTATGATAGTATGACTAATTACACAAAATTACAACATAAATTTTGTCCATGATCTTCATCATTCACGCCACCATCACCACCATATATACTCCATCCATTTTCAATTTTGCTACATCATTTTGCTAGTTAGGAATACACTTTCAAGAGCCTTAAAACCCTTAACCATCTCAGCCCACAACCATGAAGATCTAGCTTCAAAAACATCACTTAATCACCATAAGAAAACCCTTACAAAAACACTTCAAGAATCCTTCCAAGAACACAAGTTTACTTCCAATCTTTCATCCAACTCCACCACTCTTTTGGTTCTAGGTTTTTACTCTTATTTTACAGCAATCTTGTCCAAGTAACTTGAGGTAGTAACTTTGTTCATAACCTTATTCGATTCATATATATATAGTTATCTTATTTTATGGTATACAATTTTAACAACAAGAACATAGTTTGAATGATTTCAAACTTATTTGCAAACTAAATAGATCCTTCTAACTTAACTTTTAAAATACATCAAGACCTATAATATATCATAAGGATATGCTAACTTAACAAGGTATAACTTGGTTTTTCAAAGAACACCTTAAAAACTGAATTTACGACGTCGGAGTGCAACCGGGGGCTGTTTTGGGTTGGATAATTAAAAACTATTTTGAACCTTGAATTGGAGGTTTATTTTCTGGAAAAATGATATTTACTATGAATATGATAACACATAAAAATTTCATGATTTAACTCAAAGTATAAGTATTTTTAGAAAAATAATCATTTAATGTTGTTTGCATAAGGGAAAATGATTAACTTCATAAGTTTCACCAAAATTTGACCTATGACCTGTGATTTCGAATACAAACTAAGGTATTTGCAGTTCATATTCTTAAAGAAGGACTCGATCCAAGGAAGTGGCAAGTTGAACCAACGAAAACGGAGTTGTAACGAAGAAACTATGACCAAAACAAAATCGGATATCCAAAACTAGTTTAGCCACGAAAATAATTGGAGAAAAATTAAATAAATCACATCTTTTTTTAAAATAACATGATATTTTATATATATGTACTCATAATTTAATTTTATATATTTCAGGATCACCCGTAAACAATACGAGAAGATTAATCATAAGATCCCATGATTGTACGCAATACGTCTTCTAGACAATATAGGTACCATGGGTCAAGATTAATCCCGACCAATACGAATACGATGGGGGTTTTATTTATTTCGATGGGGGTTTTATTTATTTATTAAACACCTAAATATGAACCATTAAAATTGAATTGCTAACTACGGACTAAGAAGACATTAAAAGTATTATAAGTATATATACGTGACGATTGTTTAAAATGAACATATATTGATATATTATATATGGATAGGTTCGTGATATCAACCGGAGACCAAGTCAAAATATATATATCTTCAAGGCAAAAGTGAGTATATAGTCCCACTTTTAAACTCTAAGTATTTCGGGATGAGAATACATGTATTTTATGTTTTACGTTATGGACACAAGTAACTGAAAAATATATTCTACGTTGAGTTGTACCACTGGCATACTTCCCTGTAGCTTGGTAACTACTATTTACAGCGGTATTGTAAACGCGAATCCTGTTGATAGATCTATCGGGCCTGACAACCCCAAACGGACTGGACGACCAGTATTCAACGGTTGCACAGTACTTCGTTTCGTGACTACACTTGGTACGGTGTAGTAAGATTTCATAATAAAGGGAATATGCGACGTGATTAAATGTTAAGTATGGTTACCAAGTGCTCAACCACTTAGAATATTTTTATTAAAATGTTTACATATGAAATCTTGTGGTCTATATTTATATCGCTGCCGGCATTAAACCTATATCTCACCAACTTTATGTTGACGTTTTAAACATGTCTATTCTCAGGTGATAACTAAAAGCTTCCGCTGCAACATGTTGAATTTAAGCAAGATCTTGTGTACGCATATTTGTGTCAAAAACAAAACTGCATATCCGAGGAGTTGTAATGTAAAATATGCTAGAAATCGTATTGTTATCATCACATGTAAAGTTTGTAAGTCTAAGATTATCGCTAAACGATAATCATCTTTATATTGTCTAAAGCTTGTATTATCATAAGAGTTATGGTTTGTAATGTAAAATAAATGCAGTTGTTCTTTTAAAAATGTGGCATATAGAGGTCAATACCTCGCAATGAAATCATACGTTATCTAACTCGTTCTTATGGTTAAGGACGGGTTATGACAATAATGTTCTAAGCGGGATGGATCGTAATAGCACGAATTGATTTGGTAAATTACCAGAATCACTGAGAATAGAACTATCAAGAATATAATTTCTTGATATGTTGAGAGATTAAGCAGAATGAAAGAGTTATGTGACATGGCACATGATGACGTTATGATCTGTTAATCATCATGTTCCAATAGAACTTCCAGCATGACTTACTGTAATATAATCACGTTGGTCAAGCGTCATTATATTATACTAACTCATGCTTCAATTCCCAACACTTCTCCATAATTCATTCATAATTTATACTTAGATTTTACAGAAGTTTCCAATATAATGAAATACAGAAAACACGTAGAGATAGATAATTTCGGACAAGAATATTTATGAAAATATCTTCAGAAATATCGAAGATATTTATGATGATATTTTAGAATTTCTAAGTTCGAAGGTTGATGAAGAAAAATTTTCCGCAAGATTTTAACATGAATTTGGAGCAAGATACTCTCTAAAGATTTCATCGGATCCAGAATTACCTGGATTCTTTGAATATAGGGTTTGGTCCATGTCGTTGTCCTTGGTCTCCTTCACGGTTAGCTCAATCTATTTTTCAGTACTAAATTTTCTATCGAGCGTTCCCAACATCCCATTTTTATTATCAAACTTGTGGCCGTTTAGATCATCTATGATTTTGCTGTTTTCTCTGCATTTAATGCTACCATATCTGAATCATCGGTTATCAATCTGAGGTGGTTTAAAGAGAATTGTGTTTTTAGATGATTAAACGCTGATGGTAATATGGTGGAATATAAAAGGTTCCCTGGTAACAATAAAAGAGCACGCATATATATATCAAAGTTATAATAAGGTTGTTTCAAACGAAAAGTCAAAGTTGACTTGTTGGAGCTGTGACAAAATTTGTTACTTTGAAAAATAACTGCAAAGTTATTTTGGGTAATAATAACACTAAAGGAATTAGCACAGCAACTTGTTAAACGTTTACTCAGTTTTCGAGAGTTTTTCAGGTGCATAACTATAAGCATAAATCTTTCCTTCCGAAGATGAAGTGCGGTTAGTTCATTCTCTTGATTGAGGTGTTTTTAAGAATCATGAAAGGTTTGAACGCAGATTATAATTGTCAAGATACAAATGAGGTTTAAGATGAAATCAAGTGGCAAACTTGAAGAATTGTTTAATTTCATATGTTATAATCAATATTTTAATTCATTTTTAATTGTCAAATTTTGACAGTCCAATAATCGGTTTACATATATAATCTTAGAATTACCCACGACGTATTGTATACGTATTGTCTTTGCATCAACCCAAAGACGTATTGTATACGTATTTTCTTAGAATTAACTAAGATGTATTGTGTACGTATTGTCTTAGGATTTATCAAAACGTATTGTATACTTATTGTACTAGGATGTACCAAGAATATTATTATACATATATACAATTACAGAATCCGTGTACATGTCTCAGACTCGATCACAACTCAAGGTATATATATATATAATATTGTAGAATCAACCTCGACCCTGTATAGTGAACTCAAGCATTACAACATATAGAGTGTCTATGGTTATTCCAAATAATATATATACATGCGTCGATATGATATGTCAAAACTTTGTATACGTGTCCAAGTATTTAAGGTGTGTAAAATAAATAACAGAAATTAAATGACGATAAATAAAATTGTGAGAATATAAATTGCGATAATTAAATTGCGGTAAATAAAATGTAACCGGTTAGCTAGGAACAGTTAGCTAGGAACAGTTAGCGTGGATTCTTAACAATATTTCAATTAGTTAATTCGTTTGTTTCTAACAAATTTTATTTTGTTCAATGTTTTCTTCATTATGCCACTTGTTGGATTCTGAGAAGTCAAAATCCAAATATGAAATTGAATAAAAATGGTTACTCTATGGTGAACGGATTCGTATAGCTGTGGATGTGAGTAGGATAGTAATGACTGTTGAATTAGATTCGAAGAATGTACAGTGCAACTTATTAATCTGAAATTAAAATATTCCTCGAGTATTACCTACCCATTAAAATATTTTCATCATTAACAGTTTCTACAAAAGAAATTTTAATTACAATCTTTATGAAAACATATATACATATATATTTTCTTTATATGTAATCATAGATTTAATGAATTAATTTGATATTAAACTCATATGATTTTCGGTTTAAGCTAGAATAAGTAATCTCTAAGACTATTAGGAACCACATATTCTTCACAGAATATTAATGAAGTTATGGATGAATACTTCATCAGTTATTGTTGTTGGTACTCCTTGGTATCTATGGTGCATATGATGTTGATATTCGTGGGACAGATTGTGAATTTGAGGTGTGAGATGTGGATGTTGCTGTTGCTGGATGGTAGTTGTAGTGACCCGAACTTTTCCATGTTTATATATATATTAAATTAAATTGTTATTTACATGATTAAGTGTTTCCAACATGTTAAGCAATCAAACTTGTTAAGACTTGATTAATTGAAATAGGTTTCATATAGACAATTGACCACCCAAGTTGACCGGTGATTCACGAACGTTAAAACTTGTAAAAACTATATGATGACATATATATGGTTATATATATAGTTAACATTATATTATGATAAGTAAACATATCATTAAGTATATTAACAATGAACTTCATTTGTAAAAACAAGACTACTAACTTAATGATTTTGAAACGAGACATATATGTAACGATTATCGTTGTAACGACATTTAATGTATATATATCATATTAAGAGATATTCGTACATCATAATATCATGATAATATAATAATTTAAAATCTCATTTGATATTATAAACATTGGGTTAACCTAAAGGTTTCAAAACAACACTTACATGTAACGACTAACGATGACTTAACGACTCAGTTAAAATGTATATACATGTAGTGTTTTAATATGTATTCATACACTTTTGAAAGACTTCAAGACACTTATCAAAATACTTCTAATTAACAAAAATGCTTACATTTACATCCTCGTTCAGTTTCATCAATAATTCTACTCGTATGCACCCGTATTCGTACTCGTACAATACACAGCTTTTAGATGTATGTACTATTGGTATATACACTCCAATTATCAGCTCTTAGCAGCCCATGTGAGTCAACTAACACATGTGAGAACCATCATTTGTCAACTAGCATGAAATATCTCATAAAATTACAAAAATATGAGTAATCATTCATGACTTATTTACATGAAAACAAAATTACATATCCTTTATATCTAATCCATACACCAACGACCAAAAACACCTACAAACAGTTTCATTCTTCAATTTTCTTCATCTAATTGATCTCTCTCAAGTTCTATCTTCAAGTTCTAAGCGTTCTTCATAAATTCTACAAGTTCTAGTTTCATAAAATCAAGAATACTTCCAAGTTTGCTAGCTTACTTCCAATCTTGTAGAGTGATCATCCAACCTCAAGAAAAATCTTTATTATTTACCGTAAGATATCTTTCTAATACAAGGTAATACTCATATTCAAACTTTGATTCAATTTCTATAACTATAACAATCTTATTTTGAGTGAAAATCTTACTTGAACCGTTTTCGTGTCATGATTCTGCTTCAAGAACTTTCAAGCCATTCAAGGATCCTTTGAAGCTAGATCCATTTTTCTCATTTTCAGTAGCTTTATCCAGAAAACTTGAGGTAGTAAGGATGTTCATAACATCATTCGATTCATACATATAAAGCTATCTTATTCGAAGGTTTAAACTTGTAATCACTAGAACATAGTTTAGTTAATTCTAAACTTGTTCGCAAACAAAAGTTAATCCTTCTAACTTGATTTTAAAATCAACTAAACATATGTTCTATATCTATATGATATGCTAACTTAATGATTTAAAACCTGGAAACACGAAAAACACCGTAAAACCGAATTTACGCCGTCGTAGTAACACTGCGGGCTGTTTTGGGTTAGTTAATTAAAAACTATGATAAAATTTGATTTAAAAGTTGTTCTTCTGGGAAAATGATTTTTCTTATGAACATGAAACTATATCCAAAAATCATGATTAAACTCAAAGTGGAAGTATGTTTTTCAAAATGGTCATCAAGACGTCGTTCTTTCGAATGAAATGACTACCTCTTACAAAAATGACTTGTAACTTATATTTCTGACTATAAACCTGTAGTGACCCGAACTTTTCCATGTTTATATATATATTAAATGAAATTTTTATTTACATGATTAAGTGTTTCCAACATGTTAAGCAATCAAACTTGTTAAGACTTGATTAATTGAAATAGGTTTCATATAGACAATTGACCACCCAAGTTGACCAATGATTCACGAACGTTAAAACTTGTAAAAACTATATGATGACATATATTTGGTTATATATATAGTTAACATTATATTATGATAAGTAAACATATCATTAAGTATATTAACAATAAACTTCATTTGTAAAAACAAGACTACTAACTTAATGATTTTGAAACGAGACATATATGTAACGATTATCGTTGTAACGACATTTAATGTATATATATATATATATCATATTAAGAGATATTCGTACATCATAATATCATGATAATATAATAATTTAAAATCTCATTTGATATTATAAATATTGGGTTAACAACATTTAACAAGATCGTTAACCTAAAGGTTTCAACACAACACTTACATGTAACGACTAACGATGACTTAACGACTCAGTTAAAATGTATATACATGTAGTGTTTTAATATGTATTCATAAACTTTTGAAAGACTTCAAGACACTTATCAAAATACTTCTACTTAACAAAAATTCTTACAATTACATCCTCGTTCAGTTTCATCAACAAATCTACTCGTATGCACCCGTATTCGTACTAGTACAATACACAAATTTTAGATGTATGTACTATTGGTATATACACTCCAATGATCAGCTCTTAGAAGACCATGTGAGTCACCTAACACATGTGGGAACCATCATTTGCCAACTAGCATGAAATATCTCATAAAATTACAAAAATATGAGTAATCATTCATGACTTATTTACATGAAAACAAAATTACATATCCTTTATATCTAATCCATACACCAACGACAAAAAACACCTACAAACACTTTCATTCTTCAACTTTCTTCATCTAATTGATCTCTCTCAAGTTCTATCTTCAAGTTCTAAGTGTTCTTCATAAATTCCAAAAGTTCTAGTTTCATAAAATCAATAATACTTCCAAGATTGCAAGTTTACTTCCAAGTTTTCTAAATCCATTCCAAGTAATCATCCAAGATCAAGAAACCTTTGTTACTTACAGTAGGTTATCTTTCTAATACAAGGTAATAATTATATTCAAACTTTAATTCAATTTCTATAACTATAACAATCTTATTTCGAGTGAAAATCTTACTTGAAATTGTTTTCGTATCATGATTCTGCTTCAAGAACTTTCAAGCCATCCAAGGATCCTTTGAAGCTAGATCCATTTTTCTCATTTCCAGTAGTTTTATCCAAGGAACTTGAGGTAGTAATGATTTTCATAACATCATTCAATTCATACATAAAAAGCTGTCTTATTCAACGTTATAAACTTGTAATCACTAGAACATAGTTTAGTTAATTCTAAACTTGTTCGCAAATAAAGTTAATCCTTCTAACTAGACTTTTAAAATCAACTAAACACATATTCTATATCTATATGATTGCTAACTTAGTGATTTAAAACCCGGAAACACGATAAACACCATAAAACTGGATATACGCCGTCGTAGTAAAACCGGGGGATGTTTTGGTTGGGATAAATAAAAGCTAAGAAGAACTTTGATTTAAAAGCTATACTTCTTGAAAAATTATTTTTCTTATGAACATGAAACTATATCTAAAAATCATGGTTAAACTCAAAGTGAAAGTATGTTTTTCAAAATGGTCATCAAGATGTCGTTCTTTCGACGGAAATGACTACCTCTTTCAAAAACGACTTGTAACTTGTATTTCCGACTATAAACTTATAATTTTTCTATTTATATTCATAAAGTAAGTTCAATACGAAACTGTGGCCACTGGAATCACTCAAAACGGATTAGAAACGAAGAAATGGCGAGTAAAACAAGATTGATAAAAACTACTCATTTTACCTACGTGAAAGTTAGTAGTAAATCTATTCCAACCATAACCTAATCAACTTATATTGTATATTATGTAATCTTGAGATACCATAGACACGTATACAATGTTTCAACCTATCATGTCGACCCATCTATATATATATTGCGAAACAACCATAGACACTCTATATGTGAATGTTGGAGTTAGCTATACAGGGTTGAGGTTGATTCCAAAATATATAGATAGTTTGAGTTGTGATCAATACTGAGATACGTATACACTGGGTTGTGGATTGATTCAAGATAATATTTATCGATTTATTTCTCTACATCTAACTGTGGACAAACTAGTTGTAGGTTACTAACGAGGACAGCTGACTTAATAAACTTAAAACATTAAAATGTATTAAAATTATTGTAAATATATTTTGAATATACTTTGATATATATGTATATATTGTTTTAGGTTCGTGAATCAACCAGTGGCCAAGTCTTACTTCCCGATGAAGTAAAAATCTGTGAAAGTGAGTTATAGTCCCACTTTTAAAATCTAATATTTTTGGGATGAGAATACATGCAGGTTTTATAAATGATTTACAAAATAGACACAAGTACGTGAAACTACATTCTATGGTCGAATTATCGAAATCGAATATGCCCCTTTTTATTAAGTCTGGTAATCTAAGAATTAGGGAACAGACACCCTAATTGACGCGAATCCTAAAGATAGATCTATTGGGCCCAACAAACCCCATCCAAAGTACCGGATGCTTTAGTACTTCGAAATTTATATCATATCTGAAGGGTGTCCCGGAATGATGGGGATATTCTTATATATGCATCTTGTTAATGTTGGTTACCAGGTGTTCACCATATGAATGATTTTTATCTCTATGTATGGGATGTGTATTGAAATATGAAATCTTGTGGTCTATTGTTACGATTTGATATATATAGGTTAAACCTATAACTCACCAACATTTTTGTTGACGTTTAAAGCATGTTTATTCTCAGGTGAATACTAAGAGCTTCCGCTATTGCATACTAAAATAAGGACAATATTTGGAGTCCATGTTTGTATGATATTGTGTAAAAACTGCATTCAAGAAACTGATTTTGATGTAACATATTTGTATTGTAAACCATTAGTGTGTAAACAGGATATTTTAGATTATCATTATTTGATAATCTACGTAAAGCTTTTTAAACCTTTATTTATGAAATAAAGGTTATGGTTTGTTTTAAAAATGAATGCAGTCTTTGAAAAAACGTCTCATATAGAGGTCAAAACCTCGCAACGAAATCAATTAATATGGAAAGTTTTTAATCAATAAGAATGGGACATTTCAAAACCTACACTTTTTCTGTTTAGATTCATAAAATAGAGTTCAATATGAAACCATAGCAATTTGATTCACTCAAAACGGATTTAAAACGAAGAAGTTATGGGTAAAACAAGATTGGATAATTTTTCTTATTGTAGCTACGTTAAAATTGGTAACAAATCTATATTAATCATATCCTAGCTAACTTATATTGTATTATACATGTATTCTAATATATTATGTAATCTTGGGATACCATATACACGTATGTAAATGTTTTGACATATCATATCGACCCATGTGTATATATTATTTGGAACAACCATAGACACTCTATATGCAGTAATGTGGGAGTTAGCTATACAGGATTGAGGTTGATTCCAAAAATATATATACTTTGATTTGTGATCTAGCCTGAGACGTGTATACACTGGGTCGTGGATTGATTCAAGATAATATATATCAATTTTTTTTCTATACATCTAACTTTGGAAAACTAGTTGTAGGTTACTAACGAGGACAGCTGACTTAATGAACTTAAAACATCAAAATGTATTAAAAGTGTTGTAAATATATTTTGAACATACTTTGATATATATGTACATATTTGTTATAGGTTTGTGAATCGACCAGTGGCCAAGTCTTACTTCCCGATGAAGTAAAAATCTGTGAAAGTGAGTTATAGTCCCACTTTTAAAATCTAATATTTTTGGGATGAGAATACATGCAGATTTTATAAATGATTTACAAAATAGACACAAATACGTGAAACTACATTCTATGGTTGAATTATCGAAATCGAATATGCCTCTTTTTATTAAGTCTGGTAATCTAAGAATTAGGGAACAGACACCCTAATTGACGCGAATCCTAAAGATAGATGTATTGGGCCTAACAAACCCCATCCAAATTACCGGATGCTTTAGTACTTTGAAATTTATATCATATCCGAAGGGTGTCCCGGAATGATGGGGATATTCTTATATATGCATCTTGTTAATGTCGGTTACCAGGTGTTCACCATATGAATGATTTTTATCTCTATGTATGGGATGTATATTGAAATATGAAATCTTGTGGTCTATTGTTACGATTTGATATATATAGGTTAAACATATAACTCACCAACATTTTTTGTTAACGTTTTAAGCATGTTTATTCTCAGGTGATTATTAAGAGCTTCCGCTGTCGCATACTTAAATAAGGACAAGATTTGGAGTCCATGCTTGTATGATATTGTGTAAAAACTGCATTCAAGAAACTTATTTCGTTGTAACATATTTTTATTGTAAACCATTATGTAATAGTCATGTGTAAACTAGATATTTTAGATTATCATTATTTGATAATCTACGTAAAGCTTTTTAAACCTTTATTGATGAAATAAAGGTTATGGTTTGTTTTAAAATGAATGCAGTCTTTGAAAAACGTCTCATATAGAGGTCAAAACCTCTCAAACGAAATCAATTAATATGGAACGTTTTTAATCAATAAGAATGGGACATTTCAGTTGGTATCCGAGCGTTGGTCTTAGAGAACCATAATTTTGCATTAGTGTGTCTTATCGAGTTTGTTAGGATGCATTAGTGAGTCTGGACTTCGACCTTGTTTACTTGAAAAATGATTGCTTAACAATTTTTGTTGGAAACTATATATTTTTAACATGTGAATATTATGTGATATATTAATCTCTTAACGCATTTGATATTATGTGATAGATGTCTACCTCTAGAACAAGTCCCATTGACTCACCTAATAATAATGAAGAATCAAATGTAAATTGGAATGATTTGTGGACTGATTCACAAGTTCCCGAAGAGGAACCGGAAGAAGAATCGGAACCGGAAGAAGAATCGGAACCGGAAGAAGAATCGGAACCAGAAGAAGAAATAGAACCAGTGGGGGAAATAATAAAACGGTTAAGTAGAAGAAAATCCTTAACCAACCGACCAAAGTTAATTATTGTTAATGGTGTTTCCGCCAAGGAAGCAAAGTATTGGGAGGATTACCAATTCTCCGATGAATTGGATCCCGACAAGGATTCCGATGATGTTATAGAAATTACCCCAGCACAATTTAATAAGGCAAAAGAGAACAATAAGGGAAAGGGCATAAAAATAGAGAAATTTGATTCCAAACCCGATGAACTTTATATGTATCGTCAACACCTGTATTTCTTAAGTTGTGACAATAACCCGGGAACCTCTAAACCACCAGGTTTTTCTAAACCAATGTGGAAAACGACGGCTCATATTAGGGGAACATCATATATCCCTAGAAACTTGGCAAAACAAACCAAAACCGAAGAAGAAGAAACGAGGGGGTCGGAATAAGATAGTTGTATTCGTGTGGTGTAATATATGTAATATAGTGTGCTTATGCTTTATGATATATGTAAAAATTGCTTGTATTAATAAGTATTTTTTTTATGAATCTAACTCTTGTCTATTTTACAGTATAAAAACACAAAATGGATAGAAAACCCAATATTTTAAGAGACCTACCCGGAGACATGATTGATGAAATCTTGTCTAGAGTCGGTCAGAATTCCTCGGCACAACTATTTAAGGCGAGATCAGTTTGTAAGACATTCGAAGAACGTTCCAAGAATTCCTTGGTGTATAAAAGGCTTTTGTTCGAAAGATGGGGGATATCACATTGGGAAATCCATAAGTTACGATGTGTTTACTTTGACGCATATATTGCGGGGAACCCAAATGCTATTTTACGCAACGGGTTAAGAAATTATTTTCACTCAATATATCCGAATATAGGACTTCGTGATTTAGAAAAAGCGGCTAACATGCAACATAAAGAAGCATGTTATGCTTACGGGTTAGTAATGTTCGCTTCTCACCAAAGTGAGAACAAGAACATCGGGCTACAACTATTAAACAAAACGTTCCCACAAGTGACGGAGTCGGTAATTTGGGTAAGAAATGAGGTTTTTAGGTTATTACGAGACTGTTGGTCATTACGTAACCTTCATCCTTTTGACGACGTTACAACACATTGTCTTACTATCGGTCACAACGGTTATGTTCCACAAAACCAAGGATAGGAAGTGGTATTAGTAAAACCAGAATACATGACTTGTTTCTGGACGTATGAATTACGTGTCTTTATTGCCTTTGCTGAACGCCTTATTTATTAACTAGAATTATCTTCGCAACTACTTTGTATCAAAGTTTTATGTGCTATATTTCATGCTATATGTAAATTAGCGGTATTGTAAGTTTGCAAGTTATTGTATAAAGGCTTGAATATGATATATGCTTTTTTTTTGTTTTTGTGATTAGTTTTTCATATAGAATTGTAGTAGTTGAAATGGTATGTTAGCTACTAAGTATGAACTTAACGGGTAGGTACTACCCGAATTAAAGAGTATAAAATGCTAATATGAAGAAAGAGCTTTTATAAATAAGTTCATATTACGCTACAAAATACTATTGACTACTCTTGATATTCTATATGATTAACTCGTTTCATTTGACTATTTTGAAGGAAATGGCACCGACTACTCGACACACCTTGAATATGAGCGAAGAGGAATTTCGTGCCTTTCTTACTTCAAACATAGCCGCAGTACAGGCTGCGCTACATACCAACAATAACCTTGGATCTAGCAGTACAGGAAATCGTGTAGGATGCACCTACAAAGAATTCACTGCCTGTAAACCTTTGAAATTTGATGGAACTGAAGGACCGATCGGATTGAAACGGTGGACCGAGAAGGTCGAATCAGTGTTTGCCATAAGTAAGTGTACTGAAGAGGACAAAGTGAAGTACGCTACGTATACCTTCACAGGTTATGCGTTAATGATAATGCTAAAAACGAACATATATTTCATAGGATTATTCCTCAAGAAAGACAAGCTTTTAGTTGCAATTGTTCTATTTACAAGTGATATTCGTTTAAATAATAAAAGGTGAAGACAAAAGACAGATTCGACGAATTGAAGACGCAAACGACCAAAAAGCTCAAAAGTACAAAAGACAATCAAAGAGGTTCCAATTATTGATAAGAAACGTCTCGAAATTACAAGAGTACAAGATTCAAAACGCAAAATACAAAATATAAAATTGTACGCAAGGACGTTCGAAAATCCGGAACCGGGACCAGAGTCAACTCTTAACGCTCGACGCAACGGACTAAAAATTACAAGTTAACTACGCATATAAATATAATATAATATATAATTAATTATATTAATTATATATATATTATATATATATATTATAAAACCGTCGGCAGAGAAACTCCAAGGGTGTGAGCTGTAAATACATTCTCCGCGACTCGCGGAGTTTGAAGAGCATTTTGCCGCGAGTCGCGGAGCCCCAAAAATCAACTCTGGCTATAAAGCAAACCGAATTCTGATCATTTTTCATATTCTATTTCTCTCATCTCTCTATCTATACGATATATATATATATATATATATATATATATATATATATATATATATATATATATATATATATATATATATATAATTTATATTTTAATTTTAATTTTAATTATAATTCTAATAATAAGGGTATGTTAGCGAATGTTGTAAGGGTGTAAGTCGAAATTCTATCCGTGTAACGCTACGCTATTTTTAATCATTGTAAGTTATGTTCAACCTTTTTATATTAATGTCTCGTAGCTAAGTTATTATTATGCTTATTTAAAACGAAGTAATCATGATGTTGGGCTAATTACTAAAATTGGGTAATTGGGCTTTGTACCATAATTGGGGTTTGGACAAAAGAACGACACTTGTGGAAATTAGACTATGGGCTATTAATGGGCTTTATATTTGTTTAACTAAATGAAAGTTTGTTAATGTTAATATAAAGATTTACAATTGGGCGTCCCTATAAATTACCATATACACTCAATCGGACACGATGGGCGGGGTATTTATATGTACGAATAATCGTTCATTTAACCGGACACGGGAATGGATTAATAGCCACTAGAATAATTAAAACAGGGGTGAAATTACATTCAAGGGTAATTGGTGTAATTGTTAACAAAGTAGTAAAACCTTGGTTTACACGCAGTCGATAACCTGGTGTATTCATTAAACAAAGTATTAAAACCTTGTTACAATTCGAATCCCCAATTAGTTGGAATATTTAACTTCGGGTATAATAATAATTTGACAAGGACACTTGCAATTTATATTTATGACTGATGGACTGTTATGGACAAAAACCAGACGGACATATTAAATAATCCAGGACAAAGGACAATTAACCCATGGGCATAAAACTAAAATCAACACGTCAAACATCATGATTACGGAAGTTTAAATAAGCATAATTCTTTTATTTCATATTTAATTTCCTTTATTTTATATTTAATTGCACTTCTAATTATCGCACTTTTATTTATTGTTATTTAATCGCACTTTTAATTATCGTACTTTTTAATTATCGTAAGTTTATTTTATCGCACTTTTATTATTCGCAATTTCATTATCGTTATTTACTTTACGCTTTAATTTAAGTCTTGTATTTATTTTATATTTTACATTAGGTTTTAACTGCGACTAAAGTCTTAAAATCGACAAACCGGTCATTAAACGGTAAAAACCCCCCTTTATAATAATAATATTACTTATATATATATTTGTATTTTTAATAAAAGTAAACTAATATAGCGTTGAGCTTTTTTAAAGATTTCCCTGTGGAACGAACCGGACTTACTAAAAACTACACTACTGTACGATTAGGTACACTGCCTATAAGTGTTGTAGCAAGGTTTAAGTATATCCATTCTATAAATAAATAAATATCTTGTGTAAAATTGTATCGTATTTAATAGTGTTTTCTGCTAAAATTAATAACTATTTTATATACACCTCGCATTACATCAAGTAATTTTTGGCGCCGCTGCCGGGGAATCGCCGAAGCGAAATGTCAAAATATTTATAAAAATTTTTTAAGTTTTAATTAGTTTTTTTTATAAATATATATTTTTGTTTAAATTTTGAAAAATATAAAAAAATTAAAAATTTTATAAAACCGAAAAAAAAAATATTTTAAAGTGTATTTTAAGTTTTTCTTTATTATTTACAAAATATTAAAGTATTTGTATTTTATTTTAGTATTTTATTAAGTTTTTATTTAAATTATATATTTATATCTTATATTATATATAAAACAGAAATTAAAAATAAATATTAAATAATTATGTGACCTGTCATTTGAACCAGTCCAATTGAACCAGTTCAGAATGGCCATGCGACTCGCATGACCCACCCCCTTATTCCATGCGACTCGCATGAGGGGTCTGACAAGACCACAAACTTACCCTAAAAACGCATTTATTACGCGTATTAATTTATTATTATTAATTAAACCCTAATCTTATTATTATTATTATAATTAAGTTTTTAGTTTATTTTATTTATATTACTTTTAAACTAGTTTTATTTATTATAAACTTAATACTTTTATTATAAAATATAAAAATAATATTTTTATAAAAATTGTACTTTTTACAACTTTTTGTATATTTTTATATTTTGTCCTTTTTTTTTTAATCGTTGTAGCGTAATATTTGTATATTTTTAGCTCATATTTAATTTTAAACTTAGTTTTTGCTATAGTCATTTTTACTGCTAGATTTTTAGGCTTTGCCGTAGAATTCCTTAAGTGCTTTTTCTTTAGACTAAGATTTAGGTGCTTTAGAATTTTGCGACGCCTTTTTAAGTTTTAGTTTCTTTTTAAGTTATTTCCATTTGGGATTTAGTTTTTCTTGTAAGCTTTAATATTTTTAGACCTTTTACTATGTATCAATTATCATTCCAATTAGTAATATCAATTTGCGATTATAATTTTAAGTTAGTTGTAGTAATAAGATTAGGTTAGTTAAGTATTTTTTAAGTTTTTATAAGTTTCTTTTATTTTTCCGTCACCTTTTATTTTTCAACCATTTTTTCTTTTTCGACCTTTTTCGACGAGCTCTTTTTCTTTCTTATTTCTCACTATTCTAGTTTTAGGACATAGATTTTTATTCTACTTCTTATCTAAATTTCTTAAAATTACGAAAATTTATTTTAAGTGGTTAAATTAATAGACATCAAAATTTTCTGGTTTGTAGTAATAGTTGGATTTGTACGTGGACCGGGTTATTGGAGCCAAACAGTCCTCAATTATATTGAGACCAAACGAATCCTGCCCCTCTGCTGCATCTTTTGGCTATTCGAAACGTGGGCAAAATCAGAAAAGTCTATTAATTGGATAACTTATTATAATTTTTCTTTCCTTTTTAAAACTAATAGGATATTCAGTGAATGCACCGAGCAAGACGTTCATCACCTTTTGTACGTTCACCACCTGTAACTAGATCAAGACATTTAGAAAATATAACCGCCGTTGATTTTTCTTTAGAATCGTCATCCAGTAGACCAAGTACTTCAGTTCAAATTTCCGATAATCCATTTTTTGAACCCGACATCACAATTGAGAATCCGGAAAATATTCAGGAACGGTTCATAGATCCTGAACCACTAAACTTTCCTCCGGAACCACCAATCATTCAAACAGAGATTGTTGAGGAATGAACCATTAAATCAGAATCATCTAGTGATACCGATTCAACAAATTCAATTATGGAGAATCTGGAACCTTTAAGTATGGAAGACCGAATGAGAGCTAAACGCACTGGCCAAGGTCACGCAATTACTCATCCAGACATTAATGCGCCAGATTATGAAATCAAAGGACAAATTCTACACATGGTGACTAATCAATGCCAATTTAGTGGTGCGCCGAAGAAAGATCCAAATGAACATCTACGTACCTTTAATAGGATCTGCACACTATTTAAAATCCGAGAAGTGGAGGATGAACAGATATATCTCATGTTATTTCCCTGGACTTTAAAGGGAGAAGCCAAAGATTGGTTGGAATCATTACCTGAAGGGGCGATCGATACATGGGACGTTTTAATTGACAAATTTCTTAAACAATTCTTTCCTGCATCTAAAGCCGTAAGACTTCAAGCAGAAATTGTTACGTTCACACAGAAGCCAAATGAAACTCTATATGAGGCGTGGACAAGATATGGAAAGTTATTAAGAGGATGTCCGCAACATGGTTTAGACACCTGTCAAATAGTACAAATATTCTACCAAGGATGCGACATCACTACAAGAAAAGACATAGATATAGCAGCTGGTGGTTCTATTATGAAGAAAACCGAAACTGATGCTTACAAAATTATTGATAACACTGCTTCCCACTCACATGAGTGGCACCAGGAAAAAGATATCATTAGATCATCTAAAGCAGCTAGAGCCGATTCTAGCCATGACTTAGATTCCATTTCCGCAAAGATAGATGCTGTGGAGAGACGAATGGAAAAGATGACTAAAGATATTCACTCAATACGAATTAGTTGTGAGCAGTGTGGAGGACCACATTTGACAAAAGATTGTCTCAGTATTGAATTAACAATGGAACAAAGAGAGAATATTTCATACATAAACCAAAGGCCTGGAAATAATTATTAGAATAATTATCAACCGCCAAGACCGATTTACAATCAAAACTAGAATTATAACCGAAATATTCCATACAACAACCAACAAGGTCCTAGCAATCAACAAGTATCCAATAATACTTACAATCAGCAAAGACCTAATTTTCAAAACAAACCACCACAACAAACCGATGATAAAAAGCCGAATTTAGAAGATATGATGACGAAGCTAGTTGAAACTCAAACGCAGTTTTTCACATCTCAAAAACAAATAAATGAACAAAATGCTCAAGCATTTAGAAATCAACAAGCTTCTATTCAAAATCTGGAACAAGAAGTAAGTAACCTAGCAAGGGTAATAGGTGAAAGAAAACCGGGAAGTCTACCTAGCGATACAAATGCTAACCCCCGGAATGAAACAGCTAAAGCTATTACCACAAGAAGTGGTACAACACTTAAACCATCTGAAATACCTGTAACTTCTGATGAAACCATTCCTACTCCACAAGAACCACAACCTGATCAAGATAAGAAAAAAGAACCGGTAGTTGAAAAAGTTAATGAAGATAACACAGTTAAGGATAAACCATATGTTAAACCATACCAACCACCACTTCCTTACCCGAGTAAAATGAAGAAAGAAAAACTTGAAGCCGAGCAATCCAAATTCTTGGATATGTTTAAACAGATAAATGTAAATCTTCCTTTCATTGATGTGATTTCAGGAATTCCAAGATATGCTAAATTCTTGAAAGATCTAATCTCAAATAGAAAGAAAATGGAAGAACTCTCGGCTGTTACTATGAATGCTAATTGTTCAGCAGTGCTGTTGAATAAGATACCAGAAAAATTATCTGATCCAGGAAGTTTCACAATTCCATGTTTTCTGGGTAGTCTTAGTTCAATAGAAGCATTGGCAGACTTAGGTGCTAGTATAAATCTAATGCTGTATTCACTATACGCTAAACTAGACCTTGGAGAATTGAAACCAACCAGAATAAGCATACAACTAGCCGATAGATCAATAAAATATCCTAGAGGGATAATGGAGAACATGCTAGTTAAAGTTGGTACTTTAGTATTTCCAGTAGATTTTGTTGTTCTGGACATGGAAGAAGATTCTCAAGTTCCTCTCATATTAGGAAGACCATTCTTAAACACGGCTAAAGCAATGATAGACG
The DNA here is from genome assembly GCF_046630445.1 of Rutidosis leptorrhynchoides. NCBI lineage: Eukaryota > Viridiplantae > Streptophyta > Magnoliopsida > Asterales > Asteraceae > Rutidosis > Rutidosis leptorrhynchoides. The sequence continues at coordinate 274,313,216 of NC_092333.1, read as the reverse complement.
TGTTCGGTAAGAAACTGACCCTAAGTATAGAGGATGAGAGTGTTACCTTTTCAGTTGATAGAGCAATGCAACAGCCACAATCTGCAGATGATACATGTTATTATATTCAAACTATAGATGCACATGCAGAATTATTAGAAGAATTTCCAGAATTACAAGGAACAGGAGAATGTTCTTTAGGAGAAGGTAATGAACCAATTGATGAACCTGAAATGTTAGCTACACTAATAGCTAATGGATATGAACCAACAACAGAAGAAATTCAAATGCTAAAAGAAGAAGACAGATATCGATATAAATCATCGATAGAAGAACCTCCGAAATTAGAGTTAAAGCCACTTCCAAATCATTTGGAATACGCTTATTTACATGGTGAATCTGAATTACCTGTAATAATATCGTCTTCTCTTACTGAAAATGAGAAATCACAACTCATTTCTGTGTTGAAAGCTCATAAACCAGCCATTGCATGGAAGATTCATGATATTAAAGGAATAAGTCCTTCGTATTGCACACATAAAATCCTTATGGAAGAAGGTCATAAAACGTATGTGCAACGCCAATGAAGACTAAATCCTAATATGCAAGATGTAGTTAAGAAAGAGATTATTAAACTGCTAGATGCAGGTTTAATTTATCCAATCTCTGATAGTCCATGGGTAAGCCCAGTTCAATGCGTGCCTAAGAAGGGTGGCATGACTGTCATTACAAATGAGAAAAATGAGCTTATTCCTACTAGGACTGTAACAGGATGGCGTGTATGTATTGATTATAGAAAATTAAATGACGCCACCAGAAAAGATCACTTTCCCTTACCTTTCATAGATCAAATGTTGGAAAGATTAGCCGGAAATAGTTACTATTGTTTTCTAGATGGATTTTCCGGATATTTTCAAATTCCAATAGCACCCGAGGATCAAGAGAAAACAACATCCACGTGCCCTTATGGTACTTTTGCTTACAAACGCATGCCATTTGGACTTTGTAACGCCCCTGCAACCTTTCAAAGGTGTATGATGGTGATTTTTCACGACATGATAGAAGAATGCATGGAAGTATTCATGGATGACTTTTCAGTCTTCAGTGATACATTTAAATCATGTCTAGTTAATCTGGAATGAATGCTAATTAGATGCGAAAAATCAAATCTAGTACTTAATTGGGAGAAATGCCATTTCATGGTTAAAGAAGGCATCGTTCTTGGACATAAAATTTCAAAAGAAGGAATTGAAGTGGATAGAGCTAAAGTAGATGTAATTGCTAAACTTCCACATCCCACCAATGTTAGAGGAGTTAGGAGTTTTCTAGGGCATGCCGGTTTTTACCGACGTTTTATAAAAGATTTTTCTAAAATTGCCACTCCTATGAATAAACTCCTAGAAAAGGATGCGCCATTCATCTTTTCAGATGAGTGTATCAAATCTTTTAATATTCTTAAAGAAAAACTCACTAATGCGCCGATCATGATAACACCAAATTGGAATCTACCATTTGAACTAATGTGCGATGCAAGTGATTTTGCAATGGGAGCCGTTTTAGGACAAAGGATTGAAAAACGATTTCAACCTATATATTATGCTAGTAAGACGTTACAAGGAGCACAAACAAACTATACAACTACTGAAAAAGAACTCCTTGCTATTGTCTTTGCTTTTGACAAATTTCGATCATATCTCGTTCTAGCAAAAACGGTGGTCTATACCGACCATTCTGCTCTTAGATACCTATTTTCAAAACAAGATGCTAAACCAAGATTAATACGTTGGATCTTACTCTTACAAGAGTTTGATATTGAAATCCGAGATAAAAGAGGAGCAGAAAATCTCGCCGCTGATCATCTTTCTCGTCTTGAAAATCCCGAATTAGAAGTTCTAAATGAATCAGCCATACAAGACAACTTTCCTGATGAATATCTATTGAAGATAGATTATAAAGAAATCCCATGGTTTGCAGACTATGCAAACTACTTAGTTTGTGGATTCCTTGAAAAAGGATTATCGTACCAAAGACGAAAGAAATTCTTCAGTGATATAAAACACTATTTCTGGGAAGATCCACATCTGTTTAAAAGTTGTCCCGATGGAATAATACGCCGATGTGTATTTGGAGATGAAGCCAGTAAAATTTTAAACCATTGTCACACAGGACCAACGGGAGGGCATTATGGGCCTCAACTAACAGCAAGAAAAGTTTATGAAGCTGGATTCTATTGGCCTACAATTTACAAAGACGCACACCTTCTTTGCAAATCCTGTGATGCATGTCAAAGGGCCGGAAAAATAAGTCAACGTGATGAAATGCCACAAAATGTCATCCAAGTATGTGAAGTATTTGACATTTGGGGTATTGACTTTATGGGTCCATTTCCAAAATCTCATAATAATCTATATATACTCGTAGCCATTGATTATGTATCTAAATGGGCGGAAGCACAAGCTCTCCCAACTAACGATGCACGAGTTGTAGTTAACTTTTTAAAACGTCTTTTTGCAAGGTTTGGAACACCGAAAGCTTTAATAAGTGATCGGGGTACTCATTTCTGTAATAATCAACTTGAGAAAGTTCTTAAAAGATATGGAGTAACTCATAAAATCTCCACCGCATATCATCCACAAACAAGTGGACAAGTTGAAAATACCAACCGAGCTTTAAAATGTATTCTAGAGAAAACCGTAGGATCAAATCCGAAGGAATGGTCCATTAAATTGGAGGATGCACTCTGGGCTTTTAGAACAGCCTACAAAACTCCAATTGGAACCACACCTTTTAGACTTGTTTATGGAAAAGCATGTCATCTTCCAGTAGAAATTGAACACAAAGCATTTTGGGCTTTGAAGACATGTAATCTTGATTTACATGAAGCCGGACGTCTACGATTAAGTCAACTAAACGAATTAGAAGAATTAAGACATGAAGCATACGAAAATTCGTTAATCTATAAAGAAAGAACGAAGAAATGGCATGATAAAAGAATCAGAAGTTCAAAAGAATTTAAAGAAGGAGACAGAGTTCTTCTTTTCAATTCACGATTCAAGCTATTTCCTGGAAAATTGAAATCAAGATGGTCTGGACCATTCATAGTCAAAAGAGTTTTCCCATACGGAACATTAGAATTGATAAATTCAAATGGGATTGAATTTAAAGTTAATGGTCACAGAGTTAAACATTACATACATGGTCCGATGGAAGTCGACAACGAAGTTAAACACAATTTCGACACCACAGCTAACTAAGTGTGGGGAGAATCAAGTCTTTAAAGGATAATATGTATTTCTGTTAGAGTTAGATTGTCTGTTTTCGTGTAGTTCTCGAAAATGGAACCCGAATGGTCTTTCCCTAGCAGACCCTAAAGAACTAGTCTTCTCCCCCCATTCTGAATTTTTATTTTTTTAGGTTTTTACAAAATGAAGACTGCCTGTGAACTAAACCATGGTCTAATGCTACACGCTTTGATCACTAAAAGAAATAATGACATACTACCGAGTGAAATAGTATCAGTAATCAGAGAAAGAATGGACGGAGTTAGAAAAGAATCCAGATGCGAAGATAATAAGTTACAATTTGGTAAAGGAAAATCAAAATCCGCAGCGAAAAGAAGAGCACGACACCTAGAACGATGTCACAAATGCGGAAAATGGTCACATGGAGGTAAATGTTCAAATAATCAAACCTATTCAAATACCGAATTTGTTACTTTATGCAGAGACGGACCGTTCATATGTTTAGAAGAAAAGACACTGAATGCTCGAGGTTACGCCTATGTAGCCATGGAAAACCAATTAAACCGACTATCTTATGAATGGGATAGATCATATAACTAAGAAATCTATTTCACAGGTATGTCTGTACAGTTTTTATTTTTATTTTTATTTTAACCTTTTGATAATAAACGCTAATTTGTTCGCTAAAAAGTATTAAATTGGTATTAAATAAAATTAGGTTTGGCGACCGAAATTATTGATATCATTCAAAAATTTATTACATCACTGCGAAATTTAATGTTTATTCTTAAGGTATAAATATCTTTAATCAATCAACCCAAAATATTTCAAAAATTCGTCATGAGTTAAATTAGGTCTTGGAACCGAAATTACTTTACCGAAAAGAGGGGCGCATATTTTTGATAATATTTGATTGATTAAAGTGGGATAAAAAGACAAAAAGATTTTTAATTTTACCATGTTTTTAATCTTAATATTTAAATCTTAAATTAATATTGTAAACTTTGTAAAAACAATATATTTTAAAATTGTAAATATTTGAAAAATTAATATAAATTTGGAGTGAATTTATAATATGAATTTTTAAATTAAGTTTGGTGTGAATTTTTAAAATATAAATTTTTAATTTTATGCATTTTAAATTTTTAGTTTGGTGTGAATTTTTAATATTAATTTTGAATTTTATATTTAAGTTGTGTGAATTTAAAAACAAAAATTTACTTTATCTCATTAAGTTAAGAATATGATTTTTAAAATTCGTCGTAAGTTGAAGACTAGGTCTTTGAACCGAAATTGCTTTACCCAAGGGAGGGACGAGAACTTTTATTATCATTATTTTTAATCTTATTAATTTAAAGTATGCCAAAAACATTAAAAAACCCAAAAATCTTAGCTTTTAAAACAATCGCTACAAAAAGACAAATTTTAAAATTTTGTCGAAGGACGGACTAGGACATCGATCCGAAACGACCTCGTCCTAAATAACAAGGGAAACAACATTTTAAAATTAAGTACTTAATTGTTTCAAAAGTTAATGATTATAAAAAAAAAAAAAAAAAAAAAAAAAAACTCCGCGACTCGCGGAGTTTGGAGCTTAAATCTCCGCGAGTCGCGGAGAGACTAAAAACCGGAAAAAAAATATAACTGCAGAACAGATCAGTCCCCAACCCAAAACAACAAAAACACAGCGAATTCTGCACCCGAAAAACCCGAAAAACACCCCCAAAAATCCCAATTTTTAACCGTTAATCACCAAATTTTTTGCTAAAATCATGTTGAGAAGGATGCTATCTAAGAATTACTCAAGAAAAACGGTAAATTTCTACACCTAAACACCATTTAATTCGAAATTTGATGTTCTTGAGCAATTTTTTCCCTAATTTGATTTTGATGCTTTTTAGTGTAATTAGACTTAAATTGTTTATGTATTATGCTTGTATAACCTAGATTGATGCTGTTTAACATGATTAGAAGCCTTAAACTTCAAATTTTGAATAATCTAGGGTTTGTGTTCTTGAGCAATTTGGGGCTTTTTGATATAAACAGGTTATGGCCGATTTTTGTCATGAATTGTTGCTAAATTAAGTAGTGTAACATGTCTAGGTAGTTAAATGATCCAAACTTTGAGCCTAAACATGATTTTGAGAATTAAAGTGGACTTTTTCAAGTCTAAAATTCATGAACTTGATTTTTGAAAGATAATGCCATTTGAGACTTGTTTAATTGCTAGTAATGATTATTTTGACATGTTATTTGAGTTGAATGCTTATGAACTTGGCGAACATTTTCGTATATGCTTATTTGAAAAAGTGTAGATTTGATAAAAATGTGAAAATAAGCTTAAGTTTGATATAAATTGATAATGTCATTGTAATTATTTTGATTGATGATTTTGCTGACACTAATGCATATTTGGATGCACAAAAATTGTGTTTGATGTGTTTTGCAGAATGAAAGGGGTGAATCTTCATCCCAAGCCCGCAATGCTCCTGCTGAGAATTTGGAACAACAGGAGGTGGATAACTACTACAAGCAGGATGTACCTCATCCAGTCATGACCTTTTCCGATATGCACTTGGAAGAGTTGCACCCGAACCTGAGATTTGACAGACTTTGGATAGATTATCCAAAATATCAACGGAGTTTGCATACTCTTCACTCTAAGGTTGTTGAGGTACCGAGGGTCATAGAATGGGGACCCTTAGAAGCTGTAGAATTGGCCGGGCCAATTAGGGAATTACTTGTACAGAGGTATGGTAATTCTTCTTTTAATGACTGGATATGTTTATTCACCATACGTAGACCTGTATATAAAGTATGGTGTGAAGAATTGTTATGTAGTATAGAGTTGAATGATCGGGTAGCTAGTTTAACCGATCGTTCTTTTATTAGATTTTTGTTAGGCGGTTCGATGCGCCACATGTCTTTACTGGACATGGCTCAGGCTTTACGTATATATACGCCTGAGGAGTTAGCGTCTGCCGATTGTAGAGGATTGATACTAAACGGTAGAGAGATAGATGAGAATTTTGATACACACGGTGTGTGGAGTCAAATGACAAGCCATCACCGTTTCAAAGGGGGAAATTACTCTTATTTGGATATAGATAGAGCCGAATTAAGAGTGATACATAGGTTTTTAGCTAACTCGATTACACAAAGGGGTAAGAACAAAGAAAAAGTAAATGAACAGGATTTGTTTTACCATATGTGTATTCGAGACCCACAAAGCGCTGTAAGTATACCATATTGTGTGGGTTATTATTTATCAGCTATGGTTCGGGGGATGCGACCACATAGCATAATAGGAGGTGGTATTTTTATTACTTTGATTGGTGAATATCTCGGTGTGGATATAAGTCGGGGGGGATTATTACTAGAAGAGCCGGAACCCCGCGATACTATAGGTTTAAATGTATACCATGGTGCGAAAGTTTTGAAGAGGCGAAATAACGCCGCAGTACGATACCATGGTAGACATCCACAGGTGGAGAGAAACCAGCAACAAGGTAATGTAGGAGAGGGGAATGAGATGCAAGAAATGCATAGGTTTATAGCTTCTCAGGAATACGAAAATGCTAGACAGAGAGCATTTGAAGATTGGCAAGTTCATCAGAACCAGATCATAGCTTATTGCCAACATATAGGTAGAAACTATATTCCTACACCGAAACCCATCTTCCCTCCTTGGTCGATAGAGATGCAGCCACCATATCCTACGTATGACCCTGCCGAAGCATTCTATAGCACTTATGGTTATGCCTGGAACCCCTATTGGTACCAATATCATCCTTAGTTTACTTATTATTTTTTATTATTTTGTAATTTGTAATTATTGATACATTTAATACTTTTGTTAATATTGTAATCATTTTTATAATTATCTAACTTTTATTCTTAGACTTTAATAATTTTTGAATGTGGGGTAATATACCAAACTTCAAAAATATGTATATATGTTTGCAGTTTATCTTATGTACACAACAGAGTAAAACAACGCATTTTCAAAGACTGGCATTAAGTTCAGCAAAAGCAACTAATTTTGACGACAAGATGCAAAATATATGTGAAATAACAACAAGACGGAATGAACAAATGATGTGCACCATTTAACATTCAGCAAACAAACGCCAATATATTTGGAAACTTTGGTAAAAATTTAATCATTTTCACACAAATCACCCTCAATAATTTAAATTGTTACTGATTTCTTGCAAATGAGGGCATTGCAAGATCTTAAGTGTGGGAAGGGGTTAAATTCTTTCGGATTTTAAAATTTTTTACTTTATACACTTGGTTACCATTAAAAATACTAGTAAAGCAGTAGTTGTATTAGAATCTAGTGCTCTCTGATAAAAAAGAACAGCCCTAGTCTTATATACTGACTACCCAATTCTAGTAAAAATTTTCAATTAAATGAATTCAAATCATGTTTATACATATTTATGAACGATAAAACTAGGTTTTAACACCGAAATTATTGTTATCTCAGAAAGAACATAAATTAAGAAACAAACTAAAATGTCAAAATTCATTTAAAATGGAATAGAGGACGATAAAAAGGAAAATAAAAGCCAAGTGTGGGAAAATTTACCAAGTTATTTTAAACATATGTCACATATATCTGTAACAAATAACTGAAAATACTTTTGCTTTGGACTAAACTAAACTGTTTTACCCGATGAAAGAAAAGAAGAGATGGATCTACACGATGAATCAATTCCATCATTAAAAGGAAGTAAAGTCTTCCGAAAAAGAAACGCGCTTCTTGATTTAGGTCATGAAGTTGTCGTCCAGACCAGCTGTAGGTTGACGAAAAATCTAGAAGAGTCATCACTAAAATCAGCAGGAAATCCACGGACCTCAGCATTAAACAGGGTCGCCAAGTGGTCAGATTTATCCTAACCATGAGAAGGATTTATCTCGTACAATGGGGGGGCACCATGCAAATTAGCTGGATAAGACTAATGAATCAGATCCCCAGAAAGGATAATCTCCTTAAAGAGTAAAAATCAGCTTTTAAGACTGATATTACTCAATCCTAGAGATTGACCTTAAAGATTGAGAATTACAAACTCATGGAATTCGATGATATCTAAACTCGAGCTTAAACGAGAAAATATTTTGATCAAAATTATAAACCGATTTGTTTTCTGAAAACCCTATTTTCAATGCGTTCATTACCATTGAACGTAAAATCCTAGGAATTCACCTGGAATTCATTAGGTCACCTGAACTAAATCGGGTGTCAACCGTAAGAACGGTGGTTGCATAGTGGTCAAATACAGTACCTTGTGCCAGACCAAAAAATTATAAGGGTGAGCTTTACTATTGCTCCTACAAAGGATAGTACTAGCATCTGACACGTTATAGACCATAATCAAAAGCATGTCACGGGACATTGCCTTAACAGTTGCTTGTTCAACGCTTTCCTTTACAACCGGACGGTAGTTTACCGAAAGGTAATATACGGGACAAGTAAACTGGACGTGTTGCTTTCCAAATACAAGGTTAGCAAGTGGGTGACACAAAACCGCAAGTTTTGAGCTAAAATTTTCAAATTTAAAACCCACCAAACCCACAAAAATATTTTGCAAACACCGGTAAAGGGTTATCCCGGAAAACTTATCTAGGGTAAAAACTAGATTTAATTTTCAAAAGATCAAATGTTTTCATAAAGATCCAATTTCCTTAATGGATCTAAATTTTTATAGTCATGTGGGACTGTAAACCATATCGTTACTACCATTGTTTATACCGCCGTATAGAAATCACTGATGTACAAAGTGTGAAGAATAAAGAAGTGATTCTAGTATTTCAAGACAATATTGCTTGAGGACAAGCAACGCTCAAGTGTGGGAATATTTGATAATGCTAAAAACGAACATATATTTCATAGCATTATTCCTCAAGAAAGACAAGCTTTTAGTTGCAATTGTTCTATTTACAAGTGATATTCGTTTAAATAATAAAAGGTGAAGACAAAAGACAGATTCGACGAATTGAAGAAACAAACGACCAAAAAGCTCAAAAGTACAAAAGACAATCAAAGAGGTTCCAATTATTGATAAGAAACGTCTCGAAATTACAAGAGTACAAGATTCAAAACGCAAAATACAAAATATAAAATTGTACGCAAGGACGTTCGAAAATCCGGAACCGGGACCAGAGTCAACTCTTAACGCTCGACGCAACGGACTAAAAATTACAAGTTAACTATGCATATAAATATAATATAATATATAATTAATTATATTAATTATATATATATTATATATATATATTATAAAACCGTCGGCAGAGAAACTCCAAGGGTGTGAGCTGTAAATACATTCTCCGCGACTCGCGGAGTTTGAAGAGCATTTTGCCGCGAGTCGCGGAGCCCCAAAAATCAACTCTGGCTATAAAGCAAACCGAATTCTGATCATTTTTCATATTCTATTTCTCTCATCTCTCTATCTATACGATATATATATATATATAATTTATATTTTAATTTTAATTTTAATTATAATTCTAATAATAAGGGTATGTTAGCGAATGTTGTACGGGTGTAAGTCGAAATTCTGTCCGTGTAACGCTACGCTATTTTTAATCATTGTAAGTTATGTTCAACCTTTTTATATTAATGTCTCGTAGCTAAGTTATTATTATGCTTATTTAAAACGAAGTAATCATGATGTTGGGCTAATTACTAAAATTGGGTAATTGGGCTTTGTACCATAATTGGGGTTTGGACAAAAGAACGACACTTGTGGAAATTAGACTATGGGCTATTAATGGGCTTTATATTTGTTTAACTAAATGAAAGTTTGTTAATGTTAATATAAAGATTTACAATTGGGCGTCCCTATAAATTACCATATACACTCAATCGGACACGATGGGCGGGGTATTTATATGTACGAATAATCGTTCATTTAACCGGACACGGGAATGGATTAATAGCCACTAGAATAATTAAAACAGGGGTGAAATTACATTCAAGGGTAATTGGTGTAATTGTTAACAAAGTAGTAAAACCTTGGTTTACACGCAGTCGATAACCTGGTGTATTCATTAAACAAAGTATTAAAACCTTGTTACAATTCGAATCCCCAATTAGTTGGAATATTTAACTTCGGGTATAATAATAATTTGACAAGGACACTTGCAATTTATATTTATGACTGATGGACTGTTATGGACAAAAACCAGACGGACATATTAAATAATCCAGGACAAAGGACAATTAACCCATGGGCATAAAACTAAAATCAACACGTCAAACATCATGATTACGGAAGTTTAAATAAGCATAATTCTTTTATTTCATATTTAATTTCCTTTATTTTATATTTAATTGCACTTCTAATTATCGCACTTTTATTTATTGTTATTTAATCGCACTTTTAATTATCGTACTTTTTAATTATCGTAAGTTTATTTTATCGCACTTTTATTATTCGCAATTTCATTATCGTTATTTACTTTACGCTTTAATTTAAGTCTTGTATTTATTTTATATTTTACATTAGGTTTTAACTGCGACTAAAGTCTTAAAATCGACAAACCGGTCATTAAACGGTAAAAACCCCCCTTTATAATAATAATATTACTTATATATATATTTGTATTTTTAATAAAAGTAAACTAATATAGCGTTGAGCTTTGTTTAAAGATTTCCCTGTGGAACGAACCGGACTTACTAAAAACTACACTACTGTACGATTAGGTACACTGCCTATAAGTGTTGTAGCAAGGTTGAAGTATATCCATTCTATAAATAAATAAATATCTTGTGTAAAATTGTATCGTATTTAATAGTGTTTTCTGCTAAAATCAATAACTATTTTATATACACCTCGCATAACATCAGTTAACATGGTGGAATACCTATCTAGAGCAAGTGGGACAAGATGATGCTTACGCACTACCGTGGTCAGCATTCAAGCACTTGATGAACGAGAAGTACCGTCCCAGAACCGAGGTTAATAAGATCAAGACAGAACTTAGAGGATTACGAACCCAAGGATTTGATATTACCACGTACGAAAGACGATTCATAGAATTATGCCTATTGTGTCTGGGAGCGTTCGAAGATGAGGAAGAGAAGATCGACGCATTTGTGAAAGGATTACCGGAAAGAATCCAAGAAGATATAAGTTCACACGAGCCCGCCTCTATACAACAGGCATGTAGAATGGCTCACAAACTAGTGAACCAGATTGAAGAAAGAATTAAAGAACAGACTGCTGAAGAGGCCAATGTGAAGCAAGTCAAAAGAAAGTGAGAGGAAAACGGTGATAAGAATCACCAATACAACAACAACAGCAATTACAACAATAATCGCAACAACTATCCCAACAATCGCAACTACAACAAACGGCCCAACAACAACAACAACAACAACAACAACAACTACTACTACTACTACAACAATCATCCCAACAACAATAATAAACGCAACGACAACAACAACAACAACAACAATCAGAAGCAGCTATGCCAAAGGTGTGAAAAGCATCACTCGGGGTTCTGCACCAAATTTTGCAACAAGTGTAAAAGAAATGGTCATAGCGTGGCGAAGTGTGAGGTCTACGGACCAGGGGTTAACAGAATGAAAGGAACAAATGGTGTCATAACGAGTAATGGCGGAGCAAGTAGTGTCGGAGCAAGTTATGCCAATGTAGTTTGTTATAAATGTGGAAAACCAGGCCACATTATTAGAAATTTCCCGAACCAGGTGAACACGAATGGACAAGGCCGCGGAAGAGTTTTCAATATTAATGTGGCAGAGGCACAGGAAGACCCGGAGCTTGTTACGGGTACGTTTCTTATTGACAATAAATCTGCTTACGTTTTATTTGATTCGGGTGCGGATAGAAGCCATATGAGTAGAGATTTTTGTGCTAAATTAAGTTGTCCATTGACGCCTTTGGATAGTAAATTTTTACTCGAATTAGCAAATGGTAAATTAATTTCAGCAGATAATATATATCGGAATCAAGAAATTAAACTGGTTAGCGAAACATTTAAGATTGACTTGACACCAGTAGAGTTAGGGAGTTTTGATGTGATAATCGGTATGGACTGGTTGAAAGAAGTGAAAGCAGAGATCGTTTGTTACAAAAATGCAATTCGCATTATACGAGAAAAAGGAAAACCCTTAATGGTGTACGGAGAAAAGGGCAACACGAAGCTACATCTTATTAGTAATTTTAAGGCACAAAAACAAATAAGAAAAGGTTGATATGCTGTTCTAGCACACGTCGAGAAAGTACAAACTGAAGAAAAGAGCATCAATGATGTTCCCGTCACAAAAGAATTTCCCGATGTATTTCCGAAAGAATTACCGGGATTACCCCCACATCGATCCGTTGAATTTCAAATAGATCTTGTACCAGGAGCTGCACCAATAGCTTGTGCTCCTTACAGACTCGCACCCAGCGAGATGAAAGAACTACAAAGCCAATTACAAGATCTTTTAGAGCGTGGTTTCATTCGACCAAGCACATCACCGTGGGGAGCTCCTGTTTTGTTTGTTAAGAAGAAAGATGGTACATTCAGGTTGTGTATCGACTACAGAGAGTTGAACAAACTTACCATCAAGAACCGCTACCCACTACCGAGAATCGACGACTTATTTGATCAACTACAAGGCTCGTCTGTTTATTCAAAGAATGACTTACGTTCCAGGTATCATCAAATGCGGGTGAAAGAAGATGATATTCCAAAGACTGCTTTCAGAATACGTTACGTTCATTACGAGTTTATGGTCATGCCGTTTGGTTTAACTAATGCACCAGCTGTGTTCATGGACCTTATGAACCGAGTGTGTGGACCACACCTTGACAAGTTTGTCATTGTTTTCATTGATGACATACTTATTTACTCAAATAATGACCAAAAACACGGTGAACATTTGAGAAAGGTGTTAGAAGTATTGAGGAAGGAAGAATTGTACAATAAGTTTTCAAAGTGTGCATTTTGGTTGGAAGAGATTCAATTCCTCGGTCACATAGTGAACAAAGAAGGTATTAAGGTGGATCCGGCAAAGATAGAAACTGTTGAAAAGTGGGAAACCCCAAAAACTCTGAAACACATACGCCAGTTTTTAGGACTAGCTGGTTACTACAGAAGGTTCATCCAAGACTTTTCCAGAATAGCAAAACCCTTGACTGCATTAACGCATAAAGGGAAGAAATTTGAATGGAAGGATGAACAAGAGAAAGCGTTTCAGTTATTGAAGAAAAAGCTAACTACGGCACCTATATTGTCATTGCCTGAAGGGAATGATGATTTTGTGATTTATTGTGACGCATCAAAGCAAGGTCTCGGTTGTGTATTAATGCAATGAACGAAGGTGATTGCTTATGCGTCTAGACAATTGAAGATTCACGAACAAAATTATACGACGCATGATTTGGAATTAGGCGTGGTTGTATTTGCATTAAAGACTTGGAGGCACTACTTATATGGGGTCAAAAGTATTATATATACCGACCACAAAAGTCTTCAACACATATTTAATCAGAAACAACTAAATATGAGGCAGCGTAGGTGGATTGAATTGTTGAATGATTACGACTTTGAGATTCGTTACCACCCGGGGAAGGCAAATGTGGTAGCCGACGCCTTGAGCAGGAAGGACAGAGAACCCATTCGAGTAAAATCTATGAATATAATGATTCACAATAACCTTACTACTCAAATAAAGGAGGCGTAACAAGGAGTTTTAAAAGAGGGAAATTTAAAGGATGAAATACCCAAAGGATCGGAGAAACATCTTAATATTCGGGAAGACGGAACCCGGTATAGGGCAGAAAGAATTTGGGTACCAAAATTTGGAGATATGAGAGAAATGGTACTTAGAGAAGCTCATAAAACCAGATACTCAATACATCCTGGAACGGGGAAGATGTACAAGGATCTCAAGAAACATTTTTGGTGGCCGGGTATGAAAGCCGATGTTGCTAAATACATAGGAGAATGTTTGACGTGTTCTAAGGTCAAAGCTGAGCAACAGAAACCATCAGGTCTACTTCAACAACCCGAAATCCCGGAATGGAAATGGGAAAACATTACCATGGATTTCATCACTAAATTGCCAAGGACTGCAAGTGGTTTTGATACTATTTGGGTAATAGTTGATCGTCTCACCAAATCAGCACACTTCCTGCCAATAAGAGAAGATGACAAGATGGAGAAGTTAGCATGACTGTATTTGAAGGAAGTCGTCTCCAGACATGGAATACCAATCTCTATTATCTCTGATAGGGATGGCAGATTTATTTCAAGATTCTGGCAGACATTACAGCAAGCATTAGGAACTCGTCTAGACATGAGTACTGCCTATCATCCACAAACTAATGGACAGAGCGAAAGGACGATACAAATGCTTGAAGACATGCTACGAGCATGTGTTATTGATTTCGAAAACAGTTGGGATCGACATCTACCGTTAGCAGAATTTTCCTACTATAACAGCTACCATTCAAGCATTGAGATGGCGCCGTTTGAAGCACTTTATGGTAGAAGTGGGGGATAGACAGATTACGGGTCCGAAGATAATACAAGAAACTACCGAGAAGATCATCTAAATTCAACAACGGTTGAAAACCGCCCAATGTCGACAAAAGAGCTACGCTGATATTAAAAGAAAAGATATAGAATTTGAAATTGGAGAGATGGTCATGCTTAAAGTTGCACCTTGGAAAGGCGTTGTTCGATTTGGTAAACGAGGGAAATTAAATCCAAGGTATATCGGACCATTCAAGATTATTGATCATGTCAGACCAGTAGCTTACCGACTTGAGTTACCTCAACAACTCGCGGCTATACATAACACTTTTCACGTCTCGAATTTCAAGAAATGTTTTGCTAAAGAAGATCTCACTATTCCGTTAGATGAAATCCAAATCAACAAAAAACTTTAATTCATCGAAGAACCCGTCGAAATAATGGATCGTGAGGTTAAAAGACTTAAGCAAAACAAGATACCAATTGTTAAAGTTTGATGGAATGTTCGTAGAGGACCCGAGTTCACCTGGGAACGAGAAGATCAGATGAAGAATAAATACCCGTATTTATTTCCAGAAGATACGTCAACACCTCCTACTGCTTAAAATTTCGGGACGAAATTTATTTAACTGGTAGGTACTGTAGTGACCCGAACTTTTTCATGTTTATATATATATTAAATGGAATTTTTATTTACATGATTAAGTGTTTCCAACATGTTAAGCAATCAAACTTGTTATGACTTGATTAATTGAAATAGGTTTCATATAGACAATTGACCACCCAAGTTGACCGGTGATTCACGAACGTTAAAACTTGTAAAAACTATATGATGACATATATATGGTTATATATATAGTTAACATGATATTATGATAAGTAAACATATCATTAAGTATATTAATAATGAACTACATATGTAAAAACAAGACTACTAACTTAATGATTTTGAAACGAGACATATATGTAACGATTACTGTTGTAACCACATTTAATGTATATATCATATTAAGAGATATTCGTACATCATAATATCATGATAATATAATAATTTAAAATCTCATTTGATATTATAAATATTGGGTTAACAACATTTAACAAGATCGTTAACCTAAAGGTTTCAAAACAACACTTACATGTAACGACTAACGATGACTTAACGACTCAGTTAAAATATATATACATGTAGTGTTTTAATATGTATTCATACTCTTTTGAAAGACTTCAAGACACTTATCAAAATACTTCTACTTAACAAAAATGCTTACAATTACATCCTCGTTCAGTTTCATCAACAATTCTACTCATATGCACCCGTATTCATACTCGTACAATACACAGCTTTTAGATGTATGTACTATTGTTATATTCACTCCAATGATCAGCTCTTAGCAGCCCATGTGAGTCACCTAACACATGTTAGAACCATCATTTGGCAACTAGCATGAAATATCTCATAAAATTACAAAAATATGAGTAATCATTCATGACTTATTTACATGAAAACAAAATTACATATCCTTTATATCTAAACCATACACCAACGACCAAAAACACCTAAAAACACTTTCATTCTTCAATTTTCTTCATCTAATTGATCTCTCTCAAGTTCTATCTTCAAGTTCTAAGCGTTCTTCATAAATTCTACAAGTTCTAGTTTCATAAAATCAAGAATACTTCCAAGTTTGCTAGCTTACTTCCAATCTTGTAGAGTGATCATCCAACCTCAAGAAATCTTTCTTATTTACAGTAAGATATCTTTCTAATATAAGGTAATACTCATATTCAAACTTTGATTCAATTTCTATAACTATAACAATCTTTTTCGAGTGAAAATCTTACTTGAACTGTTTTCGTGTCATGATTCTGCTTCAAGAACTTTCAAGCCATCCAAGGATCTTTTGAAGCTAGATCCATTTTTCTCATTTTCAGTAGCTTTATCCAGAAAGCTTTAGGTAGTAATGATGTTCATAACATCATTCGATTCATACATATAAAGCTATCTTATTCGAAGGTTTAAACTTGTAATCACTAGAACATAGTTTAGTTAATTCTAAACTTGTTCGCAAACAAAAGTTAATCCTTATAACTTGACTTTTAAAATCAACTAAACACATGTTCTATATCTATATGATATGCTAACTTAATGATTTAAAACCTGGAAACACGAAAAACACCGTAAAACCGAATTTACGCCGTCGTAGTAACACCGCGGGCTGTTTTCGGTTAGTTAATTAAAAACTATGATAAACTTTGATTTAAAAGTTGTTCTTCTGGGAAAATGATTTTTCTTATGAACATGAAACTATATCTAAAAATAATGATTAAACTCAAAGTGGAAGTATGTTTTTCAAAATGGTCATCAAGACGTCGTTCTTTCGACTGAAATGACTACCTCTTACAAAAACGACTTGTAACTTATATTTCTGACTATAAACCTACACTTTTTCTGTTTATATTCATAAAATAGAGTTCAATATGAAACCATAGCAATTTGATTCACTCAAAATGGATTTAAAACGAAGAAGTTATGGGTAAAACAAGATTGGATAATTTTTCTTGTTGTAGCTACGTGAAAATTGGTAACAAATCTATATTAATCATATCCTAGCTAACTTATATTGTATTATATATGTATTCTAATATATTATGTAATCTTGGGATACCATAGACATGTATGCAAATGTTTTGACATATCATATCGACCCATGTGTATATATTATTTGGAACAACCATAGACACTCTATATGCAGTAATGTGGGAGTTAGCTATACAGGGTTGAGGTTGATTCCAAAAATATATATACTTTGAGTTGTGATCTAGGCTGAGACGTGTAAACACTGGGTCGTGGATTGATTCAAGATAATATATATCAATTTGTTTTTCTGTACATCTAACTTTGGACAACTAGTTGTAGGTTACTAACGAGGACAGCTGACTTAATGAACTTAAAACATCAAAATGTATTAAAAGTGTTGTAAATATATTTTGAACATACTTTGATATATATGTACATATTTGTTATAGGTTCGTGAATCGACCAGTGGCCAAGTCTTACTTCCCGACGAAGTAAAAATCTGTGAAAGTGAGTTATAGTCCCACTTTTAAAATCTAATATTTTTGGGATGAGAATACATGCAGGTTTTATAAATGATTTACAAAATAGACACAAGTATGTGAAACTACATTCTATGGTTGAAATATCGAAATCGAATATGCCCCTTTTTATTAAGTCTGGTAATCTAAGAATTAGGGAATAGACACCCTAATTGATGCGAATCCTAAAGATAGATCTATTGGGCCTAACAAACCCCATCCAAAGTACTGGATGCTTTAGTACTTCGAAATTTATATCATATGCGAAGGGTGTCCCGGAATGATGGGGATATTCTTATATATGCATCTTGTTAATGTCGGTTACCAGGTGTTTACCATATGAATGATTTTTATCTCTATGTATGGGATGTATATTGAAATATGAAATCTTGTGGTCTATTGTTACGATTTGATATATATAGGTTAAATCTATAACTCACCAACATTTTGTGTTGACGTTTTAAGCATGTTTATTCTCAGGTGATTATTAAGACCTTCCGCTGTCGCATACTTAAATAAGGACAAGATTTGGAGTCCATGCTTGTATGATATTGTGTAAAAACTGCATTCAAGAAACTTATTTCGTTGTAACATATTTGTATTGTAAACCATTATGTAATAGTCATGTGTAAACTGGATATTTTAGATTATCATTATTTGATAATCTACGTAAAGCTTTTTAAACCTTTATTGATGAAATAAAGGTTATGGTTTGTTTTAAAATGAATGCAGTCTTTGAAAAACGTCTCATATAGAGGTCAAAACCTCGCAACGAAATCAATTAATATGGAACATTTTTAATCAATAAGAACGGGACATTTCAGTAGTGGTAGTATTGATGTTGCTGATGGTGGTATTGTTTATGCTACTGGTGCTGCTGATGATGTCGGTACTATTGATGGTGACGGGGCTGATGTTGATGGTGCTTGTGGTGCTTATGATGATTGCAAGTTGTGCACCATATTCTCTAAAGCCACCATTCTAGCACGAAGCTCATTAACTTTTTCTATTACACGGGGGTGGTTGTCGGTTCGGACGAGCGATTGAATAAGATCTAGAATTCGAGATAGTGTATAATCATATCGAGATACTTTGGAAATGAGAGAGAAAATGGTGTTTCAAACAGGTTCGCCGGTAAGTGCTTCAGATTCATCGTCAATAGGGCAATATGGTGGGTGGAAGGGATCACCTTCTTCTTTTCTCCAATAATTACGTAGACTACGAACCCATTAGATGAATTGAGGATGGATGATTGATTGATTCATTCTGGTGACGCTGCTTTCGGAGCTCGAGTTGGATTCCATTTCGGAATCCGAGGGACTTGAACAAATGACAAATTCCCTTTCGTACGATTGAATAAAGGATTTTTCGATATGAAAAGATTTTCGGATATCGGATGATATTCTAATTACATAGATTGTCTATAGCATGGAATATTCCATAGATTACGGAGGGAATTAAGGAACCGTGTCAGACAAAGTTTAATGTGATGGAATATGTATTTGTCTGTACACCATCTATGCGATAATTGCAATAGGACGTGTCGAGACTGAAAATGATAAGTTGATATTTTTTGACAAATGGTGGTAAGCAAAAACTTTTAACATGCAGACCAGGTTCAAGTCCAGACTTATCCTTACAACTACTAGGCCGAAGTCCAGACTCATTAATGCATCATAACAAATACTAGTTAGACACACTACTGCAAGACCTTGTTCGCTATGACCACCGCTCTGATACCAACTGTGATGACCCGTCCTAATCCATCCAGATAAAGTTCATATCGATTTTAAATGATTCATAACAGTTGATTACATAGCGAAGTACTTGACCTCTATATGATACATTTTAAAAAACATTGCATTCATTTTTGAAAAGACAATCTTTCATTACATCGAAAGTTGACCACATGCATACCATCTCATAATATATCTAACTATAGTTGACTTAATAATAATCCTGATGAACTCAATGAATCGAATGCAACATCTTTGGAAATATGTCATGAATGACTTCAAATAATATCTCTAAAATGAGCAAATGCACAGCGGAAGGTTTCTTTCATACCTGAGAATAAACATGCTTTAAAGTGTCAACCAAAAGGTTGGTGAGTTCATAGGTTTAATTTCTATATAATAGTTATAATGTTTAATAAGCCATAAGATTTCATTTAATTAAATGTGCAGGATCATTACAACTGCAAAAATCATTCATACGATGAATCACCTGGTAATCGACCTTAACATAGAGCGCTTAAGATATCTGGCATCATACATTCCACTATTCAAATGTATGACAAGAACCCTTCGAAGTACTAAAGCATTTCTACTATTCGAAAATGGGGGTGGTTGGTGCCCGTAGATCTACCATTAGGATTCACGTCAATTAGTGTTTTTCACTAATTCTTAGGTTACCAAGCATAATAATAGTAAGTACAGATATCCGGTATAACAAAACAATCGTAGAATGTAGTTTCATGAACTTGTGCTTATTTTGTAAAACATTTATAAAAGCAGCGCATGTTTTCTCAGTCCCCAAAATATCTATTGCAAAAACATTTAAAAAGGGAGCAAATGAAACTCACCATACTGTATTTTGTAGTAAAAATACATAGAACGACATTGATCAAGTATAGGGTTGGCCTCGAATTCACGAACCTATAACAATTGTATATCTATTAATACATATAATGTAAATCACAAATTTTCAGTTATTAATATGTATTATTTATATGTTTATAGTTATATAGAATTTATACTAAATTCCATTTTAAAACGTATACTTATATTATATATATATATATATATATATATATATATATATATATATATATATATATATATATATATATATATATATATATATATATATATATATTGATTTTGTTTATATAGATTTATAATGATGAATATTTATATATATTAGTTATATTAATATATCTATATACATATACATATGCAATTATTGATTCATTTATGAAATATCATTAGTTTGTTACATTAAATATTACAATAATCCTAATATATGAAATAAGTATATATATATTGTACCAAAGATTTATTTGTTAAAATGATAGTTTAGATAATAATGATCTACTACTAATAATAACAATAATAATTAATATTAAAACTAGTAATAAATCGAATTATATCATTATCATTATCTTGTTTATACCTTAACCCTTTTCTAATTTCATCCGAATTTCATAATATCATCTTTTATCAATACTTATAGTTATACTTATGTTTATATTATACTATAAAATAAATCATACTTATTATTATATTTTATCAATTTATACTTAAACATATTCGTAATCATAACCATATTCATTTTCGTACATATTTATACATATGAATATATTTGTATGTAATCAAAATTTAAGTTATATTAATAACATTTGTATTAATAATACTTAATTATATATATCAATAAGGATAATAATAATTATTATATCAATAATTCAATTACATCACAAAATAATTATAATTTAATCATAATCCTAACAAAGTTTTAATCAATTAATCATTTTAATAAGAATAATAATAATAGTAATAATAATAGTAATAATAATAATAATAATAATAATAATAATAGTAATAATAATAATAATAATAATAATAATAATAATAATAATAATAATAATAATAATAATAATAATAATAATAATAATAATAATAATAAAATAGAGCTTCTACCTCAGCAAAATAGGCTTTAAAAAAATATGTGTCATCGCCGGGGCTCGAACCCGAGACCTCTCGTTTACCCCTCATGTACTCAACCATCCCTTTGCCATCTTTTTTCTGTATATATTCTCAGCCTATATTTATGTACCCCTTTACAAACTGTTTCCTTCTTCTTCAATTCATAAATCGATCAAAGATCGATTTCCTCTCCATTCACTTATTAAATTGTTTAGTAGGAACTTAATTAACCAGTTGTATTCATTTGTATTTATAGAAAACTAAATCATAGATAAAAAAAAATAAAGAAACCGATCTGTTGTTTAACGAAGGAAAAAAAATTAAAACCCAAAAGTTGATTTCGATTTTAAAGCAGTTTCAACTCATGTTTCCTACACGAAATACGTTTGAAAATCTTCCTAGAATCTTTCTCAATACCTAATTTCACTTAAAACATAACAAAGATTTCGAATTTTATCATGAACACGAACTTTGACTTTTGTTTCTAAAACCTTCACTTCGAAAATTTATGATGAATATGATGAATTGAAACCTATAAATTTGCAAGTAGTTTGAGTGGAGGGTTCCTAACAACACCACAATAACAGATTTATGAAATTCGATTCGAAAATAAGAAATTGATTTAAGCAGGTACGAGCAAGGTATCGATTGAAGAAAAAAAATATACTTTGATATAACAGATAGATAATTGATACCTGCGAATAAGAATGATTATATAAAGATAAAATTGGTGTTGGTAATTGAATGATTTATTGTAGCAGATAGGATGCTGTCGATGGAAGATCACAAGTATAACAGAAAAATAAATAAAGTGAGGAAGACATATATGTCTGATATGCGTGTATATATATCCAGCTGTGTAATAAAAAAATTATAAATAATTAACAATTAAAAATTATATTAATATTAATATTAATAATAATATTAGTAATAATAGTAATACTTATAATATATTAACAAAAATAATAATACAGTTAATATTAATAAGAATTATCATAAATACTATTAATAATAATGATAATAATAATTGTTAATAATAATGTTAATAACAATATTATTAATGATAATATTTATAAGTTACATATTATTATAATAATGATAATCTATATTAATACTAATTATTCTAAATGATAATGCCTAATAATAATACCAGTAATTTCAAGTTACATGTTTCAATTATATGTATATATGTATATATATATATATATATATATATATATATACATGTTTCAATTATATGTATATATATATATATATATCAATATATATTATATAGTATTGATAATACAGATGATAATATTAATATTACTATTAATAACAATAATAAGAGTAATACTAAACAAGTTGATATAACAAATTGTGCTTATCAAATCTTATATATATATATATATATATATATATATATATATATATATATATATATATATATATATATATATATATATATATATATATATATATATATATATATATATATATATATATATATATATATATATATATATATATATGTATGTATATGTATATATATATATATATATATATATTAAATTAATTATACTAGCATCAATATTAATAATAAAAGTAATATATTAACTATATTTTAACATGTAATTAAGTTTAATATAAAATTTTACATTTTGTTAATTATGTAATACTTATACTATATAATATCATATGTGAATATTTAATTTTTATGTACTATATTTATATTACTATATTCATATAATATTAATTGTATACATAATTCATATATATATATATATATATATATATATATATATATATATATATATATATATATTTATTTATTTTGATGACATCTTAATTATTTTGTATATTGCTTTACTTACTTAATTTAAATGATTATATGATGTTATATTAATTCGAATTTATATATATACTTATATTTATATTTACATATATATAGTTATTTACATATTTATTGTCACACAATCGTTCGTGAATCATCGGGCATAGTCAAAGGTCAAATGAATTCATGTAAACCGTTCAAAAAAAAATTTCGAGACTCAACATTACAGACTTTGTTTATCGTGTCGAATTCATATTAAGATTAAGTTTAAATTTGGTCGGAAATTTCCGGGTCCTCAAACACACCTTTTCGACTTGTTTACGGAAAAGCATGTCATCTTCCAGTAGAAATTGAGCACAAATCATTTTAGGCTTTAAATACATGTAATCTTGATTTACATGAAGCCGGACGTCTATGATTAAGTCCATTAAATGAATTAGAAGAGTTAAGACATGAAGCATATGAAAATTCGTTAATCTATAAGGAAAGAACAAAGAAATGGCATGATAAAAGAATCAGAAGTTCAAAAGAATTTAAGGAAGGAGACAGAGTTCTTCTGTTCAATTCACAATTCAAGCTATTTCCTGGAAAATTGAAATTAAGATGGTCTGAACCATTCATAGTCAAAAGAGTTTTCCCATATTGAACAATAGAGTTGATAAATTCAAATGGGATTGAATTTAAAGTTAATGGTCACAGAGTTAAACATTACATAGATAGTCCAATAGAAGTTGAAGATGAAGTTAATCAAAATTTCGACACCAGAGCTAACTAAGTGTGGGGAGAATCAAATATTTTAAGGGTAATATGTATTTTTGTTAGAGTTAGATTTTCTATTTTCGTGTAGTTCTCGAGAATGGAATCCGAATGGTCTTTCCCTAGCAGACCCTAAAGAACTAGTCTTCTCCCCCCATTCTGAATTTTTATTTTTTTAAGTTTTACGAGATGAAGAATTCCTTTGATTTGAACCATGGTCTAATGCTACACGCTTTGATTACTAAACATAATAATGACACACTCCCGAGTGAAGTGGTATCCTTCATAAGAGGAAAAATGGACGAAGTAAGGAGAGAACTCAGGAAAGATCATCATAAAATACATTTTGGTAAAGGAAAATCAAAATCCGCAACAAAAAGAAGAGCACGACACCTTGAAAGATGTCATAAATGCGGAAAATGGTTACACGAAGGTAAATGTTCGAATAATCAAACATATCCAAATACCGAATTTGTTACTCTATGCAGAGAAGGACCGTTCATATGTTTAGAATAAAAATTATTGAAGAATCGAGGTTACGCTTATGTAGCTATGGAAAACCAAATCACACGACTCTCCTATGAGTCGGCTAAAGCAGGTCACTGAGAATTCTTTCTCACAGGTAAGTATGTACAGTTTTTATTTATTGCTTTTACCCTTTTGATAATAAACGCTGAATCGTTCGCTATAAAGTATTAAATTGGTATTCAATAAAATTAGGTATGCGAAACTGAAATTATTGATATCATACAAAAATTTATGACATCACTGCGAAATTTACCGTTTATTCATAAGGTATAAATATCTTTAATCAATCAATCCAAAATATTTCAAAAATTCTTCAGGGGTAAAAGTAGGTAAAATAGCCGAAATTACTTTACCCAAAAGAGGGGCGTATATTTTTGATAATATTTGATTGATTAAAGTGGGATAAAAAACCAAAAAGATTTTTTTTATTTTTATTTTTACCTTGTTTTTAAAATTAATATATAAATATTAAATTATTATTGTAAATTTTTAAAATCAATATATTTAAGTTTGTAAATATTTTAAAATTAATAATATTAATATATTATGTAAAACTAATATATATAAATATTAATAATATTTATATGAAATCTTATGCATTTTAAATTTAAGTTTGGTGTGAAATTAAAAACAAAATTTACTTTATTTCATTAAGTTAAAAATTTGATATCTAAAATTCGTCGTGAGTTGAAGACTAGTTTATGGAACCGAAATTGCTTTATCCGAAGGCGGGACAAGAAATTTTATTATCATTATTTTTAATCTTATTGAATTAAAGTATGCCAAAAACATTTAAAAAAACAAAAAAAAAAAACAAAATCCGCACTCGCAGAGCTGCAAAGGGTCCCACTACCGCACTCGCAGAGTTTGAAAAACCCAGAAAAGATAAACTGGTCGAACAGACCAGTCTTCACACACCCACAACACAATTTTCTGCGAAAAAAATACCCAAAAACACTCTCAAAATCACGATTTTTCACCGTTAATCATCAAATTTTTTGTTAAAATCACGATGAGGAGATTCTTCCCAAGAAGTTACTCAAGGAAATCGGTAATTTCTACATCTAAACACTCTTTAATCCGAATTTTTAGTGTTCTTGAGCAAAAATATACCTAATTTGATTTTGATGATTTCTAGTTTGATTGTGCTTAAATTGATTGTATATTATGCTTGTATAACCTAGATTGATGCTATTTAACATGATTAGAAGCCTTAAACTTCAAATTTTGAGTAATCTAGGGTTTGTGTTCTTGAACAAATTTGTGACTTTTTGATATAAACAGGTTATGGCCGAATTTTGTTGGTGGTTTATGCTAAATTAAGTAGTTTAACATGTTTAGGTTGCTAAAATGATCAAAACTTTGATCCTAAACATGATTTTTGAGTATTAAAGTGGATTTTTTGAGTCAAAAATGCATTAACTCGATTTAATTGATATGAATGCCATGTGAAACTTGTTTAATTGCTATAATGATTATTTTTGACATGTTTTGGAAGATGAATGCTAAGGAACATTGTATACATTTTCATATATGTTTATTTGTAAAAGTGTAGAATTATTAATATTATGAAAATGGGTATAAAGTTTAATATGGATTAAACATGTCATTATGATTGTTTTGATTAATGATTTTGCTAACACTAATGCATATTTGAATGCACAAAAATTGTGTTTAATATGTTTTGCAGACTGAAAGGGGTGAATCTTCATCTCAGACTCGCAATGCTCCTCCTAATGCAGATGAGCAGGAGATTAACGACCAATACAGACAAAATATACCTCATCAAGTTATTTCATTTTCAAATATCATTGAGGAAAATTTACACCCAAACTTGAGGTTTGACAGATTTTGGATAGACTATCCAAAATATCAGAGGAACTTACACACCCTTCAGTCTAATGATGTTGAAGTACCCAGGGCAATAGATTGGGAACCGTTAGAAACAGTGGGATTGGCCGATCCAATCAAAGAATTACTTACACAAAGGTATGGTAATTCTACTTTTAATGATTGGGAACGTTTGTTCAATATACGTAGGCCTGTATATAGAGAATGGTGTGTGGAATTATTATGTAGTATTGAAATAAATGATCGGGTAGCTACCTTAACCGATCGGAGCTTTATTAGATTTTTATTAGGAGGTGAGATGCGCCATATGTCTCTACTAGATATGGCTCAGGCTTTATATATATATACGCCTGAGGAACTAGCATCCACTGATTGTCAAAGGTTGATAGTTAATGGTAGGAGGGTTGATGAAAATTTTGATATGAATGGAATATGGAGTAGAATGACTAGCCATAACCGATTTCGTGGGGGATCTTACTCTTATATTGATATTGATAGAGCTGAGTTAAGAGTAATCCACAGGTTTTTAGCAAATTCAATTACACAGCGGGAAAGAACAAAGAAAAGGTAAATGAACAAGATTTATTTTAGCACATGTGTATTCGAGACCCACAGAGCGCTGTAAGTATACCTTAATGTGTGGGTTATTATTTATCGGCTATGGTTAGGGGTATGCTTCCTAATAGTATAATAGGAGGTGGTATCTTTATTACTTTAATTGCTGAGCATCTCGGTGTGGATAGAAGTCGGGGGGGATTATTAATGGCAGAACCAGAACCCCGTGATAGAATAGATTTACGCGTGTATCATGGTGCTAAGGTTTTAAATAAACGACATAATGCTGCAGCACCATATGATGGCAATCATTCACAGGTTGAAAGAGATCAGCAGCAAGGTAATGCAGGAGGGGGAATCAGATGACAGAAATGCAAATTTTTATGGCTCAACATGAGTATGAAATGGCTAGACAACGAGCATTTCAAGATTGGCAGTATCATCAAAGCCAAATCACAAGTCATTGTGCATACATAAACACAAACTACATTCCTACTCCAATGCCTGTATTTTCTCACTGAACTATACAGACCCGACCACCGTACCCTACATATGACCCAGCTCAAGCATTCTACAGCACTTACGGCTATGAATAGAATCCTTACTGGAACCATCCTCATCAACCCTAATTTTCTTTTATGCCTATTTTTATTTATTTTATAACTTGTAATTTTATACTTTTTAATACTTCTTTTGATAATATTATAGTTTTTATAATTTTCTAACTTTTATTATTAGATTTTAATAATTTTTGAATGTGGGGTGATATACCCAACTTCAAAAATATGTATATATATGTTTGTAGTTTATCTCATGTACAAAACAGGGTAAAACTGTGCAATTTTCAAAGACTGGCATTAAGTTCAGCAAAAGCTATTAATTTTGACAAAAAAACAAAAAAACAAGTGTGATGTAATAACAGACGGAATGAACAAATGATGTGCACCATTTATCATTCAACACAAACAACAATATGTTTGGAAACTTTGGTAAAATTTAATCATTTTTCTACGCTAATCACCCTCAATAATTTAAATTGCTACTGATTTCTTGCAAATGAGGGCATTGTAAGATCTTAAGTGTGGGAAGGGATTAAATTCTTTCGGTTTTTAAAATTTTTTGACTTATACACATGGTTTAATAGCCGCCGTTAAATTTTACTAGTAAAACAGTAGTTGTATTAGAATCTAGTGCTCTCTGATAATAAAGAACAGCCCTAGTCTTATATACTGACTACCCACTTCTAGTAAAAATTTTAAAATTTTTTAATAAATGAATTCAAAATCATGTTTATACATATTTATGAACGATAAAACTAGGTGTTAACACCGAAATTATTGTTACCTCGTAAAGGACATAAATTGAACCCAAAATGTTAGAATTCATTTAAAATAAAATAGAGGAGAATAAAAAGGCAAAGAAAGGAAAATAAAAGCCAAGTGTGGGAAATTTTTACCAAGTTATTTAAATCACATATCACATATCTTTGTACAAATAATTAAAGATACTTTTGTTTTGAACGATTTTATCAGTTTTACCCGGTTTCTTATAATATATTTGAAAGAAATGTACCACTTGATTTAAAAGGAAGTAAAGTCTTCCGAGAAAAAGACACGGGCTTCTTGATTTAGGTCCGGAAGCTGTCGTCTAGACCAGTTGTAGAGTTTACAAAAAACCTTGAAAAGTTTTCTCAAAAATCAACTGGAAATCCACGGACCTCAGAATCAAACAGGGTTGCCAAGTGGTCAGACTTATCCTAACCATGAGAGGATCTATCTCGTATAATGGGGGGCACCGTGCAAATTAGCTTATAAGACTAATGAATCAGATCCCCAGAAAAGATAATCTCCTTAAAGATCAAAAATCAGCTTTTAAGCCTGATATTACTCAATCCTTGAGATTGACCTTAAAGATTGAGAATTCAAACTCATGGAATTCGATGATATCTAAACTCGAGCTTGAACGAGAAAATATTTTGATCAAATTACAAACCGATTTGTTTTCTGAAACCCTATTTTTAATGCGTTCGTTACCATTGAACGTAAAATCCTGAGAATTCACCGGAATTCATTTGATCACCTGAACCAAATTGGGTGTCAACCGTAAGAACAGTGGTTGCATAGCATGGTCGAAGATAGGACCTTGTGACAGACTGAAAAACTATAGGATGATCTTTACTATTGCTCCTACAAAGGATAGTAATTGCATCCGACACAATATAGACCATAATCAAAAGCATGTCACGGGACATTGCCTTAACAGTTGCTTGTTCAATGCTTTCCTTTACAACCGAACGGTAGTTTACCGAAAGGTAATATACGGAGCAAGTATACTGGACGTGTTGCTTTCCTAATACAAGGTTAGCAAGTGGGTGACACAAAACCGTAAGTTTTAAGCTAAAATTTTCAAATCTGAAACCCACAAAACCCACAAAAATATTTTGCAAACACCAGTGAAGGGTTATTCTGGAAAACTTATCTAGGGTAAAAGCTAGATTGAATTTTCAAAAGATCAAGTGTTTTCATAAAGATCCAATTTCCTAAAGGATCTAAATTTTTATAGTCATGTGGGACTGTAAACCACATCGTTAACATCATTGTTCATAACCGCCATATTGAAATCACTGATGTACAAAGTGTGAAGAATAAAGAAGTGATTCTAGTAAAGTTATATTCAAGTTCTATATTGCTTGAGGACAAGCAATGCTCAAGTGTGGGAATATTTGATAATGCTAAAAACGAACATATATTTCATAGCATTATCCTTCTAGAAAGACAAGCTTTTAGTTGCAATTGTTCTATTTACGAGTGATATTCGTTTAAATAATAAAAAGGTGAAGACAAAAGACAGATTCGATGATTTGAAGATGCAAATGACCAAAAAGCTAAAAAGTACAAAGTACAATCCAAGTGGTTCAAATTATTGATGAGAAACGTCTAAAAATGAAAAGAGTACAAGCCATGAAACGCAAAGTACAAGATATTAAATCGTATGAAAAGGCGTTCCAAAAATCCAAAACCGAGACATGAACCAACTTTCAGCGCGTGACGCACCGGACCAAAAATTACAAGTCAATTATGCACAAGAATATAATATAATATATAATTAATTATATATATTATTATATGTTATAATTATAAGTAGCCCACGTTTAACTCAAAGAGATGAGTTGGAATCCAAAGGTCCGTGACTGCAGAGCTATGAAGCAGAAAAATGCCGCACTCGCGGAGATATACAGTTCAACGTGGGCCTATAAAAGGAAACGAATTCTGCTCGATCGATTACACCTTTTTCTAATCTCTTACTCTCTCAATATATATATTTATATTTATAATTTTAATTTTAATTTAAGATTAATAATAATAAGGTTATGTTAGCGAATGTCTTAAGTTTGTAAGTCGAAACTCTGTCCGTGTAACGCTACGCTATTAATAATCATTGTAAGTTATGTTCAACCTTTTTAAATTAATGTCTCGTAGCTAAGTTATTATTATGCTTATTTAAGCCGAATTAATCATGATGTTGGACTAAATATTAAGATTGTGTAATTGGGTTTTGGACCATAATTGGGTGTAGACAAAAGAGCGACACTTGTGGAAATTAGACTATGGGCTATTAATGGGCTTTATATTTGTTTAATTGAATGATAGTTCATTAATTTAATATAATGATTTACAATTGGACGTACCTATAAATAACCACATACACTCGATCGGACATGATGGGCGGAATATTTATAAGTACTAATAATCATTCATTTAACCGGACACGGGGATGGATTAATAGTCAATGGACTCATTAAAATGGGGGTGGATTACGTACTAGGACACTTGGCATAATTGTTAACAAAGTATTAAAACTTTGCGTTACACGCAGTCGATATCCTGGTGTAATTATTAAACAAAGTATTAAGACCTTGTTACAGTTTAAGTCCCCCAATTAGTTGGAATATTTGACTTCGGGTATAAGGATAATTTGACGAGGACACTCGCACTTTATATTTATGACTGATGGACTGTTATGGACAAAAACCAGATGGACATATCAAATAATCCAGGACAAAGGACAATTAACCCATGGTAATAAATTAAAATCAACACATCAAACATCATGATTACGGAAGTTTAAATAAGCATAATTCCTTTATTTTATATCTTATCGCATTTTTAATTATCGCACTTTAATTTATCGCATTTTATTTATCGTTATTTACTTTACGCTTTAATTTAAGTTATTTTTATTTTTAATATTTTGCATTAGGTTTTAATTGTGACTAAAGTTTTAAAATCGACAAACCAGTCATTAAACGGTAAACACCCCCTTTTATAATAATAAAAATTCTACTTATATATATATATATATATATATATATATATATATATATATATATATATATATATATATATATATATATATATAGTTTAAAATAAATATAGCGTTAAACTTGGTTAGTTCCCTGTGGACGAACCGGAGTTACTAAAAACTACACTACTGTACGATTAGGTACACTGCCTATAAGTGTTGTAGCAAGGTTTAGGTATATCCACTCTATAAATAAATAAATAACTTGTGTAAAATTGTATCGTATTTAATAGTATTTTGCAGTAAAATTATAACTATTTAGTACCCCTTCGCTTAAACATCAACTTATAATCCATTAAGATGTAGGACAAAACCCATTAAGATATAAGCCAACATACTAGCATATTTGTGTACCATTTCCTCACTACAAGAAAAATGTTATCTTAGGACCCCTCGTATGGGACTCTGCTAAAAAAGCGTCCTAAGAAAGCATAAATTGGGACGGGGCAATTCTAGGGGTCCCATTAGATATATGCAAAAGTAGTGGTGTCCTAAGACACATTACGCTTATAAACTGGGGTCCTAAAAAGTTATAGAATAAGACATATGAATTTTGGGTCATATTATTAGATACACTCATAATCTTGGTTCTAAAAATTTGTTTAATATGACACATTATTTGTTGGGGTCCTATTATTCAAACTTTTTATAGGACACTTAGAAGGTGAGTCACACTATGATATGATTGTATAAACTGGTGTAATAAAATCTGTATTATAGGACACATAATTTTTTGGTCATATTATCATAGGACACTTGAATCATTTATTTGATACAGATGTTCATAATAATAGGATGCTCAGGTATTTAAGGTCCTAATTATCATGGGACCCTTAAATTATGGTTGCATAAAAATGGACTTATTAGGACATTATCTTGTTAGCGTCTCATAATAAGTGACCAACAAGATAATAAGGTTATAACAATACAACGCTTGGGTATTTAAGGTATTAATGATCATAGGACCCTTAATATGTGGTTGCATAAAAACCGACTTTTTAGGACATTATCTTGTTGGTGTCGCATAATAAGTGACCAACAAGATATAAGGTCATAAGACTAGGACTCTTGGGTAATTAAGGTCATAATTATCATAGGACCCTTAAATTGTGGTTGCATAAAAATGGACTTATTAGGACATTATCTTGTTGGTGTCTCAAAATGAATGACCAACAAGATATAAGGTCATAACAATACGACGCTTGGGTAATTAAGCTCTTAATTATCACATGACCCTTAAATTTTGGTTGCATAAAAATGGACTTATTAGGATGTTATCTTATTGGTATCTCATAATGAATGACCAACAAGATATAAAATCATAATAATAGGATGCTTAGGTATCTAAAGTCGTAACTATCATAGGACACTTAAATTGTGGTTGTGAAAAAGGACGTATTAGGACATTATCTTGTTGGTGTCTCATAATGAGTGATTAACAAGATAATAAGGTCATAAAAATAGGACGCTTAGGTATTTAAGGTCTAAATTATTATAGAACCCTTAAATTGTGGTTGCGAACAAATGGAGTTATTATGACATTATCGTGTTGGTGTCTTATAATGAGTGACTAACAAGATAGGTGTCTCATAATGAGTGACTAACAAGATAATAAGGTCATAAAAATAGGACGCTTGGATATTTAAGGTCTAAATTATCATAGAACCCTTAAATTCTGGTTGCGAACAAATGGAGTTATTATGACATTATCGTGTTGGTGTCTCATAATGAGTGACCAACAAGATAATAAGGTCATAAAAATAGAACGCTTGGGTATTTAAGGTCCTAATTATCATAGGACCCTTAAATTGTGGTTGCGAAAATATGCACTTATGACATTTACTATTTAAGTCGTATTATTTCACTTTTATTAAAAAAATGATTCAACTATTATATAATTGAACTTCCATTCAATATTCAAAAGCATTGATAGTCTAGTCGTTTATGTGTGACCTTTTCAACTGATTTACCTGGGTTCAAATCCCTTTTTTGTCATTTTTGTTTTAAAAATTAAAGATTTTTGTATAACTGATCAGACTTTCAGCTGGGAACCGTGGTTGGGCCATATTTAATGAATTAATTATTTATTTGTTTGTCCCAAACAACATGGCCCAAAAACATGATCGTCGATCAATAGTTAAAGCAATTGTTATCTTTATTTTATTTACTCAGTACTTTTCAAACCTAGCTAACTCAAGTCTCAAACCATGACTGCTCATTCGTTGTACTCTTCAAACAACACAAATTCATTGCCAGGAAAAAAATATTGTGATCGTGGGTATCGAGTATATCATATATGATGGACTTGCATGGACTCGAGCAAACCCAGGAAGAAGATTCATCGGGTGTCCAGTATTTGTAAGTGCTCAATTTGCCCTAATTTTAAGTTTTTATCTTTTTTTCCCAATTGATTGTTTCTTTTGCAGGATAAACAAAGAGAGTGTAAATTTTTTATGTTTTTTGATGATGAGCTTCCAAACCAACATTACAAAGATCTGCTATACAAAATGCATTTGGAAATTAAGAAATTGAACCCTCGAATTCATGATGTTGAGATTTGAAACTCATAGAAGACTTAGCTATTTTCAAGAAAAAGCTGTAAGTTTATGATAAGTTGTTTTTAACTATGATAGCAATTGTGGTTCTCTTGTGTGTATTAGTTGCTATTTTGATAGTTTGATGAATGTATGTGACTGTTCTTTTTATGTCTTTTGGCTTCAAATTATGTGTTTCAATTTGACAATTAGTGGAGAAATTGGTTACAACAACATAAACTAAGATAAGGTTTGTGATTCTTTCAATGCGTATTCATTGTACATTCAGTTTATATTGTAAAGTAACTCACCCAAACTTTTAACTATGATAGCAATTGGGGTTGTCTTGTGTGTATTAGTTGCTATTTTGATAATTAGATGAATGTATGTGACTGTTCTTTTTATGTCTTTTGGCATTAAATTATGTGTTTCAATTTGACAATTAGTGCAGAAATTGGTTACAACCAAATGAACTAAGATAAGGTTTGCCATTCTTTCAATGCGTATTCATTGTACATTCAGTTTACATTGCAAAGTAACTCACCTAAACAATACAGAAAAGTAACTCACCCATAATTAATGATGTATTTGATGATGTTAGTTAATAATCTAATGATGCGAATTGAATACTACCCATTTTCCCATTACTTAATTTGGATAGAATTAATTACCATATTGAACTCTGCATTTTTTAGAAAACAAAAAATACTGTATTACGTACTATAGTAGACTGAACATAAACAAACAAAACAAATGGAATCCTTCCTTTTAAGGTTTTTAAAGTTTGGATCAGAAGAAAGTGTTCTCCATCATATCAAAATATAGAAAGGGAATAATGGTGACAGTTTTAAGCAACATCAAGTCAACAGCAAAGTGCAGACCAACATACAACCGCTAACAAGGAATCACCTCTTTGGGTGTTCTATTTTATGTAGTATTAGTTTTATAGTTTTATTAGAGGCTCCTTTCCTCTTATATGACTCTTGTAAGATTCGAAGGCACTTAATTAGTTTGAAATAACTGTCAAAAAGCACTTAATTAGCCTTTAATTTTATTTTGTAAATAGTCATGTTAGATATAGTAATATAAATAACATCAAAATCCACATAATCAAAGGAAAAATTGAAGCAATATAATCAACTGATCATAAGTAATAGAAATTATTACTAACATTTACATTAATTAACTGGGTAACATTTATTCAACATCTAAAAAATACCAACATAAATCTAGTTTTTTTTCTACTAATATTTACATTCACCGGGTAACATATCTAAATCGGTATGCAAAAACACCCAACTCATAGGCCCAAAAACATGACATGCATTCTGGTATCCTCATTTCAAACCCACTCCCTCAGATGTATGGAACATAACCTTTGTGGCGGGAGATAGGGCAACACGTTGCCAAGTCATCAAAAGGACGGCGGTTATGAAACCATAATTCATGCAATAAATGAAAAACCTTAGTTCTCACCGCAACCACCAAGTCCGGCACTGGTGGGAATGTTTTATTCAAAACTTGTAATTCGGCATGCTTTGCTTCTATTTGGTGAGAGGCAAACATGATCAAACAATAAACATAAACCGCCTCTATAATTTGGTTGTTCGCAGCTTCTTCTAAAAGTCAAAGCCCTAACTCGGTGTAAGATTTATCAAAATAATTTATCAAACCCATGCAAAAAATCGCATTAGGGTTTCCAAAAAATAACAACGTTCGATAATATGATCCATCTTAGGTTTTCTCCAAGGTACGAGATCCCACCTATCTAAGGATATCCTTTTACAAACCAAAGGATCGTCGGAAAGATTCAAAAAGCTTTGCAAACCAACTTGAGTATGAACAACTGATTGGATGAATCCTGACCAACTCGAGATAAAATTTCCACAAGCATATCTTGTGGAAGAGTTTCGAGTATGTTCGCTTGAGTTACTTCTTCCATTATTGTATTCTTTAAAAAATATAAAAGGATTTTTTTAAGTTTTTATGTTAAGTGTACTTGAGAGAAGACTGTATTTGAAAAAATACTCAACCTTTTGTCTGGCATCTTAACCTTTAAAGGAGATTTTTGGTGATACTGTATTTGAGAAAATGCGCTCGTTTTATTTTATTTAAGTATAAAATATTTGCCAATATTTCGAAATATTTGCCACTTAAGGTGAATAATTTTTGAAATCTCATATTTGCCCACTTAAGGTGAAATTTTTTTTAATGTCTAAAAGTAACATATTTATGTGAGTAAATATGTATTTTTTGTGACGACCCGGAAATTTCCGATCAAATTTAAACTTAATCTTTATATGATTTCGACACGACAAGCAAAGTCTGTGATGTTGAGTCTCAAAATTTGTGAACTATTTAAATAAGATCATTTGACCTTTGACTATTCTCGACGATTCACGAACAATTTGATGGTAAATAAATATGTAATTAAATAAATGTATATACATACATAAATGTAAGTATTAGAAATGATAAAATAATAACTCTTTAAAAATTAAATATGCAAAATATTATACAACATAAGTTATTACTAAAATAAATCTATATATAAATATATGTATGATTTCTATAATAATTATCATCATATGTATATTAGAATATATATATATATATATATATATATATATATATAAACTATAAATATTATATGTCAAAATTATGTTTATAATAACTAAATATAACATATCAAGAAAATGTATACATAATATTTATAAGAAAATTGTAATTAAAATACAAACACACATATTATAATGTAATTATATTAAAATGAATAAATAATACTCAACATATGTTATATATAGTACAATTATAATATATATACTATTATTATGTTAAGTATAATTACACATTCAAAATATGATTTTTATATTAATATTACTATTATTACCTTCATTATAAATATTAGTGTTAATATTAATATTAATATCTGTATCATTAATATTATTATTACTATTAATGTTATTATTATTATCAACAATATTAGTATAATTAGTATTATTGTTATTAACATTATTATACATTTATAGTAATTGTTATTATTATCATTGGTAGCATTATTAGTACTATTATACCATTATAAATTTGTATTATGTATAATATTAAGAGCATTATGATTATTGTTATAATATTAATTATATTAATTATAATTTAAAAATATATATATATATATATATATATATATATATATATATATATAAATATAAGATTTATACATATATATAAATAAATAAATACAAATAGAAATAAATACAAATATATACTAGAAAACAGTATTATTATTATTCATTATTATTATTACTATAATAATTAATATATCTATTAGTTATATAAATTAATAAACCGTATGAAATTTGTAACCTATATCTTTCATTAGTGTAATTGATTTTTGTCTATGTCCCTAAAGCTGGTTACAAGATCATCCAAATCCAATTAAAAATCAATTTCAGTACCAATCAATATTAAGTTGTTTATCTCTTCTTCTTTATCTCTTTCTGTTACGGAATCAGTCTCTTTCTTTATATCTTTCTGGTACGAAATTTGAGCAGCTATTATCATCTTATATAGGTATCGTACTGTAATTGATGAATTAAAATAAAAATTTTAGCAAAACAGAAACTGAAAACCCAGTTCATCCCTGTCGTGAATTATTTTTTTTCACAGCTCAATTTCAAACGTTTTCCAAAATCTATAAATGCAATTCGTTTAGGAATGATCATCTCTAACTATCTGTAAGTTTTCATGTTTTAAATTTTAGTACCGAGTTTCAATTTTGGAAGTCAAAGTTTTAATCAAAAAGTCAACTCTGTGTTCTTTGATCAAATTAAAGTTTTGAAGATTGTTTCTGTTGAAATTAGTGATTGAGAAAGATTTAAATGATCATTTGAAACACAATTCGTTTTATAATCATTGGCTAAAACGTCCTCCAATCCTTAATCAATTTTTATTTTTTTATTTTTTTCCCTCATTCAACGAACTGCAGAAGGAGGTTGTTTAATTTTTTTATTTTTTTTTCTTTTCTCGTTTGTTAATTTATTTATACATGTTTTAAATATTTCTGTATCTATTTTAATATCAAAACTGGTCTGGTAACTCGATTGGATGATTGCTGAATTAAAATTGGAAAATGTAAGAGGAAGAGGAAAGAACAGATAACTAAATACGTGTTATAATTAGATAAAGTGAGTTTACATCAGAAAAATACAACTGGTTCGATGGTTCAAGGTGTTGTCGGGTTATCGAGTGGTCAAGGGTTCGAGCCTTGCAGTCGCCAATTTTTTTTATGACTTTTTTAAAAGGTAGTCAACCATTATTTCTACTATTATTATTATTATTATTATTATTATTATTATTATTATTATTATTATTATTATTATTATTATTATTATTATTATTATTATTGTTATTATTATTATTATTATCATTATTGTCATTATTAAGATTGTTGATGTTATTATTATTAGTAATATAGTTATTAGTATCATTACCATTATTATTATTTTTACTAACATTAGAATATATTTAGTATTATTATTATTGATATTATCCCTAAGTATTAATATTAAGTGTTATTAGTTTTAATCTTACTATCATAATGAAATATAATATATCTAACATTAATATTAGTAGTATCATCACGATTGTATTAATTATTATCATTTTACTATCATTAAAAGTTTCATTACTATTATTATCAGTATTATCATTAAACGTTATTAGTATTGACATTACAAACATTATTATTATTAGTACTATCTTTATCATTAATATTAAAATTATTATTATTATTAGGATTACCATAACTTTTATCATAATTAGTATTATTTTTATCATTATTATTATTAGTACTATTAATATTAATATATCAAATGTAGATTTTCTATATAAAAATATATTTGTGACATAAAACCTAACCATATTAATACTTTTGTAATAAATGTTAATTATCTACATAAAGATAAATATATCTAATTAAGTTATTAATAAACACATGATATAAAATAACAAATAAAATCACTAATAATATAAATATCTGTTCGATTACCATTACGTGTATTAATATACATGATTGAATAATAGGATCGCGAAATCGAGACCAACCCTGCATTGTTCAACATAGTCATATGTATTTTTACTACAAAATACATTAGGTGAGTTTCATTTGCTCCCTTTTTCTCTTTATATTTTTGGGACTGAGAATACATGCGCAACTCTTATAAATGTTTTACAAAATAAGCACAAGTTCATGAAACTACATTCTACGATTGTTTTGTTATACTGGATATCTGTATTTATTATTATTATGCTTGGTAACCTAAGAATTAGTGAAAAACACTAATTGACACGAATCCTAAAGGTAGATCTACGGGCACCAACCACCCCCATTTTCGAATAGTGGTAATGCTTTAGTACATCGAAGGGTTCTTGTCATACATTTGAATAGTGGAATGTATGATGCCAGATATCTTAGACGCTCTATGTTAACGTCGGTTACTAGGCGACTCAACGTATGAATGATTTTTGCAGTTGTAATGATCCTGCGCATTTAATTAAATGAAATCTTGTGGCTTATTAAATATTATGATTATTATATAGAAATTAAACCTATGAACTCACCAACCTTTTGGTTGACACTTTAAAGCATGTTTATTCTCAGGTATTAAAGAAACCTTCCGCTGTGCATTTGCTCATGTTAGAGATGTTACTTGGAGTCATTCATGACATATTTCAAAAGACGTTGCATTCGAGTCGTTGAGTTCATCAAGATTATTATTAAGTCAATTATAGTTGGATATATTATGAGATGGTATGCATGTCGTCAACTTTCGATGTAATGAAATATTGTCTTTTCAAAAACGAATGCAATGTTTGTAAAAATGTATCATATAGAGGTCAAGTACCTCGCGATGTAATCAACTGTTATGAATCGGTTATAATCGATATGGACTTCGTCCGAATGGATTAGGACAGATCATCACAGTTGGTATTAGAGCGGTGGTCGTAGCGAACCAGGTCTTGCATTAGTGTGTCTAACTAGTAGTTGTTAGGATGCATTAATAAGTCTGGACTTCGGCCTAGTAGTTGTTAGGTTATATTAATAAGTCTGAACTTGAACCTGGTCTGCATGTTAAAAGTTTTGCTTTTCGTTCTTTGTAGAAAAATATCTACCTATCATTGTCAGTCTCGACACGTCTTATTGCAATTATTGCATAGATGATGTACAGAAAAATTTACATCTCATCACATTAAACTTTATCTGACACGTCTCCTTAATTTTCTTCGTAATTCACGGTATCTTCTGTATTATATATGGGTATTCTATGTAATTAGAATATCATCCGATATCCGAAAATCATTTCATATCAAAATCCTCTTACTGATCGTGAAAGATGGATCCTACACCTAGCTTGGATTCCTTTAGTTTCGGAAGCGATTTCGAGATGCGTATTGAAGTAGACTCCGAAGTCAATGAACCCGAAGTGTCTCCACCATTGAGCTATTTTTCTTTCTGGAGGAAATGGGGTTGGGTTCGAGACTTACTCACTTGATGGAGAAAAGAAGAAGTCGAACCCTACCGTGACCCAAATTTACCACCTAACATCGGAGGAAATGAT
Organism: Rutidosis leptorrhynchoides; assembly: GCF_046630445.1. NCBI lineage: Eukaryota > Viridiplantae > Streptophyta > Magnoliopsida > Asterales > Asteraceae > Rutidosis > Rutidosis leptorrhynchoides. Next base: position 274,272,680 of record NC_092333.1, on the reverse strand, counting down.
GTACTCACCGGTGAAACCATGCGCAACACTGTTTTCACCCTTCTTGCCAAAATATTCCGCCTCAAAGGTCACATTACTGCAATCTCAGAAAATATTCAACCTCTACTTCCGAATACTAATCAAAGGGGAATATTAGAAGAAGTTAGGGAATTTCGAGTTGATAATCAAGATCTATCGAATCAGATGAGTTGGTGGATAGAAATGATAGAGGGTAGGATAGAAACCCTGAAAAGAATGGTGCGTGATTTACAAGCATCAAAAGCACCATCAATATCAGCACCATCACCATCAGTAGTACCGACAGCATCAGCAGCACCAGCATCATAAACAGTACCACCATCAGCAACATCAACAATACCACCACCATCCAGCAATAGCAACATCCGCATCTCACACCTCAAATTCACAATCTGTCTCACGAACATCAACATCATATGCACCATAGATACCAAGGAGTACCAACAACAATAACCGATGAAGTATTGATCCATAACTTCATTAATATTCTGCAAAGAATAGGTGACTCCTAATAGTTAACAATGAAGTATCGATCCATAACTTCATTAATATTATGCGAAGAATATGTGGTTCCTAATAGTTTTAGAGATTACTTATTTTAGCTCAAATCGAAAATCATATGAGTTTAATATCATATTAACTCATTAAATCCATGATTATATCTGAAGAAAATATATATGTATACTTATTTTCATAAAGATTGTAATTAAAAATTCTTTCGTACAAACTGTTAATGATGAAAATATTTTAACGGGTAGGTAATACCCGAGGAATATTTAAGATTTCACATTAATAAATTAAGTACATTCTTCGAATCTGATTCAACGGTCATTTACAATCCTATTTACAACCACTGATATACGTATCCATTCACCACATAATGACTATTTTCATTCAATCTCATATTTGGGATTTTGACTTCTCAGAATCCAACAAGTGGCATAATGAAGAAAACATTTGACAAAATAAAATTTGTTAGAAACAAACAAATTAACTATGAGAAGAATTTTGTTAAGAATCCACGCTAACTGTTCCTAGCTAAATGATCCTAGCTAACTGGTTACATTTTATTTATCGCAATTTAATTATCGCAATTTATATTATCGCAATTTTATTTATCGTCATTTAATTTCTGTTATTTATTTTACGCACTTTAAATATTGGGACACGTATACAAAGTTTTGACATATCATATCGATGCATGTATATATATCATTTGGAATAACCATAGACACTCTATATGCTGTAATGTTCGAGTTCGCTATATAGGGTTGAGGTTGATTCTACAATAATATATATACTTTGAGTTGTGATCGAGTCTGAGACATGTACACGAATTCTGTAATTGTATATATGTATAATAATACTCTTGGTACATCCTAATATAATAAGTATACAATACGTTTTGATAAATCTTAAGACAATACGTACACAATACGTCTTAGTTAATTCTAAGACAATACATATACAATACGTCTCTGGGTTGATGCAAAGACAATACGTATACAATACGTGGTGGGGTAATTCTAAGATTATATATATATAAACCGATTATTAGACTATCAACATTGGACAATTAAAAATGAATTAAAATATTAATTATAACATATGAAACTAAACAATTCTTCATGTTTGCCACTTGATTTCATCTTAAACCTCAATTGTATCTTAACGATTACAATCTGCGTTCAAATCTTTCATGATTCTTGAAAACACCTCGATTGAGAGAATGAACCAACCGCATTTCATCTACGGAAGGAAAGATTTATGCATATAGATATGCACCTGAAAACTCTCGGAAACTGGGTAAATGTTTAACACATAGCTGTGTTAATTCCTTTAGCGTTACTATTACTGAAAATAACTTTGCAATCTCTTTCCAAATTAACAAATTTTGTCACAGCTCCAGTAAATCAACTTCGACTTTTCGTTCGAAACAACCTTATTATAATCTTGATTTATATGCGTGCTCTTTTATTGTTACCGGGGAACCTTTTATATTCCACCATATTACCATCAGCGTTTAATCATCTAAAAACACAATTCTCTTGAAACCACCTCGGATTGATAACCGACGATTCAGATATGGCTGCATTAAATGCAGAGGAAATAGTAAAATTATAGATGGTCTAAATGGCCAAGAGTTTGATAATAAAGAATGGAATGTTGGGAACGCTAGATAGAAAATTTGGTACTGAAAAAAAACAGATTGAACTAACCATGAAAGAGACCAAGGACAAATACAAGGACCAAACCCTATATTCAAAGAATCCAGGTAATTCTGGATTCGATGAAATCTTTAGAGAATATCTTGCTCCGAAGTCATGTTAAAATCTTGCGGAAATTTTTTTTCTTTATCAACCTTCGAACTTAGAAATTCCAAAATATCATCATAAATATCTTCGATATTTCCGAGGATATTTTCATAAATATTCTTGTCCGAAATTATCTACCTCTTCGTGTTTTCTGTATTCCATTATATTGGAAACTTCTGTAAAATCTAAGTATAAATTATGAATGAATTATGGAGAAGTGTTGGAAATTGAAGCATGGGTTAGTATAATATAATGATGCTTAGCCAACGTGATTATATTACACTAAGTTATGCTGAGTTTCTAATGGGACATGATGATTCACAGATCAAAACGTCATCATGTGCCATGTTACATAACTCTTTCTTTCTGCTTAACTTCTGAACATATCAAGAAAGTATATTCTTGATAGTTCTATTCTCAGTGATTCTAGTAATTTGACAAATCAAATCGTTCTATTATCTTTCTTTTCTACATAGTATATTATGATAATTCAAAACTTCATACCTGCGAATCCGAGACGTCTTAATCGCTTTACTTAAGGTCGAGAATAGAAAACAAGAGCATGGAGCTTCGAAATATAAGGAAAAATATGAAGCCCAATAACAGCACATCAATTACAAACCGTGTATATCGATGCGTATAGCAATATAAAGACACGGGAGAATTAAAAACATTATAACCCCAAGGTAATCATAGAAGTAACCAAATTCCTCTGGTGGTAAAAGAAAGAGAAGAATAACAGATACGACAGTCAGAAAAATATCAAGGATCAGAACTGGATTAAGCATTTTCAAAATTTTTTGAAAGTATGAAATGAGGCAGAGAGTATAGGATTGATGAAAATAATGGAACGTAAGAGATCTATTTATAATGAAATATCAAATGAAGTAATCGAGGCAGATTATCGCATTTAATTAAAGAGGATCCTAATTTCCTTAATTTACGAAGAATCATATCTTATATAGATTACGAAGATTTTCTTTAAATCCCTTGAATTCCGGAATTCAACAGTGACTACGTCAAAAGTTAAGACGAATCTTTATTTCTTCATTTCACCAATTTGTGATAACTTCACTCGTACGCTTCGAGTAATCGAATTATTTATCCATATTACTCAATAGTGATAAAACTCTATTTATCAACTCATATTCGTAATGGAAGCATTTCTATTGTTAGCCATGACCACCGTACTCAAATTTCGGGATGAAATTTCTTTAACGGGTAAGTACTGTGACGACCCGGAAATTTCCAATCAAATTTAAACTTAATCTTTATATGATTTCGACACGACAAGCAAAGTCTGTGATGTTGAGTCTCAAAATTTGTGAACTATTTAAATAAGACCATTTGACCTTTGACTATTCTCGACAATTCACGAACAATTTGATGGTAAATAAATATGTAATTAAATAAATGTATATATATACATAAATGTAAGTATTGGAAATGATAAAATAATAACTCTTTAAAAATTAAATATGCAAAATATTATACAACATAAGTTGTTACTGAAATAAATCTATATATAAATATATGTATGATTTCTATAATAATTATCATCATATGTATATTAGAATATATAAAAAAACTATAAATATTATATGTCGAAATTATGTTTATAATAACTAAATATAACATATCAAGCAAATGTATACATAATATTTATAAGACAATTGTAGTTAAAATACAAACACACATATTATAATGTAATTATATTAAAATGAATAAATAATACTCAACATATGTTATATATAGTACAATTATAATATATATACTATTATTATGTTAAGTATAATTACACATTCAAAATATGATTTTTATATTAATATTACTATATCACACCCCCAGTTAGGGCCTGGGCGAAATGTGACTTAATATCTAAATATACCAACATATTATAATAACGAGAACAATACTAAATGAGAAAATTAATTTTAATGAGTATGCAGCGGAAAATGAAATGTCGTTACAACGAAATAAAGTAAATATTAAAAGGCAATAGTAAAATATGCGATAATCTCTTGATCCTATGTCCAAGTAGCATCACATAAGCAGTAGATAAGTAAGCTTGAATCAAACAGCACCTGAGACAAAAAATGCTAAAGTGTCAACCAAAAAGGTTGAGTGAAGTTCATAGGTTTAACAAAAGTTTGACCGTTGTTTTAGACCACAAGATTTAGTTTGTAAAGTTGATCTCCCGCAGGATCTAAAGTTATGCCAAAGCGTGATATTTAGACTAAACGTTTAAGTTTGCCCCATGACAAGTTGTGTCTGTCCTTGTCGGTTTTAATTTCATTATCAAGTAATACAAAGACTGAGTCAAATGTATCGGGGACGTTACTCCCGATAGGCCTACCCCCAATAATTAAGCATGCAGCAGCAATTAAAAATATCATTGTAGGGACTTAGTCGGACATAGCTGAAAGGACCCGTTTATATACATTATAAACGATTCATAATAGTTGATTACATTGCGAGGTATTTGATCTCTATATGATACATTTTACAAACATTGCATTCGTTTTTAAAAGACAAACTTTCTTTACATCGAAAATTGACAGGCATGCATACCATTTTATAATATCCACTATCCAACTATAAATTAATTTAATAATAATCTTTGATGAACTCAATGACTCGAATGCAATGTTCTTCGAAATATGCTATGAAAGACTCCAAGTAATATCTTTAAAATGAGCAAATGCACAGCGGAAGATTTCTTTAACACCTGAGAATAAACATGCTTTAAAGTGTCAACCAAAAGGTTGGTGAGTTCATTAGTTTATCATAATCATTTATTTCCATCATTTTAATAGACCACAAGAATTTCATTTCCAGTTCTCATAAATATACGTCCCATGCATAGAGACAAAAATAATCATTCATATGATGAACACCTGGTAACCGACATTAACTAGATACATATAAGAATATCCCCTATCATTCCGGGATCCTCCTTCGGACATGATATAAATTTCGAAGTACTAAAGCATCCGGTACTTTGGATGGGGTTTGTTAGGCCCAATAGATCTATCTTTAGGATTCGCGTCAATTAGGGTGTCTGTTCCCTAATTCTTAGATTACCAGACTTTAATAAAAAGGGGCATATTCGATTTCGATAATTCAACCATAGAATGTAGTTTCAATTACTTGTGTCTATTTCGTCAAACATTTATAAAAGCGCATGTATTCTCAGTCCCAAAAATATAAATGGTAAAAAGGCAAATGAAACTCACCATACTGTATTTCGTAGTAAAAATACATATAACGTCATTGAACAAGTGCAAGGTTGGCCTCGGATTCACGAACCTAAATTAATTATATATATTTATGTGTTGGTCAATATTTATCTAACAAATTAGGTCAAGTCATAGTGTACCACAATCCTAATGCTCGAGACTAATATGCAAAAGTCAACAAAAGTAAATCTGACTCAAAATAATTTCCAAAAATCTATACATGATTAATATATAGTTTAAATATCGTCGTTTTATATTTTTAAATATTTTTAAAAGATTTATTAGAATAAATAATATAATTTATTTATTAATAAATAAAATTTTATATTAAATTTATATAATAAAATATACTTTTATATATATTAAGTAATAAAATTTATAGGGTTCATTTAATATCATAAAGATAATATGATAGGTATTATTAAAATAAGTTATTACACGTAGTAAAATATGTTTGTATCACATATTTATTTGATAAAATAATATCTATAATGATAGTAAGTAAAAGTTGTATTATTTTGTAATAATAATTATTATTATAAAAATATCAATATTTATAATTACTAAGATGACATTATGATAAAACGATAATTCTAATTATGATAACTTTAATATTTACGATAATTTTTAATATTATCTTTAAAATAATAATTCTATTTAAAATAATAATAATAATGATATTTTATAGTAACAATGACATTTCTATTAAAATGATAATTTTTGTTAAAATGATAGTTTTAATACTAACGATACTTTTAATAATAATAGTAATGATAAAAATAATAAGAACGATAATTTTATCTAAATCAATATCTTATAATATTTTAATTTCATCATGAAACTCTTACTCATTATTTCCTAATCGTTTCGTTTAATAACTTTTAATCGTCTTTTATATCTTGTTCATAATAATGATAATACTAGTAATCAAAATAATTAGGTGTTACAAATATTTGTTTTAATTACACTAATATTAATAATGATAGTTACTATAACATTATTAACGATAATACTAATAATTATAATTATCTTAATGATAATATAGTAATAATAATAATAACAATAACAATAACCATTTTTAAATAATGATATATATATTAATAATGATAATAATAATAATAAAATAATACTAATTATAGTAATAATAATAATAATTGGATAATAATAATAATACTAATTATAACTTTAACGATAATAACGATAGTAATAATAAAAAAAATAACAATTTTTAATGATAAATCCCTTTTATTGAAAAATATAATAATAATGATAATAATAAGATAAAACTAGAACAACGATAAAAACGACGATAATAATAATCATTTCTAATAAAAATATCAAAAATTCAATTGATTATAACTTCTAATCCGTTCATCAAAACCATTCGATATCTAAAGGAAAAGTTCTTTATTTTTCGCTAGCTTTCCAAGGACATGCATATCTTATATCTTATCTCAACCGCAAGTGTAACTAATTCAAGATTCAACCTAACCTGTCTAAGGGCAATATCAAAAGTACAAGCATGCATAATCCTAAATACTCGAGCACTAGTCAGGGATACACTATTAGTATGTAAAAGTTAAATTATGAGTACTCACGTATCAATATTGAGATTCAATATTGCAGGAAAGGTACGTAGACGCAACGAAAATGATAAACACTATATTGACCTCACCAGCATACCCATGAACCATACTCAATCACCTCCACAGCTATAACCCATAATTTTCTTAATCCTATCCTACTCGAAAAACAATTTCAAAATCACTCGGACAGCACTCTGTCGTAATATTTTATGTATACTAATAATATCTTGAAATAATACGGAGTAAATATATATATGTAAATCGATTGAGAGAGTTTAGAAAAAAATATTTTCAAGTTTCTATGAAATAATGAAACCTATTGAATTCTATTTATAATAGATTTTTGAATTATTAAAGTGAATTATTAAAGTATGAATTATTAAAGTGAATTATTAAAGTATGAATTATTAAAGTGAATTATTAAAGTATGAATTATTAAAGTGAATTATTAAACTATGAATTATTAAAGTGAATTATTAAAGTATGAATTATTAAACTGAATTATTAAAGTATGAATTATTAAAGTGAATTATTAAAGTTAAAGTAAAGTAAAAATAAAGTAAAGGCAAAGTTTAAGTATAGTAAAAGTATAAAACTATGTACGTATAATACGCGTATAAATATATATAATATTAATTTAAATCGTTATATATATTTAATAAAATAAAATATAAATATCGTTATCTTTATCATACTAGTTAAGTAATGAGTTGTCAAAAGTGGTTCTAGATATTTATAAAAGTTATATACGCTTTAATAATAAAGTTCTTTTTAAACTGAAAATGTTTTTGTACGTTTGAAACTAAATAGATCAATCGAGTCTTTATGAGATTCAATCTTCCACTATCCTTTGTCTAGTTCTCAATGATTGACAATTTGTTCTTATTAATAAATCACTTTACCATTTTCCGAATATTGTTAAAATGAAAAGATTTCTCAAATCAACGTGGGCCTTTCAACAGAGACTTGTAATCATAATTCAATATAACTGATAATTCAATCATTTGATCTTATCTTCTAATTCCATTGATAAACATTTTAAAACAGATACAATCATATAAAGTATTTAATCTAATATTTTGTTTACATTTCAAGTTATAATATATATACACATATACATATATAATAATATTTGTTTAATAGTTCGTGAATGGTTGGAACTTGGTCGAGGTTGAATGAATGTATGAACATAGTTTAAAATTCTAGAAATTTAACTTAACAATTATTGCTTATCGTGTCGGAAACATATAAAGATTAAAGTTTAAATTTGGTTGGAAATTTCTGGGTTGTCACAGTACCTACCCGTTAAAGAAATTTCGTCCCGAAATTTGAGTGGAAAGGTCGTGAATGATAATAAGGTATGTTTTCATGATGCATACAGGCTGAAAATTAGAGTTTTATCATCAGCGAATAATTTGGATAAACAATCCATTTATATGAAGAGTACGAATGAAGGTAACATAGAAGAGTGAAATGAGTAAGTGTAGATTCATCTTATCATTTGACGTAGATATGATTGATTCCCAAATTTCAAGGGATTTGAAGAAAATCTTCTTAATAAGATTTGACTCTCCGGTAATCAAGGGAATTAGGATCCGCTTTAAATGCGATCGTCCATTTTAATTGTTCTGTCGGAGATTTTCTTATAAATTCACCTCCTTCGTTTTCTTACAACTCACACCTTCTGTTTATGCATTTTATGCAAGTCCCTAGACATCTACCCATGTCCATTGCAGGTACAACAGTTTAAAGGCCACCATGATTGCTCGTTATTATCCTATCCATGTTTATATGTGGTTACAGGAACTGCAGGAACGAGATTTAGATGTTTGACTATGTTAGACTTAGTTAGACGTACGAGTGAAGCCTCACTAGTACGGCTGATAGGCTCATACGCACGGTTGATGCTGAGCTTAGTCACAATTACAACCTAAATGAGAAGACACGAGTGAGTGATCACCCATACGGCTGATAAAGCCAACTCATACGTGTGACAAATGAATTGTATGGGTGAGTCAACAGCAGGGGTATATAAAGTCTTATTTTCTTCATTTTAGGTTAAGCCTCTCATTTGTTACACACACTCAGATCTAGTGAGCTCCTCCGATTCTCTCTCAGTCCAAATCACCCAGGTGGTGAATAATAACTCTAGGTGTTGATCTAATCACACTTGATTTAGTTGTGGTTTGACCAAATTAATCGAAAAAAAACTTAACCTATTCACTAGAGGGTTTGATTCACTTATTCCGCCATTGTGTGAGTTAAATCTGTTGATTTCTAAGTTCCTAGTCATGTTTCATCACCTTCTATTCTTTCCCCCTCAACTCATATTTTAAAGTATTCATCAATATGCTCCATCCAGTTCTGATTCTCGATATACTTCTAACTTTCATATCGGTCATTCTTCTTTTTCATCTACCGCCAGAAGAATCTATTTACTTCTACTATACTTTTGGGTTTATAGTGTTTCTAGTTCTCCCGTGTCTTTATATTGCTATATGCATCGATATATGGTTTATAATTTCTGGTTTGTCGTTGGCCTTTATATGTTCCCTTATATTTCAAAGTCTCTGCTTATATCTTCTATAATCATTATCATTCACAGTTAATACTCTCTTTTATTTGCTGCAATTTATACCCCAATTTCTATTTCGGAGTTTTGTCCTTTCATTTCTTCTTCTTGCAATTAAGCACCGCTTATAATGGTCCAGAATTCACAGATATGAATTTCGGAATGAACATTGTTAATGTTCTAGGAAGGAAATTGTGATGGCACGATCTTGACTTGTCAAATTACTAGAATACCTTGGAAAAGGCTGAATCATCAAGAAATATTTTCTTAATTTTTTTAGAGGTTAAATAGAATACAAGAGTCGTATAACATGGCACATGATGATGTTATGATCTGTGAATCATCACGTTCCATTTAGAAACTCAGCATGACTTACTGTAATATAATCACATTGATCAAGTGTCATTATATTATACTAATTCATGCTTCAGTTACCAACACTACTTCAAAATATTCCTATTTTAAACTTGAATGTTTTAGAATTTAGAAACTAAAATAGTTTCTTTTATGATGTAATACAGATAGCGCGAAGAGGTAAATGATTTCAAAAAATAAAAATTAAGAAAATATCTTCAGAAATATGGAGGATATTTATAATGAAAGATATGATGATATTTTAGAATTTCTAATATCAGAGGATGATGAAGAATATTGTCCGCAGGGGTTTAGAGTCAGGAGAAAGGTATTCGTTAATGACTTCAGCAGGTACTGAATCATTTGGATCCTTTGAAGTCAGGTTCAGTCTTTGTAATTTGTCCACAGCCTCCTTCCTACTTTGCTCAATCCGTTTTCCAGTTCCAAAACTTCTCTTTTTCTGCGCTTTGCCAGCACACTTCATCATTATTATCCAGCTTTTACCGTTTAAAGTCGTTTATAGTTTTTGCTGCTTCATCGGCATTTTTTCCATTTCCGGAGAACCAATTCGTAGTTCGGAGTGTTTTTCAGAAACTTCACATTCAAATTAAGTCCAGAAGATAGACGTTATATATACACATATAACTGTTGGCGTAGACATGCTGCGAGATTTCAAAATACTGATTGCTAATTCCCAATGATTCGTATGGAAATTCTCATTACAAGATGCGAATGAGTAAATGATGGGGTTTCAATGAATAATTATAATGACTTTTTGGAGAGGCTAAAGTCAAAGGGTAATGAAGTTGTTGGTACATCTGCTAATAATGTGGTGGAATGTAAAAGGTTCCCTGGTAACGATGGTGTATATCTCAAGGTTATAATAAGGTTAGTCTGACTGAAAAGTCGAAGTTGACTTGCTGGAGCTGTGACAAAATTGGCTACTTTGAATAGGAGTCACAAAGTTATTTTTGCTAATAAATGCCAAAGAATCTGACGCGGATACGTTGTTTAAACTTTTACATTGGTTTCAAGAGTTTTTCGAGTACATAACTGTGGGTAACATATGGTTGGATCATCAGCTCGATTGCTCATCATTCGAAGTGTCTTCAGAAATTTTCGTAGGGTTTGAACACAGATTGTAATCGTTAACATACATTTGATGTTCTAACACAGTTTTGAAGTCAAAATATAGCTTGTGAAAGATGTAAGGATCTAAGAGTGATGATTTTGGTCATATCTCAAGTTGAATTTTGAGATTTCAAAATCAGAATATGTAATTCAATTTTGAATGAGTATGGTTGTTTTGATTTCTATAAAAGAATGTATATTGTTGTGAAAGTAGGGAGTATAATGGATGATTTGCTGAATCAGATTCGAAGAATGTAACATATTAATTGTGAATTTATATATCTCTCGGGTATTACCTACCCGTTAAAAAAAATTTCACAATTAATATTTTGTACAAAAGAATTTTATTACAGTCTTTATGAAAATATATATATGTATATTTTCTTCAGATGTAACATAGATTTAATGAGTTAATGTTAAATTAAACTCATTTGATTTACGGTTGAAACTAGAATTGAATAATCCCTAAAGGCTTTAAAAAGTACATAACTTTTACGCAGTATTTCTTTAATGACATTGAAATTATGAATCAATACTTCGTTATTTGTTGATGTATGATGTTCGGTTCGTGGAATTCTTGTGAATTTCGCAAAGTACGAATGATGTTATCTGAAAAGTTTCGGGTACATCGATGATGAAAGTGTAAAATCAAATACATACTTGATTTATTATGAATTGGAATTTGTTGAATTGCGACAGAGATTGTAGTTAACGCTGGTTAAGTTGCGGTCGAAGGACGTACATTATTGCATATTTGTAATATGAATTAACCGAGTAGTTAAGATTCACACACAATAGCTTAGCACGGAAAGATTTATTTAAAAAAAAATATATATATATATATATATATATATATATATATATATATATATATATATATATATATATATATATATATATATATATATATATAATATACATATAATTTCTTCAAAGGGAATGAGTTAATTCTTCATAACTCATTGATACAATATACACGTTATTGATTCTTAATGATGTCTACAGTGATTCTTGAACTGACGGAGTTTGTGATGTTATCGGTGTTGTTGATTCAGATGTTGACTGTACTGACGATGCTGGTAACGCTGACGGTACTGTTGATGCTGTTGGTAAAGCAAGTTTAGCTTGTTAATCACACACCATTTTTGTCAGGGTTTCTACTCTTCCTTCTATCATTTTGGTTCGCTTAACTGATTTATGGTTAGGGCTAGATTAGATAATCTCTAAGACTTTAGAGATTACATAATCGCCGCGGAATGTTTCTCCAATGAAGTTATGAATTAATACTTCGTCAGTTATTGTTGTTGGTACTCCTTGGTATCTATGGTGCGTATGACGTTGATGCTCGTGGAACAGATTGTGAAGTTGAGGTTTACGACGCGGTTGTGGTTGGAGGTGGTAATGGTACTGTTGACGTTGATGATGGTGGTACTGGTTATGCTGCTGATGCTGCTGCTGGTGTTTGTAATCTCTGCACCATATTCTCCAAAGCCACTACCCGAGAGCGAAGCTCGTTGACTTCTTCTATTACCCCGGGGTGATTGTCCGTTCGGACGAGCGGATAAATAAAATCTAAAATTTGATGTAATATATAATCGTGACGAGATACTCTGGAAATGAGCGAGAAAATGGTGTTTCGAACAGGTTCGTCTGTAAGTGCTTCAGGTTCTTCGTCAAGAGGGCAATGTGGTGGATGGAAGGGATCACCTTCTTCTTGTCTCGAATGATTGAGGAGGCTACGAACCCATCCCCAATTCATCCAGAATAGGTAATGACTGATTGGTTGATCTATTCCGGTCACACTGCTTTCGGAGCTTGAATGGGATTCTATTTCGGAATCTTAGTGTCTTGAACTGATGACGAATTCCATTTCGTACGATTGGATAAAGGATTTTTTTTCTTTTCGATATGAAATGATTTTGGCTAACAGATGGTATTCTAATTACATATATATATATATATATATATATATATATATATATATATATATATATATATATATATATATATATATATATATATATATATATATATATATATATATATATATATATATATATATATATATATATATATATATATATATATATATATATAGATCAAAAGATTTCGTAGATTACGGAGGACTTTGCGGGATATGTCAGGCAAAGTTTAAAGTAACAGATACGATAAGATATGATTTAGCAGATATGCTAAGATATGAATTTTTGTCTATACACTATTCATGCAATCAATGCAGCAAGACATGTCTTAGACTAAAAATGATAAGCAGGTAATTTCCTGAGGATGATAAGTAGTTAATTTTCGACACAAAATGATAAGCAAAACTTTTGACATGCAGAAACGGTCGAAGTCCAGACTCACTAATGCATCTTATCGACATATCAGTTAGACACACTAATGCAGACCTGGTTCGCTAAGGCCATTGCTCTGATTCCAACTGAAAGGACCCGTTCATATACATTATAAATGATTCACAATAGTTGATTACATTGCGAGGTATTTGACCTCTATATGATACATTTTACAAACATTGCATTGGTTTTTAAAAGACAAACTTTCTTTACATCGAAAATTGACAGGCATGCATACCATTTCATAATATCCACTATCCAACTATAAATTAATTTAATAATAATCTTTGATGAAATCAATGACTCGAATGCAACGTTCTTCGAAATATGCTATGAAAGACTCCAAGTAATATCTTTAAAATGAGCAAATGCACAGCGGAAGATTTCTTTAACACCTGAGAATAAACATGCTTTAAAGTGTCAACCAAAAGGTTGGTGTGTTCATTAGTTTATCATAATCAGTAAATTTCCATCATTTTAATAGACCACAAGAATTTCATTTCTAGTTCTCATAAATATACGTCCCATGCATAAAGACAAAAATAATCATTCATATGGTGAACACCTGGTAACCGACATTAACTAGATACATATAAGAATATCCCCTATCATTCCGGGATCCTCCTTCGGACATGATATAAATTTCGAAGTACTAAAGCATCCGGTACTTTGGATGGGGTTTGTTAGGCCCAATAGATCTATCTTTAGGATTCGCGTCAATTAGGGTGTCTGTTCCCTAATTTTTAGATTACCAGACTTTAATAAAAAGGGGCATATTTGATTTCGATAATTCAACCATAGAATGTAGTTTCAATTACTTGTGTCTATTTCGTCAAACATTTATAAAAGCGCATGTATTCTCAGTTCCAAAAATATAAAGGGTAAAAAGGCAAATGAAACTCACCATACTGTATTTCGTAGTAAAAATACATATAACGTCATTGAACAAGTGCAAGGTTGGCCTCAGATTCACGAACCTAAATTAATTATATATATTTATGTGTTGGTCAATATTTGTCTAACAAATTAGGTCAAGTCATAGTGTACCACAATCCTAATGCTCGAGACTAATATGCAAAAGTCAACAAAAGTAAATTTGACTCAAAATAATTTCCAAAAATCTATACATGATTAATATATAGTTTAAATATCGTCGTTTTATATTTTTAAATATTTTTAAAAGTTTTATTAGAGTAAATAATATAATTTATTTATTAATAAATAAAATTTTATATTAAATTTATATAATAAAATATACTTTTATATATATTAAGTAATAAAATTTATAGGGTTCATTTAATATCATAAAGATAATATGATAGGTATTATTAAAGTAAGTTATTACACGTAGTAAAATATGTTTGTATCACATATTTATTTGATAAAATAATATCTATAATGATAGTAAGTAAAAGTTGTATTATTTTGTAATAATAATTATTATTATAAAAATATTAATATTTATAATTACTAAGATGACATTATGATAAAACGATAATTCTAATTATGATAACTTTAATATTTACGATAATTTTTAATATTATCTTTAAAATAATAATTCTATTTAAAATAATAATAATAATAATGATATTTTATAGTAACAATGACATTTCTATTAAAATGATAATTTTTGTTAAAATGATAGTTTTAATACTAACGATACTTTTAATAATAATACTAATGATAAAAATAATAAGAACGATAATTTTATCTAAATCAATATCTTATAATAGTTTAATTTCATCATGATACTCTTACTCATTATTTCCTAATCGTTTCGTTTAATAACTTTTAATCGTCTTTTTTATCTTGTTCATAATAATGATAATAATAATAATAGTAATCAAATTAATTAGGTGTTACAAATATTTGTTTTAATTACACTAATATTAATAATGATAGTTACTATAACATTATTAACGATAATACTAATAATTATCTTAATGATAATATAGTAATAATAATAATAACAATAACAATAACCATTTTAAAATAATGATATATATATTAATAATGATAATAATAATAATAATAATAATAATAATAATAATAATAATAATACTAATTATAATAATAATAATAATAATTGGATAATAATAATAATACAAATTATAACTTTAACGATAATAACGATAGTAATAATAAAAAAATAACAATTTTTAATGATAAGTCCCTTTTATTGAAAAAGATAATAATAATGATAATAATAAGGTAAAACTAGAACGACGATAAAAACGATGATAATAATAATCATTTTTAATAAAAATATCAAAAATTCAATTGATTATAACTTCTAATCCTTTCATCAAAACCATTCGATATCTAAAGGAAAAGTTCTTAATTTTTCGCTAGCTTTCCAAGGACATGCATTTCTTATACCTTATCTCAACCGCAAGTGTAACTAATTCAAGATTCAACCTAACCTGTCTAAGGGCAATATCAAAAGTACAAGCATGCATAATCCTAAATACACGAGCACTAGTCAGGGATACACTATTAGTATGTAAAAGTTAAATTATGAGTACTCACGTATCAATATTGAGATTCAATATTGCAGAAAAGGTACGTAAACGCAACGGAAATGATAAACACTATATTGACCTCACGAGCATACCCATGAACCATACTCAATCACCTCCATAGCTATAACCGATAATTTTCTTAATCCTATCCTACTCGAAAAACAATTTCGAAATCACTCGGACAGCACTCCGTCGTAATATTTTATGTATACTAATAATATCTTGAAATAATACGGAGTAAATATATATATGTAAATCGATTGAGAGAGTTTAGAGAAAAATATTTTCAAGTTTCTATAAAATAATGAAACCTATTGAATTCTATTTATAATAGATTTTTGAATTATTAAAGTGAATTATTAAAGTATGAATTATTAAAGTGAATTATTAAATTATGAATTATTAAAGTGAATTATTAAAGTATGAATTATTAAAGTAAATTATTAAAGTATGAATTATTAAAGTGAATTATTAAAGTATGAATTATTAAAGTGAATTATTAAAGTTAAAGTAAAGTAAAAATAAAGTAAAGGTAAAATTTAAGTATAGTAAAAGTATAAAACTATATACGTATAATACGCATATAAATATATATAATATTAATTTAAATTTTTATATATATTTAATAAAATAAAATATAAATATCGTTATCTTTATCATACTAGTTAATTAATGAGTTGTCAAAAGTGGTTCTAGATATTTATAAAAGTTATATACGTTTTAATAATAAAGTTCTTTTTAAACTGAAAACGTTTTTGTACGTTTGAAACTAAATAGATCAGTCGAGTCTTTATGAGATTCAATCTTCCACTATCCTTTGTCTAGTTCTTAATGATTGATAATTTGTTCTTATTTATAAATCACTTTACCATTTTCCGAATATTGTTAAAATGGAAAGATTTCTCAAATCAACGTGGGCCTTTCAACAGAGACTTGTAATCATAATTCAATATAACTGATAATTCTATCATTTGATCTTATCTTCTAATTCCATTGATAAACATTTTGAAACAGATACAATCATATAAAGTATTTAATCTAATATTTTGTTTACATTTCAAGTTATAATATATATACACATATACATATATAATCATATTCGTTTAATGGTTCGTGAATGGTTGGAACTTGGTCGAGGTTGAATGAATGTATTAACATAGTTTAAAATTCTTGAAATTTAACTTAACAAATATTGCTTATCGTGTCGGAAACATATAAAGATTAAAGTTTAAATTTGGTTGGAAATTTCCGGGTTGCCACAATAGCCAGGTATAGAATAGTTTAACAGTTTGGTACTTGTGTCTAAACTGTAAAAAGTAAAAACAGCATGTGTCTCACCCCAAGTAAAGTAAGTAAGTTTGCTAGCAGTAAAGAGGGGCTATGAATTCACCTTAGTAAGTAGAGAGAGAATTATTCCTCAGAATAGAGAGTTGAACGAGTGAGCAGGAAAGTCAACCTATGACATTTAAGAGTAGTTAAGTGTTTTGCCCATGTTTGAGTTTAAGTACGTGTTTATGTATAGTTTGTGTCACTATGTTCCTATTCCTAGTAAGTTTCTATACTTAGAAAGTTTCTACTTAGAGAGTGTTTTCCATTTTAGGATACTAGTCGTTTTAGATCAGCTTCCAATCACCCCTTTCCCTTCAAATGGCCATTTGAGATATAGGGGCTTGAGCCATAGGACCCTTTAAATCGAAAGTCCAAACCCTCTGCCTAGAGTCTCGTAGAACCATTCGTCAAGAAAGTTCGAAGATCTATACATCTCTAATACATATCCCAAAATGTTCTTAAGTGTTATAATATAAGTAGTAGGTTATAGGTACTAGTAATAGTAATAGTGTATACATGTTAATTAATAGTATAAGTAGTATTAGGGTTTCATTAATTAGAGTTAGTTATTTAAAGTAGTATTTAATAACTAGGGTTTAGTAATTAATGTCCTAGGGTTTCATAAATTAGGGTTTAGTAAATTAGGGTTTTATTTAATGTAATAATGATTAGGTAATGATTAGGGTTTACTAATTAAAGTGGTATTAAATAATTAGGGTTAGGTTTAATGAATTAGGGTTTAATAATTAATTAGGTTTTAATAAAACTAGGGTTTTAATTAAAGTAGTATAAGTTAAATTAGGATTTAGGGTTTTAGTATGTATACATATATAATGTCGTGTATATGTATATATGTATATAAATATTTATTTTTTACAAGTATATATGTATATGTGTCGATATAAATGTATATGTACATATAGTTATTTTATTTCCTTAATTAACCACTAACAAATCTCTTAATTGTATCTAGAGTTTTAAAGATCAAAGTTTCTTCCCCTTTTTTTTATCCTAGTCGACATGTATGTGTGTATGTATAGATTTATATTTTTTTTACATGTATAGATCTAGGTTTGTTCTTATGTTTATGTGTTTATGATTTTATGTGAATATAGATTAAAACAAAGATTAAAGAATTAAAAAAATATATTAGGGTTTTATGTTATACCTTTGAAGATTCGAAGATGACTAACGAAGAAAGGAAGAACTTGATGATGATGGAAGATCAAAGCCTTGAATATCTTGAAGAACACCTTGAAGATTCTTGAAGAACACGAAGAACGCGAAGAACACTTGAAGACTTCTTGGAAACCCTCAAGGATTTCGATGGTGGTGGTGGTGAATTTCGGTTTTTGACCAAAAATAGGAGAGGGAGAGAGAGAGAGATTCGAGTGAGGGATTTGTTTATGATTTGGTACATGGAATGGTTTAACTTAGGGGTCTATTTATAGGGAGGAATGGAGCATTCTAGAATTAGGTTTTAATAAGGAATTACTTAGGGAACAAGTAGGCTTGAAGAAGGGGTTATGTGTGATGACCCGGGAATTTCCGACCAAATTTAAACCTGAATCTTGTTTGATTTTGATACGATAAGCAAAGTATGTAATGATTGAGTCTTAAAACTTTGAACTATTTCATACATTCAACTAACCCTCGACTATTTCCGACGATTCACGAACAATTGTGTGTAATTAAATATGTAAATATAAATGAAAATATACATATAATACTAAATAGAAATAATACAATATAATTTAAACATTTAAAATTAAATATGTAAAATAATATGTAAAATAATAAAATGGTGATTTAAAATAAATCTATATGTAAATCTATATGATTCTCATACATAGTTAATGTTATATGTATATTGTAATATATATAAATATTAAATGTTATATATATGTTATTATATATTAGTCATAATTAATATTATGTAATATTAAGTTTGATTATGGGTTAAAAATATAATTAAATATAATTGTTATAGTTACTTTTAATATTTTATTAATATCAGTATCAGTATTATTAATCCTATTAATATTATTATTATTATTGATATAATACCATTTAATCATTTGGATCGAAAATGTAGAATAATATACCAAATAAATGAGATGTCATTAGAATAAATATATAAAATGATATAGCATTATTATTATTAACATTATTATTATTATTAGTATTATTATTATTATTATTATTATTATTATTATTATTATTATTATTAATATTAATATTATTATAATTAGTATTATTATTATTACTGATAATATTACAGTTATAAACTTAAAAGTTATTGTTATCAATATTTTAATCACTTATATCCTTATCAATATTATTATTGTATTATTAGTATTTTTTTATTACTATTATTATTAATGTTAATGGAATTATATTTATTAATATATTTAATAATGAATAATATTAAATAAATACAATTTGTGAAAACAGAATCTGTATAAAAAAATATTAGTCACTATCTGTTATTTTTTATTTACTTCTTCCCTTTCTCGTGAATTATGCTGCCCTTTCTGTCTGAGTTGTTAAGATGTCGACTTCCAAATCAGATCCATCCAAAATTAGTTATCAATCTGTATCATCTTTTATTTATCTTATTTTAATTTTTTCTTCCTTTCCTGTTCTAAATTGAAGACTGTCGATCCATATCTCCAGTATATAAATTGATTTCTCTCAGGTTTGTTAACAATCATTAACTGCTTTGTAAGAAGTATAAAATTTTTTTATATAAAAAAAAAGAAACCCGTCAACTGTTCTTGTTCATTTTTTTTTTGCCAAAACTTGAGATCGAATTCAATTGCAAAATCCATAAATACCATCTTGTTAGGAATGTATTGAGTGATCTTTCTGAAAATTTTTGTTTTCCAGTTCATCAAATTGAGCTTTAATTTTCAAGTCAAAGTTTATGAACTTAAAAGTCAAATCTGTGTTCTTGATCAAAATTCGAATTCATTCTTACGTACTAAGTTAAATTGATACCTTGGAAAGTTTCTAATGATGATTTTGAACTCGTTTCATGTTATAAGCATGGCCTAATTCATTCTTGAAATCGAAGTTCATATATATTTTTTTAAAAATAACAGCGACGGCAGCAGTTGGTTTTGGAACAGATTTTATTTATTTTTCAAGTGTTATTAAATTTAAATAATGATTACAAATATTAACACTTTGTTAAGGAATACAAAAACAAATTCGTTATTGTAATTGGGATCATCCCTGTCGACTGGATTTAGGAAGAAGAAGGAAGAAATAACAGAAAACATTATCTGGTTAAATAAATTTTCGTGGGGTTTTTAAATCAGAAAACGGGCACAGCCCAAATGGTTAGGCGAGTGATGGGTATTCGAGAGGTCGGGGGTGGAGTCTGGTTCGCGACGTTTTTTTTTAAAGCTTCTTCTAAGGTAGTCTTTATTATTATTATTATTATTATTATTATTATTATTATTATTATTATTATTATTATTATTATTATTATTATTATTATTATTATTATTATTATTAATATTATCATTTTTATTATTCTTATTCTTATGATTATTATTGTTATGTTTATTATTAGTAATTGTTATTATTACAAGTATTATTATTATTGTTATTAGTGTTATTACTATGGTTATTGATATTGTTATTATTATTCTCACTAATATTAGTATAAATATCATTTTCGTAATTATTAGTTTTACTATTATTATTATTAACATAAGTATCAATTTTAACAATATCGTTATTATTATTAGTATTATCAATATTAAGAAAGTTATTATTTTTAGTAAATCATTATTATCAAAACTATCATTTTCATTACAAATAAATATTTTGTACCTAAAATATACTTAATACATATATTATAACTATATTAATAGTTTATATACCACATATCAAACATAAAAACACTGTTTATATAAATACTTATATATAACAAATTAAGGATATTTTTATATAATACTAACCATATATATATATATATAGGCATATTAATATAACTAAATATATAGATATTAAACATTTTGAATATATATACACAAACTAAATAAGTATAATATATAATTTAAGTTATAACATATAAACTTGTTCGAATACGATTATACATTTTAATATATATATACAAATGATATAGGTTCGTGAATCCGAGGCCAACCCTGCATTGTTCAATATAGTCATATGTATTATTACAACAAAATACATTAGGTGTGTTTCATTACTCCCTTTTTAAATGCTTTTGCAATATATATTTTTGGGACTGAGAATATATGCGCTGCTTTTATAAATGTTTTACGAAATAGACACAAGTAATTGAAACTACATTATATGGGTGAATGATCGAAGCCGAATATGCCCCTTTTGCTTGGTAACCTAAGAATTAGTAAACCGATCTACTTATTTACGCAAATCCTAAAGATAGATCTATTGGGCCTAACGAACCTCATCCAAAGTATCGGATGTTTTAGTACTTCGATGTTGTTTTATATCATATCCGAAGGATTTCCAGGAATGATAGGGAATATTCTTATATGCATCTTGTTAATTTCGGTTACCAGGTGTTCAATCCATATAAATGATATTTTTGTCTCTATGCATGGGACGTATGTTTATGAGAAATGAAAATATGAAATCTTGTGGTCTATTAAAAAAAATTATGAAATGAATATTTATGATAAACTAATGAACTCACCAACCTTTTGGTTGACACTTTAAAGCATGTTTATTCTCAGGTATGAAAGAAGTCTTCCGCTGTGCATTTGCTCATTCTAGAGATATTATTTGGAGTCATTCATGACATATTTTAAAAGACGTTGCATTCGAGTCGTTGAATTCATCAAGATTATTATTAAGTCAATTATAGTTAGATATATTATGAAATAGTATGCATGCTATCAACTTTCGATGTAAAGCAAGTTTGTCTTTTAAAAATGAATGCAATGTTTGTAAAATGTATCATATAGAGGTCAAGTACCTCGCGATGTAATCAACTACTGTGAATCATTTGTAATCGATATGGACTTCGTCCAGATGGATTAGGACGGATCTCTACAGTTGGTATCAGAGCGGTGGTCTTAGCGAACCAGGTCTGCATTAGTGTGTCTAACTGATAAGTCGATAGGATGCATTAGTGAGTCTAGACTTCGACCGTGTCTGCATGTCAAAAGTTTTGCTTATCATTTCGTGTCGAAAATTATTTGCTTATCATCCTTAAAGTCTAGACACGTCTTACTGCCTCTATTGCATAGACAGTGTACAGATAAATTCATATCTTAACGTATCTATTATTGTTACCTTTGTCTGACAGCTTTCGTAGATTCCTCCGTAACTTATGAGATTTTAGTATTATATATGCATATGTAAATTATGTATTGCAGGGTACTAATCTACATCCTATAATCTATTTCTTATCGAAAATCCTTCATCTGATCGTACGGAATGAAACCTTCAACCAGTTCGAGTCCCTCGAATTCTAATAACTATTGCAATAGTTAATCCGACGGCTATTCCGACAAGGACGTTCACCTAAGCTCTGAAAGCAGCGTCACCAGAATGATTCAACCAATCATCTATCCCCAATTCATATGATGAGTTCGTAGTTGACTTAATCAATGGAGACGCGAAGAAGGCGATCCTTTTCACCAACCGAATTCACCTCTTAACAATGAACCTGAAACGTTTACCGACGAACCTGTTCGAGACACCATTTTCTCTATCATTTCCAGAGTATCTCTTCACGATCATATACTATCTCAAATTCTAAACCTTATTCATTCGCTCGTTCTGACCGACAATCATTCCGGAATAATGGAAGAAGTCAACAAGCTTCGCGCTCGATTAATCAATTTAGAGAATATGGTGCAAAATTTACCAGCTTCAGCAACATCACCAGCACCAACATCAATACCCGTACTGTAGTGACCCGAACTTTTCCATGTTTATATATATTAATTGAGATTGATATTTACATGATTAAATGTTTCCAACATGTTAAGCAATCAAACTTGTTAAGACTTGATTAATTGAAATATGTTTCATATAGACAATTGACCACCCAAGTTGACCGGTGATTCACGAACGTTAAAACTTGTAAAAACTATATGATGACATAGATATGGATATATATATAGTTAACATGATACTATGATAAGTAAACATATCATTAAGTATATTAACAATGAACTACATATGTAAAAACAAGACTACTAACTTAATGATTTTTAAACGCGACATATATGTAACGATTATCATTGTAAAGACATTTAATGTATATATATCATATTAAGAGATATTCATACATGATAATATCATGATAATATAATAATTTAAAATCTCATTTGATATTATAAACATTGGGTTAACAACATTTAACAAGATCGTTAACCTAAAGGTTTCAAAACAACACTTACATGTAACGACTAACGATGACTTAACGACTCAGTTAAAATGTATATACATGTAGTGTTTTAATATGTATTTATACACTTTTGAAAGACTTCAATACACTTATTAAAATACTTCTACTTAACAAAAATGCTTACAATTACATCCTCGTTCAGTTTCATCAACAATTCTACTCGTATGCACCCGTATTTGTACTCGTACAATACACAGCTTTTAGATGTATGTACTATTGGTATATACACTCCAATGATCAGCTCTTAGCAGCCCATGTGAGTCACCTAACACATGTGGGAACCATCATTTGGCAACTAGCATGAAATATCTCATAAAATTACAAAAATATGAGTAATCATTCATGACTTATTTACATGAAAACAAAATTACATATCCTTTATATCTAATCCATACACCAACGACCAAAAACACCTACAAACACTTTCATTCTTCAATTTTCTTCATCTAATTGATCTCTCTCAAGTTCTATCTTCAAATTCTAAGTGTTCTTCATAAATTCCAAAAGTTCTAGTTTCATAAAATCAAGAATACTTTCAAATTTGCTAGCTCACTTCCAATCTTGTAAGGTGATCATCCAACCTCAAGAAATCTTTGTTTCTTACAGTAGGTTATCATTCTAATACAAGGTAATAATCATATTCAAACTTTGGTTCAATTTCTATAACTATAACAATCTTATTTCAAGTGATGATCTTACTTGAACTTGTTTTCGTATCATGATTCTGCTTCATGAACTTCGAGCCATCCAAGGATCCATTGAAGCTAGATCCACTTTTCTCTTTTCCAGTAGGTTTATCCAAGGAACTTAAGGTAGTAATGATGTTCATAACATCATTTTATTCATACATATAAAGCTATCTTATTCGAAGGTTTAAACTTGTAATCACTAGAACATAGTTTAGTTAATTCTAAACTTGTTCGCAAATAAAAGTTAATCCTTCTAACTTGACTTTTAAAATCAACTAAACACATGTTCTATATCTATATGATATGCTAACTTAATGATTTAAAACCTGGAAACACGAAAAGCACCGTAGAACCGGATTTACGTCGTCGTAGTAACACCGCGGGCTGTTTTGGGTTAGTTAATTAAAAACTATGATAAAATTTGATTTAAAAGTTGTTATTCTGAGAAAATGATTTTTATTATGAACATGAAACTATATCCAAAAATTATGGTTAAACTCAAACTGGAAGTATGTTTTCTAAAATGGTCATCTAGACGTCGTTCTTTCGACTGAAATGACTACCTTTACAAAAACGACTTGTAAATTATTTTTCTGACTATAAACATATACTTTTTCTATTTAGATTCATAAAATAGAGTTCAATATGAAACCATAGAAATTTGATTCACTCAAAACGGATTTAAAATGAAGAAGTTATGGGTAAAACAAGATTGGATAATTTTTCTCATTTTAGCTACGTGAAAATTGGTAACAAATCTATTCCAACCATAACTTAATCAACTTGTATTTTATATTATGTAATCTTGAGATACCATAGACACGTATACAATGTTTCGACCTATCATGTCGACACATCTATATATATTTCGGAACAACCATAGACACTCTATATGTGAATGTTGGAGTTAGCTATACAGGGTTGAGGTTGATTCCAAAATATATATAGTTTGAGTTGTGATCAATACTGAGATACGTATACACTGGGTCGTGGATTGATTCAAGATAATATTTATCGATTTATTTCTGTACATCTAACTGTGGACAACTAGTTGTAGGTTACTAACGAGGACAGCTGACTTAATAAACTTAAAACATCAAAATATATTAAAAGTGTTGTAAATATATTTTGAACATACTTTGATATATATGTATATACTGTTATAGGTTCGTGAATCAACCAGTGGCCAAGTCTTACTTCCCGACGAAGTAAAAATCTGTGAAAGTGAGTTATAGTCCCACTTTTAAAATCTAATATTTTTGGGATGAGAATACATGCAGGTTTTATAAACGATTTACAAAATAGATACAAGTACGTGAAACTACATTCTATGGTTGAATTATCGAAATCGAATATGCCCCTTTTTATTAAGTCTGGTAATCTAAGAATTAGGGAACAGACACCCTAATTGACGCGAATCCTAAAGATAGATCTATTGGGTCTAACAAACCCCATCCAAAGTACCGGATGCTTTAGTACTTCGAAATTTATATCATATCCGAAGGGTGTCCCGGAATGATGGGGATATTCTTATATATATGCATCTTGTTAATGTCGGTTACTAGGTGTTCACCATATGAATGATTTTTATCTCTATGTATGGGATGTGTATTGAAATATGAAATCTTGTGGTCTATTATTATGATTTGATATATATAGGTTAAACCTATAACTCACCAACATTTTTGTTGACGTTTTAAGCATGTTTATTCTCAGGTGATTATTAAAAGCTTCCGCTGTCGCATACTTAAATAAGGAAGAGATTTGGAGTCCATGCTTGTATGATATTCTGTAAAAACTGCATTTAAGAAACTTATTTTGTTGTAACATATTTGTATTGTAAACCATTATGTAATGGCGTGTGTAAACAGGATATTTTAGATTATCATTATTTGAAAATCTACATAAAGCTTTTTAAACCTTTATTGATGAAATAAAGGTTATGGTTTGTTTTAAAATGAATGCAGTCTTTGAAAAACGTCTCATATAGAGGTCAAAACCTCGCAATGAAATCAATTAATATGGAACGTTTTTAATCAATAAGAACGGGACATTTCAGTTGGTATCAGAGCGTTGGTCTTAGAGAACAAGAATTTTGCTTTAGTGTGTCTTATCTAGTTTGTTAGGATACATTAGTGAGTCTGGACTTCGACCGTGTTTACTTGAAAAATGATTGCTTAACAAATTTTGTTGGAAACAATATATTTTTAACATGTGAATATTATGTGATATATTAATATCTTAACGCGTTTGATATTATGTGATAGATGTCTACCTCTAGAACAAGTCCCATTGACTCACCTAATAATAATGAAGAGTCAAATGTAAATTGGAATGATTCGTGGACTGATTCACAAGTTCCCGAAGAGGAACCGGAAGAAGAGTCGGAACCGGAAGAAGAATCGGAACCGGAAGAAGAATCGGAACCGGATGAAGAAATAGAACCGGTGGGGGAAATAATAAAACGGTTAAGTAAAAGAAAATCCTCAACTAACCGACCAAGGTTAATTATGGTCAATGGTGTTTCCGCCAAGGAAGCAAAATATTGGGAGGATTACCAATTCTCCGATGAATCGGATTCCGACGAGAATTTCGATGATGTTATAGAAATTACCCCAACTGAATTTAAAAAGGCAAAAGAAAATAATAAGGGAAAGGGCATAAAAATAGAGAAATCTAATTCCAACCCCGATGAACTTTATATGTATCGTCAACCCCCGAAGTCCTTAAGTTGTAACAATGACCCGGGAACCTCTAAATCACCAGGTTTTTCTAAACCAATGTGGATAACGACGGCTCGTATTAGGGGAACATCATATACCCCTAGAAACTTGGCAAAACGAACCAAAACCGAAGAAAAAGAAACAAGCGAGTCAGAATAAGATAGTTGTATTCGTGTGGTGTAATATATGTAATATAGTGTGATTATGCTTTATGATATATGTAAAAATTGCTTGTATTAATAAGTATTTTTTTTATGAATCTAACTATTGTCTATTTTACAGTATAAAAATACAAAATGGATAGACAACCCAATATTTTAAGAGACCTACCCGGAGACATGATTGATGAAATCTTGTCTAGAGTCGGTCAGAATTCTTCGGCACAACTATTTAAGGCGAGATCAGTTTGTAAGACATTCGAAGAACGTTCCAAGAATGCCTTGGTTTATAAAAGGCTTTCGTTCGAAAGATGGGGGATATCACATTGGGAAATTCATAAGTTACGATGTGTTTACTTTGACGCATATATTGCGGGGAACCCAAATGCTATTTTACGCAATGGGTTAAGAAATTATTTTGACTCAATATATCCGAATATTGGACTTCGTGATTTAGAAAAAGCGGCTAACATGCAACATAAAGAAGCATGTTATGCTTACGGATTACTAATGTTCGCTTCTCACCAAAGTGAGAACAAGAACATCGGGCTACAACTATTAAACAAAACGTTTCCAAAAGTGATGGAGTCGGTAATTGGGGTAAGAAATGAGGTTTTTAGATTGTTACGGGACTGTTGGACATTACGTAACCCTTGTCCCTTTGACGACGTTACAACACGCTGTCTTATCAACGGCCATAACGGTTATGTTCCACAAGACCAAGGATGGGAAGTATTCCTAGTAAAACCAGAATGCATGACTTGTTTCTGGATGTATGAATTACGTGTCTTTATTGCCTTTGCTGAACGACTTGTGTACTAGCTAGAATTATCTTCACAACCATCTTGTATCAAATTTATTGTGTGCTATATTTCATGCTATTTGTAAAATAAGCGGTATTGTAAGCTTGTAAAATATTGTGTAAAAGTTTGAACGCGAAATATTATTATAATCAGTTTTTCATATAGAATTGTAGTAGTTGAATTGTATATTAGCTACTAAGTATGAACTTAACGGGTAGGTACTACCCGAATTTAAACTTATAAAACGCTAATATGAAGAAAAAGCTTTTATAAATGAGTTCATATTATGCTACGAAATACTATTAACTACTCTTAATATTCTGTATGATTAACTTGTTCCATTTGACTATTTTGAAGGAAATGGCACCGACTACTCGACACACCGTGAATATGAATGAAGAGGAATTCCGTACTTTTCTAGCTTCAAACATAGCCGTAGTACAGGCTGCGCTACATACCAACAATAACCTTGGATCTAGCAGTACAGGAAATCGTGTAGGATGCACCTACAAAGAATTCACTGGCTGCAAACCTTTGGAATTTGATGGAACCGAAGGACAGATCGGATTGAAACGGTGGACCGAGAAGGTCGAATCGGTGTTTGCCATAAGTAAGTGTACTGAAGAGGATAAAGTGAAGTACGCTACGCATACCTTCACAGGTTCTGCGTTAACATGGTGGAATACCTATCTAGAGCAAGTGGGACAAGACGATGCGTACGCACTACCGTGGTCAGCATTCAAGCACTTGATGAATGAGAAGTACCGTCCCAGAACTGAGGTCAATAAGCTCAAGACAGAACTTAGAGGGTTACGAACCCAAGGATTTGATATTACCACGTACGAAAGACGATTCACAGAATTGTGCCTATTGTGTCCGGGAGCATTCGAAGATGAGGAAGAGAAGATCGACGCATTTGTGAAAGGATTACCGGAAAGAATCCAAGAAGATATAAGTTCACACGAGCCCGCCTCCATACAACAGGCATGAAGAATGGCTCACAAACTAGTGAACCAGATTGAAGAAAGAATTAAAGAACAGACTGCTGAAGAGGCCAATGTGAAGCAAGTCAAAAGAAAGTGGGAGGAAAACGGTGATAAGAATCACCAATACAACAACAACAGCAATTACAACAATAATCGCAACAATTATCCCAACAATCGCAACATCAATCGCAACTACAACAAACGGCCCAACAACAACAACAACAACAACAACAACAACAGCAACTACAACAATCATCCCAACAACAATAATAACCGCAACAACAACAACAATAATCAGAAGCAGCTATGCCAAAGGTGTGAAAAGTATCACTCGGGGTTCTGCACCAAATTTTGCAACAAGTGTAAAAGAAATGGTCATAGCGCGGCGAAGTGTGAGGTCTACGGACCAGGGGTTAATAGAACGAAAGGAACAAATGGTGTCGGAACGAGTAATGGCGGAGCAAGTAGTGTCGGAGCAAGTTATGCCAATGTAGTTTATTATAAATGTGGAAAACTGGGCCACATTATTAGAAATTGCCCGAACCAGGAGAACACGAATGGACAAGGCCGCGGAAGGGTTTTCAATATTAATGCGGCAGAGGCACAGGAAGACCCGGAGCTTGTTACGGGTACGTTTCTTATTGACAATAAATCTGCTTACGTTTTATTTGATTCGGGTGCGGATAGAAACTATATGAGTAGACATTTTTGTGCTAAATTAAGTTGTCCATTGACGCCTTTGGATAGTAAATTTTTACTCGAATTAGCAAATGGTAAATTAATTTCAGCAGATAATATATGTCGGAATCGAGAAATTAAACTGGTTAGCGAAACATTTAAGATTGACTTGATACCAGTAGAGTTAGGGAGTTTT
This sequence comes from Rutidosis leptorrhynchoides, assembly GCF_046630445.1. NCBI lineage: Eukaryota > Viridiplantae > Streptophyta > Magnoliopsida > Asterales > Asteraceae > Rutidosis > Rutidosis leptorrhynchoides. The sequence continues at coordinate 274,242,609 of NC_092333.1, read as the reverse complement.
GATGTGATAATCAGTATGGACTGGTTGAAAGAAGTGAAAGCAGAGATCGTTTGTTACAAAAATGCAATTCGCATTATACGAGAAAAAGGAAAACCCTTAATGGTGTACGGAGAAAAGGGCAACACGAAGCTACATCTTATTAGTAATTTGAAGGCATAAAAACTAATAAGAAAAGGTTGCTATGCTGTTCTAGCACACGTCGAGAAAGTACAAACTGAAGAAAAGAGCATCAATGATGTTCCCATTGCAAAAGAATTTCCCGATGTATTTCCGAAAGAATTACCGGGATTACCCCCACATCGATCCGTTGAATTTCAAATAGATCTTGTACCAGGAGCTGCACCAATAGCTCGTGCTCCTTACAGACTCGCACCCAGCGAGATGAAAGAACTGCAAAGCCAACTGCAAGAACTATTAGAACGTGGTTTCATTCGACCAAGCACATCACCATGGGGATCTCCTGTTTTGTTTGTCAAGAAGAAAGATGGTACATTCAGGTTGTGTATCGACTACCGAGAGTTGAACAAACTTACCATCAAGAACCGCTACCCACTACCGAGAATCGACGACTTATTTGATCAACTACAAGGCTCGTCTGTTTATTCAAAGATTGACTTACGTTCCGGGTATCATCAAATGCGGGTGAAAGAAGATGATATTCCAAAGACTGCTTTCAGAACACGTTACGGTCATTACGAGTTTATGGTCATGCCGTTTGGTTTAACTAATGCACCAGCTGTGTTCATGGACCTTATGAACCGAGTGTGTGGACCATACCTTGACAAGTTTGTCATTGTTTTCATTGATGACATACTTATTTACTCAAAGAATGACCAAGAACACGGTGAACATTTGAGAAAGGTGTTAGAAGTATTGAGGAAGGAAGAATTGTACGCTAAGTTTTCAAAGTGTGCATTTTGGTTGGAAGAAGTTCAATTCCTCGGTCACATAGTGAACAAAGAAGGTATTAAGGTGGATCCGGCAAAGATAGAAACTGTTGAAAAGTGGGAAACCCCGAAAACTCCGAAACATATACGCCAATTTTTAGGACTAGCCGGTTACTACAGAAGGTTCATCCAAGACTTTTCCAGAATAGCAAAACCCTTGACTGCATTAACGCATAAAGGGAAGAAATTTGAATGGAATGATGAACAAGAGAAAGCGTTTCAGTTATTGAAGAAAAAGCTAACTACGGCACCTATATTGTCATTGCCTGAAGGGAATGATGATTTTGTGATTTATTGTGAAGCATCAAAGCAAGGTCTCGGTTGTGTATTAACGCAACGAACGAAGGTGATTGCTTATGCGTCTAGACAATTGAAGATTCATGAACAAAATTATACGACGCATGATTTGGAATTAGGCGCGGTTGTTTTTGCATTAAAGACTTGGAGACACTACTTATATGGGGTCAAAAGTATTATATATACCGACCACAAAAGTCTTCAACACATATTTAATCAGAAACAACTGAATATGAGGCAGCGTAGGTGGATTGAATTGTTGAATGATTACGACTTTGAGATTCATTACCACCCGGGGAAGGCAAATGTGGTAGCCGATGCCTTGAGCAGGAAGGACAGAGAACCCATTCAAGTAAAATCTATGAATATAATGATTCATAATAACCTTACTACTCAAATAAAGGAAGCGCAACAAGGAGTTTTAAAAGAGGGAAATTTAAAGGATGAAATACCCAAAGGATCAGAGAAGCATCTTAATATTCGGGAAGACGGAACCCGGTATAGGGCTGAAAGGATTTGGGTACCAAAATTTGGAGATATGAGAGAAATGGTACTTAGAGAAGCTCATAAAACCAGATACTCAATACATCCTGGAACGGGAAAGATGTACAAGGATCTCAAGAAACATTTTTGGTGGCCGGGTATGAAAGCCGATGTTGCTAAATACGTAGGAGAATGTTTGACGTGTTCTAAGGTCAAAGATGAGCATCAGAAACCATCAGTTCTACTTCAACAACCCGAAATCCCGGAATGGAAATGGGAAAACATTACCATGGATTTCATCACTAAATTTCCAAGGACTGCAAGTGGTTTTGTTACTATTTGGGTAATAGTTGATCGTCTTACCAAATCAGCACACTTCCTGCCAATAAGAGAAGATGACAAGATGGAGAAGTTAGCACGACTGTATTTGAAGGAAGTCGTCTCCAGACATGGAATACCAATCTCTATTATCTCTGATAGGGATGGTAGATTTATTTCAAAATTCTGGCAGACATTACAGCAAGCATTAGGAACTCGTCTAGACATGAGTACTGCCTATCATCCACAAACTGATGGGCAGAGTGAAAGGACGATACAAACGCTTGAAGATATGCTACGAGCATGTGTTATTGATTTCGGAAACAGTTGGGATCGACATCTACCGTTAGCAGAATTTTCCTACAACAACAGCTACCATTCAAGCATTGAGATGGCGCCATTTGAAGCACTTAATGGTAGAAAGTGCAGGTCTCCAATTTGTTGGAGTGAAGTGGGGGATAGACCGATTACGGGTCCGGAGATTATACAAGAAACTACCGAGAAGATCATCCAAATTCAACAACGGTTGAAAACCGCCCAAAGTCGACAAAAGAGCTACGCTGACATTAAAAGAAAAGATATAGAATTTGAAATTGGAGAGATGGTCATGCTTAAAGTTGCACCTTGGAAAGGCGTTGTTCGATTTGGTAAACGAGGGAAATTAAATCCAAGGTATATTGGACCATTCAAGATTATTGATCGTGTCGGACCAGTAGCTTACCGACTTGAGTTACCTCAACAACCTCGCGGCTGTACATAACACTTTCCACGTCTCGAATTTTAAGAAATGTTTTGCTAGAGAAGATCTCACTATTCCGTTAGATGAAATCCAAATCAACGAAAAACTCCAATTCATCGAAGAACCCGTCGAAATAATGGATCGTGAGGTTAAAAGACTTAAGCAAAACAAGATACCAATTGTTAAGGTTCGATGGAATGCTTGTAGAGGACCTGAGTTCACCTGGGAGCTTGAAGATCAGATGAAGAAGAAATACCCGCATCTATTTCCAGAAGATTCGTCAACACCTTCAACAGCTTAAAATTTTGGGACGAAATTTATTTAACGGGTAGGTACTGTAGTGACCCGAACTTTTTCATGTTTATATATATTAATTGAGATTGATATTTACATGATTAAATGTTTCCAACATGTTAAGCAATCAAACTTGTTAAGACTTGATTAATTGAAATATGTTTCATATAGACAATTGACCACCCAAGTTGACCGGTGATTCAAGAACGTTAAAACTTGTAAAAACTATATGATGACATAGATATGGATATATATATAGTTAACATGATACTATGATAAGTAAACATATCATTAAGTATATTAACAATGAACTACATATGTAAAAACAAGACTACTAACTTAATGATTTTTAAACGAGACATATATGTAACGATTATCATTGTAAAGACATTTAATGTATATATATCATATTAAGAGATATTCATACATGATAATATCATGATAATATAATAATTTAAAATCTCATTTGATATTATAAACATTGGGTTAACAAAATTTAACAAGATCGTTAACCTAAAGGTTTCAAAACAACACTTACATGTAACGACTAACGATGACTTAACGACTCAGTTAAAATGTATATACATGTAGTGTTTTAATATGTATTTATACACTTTTGAAAGACTTCAATACACTTATCAAAATACTTCTACTTAACAAAAATGCTTACAATTACATCCTCGTTCAGTTTCATCAACAATTCTACTCGTATGCACCCGTATTTGTACTCGTACAATACACAACTTTTAGATGTATGTACTATTGGTATATACACTCCAATGATCAGCTCTTAGCAGCCCATGTGAGTCACCTAACACATGTGGGAACCATCATTTGGCAACTAGCATGAAATATCTCATAAAATTACAAAAATATGAGTAATCATTCATGACTTATTTACATGAAAACAAAATTACATATCCTTTATATCTAATCCATACACCAACGACCAAAAACACCTACAAACACTTTCATTCTTCAATTTTCTTCATCTAATTGATCTCTCTCAAGTTCTATCTTCAAGTTCTATGTGTTCTTCATAAATTCCAAAAGTTCTAGTTTCATAAAATCAAGAATACTTTCAAGTTTGCTAGCTCACTTCCAATCTTGTAAGGTGATCATCCAACCTCAAGAAATCTTTGTTTCTTACAGTAGGTTATCATTCTAATACAAGTTAATAATCATATTCAAACTTTGGTTCAATTTCTATAACTATAACAATCTTATTTCAAGTGATGATCTTACTTGAACTTGTTTTCGTATCATGATTCTGCTTCAAGAACTTCGAGCCATCCAAGGATCCATTGAAGCTAGATCCACTTTTCTCTTTTCCAGTAGGTTTATCCAAGGAACTTAAGGTAGTAATGATGTTCATAACATCATTCGATTCATACATATAAAGCTATCTTATTCGAAGGTTTAAACTTGTAATCACTAGAACATAGTTTAGTTAATTCTAAACTTGTTCGCAAATAAAAGTTAATACTTCTAACTTGACTTTTAAAATCAACTAAACACATGTTCTATATCTATATGATATGCTAACTTAATGATTTAAAACCTGGAAACACGAAAAACACCGTAGAACCGGATTTACGTCGTCGTAGTAACACCGCGGGCTGTTTTGGGTTAGTTAATTAAAAACTATGATAAACTTTGATTTAAAAGTTGTTATTCTGAGAAAATGATTTTTATTAAGAACATGAAACTATATCCAAAAATTATGGTTAAACTCAAAGTGGAAGTATGTTTTCTAAAATGGTCATCTAGACGTCGTTCTTTCGACTGAAATGACTACCTTTACAAAAACGACTTGTAACTTATTTTTCTGACTATAAACCTATACTTTTTCTGTTTAGATTCATAAAATAGAGTTCAATATGAAACCATAGCAATTTGATTCACTCAAAACGGATTTAAAATGAAGAAGTTATGGGTAAAACAAGATTGGATAATTTTTCTCATTTTAGCTACGTGAAAATTGGTAACAAATCTATTCCAACCATAACTTAATCAACTAGTATTTTATATTATGTAATCTTGAGATACCATAGACACGTATACAATGTTTCAACCTATCATGTCGACACATCTATATATATTTCGGAACAACCATAGACACTCTATATGTGAATGTTGGAGTTAGGTATACAGGGTTGAGGTTGATTCCAAAATATATATAGCTTGAGTTGTGATCAATACTGAGATACGTATACACTGGGTTGTGGATTGATTCAAGATAATATTTATCGATTTATTTCTGTACATCTAACTGTGGACAACTAGTTGTAGGTTACTAACGAGGACAGCTGACTTAATAAACTTAAAACATCAAAATATATTAAAAGTGTTGTAAATATATTTTGAACATACTTTGATATATATGTATATATTGTTATAGGTTCATGAATCAACCAGTGGCCAAGTCTTACTTCCCGACGAAGTAAAAATCTGTGAAAGTGAGTTATAGTCCCACTTTTAAAATCTAATATTTTTGGGATGAGAATACATGCAGGTTTTATAAATGATTTACAAAATAGACACAAGTACGTGAAACTACATTCTATGGTTGAATTATCGAAATCGAATATGCCCCTTTTTATTAAGTCTGGTAATCTAAGAATTAGGGAACAGACACCCTAATTGACGCGAATCCTAAAGATAGATCTATTGGGCCTAACAAACCCCATCCAAAGTACCGGATACTTTAGTACTTCGAAATTTATATCATATCCGAAGGGTGTCCCGGAATGATGGGGATATTCTTATATATATGCATCTTGTTAATGTCGGTTACCAGGTGTTCACCATATGAACGATTTTTATCTCTATGTATGGGATGTGTATTGAAATATGAAATCTTGTGGTCTATTATTATGATTTGATATATATAGGTTAAACCTATAACTCACCAACATTTTTGTTGACGTTTTAAGCATGTTTATTCTCAGGTGATTATTAAAAGCTTCCGCTGTCGCATACTTAAATAAGGACGAGATTTGGAGTCCATGCTTGTATGATATTGTGTAAAAACTGCATTCAAGAAACTTATTTTGTTGTAACATATTTGTATTGTAAACCATTATGTAATGGTCGTGTGTAAACAGGATATTTTAGATTATCATTATTTGAAAATCTACGTAAAGCTTTTTAAACCTTTATTGATGAAATAAAGGTTATGGTTTGTTTTAAAATGAATGCAGTCTTTGAAAAACGTCTCATATAGAGGTCAAAACCTCGCAACGAAATCAATTAATATGGAACGTTTTTAATCAATAAGAACGGGACATTTCACGTACCACCAACAACACAAGTTCAACATCACACACACCTCAACATCTCATTATATACCTCGAGCATAATCATCAATCTGCGAATTGTTCTACATCATTTATCTTCGTTCGACATGGCGATTATGTAATCTCTAATGTTTTAGAGATTATGTATTCTAGTTCTAATCATAAACCAAATGAGTTTAATATCATATTAACTCATTAAATCCATGATTACATCCGAAGAAAATATATATGTATATATGTTTTCATAAAGATTGTAATTAAAAATTCTTTTGTACAAACGGTTAATGGTGAAAATATTTTAACGGGTAGGTAATACCCGGGGAATATTTAGATTTCACCATAATATGTTACACTGTACATTCTTCGAAGCTGATTCAACAGTCAATTACTATCCTACTTACAACCACTGATATACGTATCCGTTTACCACAGAATAACCATTTTCATTCAATTTTATATTTGGATTTTGATCTATCAGAATCCAACAAGTGGCATAATGAAGAAATAATGGACACAATAAAAATTGATTAGAAACAGACTAATTAACAGTATGAAATTTTATTATGAAACCACACTAACAAGATCCTAGCTAATTGTTCCTAGCTAACTGATTACAATTTATTTATCGCAATTTATTTAATCGCAATTTAAATTCTCACAGTTTTATTTATCGTCATTTAATTTCTGTTATTTATTTTATGCACTTTAAATATAGGGACACGTATACAAGGTTTTGACATATCATATCGACGCATCTATATATATTATTTGGAATAACCATAGACACTCTATATGCATAAATGATCGAGTTCTCTATACAGGGTTGAGGTTGATTCTACAATAATATATATAGTTTGAGTTGTGATCGAGTCTGAGACATGTACACGGGTCACGATACATATTAATTATTTCGAATATTATATATTAAATTATTGAACTGGTAATTATGGACTATCAACTATGGACTGCCGACATTAGACAATTAAAATGAATTAAAAATATTATTTATAAGATATGAAACTAAACATTTCTTCAAGTTTGCCACTTGATTTCATCTTAAACCTCATTTGTATTTTGACGATTACAATCTGCATTCAAACCTTTCATGATTCTTGAAAACTCCTCAATCGAAAGAATCAACCAACCGCACTTCGTCTACGGATGAAAAGATTGATACATATAGTTATGCACCTGAGAAACTCTCGGCAACTGAGTAAACATTTAACGCGTAGCTGTGCTAATTCCTTAGTGTTATTATTATCCAAAACAACTTAGTAATCCCTTTCAAAGTAGCAAATTTTGTCACAGCTTCAGCAAGTCAACTTCGACTTTCCGTTCGAAACAACCTTACTATAACTTTGATATATATGCGTGCTCTTTTATTGTTACCGGGGAACCTTTCATATTCCACCATGTTACCATCAGTGTTTAATCATCTAAAAACACAATTCTCTTGAAACCACTTCGGAATGATAACCGATGATTCAGATAACGTAGCATTAAATGCAGAGGAAACAGAAAAATTGTAGATGGTCTAAACGGTCAAAAGTTTGATGATAAAGAAGAGAGTGTTGGGAACGCTCGATAGAAAATTTAGTACTGAAAAACAGATTGAGCAAACCATGAAGGAGACCAAGGCCAAATACCAGGACCATACCATATATTCAAAGAATCTAGGTAATTCTGGATCCGATGAAACCTTCAACGAATATCTTGCTCCGTACTCACGTTAAAATCTTGCGTAAAATCTTTCTTCATCAACCATCGAACTTAGAAATCCCAAAATATCATCATAAATATCTTCGATATTTCTGAGGATATTTTCATAACTCTTCTTGTCCGAAATTAGTTATCTCCCTGTGCTATCTGTATTACATCATAAAGGAAACCATTTAAGTTTCTAAATTTTTTTAAAATTCGAGTTTAAATTATGAATGACTTATGAAGTAGTGTTGGAAATTGATGCATGAGTTAGTATAATATAATGACACTTGATCAATGTTATTATAATACAGTAAGTCATGCTGAGTTTATTATGGGACATGATGATTCACATACCATAACGTCATCACGTGCCATGTTACATAACTCGTTCATTCTGTTTAACTTCTGAACATATCAAGAAAGTATGTTCTTGATAGTTCTATTCTCAGTGACTCAGGTAATTTGACAAATCAAATCGTGCTATCACGTTCTTTCTTGTTTAGAACATTAAGTTCATTAGAAACTCCATACTTACGAATTTTGGACCGTTACTCGCTTTACTTGAGGTCGAGAAGACAATAAAAAGGCAAAGAGATCCAAAATATAAGAGAAAATATAAAGCCCAATGACAAAACCGAAATTACAAACCGTGGATATTAATACGAATAGCAATATAAAGACACGATATAATTAAGAATAGTATCACCCTAAGGTAATAGTAGAAGTAAACAGATTTCTGGTGGAAATATTGAAAAGAAGGATGATAGAAATGATAGTTAGAAAATTGTCAAGGATTAGAACTGGATTAAGCATTTTCACAATCTTTTGGATGTATGAACTAAGAAAGAAAGAACAGGAATGGTGAAAATAATGGAATGAAATAAGTTAATTTACAACTGAAATATCAGACAGAGTAATCGAGGCAGATCACCGTAATTAATTATAGAGATCTTAATTTCCTTACTCGCCGAAGAATCAAATCTTTTAGATTTTGAAGATTTTCTTTAAATCCCTTGAATTCTGGAATTCAACCAAGTCAACGTCAGAAGCTAAGACGCACCTTATTTTCTAAATTAAACCCTGACTACGTCAAAAGCTAAGGCAAATCTTATTTTTCTCATTTCAATCTTTTATGATAGCTTTATTCGTGCTCTTCGAATAATCGAATTATTTTATATGTATTATTCAATAATGATAAAACTCTATTTATCAGCTCATACTCGTCAGGGAAACATTTTTATTGTTAGCCATGACGACCTCACTCAAATTTTGGGACGAATTTTCTTTAACGGGTAGGTACTGTGATGACTCGGGAATTTCCGATCAAATTTAAACCTGAATCTTATTTGATTTCGATACGATAAGTAAAGTATGTAATGATTGAGTCTTAAAACTTTGAACTATTTCATACATTCAACTAACCCTCGACTATTTTCGACGATTCACGAACAATTATGTGTAATTAAATATGTAAATATAAATGAAAATATACATATAATACTAAATAGAAATAATACAATATAATTTAAACATTTAAAATTAAATATGTAAAATAATATGTAAAATAATAAAATGGTGATTTAAAATAAATCTATATGTAAATCTATATGATTCTCATACATAGTTAATGTTATATGTATATTGTAATATATATAAATATTAAATGTTATATATATGTTATTATATATGAGTCATAATTAATAGTATGTAATATTAAGTTTGATTAAGGGTTAAAAATATAATTAAATATAATTGTTATAGTTACTTTTAATATTTTATTAATATCAGTATCAGTATTATTAATCCTATTAATATTATTATTATTATTGATATAATACCATTTAATCATTTGGATCGAAAATGTAGAATAATATACCAAATAAATGAGATGTCATTAGAATAAATATATAAATTGATATAGTATTATTATTATTATTATTATCATTATTATTAATATTATTAATATTAATATTATTATAATTAGTATTATTTTTATTACTGATAATATTACAGTTGTAAACTTAAAAGTTATTGTTATCAATATTTTAATCACTTATATCCTTATCAATATTATTATTGTATTATTAGTATTTTTATTACTATTATTATTAATGTTAATGGAGTTATATTTATTAATATATTTATTAATTAATAATATTAAATAAATACAATTTGTGAAAACAGAATCCATATAAAAATATATTAGTCACTATCTGTTAATTTTTTTTATTTATTTATTTACTTCTTCCCTTTCTCGTGAATTATGCTGTCCTTTCTGTCTGAGTTGTTAAGATGTCAACTTCCAAATCAGATCCATCCAAAATTAGTTATCAATCTGTATCATCTTTTATTTATCTTATTTTAATTTTTTCTTCCTTTCCTGTTCTAAATTGAATACTGTCGATCCATATCTCCAGTATATAAATTGATTTCTCTCAAGTTTGTTAACAATCATTAACTGCTTTGTAAGAAGGATATAAAAAAAAATTTATAAAAAAAAGAAACCCGTCGCCTGTTCTTGTTCATTTTTTTTGTTGCCAAAACTTGAGATCGGATTCAATTGCAAAATCTATAAATACCATCTTGTTAGGAATGTATTGAGTGATCTTTCTGCAAATTTTTGTTTTCCAATTCATCAAATTGAGTTTTAATTTTCAAATCAAAGTTTATGAACTTAAAAGTCAAATCTATGTTCTTGATAAAAATTCGAATTTGTTTTTACGTACTAAGTTAAATTGATACCTTGGAAAGTTTCTAATGATGATTTTTCAACTCGTTTTATGTTATAAGCTTGACCTAATTCATTCTTGAAATCGAAGTTCAAATTTTTTTTTTTTAAATAACAGCGACGGCAGCAGTTGGTTTTGGAACTGATTTTATTTATTTTTCAAGTGTTATTAAATTTAAATAATGATTACAAATATTTACACTTTGTTAAGGAATACAAAAACAAATTCGTTATAGTAATTGGGATCATCCGTGTTGACTGGAGAAGAAGAAGGAAGAAATAACAAAAAACATTATCTGGTTAAATAAATTTTTGTGGGGTTTTATGTAGTGACCCGAACTTTTCCATGTTTATATATATTAATTGAGATTGATGTTTACATGATTAAATGTTTCCAACATGTTAAGCAATCAAACTTGTTAAGACTTGATTAATTGAAATAGGTTTCATATAGACAATTGACCACCCAAGTTGACCGGTGATTCACGAACGTTAAAACTTGTAAAAAAACTATATGATGACATATATATGGTTATATATATAGTTAACATGATATTATGATAAGTAAACATATCATTAATTATATTAACAATGAACTACATATGTAAAAACAAGACTACTAACTTAATGATTTTGAAGCGAGACATATATGTAACGTTTATCGTTGTAACGACATTTAATGTATATATATCATATTAAGAGATATTCGTACATCATAATATCATGATAATATAATAATTTAAAATCTCTTTTGATATTATAAACATTGGGTTAACAACATTTAACAAGATCGTTAACCTAAAGGTTTCAAAACAACACTTACATGTAACGACTAACGATGACTTAACGACTCAGTTAAAATGTATATACATGTAGTGTTTTAATATGTATTTATACACTTTTGAAAGACTTCAATACACTTATCAAAATACTTCTACTTAACAAAAATGCTTACAATTACATTCTCGTTCAGTTTCATCAACAATTCTACTCGTATGCACCCGTATTCGTACTCGTACAATACACAGCTTTTAGATGTATGTACTATTGGTATATACACTCCAATGATCAGCTCTTAGAAGCCCATGTGAGTCACCTAACACATGTGGGAACCATCATTTGGCAACTAGCATGAAATATCTCATAAGATTACAAAAATATGAGTAATCATTCATGACTTATTTACATGAAAACAAAATTACATATCCTTTATATCTAATCCATACACCAACGACCAAAAACACCTACAAACACTTTCATTCTTCAATTTTCTTCATCTAATTGAACTCTCTCAAGTTCTATCTTCAAGTTCTAAGTGTTCTTCATAAATTCCAAAAGTTCTAGTTTCATAAAATCAAGAGTACTTTCAAGTTTGCTAGCTCACTTCCAATCTTGTAAGGTGATCATCCAACCTCAAGAAATCTTTGTTTCTTACAGTAGGTTATCATTCTAATACAAGGTAATAATCATATTCAAACTTTGGTTCAATTTCTATAACTATAACAATCTTATTTCAAGTGATGATCTTACTTGAACTTGTTTTCGTGTCATGATTTTGCTTCAAGAACTTTGAGCCATCCAAGGATCTATTGAAGCTAGATCCATTTTTCTCTTTTCCAGTAGGTTCATCCAAGGAACTTAAGGTAGTAATGATGTTCATAACATCATTCGATTCATACATATAAAGCTATCTTATTCGAAGGTTTAAACTTGTAATCACTAGAACATAGTTTAGTTAATTCTAAACTTGTTCGCAAACAAAAGTTAATCCTTCTAACTTGACTTTTAAAATCAACTAAACACATGTTCTATATCTATATGATATGCTAACTTAATGATTTAAAACCTGGAAACACGAAAAACACCGTAAAACCGGATTTACGCCGTCGTAGTAACACCGCGGGCTGTTTTGGGTTAGTTAATTAAAAACTATGATAAACTTTGATTTAAAAGTTGTTATTCTGAGAAAATGATTTTTATTATGAACATGAAACTATATCCAAAAATTATGGTTAAACTCAAAGTGGAAGTATGTTTTCTAAAATGGTCATCTAGACGTCGTTCTTTCGACTGAAATGACTACCTTTACAAAAACGACTTGTAACTTATTTTTCCGACTAGAAACCTATACTTTTTTTTTTAGATTCATAAAATAGAGTTCAATATGAAACCATAGCAATTTGATTCACTCAAAACGGATTTAAAATGAAGAAGTTATGGGTAAAACAAGATTGGATAATTTTTCTCATTTTAGCTACGTGAAAATTGGTAACAAATCTATTCCAACCATAACTTAATCAACTTGTATTATATATTATGTAATCTTGAGATACCATAGACACGTATACAATGTTTCGACCTATCATGTCGACACATCTATATATATTTCGGAACAACCATAGACACTCTATATGTGAATGTTGGAGTTAGCTATACAGGGTTGAGGTTGATTCCAAAATATATATAGTTTGAGTTGTGATCAATACTGAGATACGTATACACTGGGTCGTGGATTGATTCAAGATAATATTTATCGATTTATTTCTGTACATCTAACTGTGGACAACTAGTTGTAGGTTACTAACGAGGACAGCTGACTTAATAAACTTAAAACATCAAAATATATTAAAAGTGTTGTAAATATATTTTGAACATACTTTGATATATATGTATATATTGTTATAGGTTCGTGAATCAACCAGTGGCCAAGTCTTACTTCCCGACGAAGTAAAAATCTGTGAAAGTGAGTTATAGTCCCACTTTTAAAATCTAATATTTTTGGGATGAGAATACATGCAGGTTTTATAAATGATTTACAAAATAGACACAAGTACGTGAAACTACATTCTATGGTTGAATTACGAAATCGAATATGCCCCTTTTTATTAAGTCTGGTAATCTAAGAATTAGGGAACAGACACCCTAATTGACGCGAATCCTAAAGATAGATCTATTGGGCCTAACAAACCCCATCCAAAGTACCGGATGCTTTAGTACTTCGAAATTTATATCATATCCGAAGGGTGTCCCGGAATGATGGGGATATTCTTATATATGCATCTTGTTATTGTCGGTTACCAGGTGTTCACCATATGAATGATTTTTATCTCTATGTATGGGATGTGTATTGAAATATGAAATCTTGTGGTCTATTGTTACGATTTGATATATATAGGTTAAACCTATAACTCACCAACATTTTTGTTGATGTTTTAAGCATGTTTATTCTCAGGTGATTATTAAGAGCTTCCGCTGTCGCATACTTAAATAAGGACAAGATTTGGAGTCCATGCTTGTATGATATTGTGTAAAAACTGCATTCAAGAAACTTATTTTGTTGTAACATATTTGTATTGTAAACCATTATGTAATGGTCGTGTGTAAACAGGATATTTTAGATTATCATTATTTGATAATCTACGTAAAGCTTTTTAAACCTTTATTGATGAAATAAAGGTTATGGTTTGTTTAAAAATGAATGCAGTCTTTGAAAAACGTCTCATATAGAGGTCAAAACCTCGCAACGAAATCAATTAATATGGAACGTTTTTAATCAATAAGAACGGGACATTTCAGTTGGTATCCGAGCGTTGGTCTTAGAGAACCAGAAAATTTGCATTAGTGTGTCTTATCGAGTTTGTTAGGATGAATTAGTGAGTCTGGACTTCGACCGTGTTTTCTTTAAAAATGATTGCTTAACATTTTTGTTGGAAACTATATATTTTTAACATATGAATATTATGTGATATATTAATCTCTTAACGTGTTTGATATTATGTGATAGATGTCTACCTCTAGAACAAGTCCCATTGACTCACCTAATAATAATGAAGAGTCAAATGTAAATTGGAATGATTTGTGGACTGATTCACAAGTTCCCGAAGAGGAACCGGAAGAAGAGTCGGAACCGAAAGAAGAATCGGAACCGGAAGAAGAATCGGAACCGGATGAAGAAATAGAACCGGTTGGGGAAATAATAAAACGGTTAAGTAAAAGAAAATCCTCAACCAACCGACCAAAGTTAATTATGGTCAATGGTGTTTCCGCCAAGGAAGCAAAATATTGGGAGGATTACCAATTCTCCGATGAATCGGATTCCGACGAGAATTCCGATGATGTTATAGAAATTACCCCAACTGAATTTAAAAAGGCAAAAGAAAATAATAAGGGAAAGGGCATACAAATAGAGAAATCTAATTCCAACCCCGATGAACTTTATATGTATCGTCAACCCCCGAAGTCCTTAAGTTGTAACAATGACCCGGGAACCTCTAAACCACCAGGTTTTTCTAAACCAATGTGGACAACGACGGCTCGTATTAGGGGAACATCATATATCCCTAGAAACTTGGCAAAACGAACCAAAACCGAAGAAGAAGAAACGAGCGAGTCGGAATAAGATAGTTGTATTCGTGTGGTGTAATATATGTAATATAGTGTTCTTATGCTTTATGATATATGTAAAAATTGCTTGTATTAATAAGTATTTTTTTATGAATCTAACTCTTGTCTATTTTACAGTTTAAAAACACAAAATGGATAGACAACCCAATATTTTAAGAGACCTACCCGGAGACATGATTGATGAAATCTTGTCTAGAGTCGGCCAGAATTCTTCGGCACAACTATTTAAGGCGAGATCAGTTTGTAAGATATTCGAAGAACGTTCCAAGAATGTCTTGGTTTATAAGAGACTTTCGTTTGAAAGATGGGGGATATCACATTGGGAAACCCATAAGTTACGATGTGTTTACTTTGACGCATATATTGCGGGGAACCCAAATGCTATTTTACGCAACGGGTTAAGAAATTATTTTGACTCAATATATCCGAATATTGGACTTCGTGATTTAGAAAAAGCGGCTAACATGCAACATAAAGAAGCATGTTATGCTTACGGATTAGTAATGTTCGCTTCTCACCAAAGTGAGAACAAGAACATCGGGCTACAACTATTAAACAAAACGTTTCCACAAGTGACGGAGTCGGTAATTGGGGTAAGAAATGAGGTTTTTAGATTATTACGGGACTGTTGGACATTACGTAACCCTCGTCCCTTTGATGACATTACAACACGCTGTCTTATCAACGGCCATAACGGTTATGTTGCACAAGACCAAGGATGGGAAGTAGTCCTAGTAAAACCAGAATGCATGACTTGTTTCTGGACGTATGAATTACGTGTCTTTATTGCCTTTGCTGAACGACTTGTGTACTAGCTAGAATTGTCTTCACAACTATCTTGTATCAAAGTTATTGTGTGCTATATTTCATGCTTTATGTAAAATAAGCGGTATTGTAAGTTTGTAAAATATTGTATAAAAGTTTGAACGCGAAATATTATTATAATCAGTTTTTCATATAGAATTGTGGTAGTTGAATTGTATATTAGCTACTAAGTATGAACTTAACGGGTAGGTACTACCCGAATTTAAACTTATAAAACGCTAATATGAAGAAAAAGCTTTTATAAATGAGTTCATATTATGCTACGAAATACTATTAACTACTCTTAATATTCTGTATGATTAACTTGTTCCATTTAACTATTTTGAAGGAAATGGCACCGACTACTCGACACACCGTGAATATGAATGAAGAGGAATTCCGTACTTTTCTAGCTTCAAACATAGCCGCAGTACAGGCTGCGCTACATACCAACAATAACCTTGGATCTAGCAGTACAGGAAATCGTGTAGGATGCACCTACAAAGAATTCACTGCCTGCAAACCTTTGGAATTTGATGGAATCGAAGGACCGATCGGATTGAAACGGTGGACCGAGAAGGTTGAATCGGTGTTTGCCATAAGTAAGTGTACTGAAGAGGACAAAGTGAAGTACGCTACGCATACCTTCACAGGTTCTGCGTTAACATGGTGGAATACCTATCTAGAGCAAGTGGGACAAGATGATGCTTACGCACTACCGTGGTCAGCATTCAAGCACTTGATGAACGAGAAGTACCGTCCCAGAACCGAGGTCAATAAGCTCAAGACAGAACTTAGAGGGTTACGAACCCAAGGATTTGATATTACCACGTACGAAAGACGATTCACAGAATTGTGCCTATTGTGTCCGGGAGCATTCGAAGATGAGGAAGAGAAGATCGACGCGTTTGTGAAAGGATTACCGGAAAGAATCCAAGAAGATATAAGTTCACACGAGCCCGCCTCCATACAACAGGCATGTAGAATGGCTCACAAACTAGTGAACCAGATTGAAGAAAGAATTAAAGAACAGACTGCTGAAGTGGCCAATGTGAAGCAAGTCAAAAGAAAGTGGGAGGAAAACGGTGATAAGAATCACCAATACAACAACAACAGCAATTACAACAATAATCGCAACAATTATCCCAACAATCGCAACATCAATCGCAACTACAACAAACGGCCCAACAACAACAACAACAACAACAACAACAACAGCAACAACAACAATCATCCCAACAACAATAATAACCGCAACAACAACAACAATCAGAAGCAACTATGCCAAAGGTGTGAAAAGAATCACTCGGGGTTCTGCACCAAATTTTGCAACAAGTGTAAAAGAAATGGTCATAGCGCGGCGAAGTGTGAGGTCTACGGACCAGGGGTTAATAGAACGAAAGGAACAAATGGTGTCGGAACGAGTAATGGCAGAGCAAGTAGTGTCGGAGCAAGTTATGCCAATGTAGTTTGTTATAAATGTGGAAAACCAGGCCACATTATTAGAAATTGCCCGAACCAGGAGAACACGAATGGACAAGGCCGTGGAAGAGTTTTCAATATTAATGCGGTAGAGGCACAGGAAGACCCGGAGCTTGTTACGGGTACGTTTCTTATTGACAATAAATCTGCTTACGTTTTATTTGATTCGGGTGCGGATAGAAGCTATATGAGTAGAGATTTTTGTGCTAAATTAAGTTGTCCATTGACGCCTTTGGATAGTAAATTTTTACTCGAATTAGCAAATGGTAAATTAATTTCAGCAGATAATATATGTCGGAATCGAGAAATTAAACTGGTTAGCGAAACATTTAAGATTGATTTGATACCCGTAGAGTTAGGGAGTTTTGATGTGATAATCGGTATGGACTGGTTGAAAGAAGTGAAAGCGGAGATCGTTTGTTACAAAAATGCAATTCGCATTATACGAGAAAAAGGAAAACCCTTAATGGTGTACGGAGAAAAGGGCAACACGAAGCTACATCTTATTAGTAATTTGAAGGCACAAAAACTAATAAGAAAAGGTTGCTATGCTGTTCTAGCACACGTCGAGAAAGTACAAACTGAAGAAAAGAGCATCAATGATGTTCCCATTGCAAAAGAATTTCCCGATGTATTTCCGAAAGAATTACCGGGATTACCCCCACATCGATCCGTTGAATTTCAAATAGATCTTGTACCAGGAGCTGCACCAATAGCTCGTGCTCCTTACAGACTCGCACCCAGCGAGATGAAAGAACTGCAAAGCCAATTACAAGAACTTTTAGAGCGTGGTTTCATTCGACCAAGCACATCACCGTGGGGAGCTCCTGTTTTGTTTGTCAAGAAGAAAGATGGTACATTCAGGTTGTGTATCGACTACCGAGAGTTGAACAAACTTACCATCAAGAACCGCTACCCACTACCGAGAATCGACGACTTATTTGATCAACTACAAGGCTCGTCTGTTTATTCAAAGATTGACTTACGTTCCGGGTATCATCAAATGCGGGTGAAAGAAGATGATATTCCAAAGACTGCTTTCAGAACACGTTACGGTCATTACGAGTTTATGGTCATGCCGTTTGGTTTAACTAATGCACCAGCTGTGTTCATGGACCTTATGAACCGAGTGTGTGGACCATACCTTGACAAGTTTGTCATTGTTTTCATTGATGACATACTTATTTACTCAAAGAATGACCAAGAACACGGTGAACATTTGAGAAAGGTGTTAGAAGTATTGAGGAAGGAAGAATTATATGCTAAGTTTTCAAAGTGTGCATTTTGGTTGGAAGAAGTTCAATTCCTCGGTCACATAGTGAACAAAGAAGGTATTAAGGTGGATCCGGCAAAGATAGAAACTGTTGAAAAGTGGGAAACCCCGAAAACTCCGAAACACATACGCCAGTTTTTAGGACTAGCTGGTTACTACAGAAGGTTCATCCAAGACTTTTCCAGAATAGCAAAACCCTTGACTGCATTAACGCATAAAGGGAAGAAATTTGAATGGAATGATGAACAAGAGAAAGCGTTTCAGTTATTGAAGAAAAAGCTAACTACGGCACCTATATTGTCATTGCCTGAAGGGAATGATGATTTTGTGATTTATTGTGACGCATCAAAGCAAGGTTTCGGTTGTGTATTAATGCAACGAACGAAGGTGATTGCTTATGCGTCTAGACAATTGAAGATTCACGAACAAAATTATACGACGCATGATTTGGAATTAGGCGCGGTTGTTTTTGCATTAAAGACTTGGAGGCACTACTTATATGGGGTCAAAAGTATTATATATACCGACCACAAAAGTCTTCAACACATATTTAATCAGAAACAACTGAATATGAGGCAGCGTAGGTGGATTGAATTATTGAATGATTACGATTTTGAGATTCGTTACCACCCGGGGAAGGCAAATGTGGTAGCCGATGCCTTGAGCAGGAAGGATAGAGAACCCATTCGAGTAAAATCTATGAATATAATGATTCATAATAACCTTACTACTCAAATAAAGGAGGCGCAACAAGGAGTTTTAAAAGAGGGAAATTTAAAGGATGAAATACCCAAAGGATCGGAGAAGCATCTTAATATTCGGGAAGACGGAACCCGGTATAGGGCTGAAAGGATTTGGGTACCAAAATTTGGAGATATGAGAGAAATGGTACTTAGAGAAGCTCATAAAACCAGATACTCAATACATCCTGGAACGGGGAAGATGTACAAGGATCTCAAGAAACATTTTTGGTGGCCGGGTATGAAAGTCGATGTTGCTAAATACGTAGGAGAATGTTTGACGTGTTCTAAGGTCAAAGCTGAGCATCAGAAACCATCAGGTCTACTTCAACAACCCGAAATCCCGGAATGGAAATGGGAAAACATTACCATGGATTTCATCACTAAATTGCCAAGGACTGCAAGTGGTTTTGATACTATTTGGGTAATAGTTGATCGTCTCACCAAATCAGCACACTTCCTACCAATAAGAGAAGATGACAAGATGGAGAAGTTAGCACGACTGTATTTGAAGGAAGTCATCTCCAGACATGGAATACCAATCTCTATTATCTATGATAGGGATGGCAGATTTATTTCAAGATTCTGGCAGACATTACAGCAAGCATTAGGAACTCGTCTAGACATGAGTACTGCCTATCATCCACAAACTGATGGGCAGAGCGAAAGGACGATACAAACGCTTGAAGACATGCTACGAGCATGTGTTATTGATTTCGGAAACAGTTGGGATCGACATCTACCGTTAGCAGAATTTTCCTACAACAACAGCTACCATTCAAGCATTGAGATGGCGCCGTTTGAAGCACTTTATGGTAGAAAGTGCAGGTCTCCGATTTGTTGGAGTGAGGTGGGGGATAGACAGATTACGGGTCCAGAGATTATACAAGAAACTACCGAGAAGATCATCCAAATTCAACAACGGTTGAAAACCGCCCAAAGTCGACAAAAGAGCTACGCTGACATTAAAAGAAAAGATATAGAATTTGAAATTGGAGAGATGGTCATGCTTAAAGTTTCACCTTGGAAAGGCGTTGTTCGATTTGGTAAACGAGGGAAATTAAATCCAAGGTATATTGGACCATTCAAGATTATTGATCGTGTCGGACCAGTAGCTTACCGACTTGAGTTACCTCAACAACTCGCGGCTGTACATAACACTTTCCACGTCTCGAATTTGAAGAAATGTTTTGCTAAAGAAGATCTCACTATTCCGTTAGATGAAATCCAAATCAACGAAAAACTCCAATTCATCGAAGAACCCGTCGAAATAATGGATCGTGAGGTTAAAAGACTTAAGCAAAACAAGATACCAATTGTTAAGGTTCGATGGAATGCTCGTAGAGGACCCGAGTTCACCTGGGAGCGTGAAGATCAGATGAAGAAGAAATACCCGCATCTATTTCCAGAAGATTCGTCAACACCTTCAACAGCTTAAAATTTCGGGACGAAATTTATTTAACGGGTAGGTACTGTAGTGACCCGAACTTTTCCATGTTTATATATATTAATTGAGATTGATGTTTACATGATTAAATGTTTCCAACATGTTAAGCAATCAAACTTGTTAAGACTTGATTAATTGAAATAGGTTTCATATAGACAATTGACCACCCAAGTTGACCGGTGATTCACGAACGTTAAAACTTGTAAAAAAATTATATGATGACATATATATGGTTATATATATAGTTAACATGATATTATGATAAGTAAACATATCATTAATTATATTAACAATGAACTACATATGTAAAAACAAGACTACTAACTTAATGATTTTGAAACGAGACATATATGTAACGTTTATCGTTGTAACGACATTTAATGTATATATATCATATTAAGAGATATTCGTACATCATAATATCATGATAATATAATAATTTAAAATCTCTTTTGATATTATAAACATTGGGTTAACAACATTTAACAAGATCGTTAACCTAAAGGTTTCAAAACAACACTTACATGTAACGACTAATGATGACTTAACGACTCAGTTAAAATGTATATACATGTAGTGTTTTAATATGTATTTATACACTTTTGAAAGACTTCAATACACTTATCAAAATACTTCTACTTAACAAAAATTCTTACAATTACATTCTCGTTCAGTTTCATCAACAATTCTACTCGTATGCACCCGTATTCGTACTCGTACAATACACAGCTTTTAGATGTATGTACTATTGGTATATACACTCCAATGATCAGCTCTTAGCAGCCCATGTGAGTCACCTAACACATGTGGGAACCATCATTTGGCAACTAGCATGAAATATCTCATAAGATTACAAAAATATGAGTAATCATTCATGACTTATTTACATGAAAACAAAATTACATATCCTTTATATCTAATCCATACACCAACGACCAAAAACACCTACAAACACTTTCATTCTTCAATTTTCTTCATCTAATTGAACTCTCTCAAGTTCTATCTTCAAGTTCTAAGTGTTCTTCATAAATTCCAAAAGTTCTAGTTTCATAAAATCAAGAATACTTTCAAGTTTGCTAGCTCACTTCCAATCTTGTAAGGTGATCATCCAACCTCAAGAAATCTTTGTTTCTTACAGTAGGTTATCATTCTAATACAAGGTAATAATCATATTAAAACTTTGGTTCAATTTCTATAACTATAACAATCTTATTTCAAGTGATGATCTTACTTGAACTTGTTTTCGTGTCATGATTTTGCTTCAAGAACTTTGAGCCATCCAAGGATCCATTGAAGCTAGATCCATTTTTCTCTTTTCCAGTAGGTTCATCCAAGGAACTTAAGGTAGTAATGATGTTCATAACATCATTCGATTCATACATATAAAGCTATCTTATTCGAAGGTTTAAACTTGTAATCACTAGAACATAGTTTAGTTAATTCTAAACTTGTTCGCAAACAAAAGTTAATCCTTCTAACTTGACTTTTAAAATCAACTAAACACATGTTCTATATCTATATTATATGCTAACTTAATGATTTAAAACCTGGAAACACGAAAAACACCGTAAAACCGGATTTACGCCGTCGTAGTAACACCGCGGGCTGTTTTGGGTTAGTTAATTAAAAACTATGATAAACTTTGATTTAAAAGTTGTTATTCTGAGAAAATGATTTTTATTATGAACATGAAACTATATCCAAAAATTATGGTTAAACTCAAAGTGGAAGTATGTTTTCTAAAATGGTCATCTAGACGTCGTTCTTTCGACTGAAATGACTACCTTTACAAAAACGACTTGTAACTTATTTTTCCGACTAGAAACCTATACTTTTTTGTTTAGATTCATAAAATAGAGTTCAATATGAAACCATAGCAATTTGATTCACTCAAAACGGATTTAAAATGAAGAAGTTATGGGTAAAACAAGATTGGATAATTTTTCTCATTTTAGCTACGTGAAAATTGGTAACAAATCTATTCCAACCATAACTTAATCAACTTGTATTATATATTATGTAATCTTGAGATACCATAGACACGTATACAATGTTTCGACCTATCATGTCGACACATCTATATATATTTCGGAACAACCATAGACACTCTATATGTGAATGTTGGAGTTAGCTATACAGGGTTGAGGTTGATTCCAAAATATATATAGTTTGAGTTGTGATCAATACTGAGATACGTATACACTGGGTCGTGGATTGATTCAAGATAATATTTATCGATTTATTTCTGTACATCTAACTGTGGACAACTAGTTGTAGGTTACTAACGAGGACAGCTGACTTAATAAACTTAAAACATCAAAATATATTAAAAGTGTTGTAAATATATTTTGAACATACTTTGATATATATGTATATATTGTTATAGGTTCGTGAATCAACCAGTGGCCAAGTCTTACTTCCCGACGAAGTAAAAATCTGTGAAAGTGAGTTATAGTCCCACTTTTAAAATCTAATATTTTTGGGATGAGAATACATGCAGGTTTTATAAATGATTTACAAAATAGACACAAGTACGTGAAACTACATTCTATGGTTGAATTACGAAATCGAATATGCCCCTTTTTATTAAGTCTGGTAATCTAAGAATTAGGGAACAGACACCCTAATTGACGCGAATCCTAAAGATAGATCTATTGGGCCTAACAAACCCCATCCAAAGTACCGGATGCTTTAGTACTTCGAAATTTATATCATATCCGAAGGGTGTCCCGGAATGATGGGGATATTCTTATATATGCATCTTGTTATTGTCGGTTACCAGGTGTTCACCATATGAATGATTTTTATCTCTATGTATGGGATGTGTATTGAAATATGAAATCTTGTGGTCTATTGTTACGATTTGATATATATAGGTTAAACCTATAACTCACCAACATTTTTGTTGACGTTTTAAGCATGTTTATTCTCAGGTGATTATTAAGAGCTTCCGCTGTCGCATACTTAAATAAGGACAAGATTTGGAGTCCATGCTTGTATGATATTGTGTAAAAACTGCATTCAAGAAACTTATTTTGTTGTAACATATTTGTATTGTAAACCATTATGTAATGGTCGTGTGTAAACAGGATATTTTAGATTATCATTATTTGATAATCTACGTAAAGCTTTTTAAACCTTTATTGATGAAATAAAGGTTATGGTTTGTTTAAAAATGAATGCAGTCTTTGAAAAACGTCTCATATAGAGGTCAAAACCTCGCAACGAAATCAATTAATATGGAACGTTTTTAATCAATAAGAACGGGACATTTCATTTTAAATCAAAAAATGGGCACAGCCCAAATGGTTAGGCGAGTGATGGGTATTCGAGAGGTCGGGGGTTCGAGTCTGGTTCGTGACGTTTTTTTTAAAGCTTCTTCTAAGGTAGTCTTTATTATTATTATTATTATTATTATTATTATTATTATTATTATTATTATTATTATTATTATTATTATTATTATTATTATTATTATTATTATTATTATTATTATTATTATTATTATTATTATTATTATTATTAGTATTATTATTATTATTATTATTGTTATGTTTATTATTAGTAATTGTTATTATTACAAGCATTATTATTATTGTTATTAGTGTTATTACTATGGTTATTGATATTGTTATTATTATTCTCACTAATATTAGTATAAATATCATTTTCGTAATTATTAGTTTTACTATTATTATTATTAACATAAGTATCAATTTTAACAATATCGTTATTATTATTAGTATTATCAATATTAAGAAAGTTATTATTTTTAGTAAATCATTATTATCAAAACTATCATTTTCGTTACAAATAAATATTTTGTACCTAAAATATACTTAATACATATATTATAACTATATTAATAGTTTATATACCACATATCAAACATAAAAACATTGTTTATATAAATACTTATATATAACAAATTAAGGATATTTTTATATAATACTAACCATATATATATATATATATATATATATATATATATATATATATATATATATATATATATATATATATATATATATATACATATATATATATATATATAGGTATATTAATATAACTAAATATATAGATATTAAACATTTTGAATATATACACAAACTAAATAAGTATAATATATAATTTAAGTTATAACATATAAACTTGTTCGAATACGATTATACATTTTAATATATATACAAATGATATAGGTTCGTGAATCCGAGGCCAACCCTGCATTGTTCAATATAGTCATATGTATTTTTACTACAAAATACATTAGGTGAGTTACATTACTCCCCTTTTAAATGCTTTTGCAATATATATTTTTGGGACTGAGAATACATGCGCTGCTTTTATAAATGTTTTACGAAATAGACACAAGTAATTGAAACTACATTATATGGGTGAATGATCGAAGCCGAATATGCCCCTTTTGCTTGGTAACCTAAGAATTAGTAAACTGATCTACTAATTGACCCGAATCCTAAAGATAGATCTATTGGGCCTAACGAACCCCATCCAAAGTACCGGATGCTTTAGTACTTCGATGTTGTTTTATATCATATCCGAAGGATTTCCCGGAATGATTGGGGATATTCTTATATGCATCTTGTTAATGTCGGTTACCAGGTGTTCAATTCATATAAATGATATTTTTGTCTCTATGCATGGGACGTATGTTTATGAGAAATGGAAATATGAAATCTTGTGGTCTATTAAAAAAAATTTTGAAATGATTATTTATGATAAACTAATGAACTCACCAACCTTTTAGTTGACACTTTAAAGCATGTTTATTCTCAGGTATGAAAGAAGTCTTCCGCTGTGCATTTGCTCATTCTAGAGATATTACTTGGAGTCATTCATGACATATTTCAAAAGACGTTGCATTCGAGTCGTTGAATTCATCAAGATTATTATTATGTCAATTATAGTTAGTTATATTATGAAATAGTATGCATGCCGTCAACTTTCGATGTAAAGCAAGTTTGTGTTTTAAAAATAAATGCAATGTTTGTAAAATGTATCATATAGAGGTCAAGTACCTCGTGATGTAATCAACTACTGTGAATCATTTGTAATCGATATGGACTTCGTCCATATGGATTAGGACGGGTCTCTACATTATGGTGGCGATTTGGGCCGGAAATTTGGAGGGGTAGAAGGGTAATTTTTCCCTTCCAAATCGGCTAGGGTTTTATGAGCTAGGGTTTTAATATTTTCACTTAAGTCCTTGTATTTTAATTTAGCTTAATAACCCTTAATTATTCAAGTTTATTCATTTTAATTACACAAGTTTTTTTAGTTATTTATTTACTCACAAAAGTTTATTAACTTATTATTTTTATTAACTTGTCAATTAATGTGCAAAGTTAATTATCGTATTTTATAATTCTTAATGCTTAACCTTTATTGATTAAAGTTTACTTATTAAGTTTAACTATTTTATTGGGCATTTAATAAGGAAAAGTATTGAATGGAAAAATGAGAAATATAGAATGGAAAAATGAGAAATATAGAATGGAAAAATGAGAGTCATTATAGTACCTCCCCGTTATTGAAAACTTCGTCCCGAAGTTTTTAGGTAGTTTCCTCGTTTGCATCAGCAGTTGAGAAGAGATGGGGATATTTCCGTTTCATGTGGTCTTTGCGTTCCCAGGTATATTCGGGGCCTCTACGCGAATTCCACCGGACTTTAACAATGGGTATGTTGCATTTACGAGTTTGTTTGACTTCTCCTTCCATGATTTCTATAGGTTCTTCAACGAAGTGCATTTGCTCATTAATGCGAACATCATCCAGAGGAATAACGAGTGTGTCATCAGCAAGACACCTTTTAAGATTTGAGACATGAAACTCATCATGTACTTGACTGAGTTCAGTTGGTAGTTCTAATCGATATGCCACATGACCGACCCTTTCAGTGATTGTGAAAGGTCCTACATATCGTGGACTGAGTTTACTTCGCTTAACGAAACGAACAACACCTTTCCAAGGGGATACTTTCAACATGAATTTATCTCCAACTTGGTATTCGATGTCTTTTCGTTTCTTATCTGCATAGCTCTTCTGTCGGCTAGATGCAGTTTCTAAACGTTGCTTAATCTGAACGATCTTTTCGGTAGTTTCATGGATAATTTCAGGACCAGTTAAATGTCTGTCCTCAAGTTCATCCCAACACAGAGGGGATCTACACTTCCGTCTATATAAAGCTTCAAAAAGTGCAGCTTTAATACTAGAGTGATAACTGTTATTGTAAGAAAATTCAACCAACGGTAGGTGTCTATCCCAACCTTTGCCGAAATCGATTGCACAAGCACGTAGCATATCTTCCATGGTTTGAATAGTCCATTCACTTTGACCATCAGTTTGAGGATGATAGGCTGTACTCATGTCGAGTTGAGTTCCAAGAGCAGATTGTAAAGTTTTCCAGAATCTAGAAACAAATCGACTGTCGCGATCAGAAATAATCGAGATAGGAACACCATGACGTGAGATGATTTCTTTAATATAAAGCTGTGCTAATCTCTCCATCTTGTCGGTTTCCTTGATCGGTATGAAATGTGCAGATTTAGTAAGACGATTAACTACGACCCAAATAATATCGTTACCGTTCGCAGTCTTCGGTAACTTAGTAAGAAAGTCCATAGTGATACATTCCCACTTCCACTGCGGAATATCAGGTTGTGTCAATAGACCAGAAGGCTTTTGATGCTCGGCCTTGACCTTCAAACAAGTAAGACACTTACTAACATAAGTAGCAATGTCGGCTTTCATATTAGGCCACCAGTAGAATTGCTTCACATCGTGATACATCTTACTGGAACCGGGATAAATAGAATATCTAGTCTTATGAGCTTCATCCAAGACTAGTTCACAGAGATTACCGAAACGAGGAACCCAAATTCTGTTGCCAAAATACGGTGTACCATTAGCTTTCACTTGAAGTTGGTTCTTAAAACCAATGGGTCCTTCACCTTCGATAATTTTCGGTTTAATGGCTTACAATTGAGCTTCACAGATTCGTGAGATAAGATTTGATTTGATTTTCAGGTTTAGAGCACGAACACGTTTAACATTGTCTTTCCGACTAAGGGCATCGGCAACTACATTCGCCTTGCCAGGATGATATTTCAGCTCACAGTGATAATCTTTCAATAACTCAAGCCATCGGCTTTGCCTCATGTTCAGCTATTTTTGATCAAAGATGTATCGAAGACTTTTATGATCAGTGTACACCGTAAAATGGGTACCATACAAATAATCTCTCCATATCTTTAATGCAAATACCACGGCACCTAACTCCAGGTCATGTGTGGTATAGTTTTCTTCATGTTTCTTCAACTGCCTAGATGCGTAAGCGATAACCTTCTCACGTTGCATTAAAACACAACCAAAGCCTTGCTTCGAAGCATCGCAGTAAATAACAAAATCATCAGTACCTTCAGGTAAAGATAGAATCGGGGCTGTGGTCAATTACTCCTTCAGGATCTTGAAAGCAGATTCCTGTTCTTCGAACCACTCAAATTTCTTCCTTTTTTGAGTTAGCTTTGTAAGAGGTTTAGCAATGAGAGAAAAATCTTTTATGAACCTTCGATTGTAACCAGCAAGTCCCAAAAACTGGCGAATATGTTTCGCAGTCTTTGGTATCTCCCAGTTCCGAATAGCAGCAATCTTAGCTGGATCGACATGTATTCCTTCTCTATCAACAACATGTCCAAGGAATTGTACGGTTTTGAGCCAAAACTCGCACTTAGAAAATTTAGCATAGAGTTGTTCCTTTCTTAAGAGTTCAAGAATCATACGCAAATGTTGCTCTCACTCTTGGAATAGATCAAAATATCGTCAATGAACACAATAACGAATTTATCGAGGTAAGGCTTGCAGACACGATTCTTAAGATCCATGAATACAGCAGGAGCATTGGTCAAACCAAAAGGCATGACACAGAATTCATAATGTCCATATCGAGTACGAAAAGCAGTCTTAGGAATATCGGATTATTTGACTTGGAGTTGGTGATAACCAAATCTCAAATCAATCTTTGAATAGACACTTGACCCTTAAAGTTGGTCGAATAGATCATTAATACACGACAACGGATAACGGTTCTTGATAGTAAGCTTGTTAAGTTCACGATAATCTATACACATCCTTAACGTACCATCTTTCTTCTTAACAAACAGAATAGAAGCTCCTCATGGGGACGAGCTAGGACGAATGAAACCTTTCTCCAATAGTTCTTGGAGCTGGTTGGATAATTTCTTCATCTCGGAGGGTGCTAAACAATATGGTGCTTTATTAATTGGAGCAGCACCAGGAGTTAAATCAATTTGAAATTCAATTTGTCGAGGAGGTGGAAGACCAGGAAGATCTTCGGGAAACACATCAGGAAAGTCTTTAACCACTGGTACATCTTCAATATGCTTCTCTTTTGATTCAATCATCTTAACGTGAGCTAGAATAGCTGGATAACCTTTCATAAGGTATTTATGAGTTTTAATACAGGAGATGATGTTGAGATTGGAACCACTCTTTTCACCTTGGATGATGAGAGTCTCTCCATTTCCCAACGGAACATGAACAGTTTTATCGTAACACATGATGGCAGCATGTAATGGACGTAACCAATCTATTCCGACTACAACGTCAAAACATCCAAGTTCGACCGGCAAAAGGTCTATCTTAAATTCTTTATTGGCTAAGATCAAGTTGCAGTTTCTATAGTTTTTATTGACTTGCATGATCTTTCCGTTGGCTACTTCTACTAATCGTTTAGTTCCTAAGTGTTGAGCCTTTTCAGTAAATAGGGTACAAAAATCACTAGACACGTAACTTCTATCGGCACCAGTATTAAATAAAATAGTTGCATAATAATTATTGACAAGATACGTACCCGTGATGACCGCATCCTCATCTCGGGCTTCAGCAGCAGTGATAACAAATGCACGACCCTTCGCAGCAGTAGCATTAGCTCCAGTAGCAGGATTATCCTTCTTCTTAGGACAATTAGGACTAATGTGTCCCTTTTCTCCACAAGTATAGCAGGTTGGAAGAGCTTTGGCTGGAACAATAGCCTTATCCTTTGGAGGATTCTTACACGTCTTAGCAACGTGTCCCACTTTCTTACACAACGCACAAACCGCAGTACACTTCCCCGGGTGATGCCTCTCACAACCAATACAGAAGGGATAAGTACCTTTATAATTCGACCTTATGTTATCCACAAGCTTCTTATTATCATTCTGAGCCGAACCTTGAGATGGCTCAAACTTTCTATTACCATCATTACCCTTGGTTTCAACCTGCTTATTGGCTGACGCTCTTCTTCTCTTGGCCAACATCAGATTTTGTGCCAAAAGAATCACAGTATCCAGAGTAACCTTCTCGGCAGCTATAACATTCCCTTGAACATCCTCGGGAAGACCTTCTATATATCGCTCAATTCTTCTAGCTTCGGTAGGAAACATCTCAGGACATAGAGTAGAAAGTTCCAAATAACGATTGGTGTAGTTCTCAATATCAGTACCCTTGACCTTGAGTTCCCAGAACTCCGCTTCAAGTTTCTGAACTTGACTCCTCGGGCAAAATTTGTTGACCATCATGCTTTTGAGTTCGTCCCATGGAATTGCATTAGCATTATCAATTCCTACGAACTTGGCATGAGCAGTCCACCAAGTTAAAGCATTACCACCCAATGAGCTAGTGGCATACTTTACTCGATCGTCATCACCACAGTTACAAATACGAAAAATAGATTCCATCTTATCGAACCAACGAACTAGTTCGACAGCTTCCTCAGTTCCCTTAAATGCACGAGGATGACAGTTTGAAAAATCCTTGTAGGAACAAGGTTTTGATTGAGGATTAACATTGTTAGCTTGCTTGTTGCCTTGTGCGGTAGTGAGTAGTTGTTGGAATTGCTCAGCAGTCAAGACGATATTGTTAACAGTAGGTGCAGCTGGACGAACCATGATGTCGCTACATAAGTGAACATAAGTCGGATAAGTTAACACATTATAGGGTTGAGCAATTACAAGTAGGAATAAGATAAAGTATTAATATCACATGATATAAATAAAACACTTTATTTTATTAAGGAACGAGGCATTAAATAAGCCTTATTACACGATTCAGAATTAGAAATAGTGTAAGGCATAGCCTTTACATAGATGGAAAAATAGGAAATATAACTAAAGAATATTAAGATTGAAATAATCTTCATATCTCTTCTTCTCGTCCTCAAACTGCTTCATCACTTTTTCCATGTTATCCTTCATAAGTTTCTCTAGCCTTTCGGTTTGAGAGTCGAGAGACTCTTTGATAAACTTATCATATCGCTCCTTCTTCCCTTTTTGCTTTTCGTAGAGATATTCGAGATTGTCGTAGAGGTTGGTAACATGACTGTTAACGGCATTGGTGTCGTATTCCCTTAGGGCAAGTTGTTTGTCGACTCGGCTTCTCTCCATTTTCATTCGGAAGTTAACATCCTCCTGGAGATGAGCAAGTGATTGCTTCCCCCAACGAGTGTTACGTTCTTCCTCGTACTTTAGGAGCCTTAATTCTTTCCTTAGTTCAACATTCTCCTCCACCAACGTCTTAATTTCGCGGTCCTTCTCATCCATACGGACCTCCACTCTCGCCATGTGGCGAAGCAAATCCTCATACTTAGCAGCATCATTATAAGAAGGAGTCCGGGCTCTCTTCCTTGATGGACCGGCTTCTTCATGACGTTTTCCCTTATCTTCGATTCTCGGAGTTGGATAATATTGAGGAGACCTTTGTGAGTTTCGCAGAGTATTTGGACTATAGTTTGGTGAAGCAAGACTGTAAGAAGGACTTCGAACATGTCTTGATGTTTCAGAGTGTCCAACACCTACTTCGGTAGTAGGGTTGTGATTTGCCTTTTGGGCTTGTTAACGCTTGAGCTTAACATCCTATCATTAGGAAAGAGACTTTGATTAGAATCTTTTAGTCAAGTTTAGGAAAGCATAAATGTTAAGATTATAGGGAAATCCTAAGTGCTTTAAAGTCTAAGGCAGAAAAGGTTATAGTTTCCTAAATTGCTAAGGCACCCTAGCTAGCAAATAAGGCACACATAAAAATGCACCCTCTGCCTAGAGTCTCGTAGAACCATTCGTCAAGAAAGTTCGAAGATCTATAAATCTCTAATACATATCCCAAAATGTTCTTAAGTGTTATAATATAAGTAGTAGGTTATAGGTACTAGTAATAGTAATAGTGTATACATGTTAATTAATAGTATAAGTAGTATTAGGGTTTCATTAATTAGAGTCAGTTATTTAAAGTAGTATTTAATAACTAGGGCTTAGTAATTAATGTCCTAGGGTTTCATAAATTAAGGTTTAGTAAATTAGGGTTTTATTTAATGTAATAATGATTAGGTAATGATTAGGGTTTAATAATTAAAGTGGTATTAAATAATTAGGGTTAGGTTTAATGAATTAGGGTTTAATAATCAATTAGGTTTTTAATAAAACTAGGGTTTTAATTAAAGTAGTATAAGTTAAATTAGGATTTAGGGTTTTAGTATATATACATATATAATGTCGTGTATATGTATATATGTATATAAAAATTTATTTTTTACAAGTATATATGTATATGTGTTGATATATATGTATATGTACATATAGTTATTTTGTTTCCTTAATCAACCACAAACAAATCTCTTAATTGTATCAAGGGTTTTAAAGATCAAAGTTTCTTCCCCCTTTTTTTTATCCTAGTCGACATGTATATGTATATATTTATATATATATATTTTACATGTATAGATCTAGGTTTGTTCTTATGTTTATGTGTTTATGATTTTATGTGAATATAGATTAAAACAAAGATCAAAGAATTAAGAAAATAAATTAGGGTTTTATGTTATACCTTTGAAGATTCGAAGATGACTAACGAAGAAAAAAAGAACTTGATGAAGATGGAAGATCAAAGCCTTGAATATCTTGAATAACACCTACTGTTATTGATTGATTCCTTTCCACTATCTTAAGTATCTATATAATATACATACATATATATATATATATATGTATATATTGTGCACATATGATATATGTCTCGTTTCCTATAAATCATCTATCACAATTACCCACTTGGTCAATCATTAATTTCCTAAATACAATTAAACATCCCTATCTACTTTTGAAATTTTCTTCTTTCTGTCATATTCTACTATTTACATTATTGTATCGACACCTTATATATCAATCAATTAGCTCAATTTGATTAGTAAGAATCCTTCAATTATTCCACTTTTATGTAATTGATACCCACCCACTCGCACTTCTACTTGATTCTTTTCTATACAAAAAAATACAAGATCATCAACCTCACCACTTTATCACTTCTCTCTATTTTTTTCTGCTAGATGATGTACCCCAAGACAACCCACCACCTTATCTTCTTCAATCCTATAACCACCAAGCCACCATCGACTGCTGTCATGGCCACATCACCAAACCATCATTCAAACCCACTAGTCGATGAGGTACGCTGCTATTGCTAATACATATTTATCTTTTCCTATTTACATCCCGACCCACCATAACCACCATATTCGACCTTCTCATTCATCAAGTCATCAACTCAAGAACCCCTATAAACCGTTACCAAAACCCATTAGTAATCGTGGTTACTGTTACAACAAATTTTGTTTTCCTATTAGTGTTTCTGTCAAAATTGTAACCAACGTCAATAGAACCATATTGTCTACTACTGCTTTCTACTTGCTTGAAGATCACATAGGACTACCTCACCTTCTTTAACGAATGACACCTGCAAATTGATACAACTACAGTAAGCATTTTATTTTTGTTTGAAAGACACAAGACCAAGATGTGATATCGCCACCTTCATTGTCCATCACCAACACCATCACCATTGATAAACATCTTCAATTCGCTGCTGCTATTTTTTTTTTATGTTTTCTGGTTAGATCCGAATACAACCACACAGTGTTTGGCGTTTGTCAAACTTGCATATTTTGAAGAGCCAAAGTATTGAAGTCTATAAAGTTGTTTTGCTTGTGGACAATTTTAAAATGTAATGGTCGACAACCATTACACAAATAAACCACTTGACTATCTTTAAATATTCCATGCTTTTGGTAAATCAGACAGTGATTTGTTTTCTTTTTCTTGTTTTGGCCTGCTGACGAGGGGCTCTTTAAAAGAGCTTCTTAATCGGATCAATACCAAATAATAATAAGGCTACGATATGAAAGATTATGATCATGAATGAATTGGTAAAATGACGATACATAAGATGACGATAAATGACGTTTATGATGATAATGATATATCATGTCGTTGGAATGATTAGTTGGTGATAGTATTTGATTATAAGGATGAGGATGATTAAGTATGATGATGCGTATGATTTTATGTGTTAGGATGTTTATTAGATGATAATGTAGTGCCACATAAAATGCGATCGTCCATTTTAATTGTTCTGTCAGAGATTTTCTTATAAATTCACCTCCTTCGTTTCCTTACAACTCACACCTTCTGTTGATGCATTTTATGCAAGTCCCTAGACATATACCCACGTCCATTGCAGGTACAACAGTTTACAAGCTACCATGATTGCTCGTTATTATCCTATCCGTGTTTGTATGTGGTTACAGGAACTGCAGGAACCAGATTTAGATGTTTGACTATGTTAGACTTAGTCAGACGTACGAGTGAAGCCTCACTAGTACGGCTGACAGGCTCATACGCACGGTTGATGCTGAGCTAAGTCATAATTACAACCTAAATGAGAATACACGAGTGAGTGATCACCCGTACAGCTGATGAAGCCAACTCGTACGTGTGATGAATGAATCGTATGGGTGAGTCAACAGCAAGGGTATATAAAGTCTTATGTTCTTCATTTTAGGTTAAGCCTCTCAGTTGTTACACACACTCAGATCTAGTGAGCTCCTCCGATTCTCTCTCAGTCCAAATCACCCAGGTGGTGAATAATAGCTCTAGGTGTTGATCTAATCACACTTGATTTGGTTGTGGTTTGACTAAATTAATCAAAAAAAAAACTTAACCTATTCACTAGAGGGTTTAATTCACTTATTCCGCCATTGTGTGAGTTAAATCTATTGATTTCTAAGTTCCTAGTCATGTTTCATCACCTTCTATTCTTTCCCCCTAAACTCATATTTTAAAGTATTCATCAATATGCTCCATCCAGTTCTGATTCTCGATATACTTCTAACTTTCATATCGGTCATTCTTCTTTTTCATCTACCGCCGGAAGAATCTATTTACTTCTACTATACTCTTGGGTTTATAGTGTTTCTAGTTCTCCCGTGTCTTTATATTGCTATATGCATCGATATATATGGTTTATAATTTCTGGTTTGTCGTTGGGCTTTATCTGTTCTCTTATATTTCAAAGTCTCTGCTTCTGTCTTCTATAATCATTATCATTCACAGTTAATGCTCTCTTTTATTTGCTGCAATTTATACCCCAATTTCTATTTCGGAGTTTTGTCCTTTCGTTTCTTCTTCTTGCGATTAAGCACCGCTTGTAATGGTCCAGAATTTACAGATATGAATTTCGGAATGAACATTGTTAATGTTCTAGGAAGGAAATTGTGATGGCACGATCTTGACTTGTCAAATTACTAGAATACATTGGAAAAGGCCGAATCATCAAGAAATATTTTTTTGATATTTTAGAGGTTAAATAGAATACAAGAGTCGTATAACATGGCACATGATGATGTCATGATCTGTGAATCATCACGTTCCATTTAGAAACTCAACATGACTTACTGTAATATAATCACATTGATCAAGTGTCATTATATTATACTAATTCATGCTTCAGTTCCCAACACTACTTCAAAATATTCCAATTTTAAACTTGAATGTTTCAGAATTTAAAAACTAAAATAGTTTCTTTTATGATGTAATACAGATAGCGCGAAGAGGTAAATGATTTCAAATAAGAAAAATTAAGAAAATATCTTCAGAAATATGGAGGATATTTATAATGAAAGATATGATGATATTTTAGAATTTCTAATATTAGAGGATGATGAAGAATATTGTCTGCAGGGGTTTAGAGTCAGGAGCAAGGTATTCGTTAATGACTTCAGCAGGTACTGAATTATTTGGATCCTTTGAAGTCAGGTTCAGTCTTTGTAATTTATCCACAGCCTCCTTCCTACTTTGCTCAATCCGTTTTCCAGTTCCAAAACTTCTCTTTTTCTGCGCTTTGCCAGCACACTTCATCATTATCATCCAGCTTTTACCATTTAAAGTCGTTTATAGTTTTTGCTGCTTCATCAGCATTTTTTCCATTTTCAGAGAACCAATTCGTAGTTCGGAGTGTTTTTCAGAAACTTCACATTCAAATTAAGTCCAGAAGATAGACGTTATATATACACATATAACTGTTGGCGTAGACATGCTGCGAGATTTCAAAATACTGATTGCTAATTCCCAATGATTCGTATGACAATTCTCATTACAAGATGCGAATGAGTAAATGATGGGGTTTCAATGAATAATTATAATGACTTTTTGGAGAGGCTAAAGTCAAAGGGTAATGAAGTTGTTGGTACATCTACTAATAATGTGGTGGAATATAAAAGGTTCACTGGTAACGATGGTGTATATCTCAAGGTTATAATAAGGTTAGTCTGACTAAAAAGTCGAAGTTGACTTGCTAGAGCTGTGACAAAACTGGCTACTTTGAATAGGAGTCGCAAAGATATTTTTGCTAATAAATGCCAAATCTGACGCGGATACGTTGTTTAAACTTTTACTTTGGTTTCAAGAGTTTTTCGGGTACATAACTGTGGGTAACATGTGGTTGGATCATCATCTCGATTGCTCATCATTCGAAGTGTCTTCAGAAATTTTCGAAGGGTTTGAACACAGATTGTAATCGTTAACATACATTTGATATTCTAACACAGTTTTGAAGTCAAAATATAGCTTGTGAAAGATGTAAGGATCTAAGAGTGATGATTTTGGTCATATCTCAAGTTGAATTTTGAGATTTCAAAATCAAAATATGTAATTAAATTTTGAATAAGTATGGTTGTTTTGATTTCTATAAAAGAATGTATATTGTTGTGAAAGTAGGGAGTATAATGGATGATTTGCTGAATCAGATTCGAAGAATGTAACATATTAATTGTGAATTTATATATCTCTCGGGTATTACCTACCCGTTAAAATAAAAAATTTCACAATTAATATTTTGTACAAAAGAATTTTATTACAGTCTTTATGAAAATATAGATATGTATATTTTCTTCAGATGTAACATAGATTTAATGAGTTAATGTTAAATTAAACTCATTTGATTTACGGTTGAAACTAGAATTGAATATTCCCTAAAGGCTTTAAAAAGTACATAACTTTTACGCAGTATTTCTTTAATGACATTGAAATTATGAATCAATACTTCGTTATTTGTTGATGTATGATGTTCGGTTCGTGCAATTCTTGTGAATTTCGCAAAGTACTAATGATGTTTTCTGAAAAGTTTCGGGTACATCGATGATGAAAGTGTAAAATCAAATATATACTTGATTTATTATGAATTGGAATTTGTTGAATTGCGACAGATATTGTAGTTAACGCTGGTTAAGTTGCGGCCAAAGGACGTACATTATTGCATATTTGTAATATGAATTAACCGAGTAGTTAAGATTCACACACAATAGCTTAGCAAGGAAAGATTTATTTCAAATATATATATATATATATATATATATATATATATATATATATATATATATATATATATATATATATATACATACATATATATAATATACATATAATTTTTTCAGAGGGAATGAGTTAATTATTCATAACTCGTTGATACAATATACACGTTATTGATTCATAATGATGTCCACAGTGATTCTTGAACTGAAGAAGTTTGTGATGTTATCGGTGTTGTTGATTCGGATGTTGACTGTACTGATGATGCTGGTAACGCTGAAGGTACTGTTGATGCTGTTGGTAAAGCAAGTTTAGCTTGTTAATCACACACCATTTTTGTCAGGGTTTCTACTCTTCCTTCTATCATTTTGGTTCGCTTAACTGATTTATGGTTAGGGCTAGATTAGATAATCTCTAAGACTTTAGAGATTACATAATCGCCGCAGAATGTTTCTCCAAGGAAGTTATGAATTAATACTTCGTCAGTTATTGTTGTTGGTACTCCTTGGTATCTATGGTGCGTATGACGTTGATGCTCGTGGGACAGATTGTGAAGTTGAGGTTTACGACGCGGTTATGGTTGGAGGTGGTAATGGTACTGTTGGCGTTGATGATGGTGGTACTGGTTATGCTGCTGATGCTGCTGCTGGTGTTTGTAATCTCTGCACCATATTCTCCAAAGCTACTACCCGAGCGCGAAGCTCGTTGACTTCTTCTATTACACCGGGGTGATTATCGGTTCGGACGAGCGGATAAATAAAATCTAAAATTTGATGTAATATATAATCGTGACGAGATACTCTGGAAATGAGCGAGAAAATGTTGTTTCGGACAGGTTCGCCGGTAAGTGCTTCAGGTTCTTCGTCAAGAGGGCAATGTGGTAGATGGAAGGGATCACCTTCTTCTTGTCTCCAATGATTGAGGAGGCTAAGAACCCATCCCCAATTCATCCAGAATAGGTGATGACTGATTGGTTGATATATTCCGATCACACTACTTTCGGAGCTTGAATGGGATTCCATTTTGGAATCTGAGTGACTTGAACTGATGACGAATTCCATTTCGTACGATTGGATAAAGGAATTTTTTTTTTCCGATATGAAATGATTTTGGCTAACGGATGGTATTCTAATTACATAGAATATATATATATATATATATATATATATATATATATATATATATATATATATATATATATATATATATATATATATATATATATATATAGATGAAAAGATTTTGTAGATTACGGAGGACTTTGCGGGATTTGTCAGGCAAAGTTTAAAGTAATAGATACGATAAGATATGATTTAGCAGATATGCTAAGATATGAATTTTTGTTTATACACTATTTATGCAATCAATGCAGCAAGACGTGTCTTAGACTAAAAATGATAAGCAGGTAATTTCCTGAGGATGATAAGTAGTTAATTTTCGACACAAAATGATAAGCAAAACTTTTGACATGCAGACACGGTCGAAGTCCAGACTCACTAATGCATCCTATCGACTTATCAGTTAGACACACTAATGCAGACCTGGTTCGCTAAGACCACCGCTCTGATACCAACTAAAAGGACCCGTTCATATACATTATAAATGATTCACAATAGTTGATTACATTGCGAGGTATTTGACCTCTATATGATACATTTTACAAACATTGCATTCGTTTTTAAAAGACAAACTTTCTTTACATCGAAAATTGACAGGCATGTATACCATTTCATAATATCCACTATCTAACTATAAATTAATTTAATAATAATCTTTGATGAACTCAATGACTCGAATGCAACGTTCTTCGAAATATGCTATGAAAGACTCCAAGTAATATCTTTAAAATGAGCAAATGCACAGCGGAAGATTTCTTTAACACCTGAGAATAAACATGCTTTAAAGTGTCAACCAAAAGATTGGTGAGTTCATTAGTTTATCATAATCATTTATTTCCATCATTTTAATGAACCACAAGAATTTCATTTCCAGTTCTCATAAATATACGTCCCATGCATAGAGACAAATATAATCATTCATATGGTGAACACCTGGTAACCGACATTAACTAGATACATATAAGAATATCTCCTATCATTCCGGGATCCTCCTTCGAACATGATATAAATTTCGAAGTACAAAAGCATCCGGTACTTTGGATGGGGTTTGTTAGGCCCAATAGATCTATCTTTAGGATTCGCGTCAATTAGGATGTATGTTCCCTAATTCTTAGATTACCATACTTTAATAAAAAGGGGCATATTCGATTTCGATAATTCAACCATAAAATGTAGTTTCAATTACTTGTGTCTATTTCGTCAAACATTTATAAAAGCGCATGTATTCTCAGTCCCAAAAATATAAAGGGTAAAAAGGAAAATGAAAGTCACCATACTGTATTTCGTAGTAAAAATACATATAACGTCATTGAACAAGTGCAAGGTTTACCTCGGATTCACGAACCTAACTTAATTATATATATTTATGTGTTGGTCAATATTTGTCTAACAAATTAGGTCAAGTCATAGTGTACCACAATCCTAATGCTCGAGACTAATATGCAAAAGTCAACAAAAGTAAATTTGACTCAAAATAATTTCCAAAAATCTATACATGATTAATATATAGTTTAAATATCGTCGTTTTATTTTTTTAAATATTTTTAAAAGTTTTA
This sequence comes from Rutidosis leptorrhynchoides, assembly GCF_046630445.1. Lineage (NCBI taxonomy): Eukaryota > Viridiplantae > Streptophyta > Magnoliopsida > Asterales > Asteraceae > Rutidosis > Rutidosis leptorrhynchoides. The sequence continues at coordinate 274,202,270 of NC_092333.1, read as the reverse complement.
TTAGAGTAAATAATATAATTTATTTATTAATAAATAAAATTTTATATTAAATTTATATAATAAAATATACTTTTATATATATTAAGTAATAAAATTTATAGGGTTCATTTAATATCATAAAGATAATATGATAGGTATTATTAAAGTAAGTTTTACACGTAGTAAAATATGTTTGTATCTCATATTTATTTGATAAAATAATATCTATAATGATAGTAAGTAAAAGTTGTATTTTTTTGTAATAATAATTATTATTATAAAAATATCAATATTTATAATTACTAAGATGACATTATGATAAAACGATAATTCTAATTATGATAACTTTAATATTTACGATAATTTTTAATATTATCTTTAAAATAATAATTCTATTTAAAATAATAATAATAATGATATTTTATAGTAACAATGACATTTCTATTAAAATGATAATTTTTGTTAAAATGATAATTTTTGTTAAAATGATAGTTTTAATACTAACGATACTTTTAATAATAATAGTAATGATAAAAATAATAAAAACGATAATTTTATCTAAATCAATATCTTATAATATTTAAATTTTATCATGATACTCTTACTCATTATTTCCTAATTGTTTCGTTTAATAGCTTTTAATCGTCTTTTATATCGTGTTCATAATAATGATAATAATAGTAATCAAAATAATTAGGTGTTACAAATATTTGTTTTAATTACACTAATATTAATAATGATAGTTACTATAACATTATTAACGATAATACTAATAATTATCTTAATGATAATATAGTAATAATAATAATAACAATAACAATAACCATTTTTAAATAATGATATACATATTAATAATGATAATAATAATAATAATAATAATAATACTAATAATAATAATAATAATAATAATAATAATAATAATAATAATAATAATAATAATAATAATAATAATAATAATAATAATAATAATAATAATAATAATTGTATAATAATAATAATACTAATTATAACTTTAACGATAATAACGATAGTAATAATAAAAAAAAACAATTTTTAATTATAAATCCCTTTTATTGATAAAGATAATAATAATGATAATAATAAGATAAAACTAGAACGACGATAAAAATGACGATAATAATAATCATTTTTAATAAAAATATCGAAAATTCAATTGATTATAACTTCTAATCCGTTCATCGAAACCATTCAATATCTAAAGGAAAAGTTCTTAATTTTTTGCTAGCTTTCCAAGGACATGCATATCTTATACCTTATCTCAACCGTAAGTGTAACTAATTCAAGATTCAACCTAACCTGTCTAAGGGCAATATCAAAAGTACAAGCATGCATAATCCTAAATACTCGAGCACTAGTAAGGGATACACTATTAGTATGTAAAAGTTAAATTATGAGTACTCACGTATCAATATTGAGATTCAATATTGCAGGAAAGGTATGTAGACGCAACAGAAATGTTAAACACTATATTGACCTCACGAGCATACCCATGAACCATACTCAATCACCTCCATAGCTATAACCCATAATTTCCTTAATCCTATCATACTCGAAAAACAATTTCGAAATCACTCGGACAGCACTCCGTCGTAAAATTTTATGTATACTAATAATATCTTGAAATAATACGGAGTAAATATATATATGTAAATCGATTGAGAGAGTTTAGAGAAAAATATTTTCAAGTTTCTATGAAATAATAAAACCTATTGAATTCTATTTATAATAGATTTTTGAATTATTAAAGTGAATTATTAAAGTATGAATTATTAAAGTATGAATTATTAAAGTGAATTATTAAAGTATGAATTATTAAAGTATGAATTATTAAAGTGAATTATTAAAGTATGAATTATTAAAGTGAATTATTAAAGTTAAAGTAAAGTAAAAAAATAAAGTAAAGGTAAAGTTTAAGTATAGTAAAAGTATAAAACTATGTACGTATAATACGCGTATAAATATATATAAAATTAATTTAAATCGTTATATATATTTAATAAAATAAAATATAAATATCGTTATCTTTATCATACTAGTTAAGTAATGAGTTGTCAAAAGTGGTTCTAAATATTTATAAAAGTTATATACGTTTTAATAATAAAGTTCTTTTTAAACTGAAAACGTTTTTGTACGTTTGAAACTAAATAGATCAATCGAGTCTTTATGAGATTCAATCTTCCACTATCCTTTGTCTAGTTCTCAATGATTGACAATTTGTTCTTATTTATAAATCACTTTACCATTTTTCGAATATTGTTAAAATGGAAAGATTTCTCAAATCAGCGTGCGACTTTCAACATAGACTTGTAATCATAATTCAATATATCTGATAATTCAATCATTTGATCTTATCTTCTAATTCCATTGATAAAAATTTTGAAACAGATACAATCATATAAAGTATTTAATCTAATATTTTTTTTCGTTTCAAGTTATAATATATATATATACACATGATAATGCTAAAAACGAACATATATTTCATAGCATTATTCCTCAAGAAAGACAAGCTTTTAGTTGCAATTGTTCTATTTATAAGTGATATTCGTTTAAATAATAAAAGGTGAAGACAAAAGACAGATTCGACGAATTGAAGACGCAAACGACCAAAAAGCTCAAAAGTACAAAATACAATCAAAGAGGTTCCAATTATTGATAAGAAACGTCTCGAAATTACAAGAGTACAAGATTCAAAACGCAAAGTACAAAATATAAAATTGAACGCAAGGACGTTCGAAAATCCGGAACCGGGACATGAGTCAACTCTCAACGCTCGACGCAACGGACTAAAAATTACAAGTCAACTATGCACATAAATATAATATAATATTTAAATAATTCTTATAAATATTTATATATTATATAAAATTTTATAAACCGTCGGCAAGAAAGACTCCAAAATGGGTGAGCTGTATTTACAAGCTCCGCGACTCGCGGAGTTTGAAGGCAAAAAGGGCCGCGAGTCGCGGAGCCCCAAATTCTGCAATTCCCTATAAAGCCAACCGAATTCTGATCATTTTTCATCATCAATATATCCATCTCTCTATCTATATACGTAAAATATATATATATAATTTATATTTTAATTTTAATTTTAATCCTAATAATAAGGGTATGTTAGCGAATGTTGTAAGGGTGTAAGTCGAAATTCTGTCCGTGTAACGCTACGCTATTTTTAATCATTGTAAGTTATGTTCAACCTTTTTAATTTAATGTCTCGTAGCTAAGTTATTATTATGCTTATTTAAAACGAAGTAATCATGATGTTGGGCTAATTACTAAAATTGGGTAATTGGGCTTTGTACCATAATTGGGGTTTGGACAAAAGAACGACACTTGTGGAAATTAGACTATGGGCTATTAATGGGCTTTATATTTGTTTAACTAAATGATAGTTTGTTAATGTTAATATAAAGATTTACAATTGGGCGTCCCTATAAATTACCATATACACTCGATCGGACACGATGGGCGGGGTATTTATATGTACGAATAATCGTTTATTTAACCGGACACGGGAATGGATTAATAGCCACTAGAATAATTAAAACAGGGGTGAAATTATGTACAAGGACACTTAGTATAATTGATAACAAAATATTAAAACCTTGGGTTACACTCAATCGACATCCTGGTGTAATTATTAAACAAAGTATTAAAATCTTGTTACAGTTTAAGTCCCCAATTAGTTGGAATATTTAACTTCGGGTATAAGGATAATTTGACGAGGATACTCGCACTTTATATTTATGACTGATGGACTGTTATGGACAAAAACCAGACGAACATATTAAATAATCCAGGACAAAGGACAATTAACCCATGGGCATAAAACTAAAATCAACACGTCAAACATCATGATTACGGAAGTTTAAATAAGCATAATTCTTTTATTTCATATTTAATTTCCTCTATTTTATATTTAATTACACTTCTAATTATCGCATTTTTATTGTTATTGTATTTAATTGCACTTTTAATTATCGTACTTTTTAATTATCGCAAGTTTATTTTATCGCACTTTTATCATTCGCAATTTCATTATCGTTATTTACTTTACGCTTTAATTTAAGTCTTGTATTTATTTTTAATATTTTACATTTGGTTTTAACTGCGACTAAAGTTTTAAAATTGACAAACCGGTCATTAAACGGTAAAAACCCCCCTTTATAATAATAATAATAATATTACTTATATATATATATTTGTATTTTTATAAAAGTAACTAATATAGCGTTAAGCTTTGTTTAAAAAGATTCCCTGTGGAACGAACCGGACTTACTAAAAACTACACTACTGTACGATTAGGTACACTGCCTATAAGTGTTGTAGCAAGGTTTAAGTATATCCATTCTATAAATAAATAAATATCTTGTGTAAAATTGTATCGTATTTAATAGTATTTCCTGCTAAAATTAATAGCTATTTTATATACACCTCGCATAACATCAAGTTATTTTTGGCGCCGCTACCGGGGAAACTCTTAAACGCCGGAAGCGCAACGCTAATATATAAAAAAAAAAAAGATTTTTAGTTTACTTTTATTAAAATTCACTTTTGTAATTAATACGTTTTTAATTATTCAAAAATATAAAAAGAAAAACAAAAATATAAGTATTTTTAAGATTTTGTTAAATATTTAAGTTTTATAAAGTTTCTTTATTTTTATATAAGTTTTATTTAAGTATTTTGTTTTCATTTAAAACATAAAAAAAACCGAAAAAATAATAATATATATATATAAATCTAGTTTTACGATTTTTTAAAATTATAAAGTAGTTCTATTTTTATTTTAGTTTTTAAATATAAGTTTTTATTATATAAATATTTTAGATTTGAAAACAGAAAATATAAAAACAGAAAATAAAAAAATAAAAAAAATCGCGTCGAATTTTATTTAACCTGTCATCTGAAAATTTGAACCCCGCGACTCGCGGGGTTTGCTGCTTGGAATACCGCAACTCGCGGAGCAATTCTGACACCGACAGAAACCCTAATTTAGCATTTATTACGGGTAATTATTAATTAATTATTATTATAAACCCTAATTACCTATTATTATTATAATTAGTTTTATTTTAAAGTTTTACTTTTTATTTAATTTATATTTTAGTTAAATTAGTTTAATTAAATTGTAAAATTAATAGTTTTAATAAATAAATAATATAAAAATAAAATTTTATAAAAATTGTATTTTTTACAACTTTTTGTATATTTTTATATTTTGTACCTTTTTAATCGTTTTAGCGTAATATTTGTATTTTTAGCCCATATTTAGTTTTAAAATTAGTTTTTGCCATAGTTATTTTTACATCTAGATTTTTAGGCTTTGCCGTAGAATTCCTTAAATACTTTTTCTTTAGACTAAGATTTAGGTACTTTAGAATTTTGCGACGCCTTTTTAAGTTTTAGTTTCTTTTTAAGTTATTTCCATTTGGGATATAGTTTTTCCTGTAAGCTTTAATATTTTTAGACACCTTTAACCTATGTATCAATTATCATTCCAATTAGTAATCTCAATTTGCGATTATAATTTTAAGTTAGTTGTAGTAATAAGGTTAGGTTAGTCAAGTATTTTTAAGTTTTATAGTTTCTTTTATTTTTCCGTCACCTTTTATTTTTCAACCATTTTTCTTTTTCGACCTTTTTCGACGAACTCTTTTTCTTTCTTATTTCTCGCTATTCTAGTTTTAGGACATAGATTTTTATTCTACTTCTTATCTAAATTTCTTAAAATTATGAAAATTTATTTTAAGTGGTTAAATTAATAGACATCAAAATTTTCTGGTTCGTAGTAATTGTTGGATTTGTACGTGGACCGGGTTATTGGAGCCAAACAGTCCTCAATTATATTGAGACCAAACGAATCCTGCCCCTCTGCTGCATCTTTTGGCTATTCGAAACGTGGGCAAAATCAGAAAAGTCTATTGATTGGATAACTTATTATAATTTTTCTTTCCTTTTAAAAACTAATAGGATATTCATTGAATGCACCGAGCAAGACGTTCACCACCTTTTTGTACGTTCACCACCTGTAACTAGATCAAGACATTTAGCAAATATTACTGCCGTTGATTTTTCTTTAGAATCGTCATCCAGTCGACCAAGTACTCCAGTTCAAATTTCCGATAATCCATTTTTTGAACCCGACCTCACAATTTAGAATCCGGAGAATATTCAGGAACGATTCGTAGATCCTGAACCACTAAACTTTCCTCCGGAACCACCAATCATTCAAACAGAGATTGTTGAGGAACGAACCATTAAATCAGAATCCTCTAGTGATTCCGATTCAACAAATTCAATTATGGAGAATCTGGAACCATTAAGTATGGAAGACCGAATGAGAGCTAAACGCACTGGCCAAGGTCACGCAATTACTCATCCAGACATTAATGAGCCAGATTATGAAATCAAAGGACAAATTCTACACATGGTGACTAATCAATGCCAATTTAGTGGTGCGCCGAAGGAAGATCCAAATGAACATTTACGTACCTTTAATAGGATCTGCACACTATTTAAAATCCGAGAAGTGGAGGATGAACTGATATATCTCATGTTATTTCCCTGGACTTTAAAGGGAGAAGCCAAAGATTGGTTGGAATCGTTACCTGAAGGGGCGATTGATACATGGGATGTTTTAGTTGAAAAATTTCTTAAACAATTCTTTCCTGCATCTAAAGCCGTAAGACTTCAAGCAGAAATTGTTACGTTTACACAGAAGCCAAATGAAACTCTATATGAGGCGTGGACAAGATTTGGAAAGTTATTAAGAGGATGTCCGCAACATGGTTTAGATACCTGTCAAATAGTACAAATATTCTACCAAGGATGTGACATCACTACAAGGAAAGACATAGATATAGCAGCTGGTGGTTCTATTATGAAGAAAACCGAAACTGATGCTTAAAAAATTATTGATAACACTGCTTCCCACTCACATGAGTGGCATCAAGAAAAAGATATCGTTAGATCATCTAAAGCAGCTAGAGCCGATTCTAGCCATGACTTAGATTCCATTTCCGCAAAGATATATGCTGTCGAGAGACGAATGGAAAAGATGACTAAAGATATTCACTCAATACAAATTAGTTGTGAGCAGTGTGGAGGACCACATTTGACAAAAGATTGTCTCAGTATTGAATTAACAATAGAACAAAGAGAGAATATTTCATACATAAACCAAAGGCCTGGAAATAATTATCAGAATAATTATCAACCGCCAAGACCGATTTACAATCAAAACCAGAATTATAACCGAAATATTCCATACAACAACCAACAAGGTCCTAGTAATCAACAAGTATCCAATAATACTTACAATCAGCAAAGACCTAATTTTCAAAACAAACCACCACAACAAACCGATGATAAAAAGCCAAATTTAGAAGATATGATGACGAAGCTAGTTGAAACTCAAACGCAGTTTTTCACATCTCAAAAACAAACCAATGAACAAAATGCTAAAGCATTTAGAAATTAACAAGCTTCTATTCAAAATCTAGAACAAGAAGTAAGTAACCTAGCAAGGTTAATAGGTGAAAGAAAACCGGGAAGTCTACCTAGTGATACAAATGCTAACCCCCGGAATGAAACAGCTAAAGCCATTACCACAAGAAGTGGTACAACACTTAAACCACCTGAAATACCTGTAACTTCTGATGAAGCTATTCCTACTCCACAAGAACCACAACCTGATCAAGATAAGGAAAAAGAATCGGTAGTTGAAAAGGTTAATGAAGATAACACAGTTAAGGCTAAACCTTATGTTAAACCATACCAACCACCACTTCCTTACCCGAGTAAAATGAAGAAAGAGAAACTTGAAGCCGAGCAATCCAAATTCTTGGATATGTTTAAACAGATAAATGTAAATCTTCCTTTCATTGATGTGATTTCAGGAATGCCTAGATATGCTAAATTCTTGAAAGATCTAATCTCAAATAGAAAGAAAATGGAAGAACTCTCGGCTGTTACCATGAATGCTAATTGTTCAGCAGTACTGTTGAATAAGATACCAGAAAAACTATCTGATCCAGGAAGTTTCACAATTCCATGTTTTCTGGGTAGTCTTAGTTCAATAAAAGCATTGGCAAATTTAGGTGCTAGTATAAATCTAATGCCGTATTCACTATACGCTAAACTAGACCTTGGAGAATTGAAACCAACTAGAATAAGCATACAACTAGCCGATAGATCAATAAAATATCCTAGAGGGATAATGGAGAACATGCTAGTTAAAGTTGGTACTTTAGTATTTCCAGTAGATTTTGTTGTTCTGGACATGGAAGAAGATTCTCAAGTTCCTATCATATTAGGAAGACCATTCTTAAACACGGCTAAAGCAATGATAGACGTGTTCAGTAAGAAATTGACCCTAAGTATAGAGGATGAGAGTGTTACCTTTTCAGTTGATAGAGCAATGCAACAACCACAATCTGCAGATGATACATGTTATTATATTCAAACTATAGATGCACATGCAGAATTATTAGAAGAATTTCCAGAATTACAAGGAACAGGAGAATGTTCTTTAGGAGAAGGTAATGAACCAATTGATGAAGCTGAAATGTTAGCTACACTTATAGCTAATGGATATGAACCAACAACAGAAGAAATTCAAATGCTAAAAGAAGAAGACAGATATCGATACAAATCATCGATAGAAGAACCTCCGACATTAGAGTTAAAGCCACTTCCAAACCATTTGGAATACGTTTATTTACATGGTGAATCTGAATTACCTGTAATAATATCGTCTTCTCTTACTGAAAATGAGAAATCACAACTCATTTCTGTGTTGAAAGCTCATAAACCAGCGATTGCATGGAAGATTCATGATATTAAAGGAATAAGTCCTTCGTATTGCACACATAAAATCCTTATGGAAGAAGGTCATAAAACGTATGTACAACGCCAACGAAGAGTAAATCCTAATATGCAAGATGTAGTTAAGAAAGAGATTATTAAACTGCTAGATGCAGGTTTGATATATCCAATCTCTGATAGTCCATGGGTAAGCCCAGTTCAATGCGTGCCTAAGAAGGTTGGCATGACTGTCATTACAAATGAAAAAAATGAGCTTATTCCTACTAGGACTGTAACAGGATGGCGTGTATGTATTGATTATAGAAAATTAAATGACGCCACCAGAAAAGATCACTTTCCCTTACCTTTCATAGATCAAATGTTGGAAAGATTAGCCGGAAATAGTTACTATTGTTTCCTAGATAGATTTTCCGGATATTTTCAAATTCCAATAGCACCCGAAGATCAAGAGAAAACCACATTCACGTGCCCTTATGGTACTTTTGCTTACAAACGCATGCCATTTGGACTTTGCAACGCCCCTGCAACCTTTCAAAGGTGCATGATGGCGATTTTTCATGACATGATAGAAGAATGCATGGAAGTTTTCATGGATGACTTTTCAGTCTTCGGTGATACATTTGAAACATGTCTAGCTAATCTTGAACGAATGCTTATTAGATGCGAACAATCAAATCTAGTACTTAATTAGGAGAAATGCCATTTCATGGTTAAAGAAGGCATCGTTCTTGGACATAAAATTTCAAAAGAAGGAATTGAAGTGGATAGAGCTAAAGTAGATGTAATTGCTAAACTTCCACATCCCACCAATGTTAGAGGAGTTAGGATTTTTCTGGGGCATGCCGGTTTTTACCGACGTTTCATAAAATTTTTTTCTAAAATTGCCACTCCTATGAATAAACTCCTAGAAAAGGATGCTCCATTCATATTTTTAGATGAGTGTATCAAATCTTTTAATATTCTTAAAGAGAAACTCACTAATGCGCCGATCATGATAATACCAAATTGGAATCTACCATTTGAACTAATGTGCGATGCAAGTGATTTTGCAATGGGAGCCGTTTTAGGACAAAGGATTGAAAACCGATTTCAACCTATATATTATGCTAGTAAGACGTTACAAGGAGCACAAACGAACTATATAACTACTGAAAAAGAACTCCTTGCTATTGTCTTTGCTTTTGACAAATTTCGTTCATATCTCGTTCTAGCAAAAACGGTGGTCTATACCGACCATTCTGCTCTTAGATACCTATTTTCAAAACAAGATGCTAAACCAAGATTAATCCGTTGGATCTTACTCTTACAAGAGTTTGATATTGAAATCCGAGATAAAAGAGGAGCAGAAAATCTCGCCGCTGATCATCTTTCTCGTCTTGAAAATCCTGAATTAGAAGTTCTAAATGAGTCGGCCATACAAGACAACTTTCCTGATGAATATCTATTGAAGATAGATTATAAAGAAATTCCATGGTTTGCAGACTATGCAAACTACTTAGTTTGTGGATTCCTTGAAAAAGGATTATCGTACCAAAGACGAAAGAAATTCTTCAGTGATATAAAACACTATTTTTGGGAAGATCCACATTTGTTTAAAAGTTGTCCAGATGGAATAATACGCCGATGTGTATTTGGAGATGAAGCTAGTAAAATATTAAACCATTGTCACACAGGACCAACAGGAGGGCATTATGGGCCTCAACTAACAGCAAGAAAAGTTTATGATGCTGGATTCTATTGGCCTACAATTTACAAAGACGCACACCTTCTTTGCAAATCATGTGATGCTTGTCAAAGGGTCGGAAAAATAAGTCAACGTGATGAAATGCCACAAAATGTCATACAAGTATGTGAAGTATTTGACATTTGGGGTATTGACTTTATGGGTCCATTTCCAAAATCTCATAATAATCTATATATACTCGTAGCCATTGATTATGTATCTAAATGGGCGGAAGCACAAGCTCTCCCAACTAACGATGCACGAGTTGTAGTCAACTTTTTAAAACGTCTTTTTGCAAGGTTTGGAACACCGAAAGCTTTAATAAGTGATCGGGGTACTCATTTCTGTAATAATCAACTTGAGAAAGTTCTTAAAAGATATGGAGTAACTCATAAAATCTCCACCGCATACCATCCACAAACAAGTGGACAAGTTGAAAATACCAACAGAGCTTTAAAACGTATTCTAGAGAAAACCGTAGGATCAAATCCGAAGGAATGGTCCATTAAATTGGAAGATGCACTCTGGGCTTTTAGAACAGCCTACAAAACTCCAATTGGAACCACACCTTTTAGACTTGTTTATGGAAAAGCATGTCATCTTCTAGTAGAAATTGAACACAAAGTATTTTGGGCTTTGAAGACATGTAATCTTGATTTACATGAAGTTGGACGTCTACGATTAAGTCAACTAAACGAATTAGAAGAATTAAGACATAAAGCATAAAATAATTCGTTAATCTATAAAGAAAGAACGAAGAAATGGCATGATAAAAGAATCAGAAGTTCAAAAGAATTTAAAGAAGGAGACAGAGTTCTTCTTTTCAATTCACGATTCAAGCTATTTCCTGGAAAATTGAAATCAAGATGGTCTGGACCATTCATAGTCAAAAGAGTTTTCCCATACGGAACAGTAGAATTGATACATTCAAATGGGATTGAATTTAAAGTTAATGGTCACGGAGTTAAACACTACATAGATAGTCCGATGAAAGTCGACAACGAAGTTAATCACAATTTCGACACCACAGCTAACTAAGTGTGGGGAGAATCAAGTCTTTAAAGGATAATATGTATTTCTGTTAGAGTTAGATTGTCTGTTTTCGTGTAGTTCTCGAAAATGGAACCCGAATGGTCTTTCCCTAGCAGACCCTAAAGAACTAGTCTTCTCCCTCCATTCTGAATTTTTATTTTTTTTAGGAAACGAAGACTGCCTGTGAACTAAACCATGGTCTAATGCTACACGCTTTGATCACTAAACGAAATAATGACACACTTCCGAGTGAAATAGTATCAGTAATCAGAGAAAGAATGGACGGAGTTAGAAAAGAATCCAGATGCGAAGATAATAAGTTACAATTTGGTAAAGGAAAATCAAAATCCGTAGCGAAAAGAAGAGCACGACACCTAGAAAGATGTCACAAATGCAGAAAATGGTCACATGGTGGTAAATGTTCAAATAATCAAACCTATTCAAATACCGAATTTGTTACTTTATGCAGAGACGGACCGTTCATATGTTTAGAAAAAAAGACACTGAATGCTCGAGGTTACGCCTATGTAGCTATGGAAAACCAATTAAACCGACTATCTTATGAATGGGATAGATCATATAACTATGAAATCTATTTCACAGGTAAGTCTGTACAGTTTTTATTTTATTTTTTTTTATTTTTACCCTTTTGATAATAAATGCTAATTTGTTCGCTATAAAGTATTAAATTGGTATTGAATAAAATTAGGTCTGGCGACCGAAATTGTTGATATCATACAAAAATTTATTACATCACTGCGAAATTTAACGTTTATTCTTAAGGTATAAATATCTTTAATCAATCAACCTAAAATATTTCAAAAATTCGTCATGAGTTAAATTAGGTCTTGGAACCGAAATTACTTTACCGAAAAGAGGGGCGCATATTTTTGATAATATTTGATTGATTAAAGTGGGAAAAAAAGCCAAAAAGATTTTTAATTTTATTTTTACCATGTTTTAAAATTAATATATAAATCTTAAATTAATATTGTAAACTTTGTAAAAACAATATATTTAAAATTGTAAATATTTGAAAATTTAATATAAGTTTGGTGTGAATTTATAATATGAATTTTTAAATTAAGTTTGATGTGAATTTTTAATTTTTAAAATATGAATTTTTAATTTTATGCATTTCAAATTTTAAAGTTTGGTGTGAATTTTTAATATTAATTTTGAATTTTATATTTAAATTGTGTGAATTTAAAAACAAAAATTTACTTTATCTCATTAAGTTAAAAATATGATTTTTAAAATTCGTCGTAAGTTGAAGACTAGGTCTTTGAACCGAAATTGCTTTACCCGAGGGAGGGACGAGAACTTTCATTATCATTATTTTTAATCTTATTAAATTAAAGTATGCCAAAAACATTAAAAAATCCAAAAATCTTAGCTTTTAAAACAATCACTACAAAAAGACAAATTTTAAAATTTTGTCGAAGGACGGACTAGGACATCGATCCGAAACGACCTCGTCCTAAATAACAAGGGAAACAGAATTTTAAAATTAATTACTTAATTGTTTTAATTAGTATAAGATATATTTAAAAAAAAAAAAACAAACTCCGCGACTCGCGGAGTTTGAAGTTTCAAACACCGCGAGTCGCGGAGGGATCGAATTACAGAAAAAAAAATATAAGAGCTGGAACAGCTCAGTCCACACAACACCCACAGAAAACACTGCGAAAAAACTGCCGAAAAAACCCGCAAAAACACCCCCAAAATCACAATTTTTAACCGTTAATCATCAAATCTTTTACTAAAATCATGTTGAGAAGGATGCTATCAAGGAATTACTCAAGAAAAACGGTAAATTTCTACACCTAAACACCATTTAATCCGAAAATTAGTGTTCTTGAGCAATTTTTTCCCCAATTTAATTTTGATGCTTTTTAGTGTAATTATGCTTAAATTGTTTATGTATTATGCTTGTATAACCTAGATTGATGCTATTTAACATGATTAGAAGCCTTAAACTTCAAATTTTGAGTAATCTAGGGTTTGTGTTCTTGAGCAAATTTGGGGCTTTTTGATATAAACAGGTTATGGCCAATTTTTGTCATGAATTGTTGCTAAATTAAGTAGTGTAACATGTTTAGGCAGTTAAATGATCCAAACTTTGAGCCTAAACATGATTTTGAGAATTAAAGTGGACTTTTTCAAGTCTAAAATTCATGAACTTGATTTTTGAAAGATAATGCCATTTGAAACTTGTTTAATTGCTAGTAATGATTATTTTGACATGTTATTTGAGTTGAATGCTTATGAACTTGGCGAACATTTTCGTATATGCTTATTTGAAAAAGTGTAGATTTGATAAAAATATGAAAATGAGCTTAAGTTTGATATAAATTGATCATGTCATTGTAATTATTTTGATTGATGATTTTGCTGACACTAATGCATATTTGGATGCACAAAAATTGTATTTGATGTGTTTTGCAGACTGAAAGGGGTGAATCTTCATCCCAAGCTCGCAATGCTCCTGCTGAGAATGCGGAACAACAGGAGGTGGATAACTACTACAAGCAAGATATACCTCATCAAGTCATGACATTTTCTAATATGCACTTGGAAGATTTGCATTCGAACCTGAGATTTGACAGACTTTGGATAGATTATCCAAAATACCAAAGGGGTCTGCATACTCTTCATTCTAAAGTTGTTGAGGTACCTAGGGTCATAGAATGGGGACCATTAGAAGCTGTAGAATTGGCCGGGCCAATTAGGGAATTACTTGCACAGAGGTATGGTAATTCTACTTTTAATGACTGGGTACGTTTATTCACCATGCGTAGACCTGTATATAAAGTATGGTGTGAAGAATTGTTGTGTAGTATAGAATTAAATGATCGGGCAGCTAGTTTAACCGATCGATCTTTTATTAGATTTTTGTTAGGAGGTTCGATGTGCCACATGTCTTTACTAGACATGGCTCAGGCTTTACGTATATATACGTCTGAGGAATTAGCATCTGCCGATTGTAGAGGGTTGATACTAAATGGTAGAAAGATAGATGAAAATTTTGATACACATGGTGTATGGAGTCAAATGACAAGCCATCACCGATTCAAAGGGGGAAATTACTCTTATTTGGATATAGATAGAGCTGAATTAAGAGTGATTCATAGGTTTTTAGCTAATTCGATTACACAAAGAAGTAAGAACAAGGAAAAGTTAAATGAACAGGATTTGTTTTACCATATGTGTATTCGAGACCCACAAAGCGCTATAAGTATACCTTATTGTGTGGGTTATTATTTATCAGCTATGGTTAGGGGGATGAGACCGCATAGCATAATAGGAGGTGGTATTTTTATTACTTTGATTGCTGAATATCTCGGTGTGGATATAAGTCGGGGGGATTATTAGTCAAAGAACCAGAACCCCGCGATACTATAGGTTTAAATGTATACCATGGTGCGAAAGTTTTGAAGAGGCGAAATAACGCCGCAGTACAATACCATGGTAGACATCCACAGGTTGAGAGAAACCAACAGCAAGGTAATGTAGGAGGGGGAAATGAAATGCAAGAAATGCAAAGGTTTATAGCTTCACAGGAGTACAAAAATGCTAGACAGAGAGCATTTGAAGATTGGCAAGTTCATCAAAACCAAATCATAGCTCATTGCCAACATATAGGTAGAAACTATATTCCTACTCCAAAACCCATATTCCCTCCCTGGTCTATAGAGATGCAACCACCGTATCCTACGTATAACCCTGCCGAAGCATTTTATAGCACCTATGGTTATGCTTGGAACCCCTATTGGTATCAATATCATCCCTAGTCTACTTAGTTTTATTTATTTTGTAATTTGTAATGTTAATACGTTTAATACTTATGTTATTATTGTAATAGTTTTTATAATTTTCTAACTTTTATTCTTAGATTTTAATAATTTTTGAATGTGGGGTAATATACCAAACTTCAAAAATATGTATATATGTTTGCAGTTTATCTTATGTACACAACAGGGTAAAACAACGCATTTTCAAAGACTAGCATTAAGTTCAGCAAAAGCAACTAATTTTGACGACAAGATGCAAAATATATGTGAAATAACAACAAGACGGAATGAACAAATGATGTGCACCATTTATCATTCAGCAAACAAACGCCAATATATTTGGAAACTTTGGTAAAATTTAATCATTTTCACACAAATCACCCTCAATAATTTAAATTGTTACTGATTTCTTGCAAATGAGGGCATTGCAAGATCTTAAGTGTGGGAAGGGGTTAAATTCTTTCGGATTTTTAAAATTTTTATCTTAAACACTTGGTTACCATTAGAAATACTAGTAAAGTAGTAGTTGTATTAGAATCTAGTGCTCTCTGATAATAAAGAACAGCCCTAGTCTTATATACTGACTACCCAATTCTAGTAAAAATTTTTAAAAATTTTCAATTAAATGAACTCAAAATCATGTTTATACATATTTATGAACGATAAAACTAGGTTTTAACACCGAAATTATTGTTACCTCAGAAAGGACATAAATTGAGAAACAAACCAAAATGTTAAAATTCATTTAAAATGGAATAGAGGACAATAAAAAGGAAAATAAAAGCCAAGTGTGGGAAAATTTTCCAAGTTATTCAAAACATATATCACATATTTTTGTACAAATAACTGAAAATACTTTTGCTTTGGACTAAACTAAAAAGTTTTACCCGATGAAAGAAAAGAAGAGATGGATCTACACGATGAATCAATTCCATCATTAAAAGGAAGTAAAGTCTTCCGAAAAAGAAACGCGCTTCTTGATTTAGGTCATGAAGTTGTCGTCCAGACCAGCTGTAGGTTGACGAAAAATCTAGAAAAGTCATCACTAAAATCAGCAGGAAATCCACGGACCTCAGCATTAAACAGGGTCTCCAAGTGGTCAGATTTATCCTAACCATGAGAAGGATTTATCTCGTAAAATGGGGGGGCACCATGAAAATTAGCTGGATAAGACTAATGAATCAGATTCCCAGAAAGGATAATCTTCTTAAAAGATCAAAAATCAGCTTTTAAGCCTGATATTACTCAATCCTTGAGATTGACCTTAAAGATTGAGAATTACAAACTCATGGAATTCAATGATATCTAAACTCGAGCTTGAACGAGAAAATATTTTGATCAAAATTACAAACCGATTTGTTTTCTGAAAACCCTATTTTCAATGCGTTCATTACCATTGAACGTAAAATCCTAAAAATTCACCTGGAATTCATTAGGCCACCTGAACTAAATCGGGTGTCAACCGTAAGAACGGTGGTTGCATAGTGGTCAAAGACAGGACCTTGTGCCAGACCGAAAAATCATAAGGGTGAGCTTTACTATTGCTCCTACCAAGGATAGTAATTGCGTCCGACACGTTATAGACCATAATTAAAAGCATGTCAGAGGACATTGCCTTAACAGTTGCTTGTTCAACGCTTTCCTTTACAACCGGACGGTAGTTTATCGAAAGGTAATATACGGGACAAGTAAACTAGACGTGTTGCTTTCCAAATACAAGGTTAGCAAGTGGGTGACACAAAACCATAAGTTTTGAGCTACAATTTTCAAATATGAAACCCACCAAACCCACAAAAATAATTTGCAAACACCGGTAAAGGGTTATTCCGGAAAAATTATCTGGGGTAAAAACTAGATTTAATTTTCAAAAGATCAAATGTTTTCATAAAGATCCAATTTCCTTAATGGATCTAAATTTTTATAGTCATGTGGGACTGTAAACCATATCGTTACTACCATTGTTTATACCGCCGTATAGAAATCACTTATGTACAAAGTGTGAAGAATAAAGAAGTGATTCTAGTATTTCAAGATGATATTGCTTGAGGACAAGCAACACTCAAGTGTGAGAATATTTGATAATGCTAAAAATGAACATATATTTCATAGCATTATTCCTCAAGAAAGACAAGCTTTTAGTTGCAATTGTTCTATTTACAAGTGATATTCGTTTAAATAATAAAAGGTGAAGACAAAAGACAGATTCGACGAATTGAAGACGCAAACGACCAAAAAGCTCAAAAGTACAAAATACAATCAAAGAGGTTCCAATTATTGATAAGAAACGTCTCGAAATTACAAGAGTACAAGATTCAAAACGCAAAGTACAAAATATAAAATTGTACGCAAGGACGTTCGAAAATCCGGAACCGGGACATGAGTCAACTCTCAACGCTCGACGCAACGGACTAAAAATTACAAGTCAACTATGCACATAAATATAATATAATATTTAAATAATTCTTATAATTATTTATATATTATATAAAATTTTATAAACCGTCGGCAAGAAAGACTCCAAAATGGGTGAGCTGTATTTACAAACTCCGCGACTCGCGGAGTTTGAAGGTAAAAAGGGCCGCGAGTCGCGGAGCCCCAAATTCTGCAATTTCCTATAAAGCCAACCAAATTCTGATCATTTTTCATCATCAATATATCCATCTCTCTATCTATATACGTAAAATATATATATATAATTTATATTCTAATTTTAATTTTAATCCTAATAATAAGGGTATGTTAGCGAATGTTGTAAGGGTGTAAGTTGAAATTCTGTCCGTGTAACGCTACGCTATTTTTAATCATTGTAAGTTATGTTCAACCTTTTTAATTTAATGTCTCGTAGCTAAGTTATTATTATGCTTATTTAAAACGAAGTAATCATGATGTTGGGCTAATTACTAAAATTGGGTAATTGGGCTTTGTACCATATTTGGGGTTTGGACAAAAGAACGACACTTGTGGAAATTAGACTATGGGCTATTAATGGGCTTTATATTTGTTTAACTAAATGATAGTTTGTTAATGTTAATATAAAGATTTACAATTGGGCGTCCCTATAAATTACCATATACACTCGATCGGACACGATGGGCGGGGTATTTATATGTACGAATAATCGTTCATTTAACCGGACACGGGAATGGATTAATAGCCACTAGAATAATTAAAACAGGGGTGAAATTATGTACAAGGACACTTGGTATAATTGATAACAAAATATTAAAACCTTGGGTTACACTCAGTCGACATCCTGGTGTAATTATTAAACAAAGTATTAAAATCTTGTTACAGTTTAAGTCCCCAATTAGTTGGAATATTTAACTTTGGGTATAAGGATAATTTGACGAGGATACTCGCACTTTATATTTATGACCGATGGACTGTTATGGACAAAAACCAGACGGACATATTAGATAATCCAGGATAAAGGACAATTAACCCATGGGCATAAAACTAAAATCAACACGTCAAACATCATGATTACGGAAGTTTAAATAAGCATAATTCTTTTATTTCATATTTAATTTCCTCTATTTTATATTTAATTGCACTTCTAATTATCGCATTTTTATTGTTATTGTATTTAATTGCACTTTTAATTATCGTACTTTTTAATTATCGCAAGTTTATTTTATCACACTTTTATCATTCGCAATTTCATTATCGTTATTGAATTTACGCTTTAATTTAAGTCTTGTATTTATTTTTAATATTTTACATTTGGTTTTAACTGCGACTAAAGTTTTAAAATCGACAAACCGGTCATTAAACGGTAAAAACCCCCCTTTATAATAATAATATTACTTATATATATATTTGTATTTTTATAAAAGTAAACTAATATAGCGTTAAGCTTTGTTTAAAAAGATTCCCTGTGGAACGAACCGGACTTACTAAAAACTACACTACTCTACGATTAGGTACACTGCCTATAAGTGTTGTAGCAAGGTTTAAGTATATCCATTCTATAAATAAATAAATATCTTGTGTAAAATTGTATCGTATTTAATAGTATTTCCTGCTAAAATTAATAGCTATTTTATATACACCTCGCATAACATCAACACATATACATATATAATCATATTCGTTTAATGGTTCGTGAATCGTTGGAACTTGGTCGAGGTTGAATGAATATATGAACATAGTTTAAAATTCTTGAAATTTAACTTAACAAATATTGCTTATCGTGTCAAAAACATATAAAGATTAATGTTTAAATTTGGTTGGAAATTTCCGCGTTGTCACAGAAATTTCTTTAACGGGTAGGTACTGTGATGACCCGGAAATTTTCGACTAATTTTAAACCAAACTCTCGATACGATTTGATATTTTTGACATGATAAGCAGAGTGTAGCGACCCGACAAAATCGTCATTGACGGCGCCGTCTATTTAGGTCCCGTTACTTGGTCATAAGTCTTTAAAACAACATTTAAACAAAATATGTCGCATTCATTTCAATTATAAAGATGTTTCAAAGTTTACAAAGTAGTTCAATGTCTAAACATGTTACAACATTTTAAGTACAATTGAAACCTATGCGACACAAATTAAGTTAAGTCAAAAGACGCTCCACGTATGCATGTATACTCCACATCCAAGTAAGTATCAAAAATAATGTGCGGAAGCATGTATCACCTAGCGTTCAAGGACCTGAGAAAACTTATAGAAAACTGTCAACGAAAAACGGTGGTGAAATCATAAGTGTAATAGTAACGTTGTTTTTGAACCACAAGATTTAATATAGTTAATTATCCAAATCGTTTGTATTCCAAAAGTATGTTTGCGAGCACCCAATTATCAAGACTTAACTATTTTGTACCCTGTTACGTAGTGTTAGAACATACACTATACTCGAAAATATATTTCATCCGCTAACGGTAGCGAACCGTCCGAATGAGGGCTCGTCAAGCCTAATGTGATTACATAACATAAGTTCACATTTACACCCTGCAAGTGTAACTAATGATAATTGAATTGAGGCTTTTTGTTCTAACTCGCTGTGGAATGTTTGTTTTCGTACTTGTGTTCAAAGCATAAAAGTATGATACGTATATGTTTCTCATCCCATAGTTTAAAAGTAAAAGTTGTTGAAAAGGTGGGACTATGATCTTACCTTGAGTACACGAGTAAATAAGATACTTCACAAAGTAACGTGTGCAAGAACGAATGCTAGTCTTGAACTAAACAAGTAGGTTGTATCAATATCGGTAAACACGGTCGGTCAAAATGTTCAAATAGTCCTATGGCTCGTTACGACTCGATTAATGTGGCATGTGAATCAAATTGTCAAGTTTCATGCAAGATATAAAGGTAAAAGCACGTTGGAACGATTGCATAAGTATTTGGTTAAGTTTGGATAAAGGTCAACTTTGGTCAAGTCAAAGTCAACAAAAAAGTCAACACATTTGGGTCGGGTCCCGAACTATTTTTCTGAGGTTTTTAATCATATATAAGCATGCTCGAACAAGTCACATGTGAATCAGAGGTGCGTAGCATAGTTACAATTAAATGATAAACGGCCAACCAAATCCGCAAACAATCAAAACATGTATCTTATATCATCGGAAAGGTATTTTGACAAGGAAAACAACTAAGCACATTTCATCAATCAATTTAACATTTACAACAACCAAAATCGCATTAAATGCTCACCATTTATTACATTCAAGTCCATTAAATACGTTTCATGATTCGGGCAACCAACTTACATGTATGATATGCCGTTTCGAAGGTAATTAAACACACATTGCAACTAAACACTTATAAACAACATTTCATAGCATTTAATGCATCAAACTTCATAATCAAGCCTATCAAACCCTAACCCAAATCACCAAAACAATAATCATGTTAATGAAGTTTCCTTAATCAACCTACACATCAAAATGAAGCTAGTGATGCTAGTAACACATTTAATACTTGAACTTTTAACATTTAACAACATTTAAGCAACCAAATCACACAATCAAACACACCAACTTTCAAGTACATGCTAGTTACTTAAAATAAAAAGATCGAGCATATAATTCACATATTCATGTTAGAGTTGAGCCATAGATACTAATTAACACTTTTATAAGTCAAAATTATCAACAACACAAAATCTAGTGTTTTTAGAAAGTTACCCAAATGTAATGACGTTGGTATGGATTCGAAGAGGAAGTTGCAAGGATTCCAAATATGCAATTCGTTTTGAACAACGCTTGCTAGATTTAAAATGGATGATGATTCTTTGATTGAGGGTTTGAGAGTAAAAAGTGGAAGTGTTAGAAAGTGAGGAGGTGATGAATGAGTGGAGGAGGAAGAGTTGACCACTTGACCTAGTCAAGATTTTAGTTACTTGGCAAGTTTAGTCCCTCAAGTTTAAGAGTGGGTGTGTGAATTACCTAAATGACATATTTTAAAACGCGTATTAACGGAAGATGTTATAATTATATAACGGACTTTAAGATAATTAAACGGAAAGTAAACGGAAAAAGGCGGGATGTTACATTACCTACTCCTTAAAAGAAATTTCGTCCCAAAATTTAAGTAGGCATAGTAGTCGTTGTTTCTTCCTCAAGATGTTGCGTTTCCGAATCCACGAATAAATGAGGGTATTTCCTTTGCATTTGATCTTTCCTTTCCCAAGTAAACTCGGGCCCCCTTTTGGCATTCCAACGGACCTTAACGATCGGAATTCTACTTTGTTTTAGCGTCTTGACGGAGGTGTCCACAATTTCAACCTGTTCCTCCACAAAATGAATTTTGTCATCAATAGTAAGCTCTTCGAGAGGAATGAGGAGTTCGGGTTCGGCAAAACACTTCTTTAAATTCGACACATGGAAAGTAGGATGAACGAAGCTCAGTTGAGGCGAAAGATCTAAATGATAAGCAACGGTTCCAACACGCTCCAAGATTTCGAAAGGACCAATATACCGTGGATTTAGCTTCCCGCGCTTCCCGAAACGGATTACACCTTTCCAAGGTGCGACTTTTAACATTACGCGATCGTCGACTTGAAATTCGAGGTCGTTGCGTCTTTTGTCGGTATAACTCTTTTGAAGTCTTCGGGCCGTCCTAAGCCTATCTCGAATTTGAATGATCTTCTCGGTTGTTTCATGAATGAGTTCGGGTCCGGTGTTTTGTGTGTCGCCTACTTCGGCCCAACAAAGAGGTGAACTACATTTTCGGCCATATAATGCTTCGAATGGTGCAGCGTTAATACTCGTGTGATAACTATTATTGTAGGAGAATTCGGCGAGAGGTAAGTGCTTATCCCAAGCTATTCCGAAATCGATAACGCAATCTAGTAGCATGTCTTCCAAGGTTTGAATTTTACGCTCGCTTTGTCCGTCGGTTCACTGATGGTATGCGGTGCTCATGTCTAAACGCGTTCCCAACGCTTCTTGTAAAGTACGCCAAAATCTAGAAACAAAACGGCCATCTCGGTCGGAAATAATCGATAAGGGCACACCGTGACGGGCTACGATCTCTTTAATGTAAAGTTGTGCAAGTTTTTCCATGTTGTCGGTTTCCTTCATGGCTAGGAAGTGCGCAAATTTGGTGAGACGGTCAACAATAACACAAATAGTATCGTAACCGCTCACCGTCTTTGGTAGTTTGGTGATAAAATCCATCGTTATCCTTTCCCACTTTCATTGCGGGATTTCAGTTTGTTGAAGTAGCCCGGACGGTCTTTGATGTTTGGCTTTGACTTTGGAGCAAGTTAGGCATTTTCCAACATAAGTAGTGACGTCCCTTTTAATGTTCGACCACCAATATTGTTCCTTGAGGTCGTGGTACATCTTATTGGCGCCGGGGTGAATCGAATATCTTGACTTTTAGGCTTCGTCTAAAATAAGGCTTTGTAAGTCCCCATAACTAGGCACCCAAATTCTTCCAGCAAAATATCGAAGTCCGGTCTCCTTAACTTCAAATCAAGAGGCGAGGACGTTCAAGTGTTCAAGAGAGATTTTTTCTTCCTTGAGAGCCTCGTCTTGGGCTACACGAATTTAACTATTGAGGTTGGTGTAAATGGTGATGTTTAAAGCTCAGACACGAAGAGGCTCCGCTCTTTCCTTTCGACTTAAGGCATCGGCTACTACGTTTGCCTTCCCGGGATGGTAACGAAGCTCACAATCATAATTGTTTAAAGTTTCAATCCACCGGCGTTGTCTCATGTTTAGTTGCTTTTGGTCAAAGATGTGTGGAGGCTTTTGTGATCGGTGAAGATAGTACTCTTGGTTCCATAAAGGTAGTGCCTCCACATTTTATGTGCAAATACAACGGCTCCGAGTTTGAGATAATGTGTCGGGTAGTTCCGTTCATGAATTTTTAGTTGTCGAGAGGCATAAGCAATGACTTTCTTTCGTTGCATTAATACACACCCAAAATCATGTTTCGAGGCATCACAATATACAACAAAATCATCATTGCCTTCGGGAAGTGACAAGATAGGAGCGGTGGTTAGCTTTGTCTTTAAGACTTGAAACGCGGATTCTTGCTCGGTTGCCCAATTGAATTTATTTCCCTTGTGAGTTTACGCGGTTAGAGGACGTGCAATCAAAGAGAAGTTTTCGATGAATCTACGATAGTACCCGGCGAGACCCAAGAATTGACGAATGTGAGTAGGAGTAGTAAGAGTCTCCCATTTGCTAATGGCTTCGATCTTTGCGGGATCGACCTTAATACCTTGGTCGCTTACGATATGACCGAGAAATTGAACTTCTTTCAACCAAAATTCACACTTGGAGAATTTGGCATAGAGTCATTCTTGTCTCAAGAGTTCTGATGTTAAAGCCAAGGGGTACAAAATACTATAAATTTTTACTACGAAATACTATTAAATACGATACAATTTTACACAAGTTATTTATTTATTTATAGAGTGGATATACCTAAACCTTACTACAACACTATAGACAGTGTACCTAATCGTACAGTAGTGTAGTTTTTAGTAAGTCCGGTTCGTTCCACAGGGATATAGCCAAGTTTAAAACTATATTTTTAAAATTATATTTGTATATATATAAATATATATATAAGTAGTATTATTATTATTATAAAAGGGGGTTTTTACTGTTTAATGACCGGTTTGTCGATTTTAAAACTTTAGTCGCAGTTAAAAAAAAATGTAAAATATTAAAAATAAAAATAACTTAATTTAAAGCGTAAACTAAATAACGATAAATAAAAGTGCGATAATTTAAAGTGCGATAAATAAAATGACGGTAAATAAAATTGAGATAATTAAAAAGTATGATAATTAAAAGTACGATAAATAAAATGACAGTAAATAAAAATGCGATGAAATATGAAATAAAGGAATTATGCTTATTTAAACTTCCGTAATCATAATGTTTGACGTGTTGATTTTAATTTATTACCCGGGTTAATTGTCCTTTGTCCTGGATTATTTGATACCTATTTGGTTTTTGTCCATAATAGTCCATCGGTCATAATTATAAAATTCTTGTCAAATTAACCTTATTCCATAGTCAAATATTCCAACTAATTAGGGATTCGAACTGTAAAAGGTTTTAATTCTTTGTTTAATGATCACACTAGGTTATCGACTGCGCGTAATCCAAGGTTTTAATACTTTGTTAACAATTACACCAATTATCCTTGTATGTAATTCACCCCTATTTTAATGAGATATGAATATTAATTTACCCACTTGATTAGAATGAATAATTAATTACCAACCCGAATAATTAATTAAATGATCGTAAAAGATGTCGTATAAACGTCACTAAATAGGACATACATAATCATTTTAATAATTATTAGATTAACTAATTTGAAGATAGGTTCGATAGATTCTAATGAGTTGTCATTCGATTAGACAATACCCCCTATCTATTAATAGTCAATAGTCCAATCTCCACAAGTGTCGGTCTTTTGTCCAAACCTTAATTATGGTACAAAATCTAATAACCCCGTCTTAAAATTTAGTCTAACATCACGATTACTTTGGCTCAATTAAGCATAATAATAACTTAGTTACGAGACATTAATTTTAAAAGGAAGAACATAGCTTACAGTGGTGATTAATCGCGTAGCGTTGCTCGGACAGAATTTCGATTTAAAACCCATAAAACATTCTTAAAATAACCTTATTATTATTAACTTAAAATTAAAATTATATATATATATATATATATATATATATATATATATATATATATATATATATATATATATATATATATATATATATATATATATATATATATATATATATATATATATATATATGTGTGTGTGTGTGTGTGTGTGTGTGTGTGTTACAGAGAAGGAAAAAGAAAAAGATGTGTGTAAAATTCGTCCAAAAACTGCTCGATTTATAGACTTGGCCAGGATTTTCCCTCCATGCGATCGCATGGATTTTAGGCATCCTGGCCATGCGATCGCATGGCCAGCTGGATCCAGCCCAATTACTTTGTTTTCTAGTTTTTCCGACGTTTTATTATATAATATAATATATATATATATAATTTTAACAATTATTTATATATTATATTATATTTATGTGCATAGTTGACTTGTAATTTTAGCTTCGTTGTGTCGCGCGTTGATAGGTGGTTCATGTCCCGGTTCTGGATTTTTGAACGTCCTTGCGTACAATTTAATATCTTGTATTTTGCGTTTTGCGGCTCGTAATCTTGTAATTTTGAGACGTTTCTCATCAATAAGTTGAACCACTTGAATTATATCTTGTACATTTGAGCTTTTTGGTCATTTGCGTCTTCAAATCGTCGTTTTCTTTTTTTGTCTTCGCACTTATTTATTTAAACGGATATTACATAAAAATAGAACAATTGCAACTAAAAGCTTTACATATTGGAAGGATATTGTGCCTAAATATATGTTCATTTGGAGCACTATCAAATCTCCCCACACTTGAGCGTTGCTTGTCCTCAAGCAATACAGAACTTAAAATAAAATCACACTTCACTCGAATCACTTTTTTTTATTCTCACACTTTATACATCAGTGATTTTGGTACGACGGTATGAACAATGATAGTAACGATGTGGTTTACAGTCCCACATGACTATAAAAATTTAGATCCTTAAGGAAATTAGATCTTTATGAAAACATTTGATCTTTTGAAAAATCATTCTAGTTTTTACCCTAGATAAGTTTTCTGGAATAACCCTTCACCGGTGTTTGCAAATTGTTTTTGTGGGTTTCAGATTTGAAAATTTTAGCTCAAAACTTATGGTTTTATGTCACCCACTTGCTAACCTTGTATTAGAAAAGCAACACGTCCAGTATACTTGCTCCGTATATTAGTTTTCGATAAACTACCGTCCGGTTGTAAAGGAAAGCGTTGAACAAGCAACTGTTAAGGAAATGTCTAATGACATGCAGATGTTCATGGTCTAAAACGTGTCGGATGCAATTAGTAACCTTTGTAGGAGCAATAGTAAAGATCACCCTATAATTTTTCGGTCTAGCACAAGGTCCTGTCTTCGACCATGCTATGTAACCACCGTTCTTACGGTTGGCACCCGATTTAGTTCAGGTGACCTAATGAATTCCGGTGAATTCTCAGGATTTTACGTTCAATGGTAATGAACGCATTGAAAATAGGTTTTCAGAAAACAAATCTGTTTTAATTTGATCAAAATATTTTCTCGTTCAAGCTCGAGTTTAGATATCATCGAATCCCATG
Organism: Rutidosis leptorrhynchoides; assembly: GCF_046630445.1. Classification (NCBI taxonomy): domain Eukaryota; kingdom Viridiplantae; phylum Streptophyta; class Magnoliopsida; order Asterales; family Asteraceae; genus Rutidosis; species Rutidosis leptorrhynchoides. The sequence goes on along the minus strand of NC_092333.1, from coordinate 274,175,217 downwards.
AGTTTGTAATTCTCAATCTTTAAAGTCAATCTCAAGGATTGAGTAATATCAGGCTTAAAAGCTAATTTTTAATCTTTAAGGATTTTATCCTTTTCTGGGGGTCTGATTCATTAGTCTTATAAGCTAATTTGCATGGTGTCCCCCCATTGTACGAGACAGATCCTCTCATGGTTAGGATAAGTCTGACCACTTGACGACCCTGTTTGATGCTGAGGTCCGTGGATTTCTAGCTAATTTTCGAGAAAACTTTTCAAGGTTTTTCGTAGACTCTACAACTGGTCTGGATGACAACTTCCTGACCTAAATCAAGAAGCACGTTTCTTTTCCTCTCGGAAGACTTTACTTCCTTTTATATTACAATAAACTGGGTAAAACTGATTAATATCGTCCAAAACAAAAGTATCGTCAATAAGCTTGTACAAAATATGTGATATATGTTTTAAAGAACTTGGTAAATTTTTCCCACACTTGGCTTTTATTTTCCTTTCTTTGCCTTCTTATTTTCCTCTATTCCATTTTAAATGAATTCTAACATTTTGGGTTGTTTCTCAATTTATGTCCTTTCCGAGGTAACAATAATTTCGGTGTTAATACCTAGTTTTATCGTTCATAAATATGTATAAACATGATTTTGAATTCATTTATTTGAAAATTATTAAAATTTTTACTAGAATTGGGTAGTCAGTATATAAGACTAGGGCTGTTCTTTATTATCAGAGAGCACTATATTCTAATACAACTACTGCGTTACTAGTATTTTTAATGGTAACCAATTGTTTTAATTTAAAATTTTTAAAAATCCGAAAGAATTTAACCCCTTCCCACACTTAAGATCTTGCAAAGCCCTCATTAGCAAGAAATCAGTAACAATTTAAATTATTGAGGGTGATTAGCGTAGAAAAATGATTAAATTTTACCAAAGTTTCCAAACATATTGGTGTTTGTTTGTTGAATGATAAATGGTGCACTTCATTTGTTCATTCCGTCTTGTTGTTACATCACATTTGTTTTTCGTTTTGTCGTCAAAATTAGTAGCTTTTGCTGAACTTAATGCCAGTCTTTGAAAATGCGATGTTTTACCCTGTTGTGTACCATTGACAATATACATACATACAAATAATAATATGCATGGTAATTTGAAATGGGACATAACATCCCACTTTCAAATAAAATATGAAATATTAGTACAACATAATAAAAATGTTAAAACTTACATAAAAGTATCACAATATTATATGTTTAAACATAAATAAATAAAAATAATAAAAAGATACAAATCACCAACGGGAACTGTATCAATTTGGATAGGGGTTCCAGTTCATGTCGTCGGTCGGGTTCCACGGTTGGTTATAGGTGTACTGATAGGCCTGGTTAGGGTCGTAGAGAGTAAATGGTGGTCGCATATCGGGCAGGTGTGGAGAATAGTAAGAAGGTCGGGTCGGTACGTAGTTATTTGGTACCTGAGGTGATAGCTGGCTCATGATCTGATGCTGATGATAGTGCCATCTATCATGCTGTCGTTGCTTGGAATGCTCGTAGACATTTTCGGCGTGCCGCTGCTCGAACTGACTATGTCTAGCCTCGTTTGTCATTTCTACCTCATTTATACGCTGGTAACGTCAGTAATAGCCTCCTTAATGACATCCCTAATGTCATTCGCTTCCTCAATTTCCTCATCTGAACCTCTCTATACCTGTGGATGACGACCATCATATGGTACTGCCTGATTGTGTCTGCTCTTTAATACCTTTGCACCCTGATAGACTTTCAATCCTAAAGTCTCAACCTGTTCCCTACATACCATCAGGAGACCCCCTTGATCCCTATCTACACCCAAATACTCTCCAATGAGAGTAACAAAAATACCTCCTCCTATTATTCCCCCATCCTGTATTCCTGCCACCATTTTGGACAGATAAAAACCAACACAGTAGGGGATATTAACAACGCTTCTAGTGTTTCGAATACACTTAAGGTAAAATAAATCATGTAAGGTCATCTTCTCCTTGTTTTTACCTCTTTGTGTAATCGAATTAGCTAAAAATCTATGTATAACACGAAGCTCTGCTTTATTAATATCTAAATAGGAGTGTCTTCCTCCCAGCATAAAAACATTATAATTTGACATACGCCTCCAGACGGCGTCCGCGTCAAAATTCCTATCTACCCTTTCACCATGATAAATCAAATTTGTACAATCAGGTAGTAGTAATTCACCAGGAGTGTAAATATGTAAAGCCCTGGCCATGTCTAGCATGGACATCCTATACATCCTACGGCCAAGTAAAAATCTAAGAAAATTCCTATCATCTAACCTAACTACATCCGCATCAAGTGATATAGTACTCATAAGCTCAACACACCACTCTTTATATACAGGCCTACAAATGGTGAATAAACGTTCCCAATCGGGAAAAGAAGAGCTGCCATACCTTTGGATCAGATGCTGTCTAACTGAGTTAACTAGTTAGACCCTTTCCAAAGGCTCCCAATCGATTACCCTCGGTACTTCTACATTTTTCGTTACCAGTTTAAATTTGTTACTTTGGTACGTCGGGTAATCTCTCCAGCTTCGATCAAATCTCAAATTGGGATGCAACTTGCAACTGTTCTTTATGAATCGTTGGGTGTTCTATTATTGGATGAATTGGAAATTGTACATAGGCATTAACATATTCTTGTTGTGGATCATAATATGGTATGTGTTGATTATTATGATACTGTTGTTCTTATTGTTGTTCCTGTTCAGGTTCTGGTTCATATTGCATTTCTGGTTCAGGTTCTGGAGCAGGTTGCCTAGATGATGACGATGCACCATCAGTATCGGTATATCTCTACAAAACACATTAAACACAAAATTTGTGCATCCAAATATGCATTAGTGTTAGCAAAATAACAACTTGAAACAATTACAATAACATGTTCAATCAAAATTAAACTTATACACATTTTCACAATTTTTATCAATTCTAAACTGTTTCAAATAAGCATATATGAAAATGTTTACAAAGTTCATAAGCACTCTACTCAAATAACATGTTAAAATAACCATTACTAGCAATTAAACAAGTTTCAAATGGCATTTACATTAATTTAATCAAGTTCATAAATTTTAGACTTAAAAAGTCTACTTTAATTCTCAAAAATGATGTTTAGGATCAAAGTTTGGATCATTTAGCTACCTAAACATGTTACACTACTTAATTTAGCAATAGTTCATGACAAAAATCGGCCATAACCAGTTTATATCAAAAAGCCCCAAATTGCTCAAGAACACAAACCCTAGATTTCTAAAAATTTTGAAGTTTTTAGCTTCAAATCATGTTAAATAGCATCAATCTAGGTTATACATGCATAATATACTAACAATTTAACTCTAATTACACTAGAAATTAACAAAATTAAATTAGGTAAAAATTAGCTCAAGAACACTAAAACTGAAAATTTAAAGAGTTTAGGGGTGAAATCTTTACCTTCTTTGAAAAACTTCTGAACAATTTCATGATTAAAGTGGATTATAGCAAGAAATTTGGAAGAACTTGATGAAAAAATGAAGATTTTAGAGTTTATGTGTGTGTATGCTCGTGTATGTGTGTGTTGTGTTATGAGACAGAGAGCAGCTCACTGAGCATTTTGTTTCTGCCCAGTTTTTAGTGTCCATGCGATCACATGGCTTTACAGGGTAAATCCCATGCGATCGCATGGGGTCCTGTTTTTTTTTTTTTTTTATATATAAACCTTTAACTAATGAAACAATTAATAAATTAATTTTTAAATTTTGTTTTCTTTTTTTAGGATGAGGGCGTTTCGGAATAATGTCCTAGTCCGTTCCTCGACAAAATTTTAAAAATTTGTCATTTCAAAACGTTGTTTTAAAAGCAAAGATTTTTGGGTTTTTAAATTTTTTTTTTTGGCATACTTTAATTCAATAAGATTAAAAATAATGATAATAAAATTTCTCGTCCCGCCCTCGGGTAAAGCAATTTCGGTTTCATGACCTAGTCTTCAACTTACAATGAGTTTTAGAAATCATTTTTTAAACTTAATGAAATAAAGTAAATTTTTGTTTTTTAAAATCACACAAAAATTAAAGTTAAAAATGCGTATTAATTTAATACAAAACCTACAAAACAAAAATTCAGAATGGGGGGAGAAAAATAGTTCTTTAGTGTCTACTAGTTGAAAAGACCAATCGGATTCCATTCTCGGAACTACATGAGAACAGAACAATTAACTCTAGACAGCATTATTTCTTAGAACATTTGAATCTCCCCACACTTAGGTAGCTGTGGTTTTGAAATTGTGATTCACTTCATCGTCAATTTCTTTAGGACCATAATCAATTTGCATATCTGTAATTTTTGCTTTAAGACATTGGTCGGATTCTTGTGTAATATCTACAAATTCAACTAGTTTCGCCTTTTCTTTAGGCGATAGATTGGATACTAACCGGTTACATAAGTTAGAGTTCCCCTTGATTCTAACATCGCGAATCCGTTTAATAAGTTTCATCATTGAACTGTTAATAACGGAGTCATTTAATTTTGTATCAACAATGGGGTTCTTTGTTATCAAGTCATCATTAGGTGTTACTTCATCTTCCCCACACTTAGGAATTTTATTATTGCTAAGCACTACCGTTGGAGTTGATAAAACAATTTGGTTCTTACCAATCATTTTTGTTGGTTCAACAGTTTTGGTTGGTGGAGATTTAGCCTTTCGACTCACAAAGGTGATCAATTTTTCATCATTACTAAGTGTCATTCTACCTTCTCTTACATCAAATAACGCCCCGGTGGAAGCTAAGAATGGTCGACCTAAAATTAGAGGAATGTTTGGGTCCTCTTCTATGTCAACGACAATAAATTCGACTAAAAAGGTTAAATTACCCACTTGAATGGGTAGGTTATCAGCAATTCCAACTGGGTGCCTAATGGTTTGATCAAAGAGTCGGACACTCATCTCTGTTAGACTTAACTCACCTACTCCTAATCTATGAAAGAGGCATAACACTCACACTCGCACCTAAATATGCTAGTGCATCATACATGACACAATCACTAAGTAGACAAGGAACAATAAATTCACCCGGATCACCCACCCTGGGTGGAGGTTTTGGTGGAACTGTCTTCACCGGGTTAATATTTACGGTTTTTGTTTCTTGTACTTTCTTATTCTTCTTCTTCTTCTTTTTTTCAAAGGTATCACAAACTTTATTACCTATCACTTGCTCATACTCAACTCCTTTTCATGGAAACGGGATGGGTGGTATGTATGGTGCCACCGCTGGCTTTACATACTTGGGTGGTGGTGGTGTTGTAACTTCTTCATTGTTACTCACATCTAAAACCTTCCCATCTTCTGATGCTGGTTTTTCAGAATTTGTTGACACCATATTAACATTCTCATTCCGAGGATTTACTTCAGTATTACTCGGTAGCTTTCATTGTTCCCTCTCACTCACCATGCTAGCTAGACTACCTACGTGTTTTTCTAGATTCAAAATTGAAGCTTATTGAGTTCTTAATGACTGATCAAACCTCTTATTAGTTTCGGTTTGAGATGTAATAAATTGTGTTGGAGATTCCATTAGCTTTGCCATCATTTCTTCCAGATTTGGCTTTTTCTCTTCGATTTGTTGTGGTGGTTTATACAAGCTAGGTCTTTGTTGATTGAAAGTGTTGTTTTGAGTTGGTTGGTTATTCAGACCTTGTTGGTCGTACGAGTTATTGTTGGGTCCATTTGGATTGTAAAGAATGTTTTGATTTCGATTAAAGTTTGGCCTTGGCGGTTGATAATTATTTTAATAATTATTTCCCGGCCTTTAGTTCATGTAGGAAACATTCTCTCGTTGTTCCATTGTTTTCTCGATGTGACAATCTTTCGTTAAGTGTGGTCCACTGCATTGCTCACAACTGATTCGTATTGCGTGAATATCTTTATTCATCTTTTCCATTCGTCTCTCGAAAGCATCTATCTTTACGGACATGGAATCTAAGTCATGGCTAGAATCGGCTCTAGCTGCTTTAGATGATCTAACGATATCTTTTTCTTGGTGCCACTCATATGAGTGGGAAGCAGTGTTATCAATAATTTTGTAAGCTTCGGTTGCAGTTTTCTTCATAATGGAACCACCAGCTGCTATGTCAATGTCTTTTCATGTAGTAATGTTGCATCCTTGATAGAATATTTGTACTATTTGATAAGTATCTAAACCATGTTGCGGACATCCTCTCAATAACTTTCCAAATCTTGTCCACGCCTCATACAAAGTTTCATTTGGCTTTTGTGTGAACGTAACAATTTCTCCTTGAAGTCTTACGGCTTTAGATGCCGGAAAGAATTGTTTAAGAAATTTTTCAACTAAAACATCCCATGTATCAATCGCCCCTTCAGGTAACGATTCTAACCAATCTTTGGCTTCTCCCTTTAAAGTCCAGGGAAATAACATGAGATAGATCTGTTCATCCTCAACTTCTCTGATTTTAAATAGAGTACAGATCCTATTAAAGGTACGAAGATGTTCGTTTGGATCTTCCTTCGGCGCACCACTAAATTGGCATTGATTAGTTACCATGTGTAGGATTTGTCCTTTGATTTCATAATCTGGTGCATTAATGTCTGGCTTAATAATGGCATGACCTTGGCCTGTGCGTGTGGCTCTCATTCGATCTTCCATACTTAGAGGTTCCGTTACTTCCATAATTGAATTTGTTGAATACGAATCACTAGAGGATTTTGATTTAACGGTTTGTGGTTCAGAAGGAATAATTAGTGGTTCAGGATCTTGGAATTGTCCTTGAATATCCTCCGGGTTCTCGATAGTGAAATCGGGTTCAAAAATGGATTATCGGAAATTTAAATTGGAGTACTTGGTCGACTAGATGACGATTCTAAAGAAAAATCAACGACGACAATATTGGCTAGATGTCTTGATCGAGTTACAAGTGGTGAACGTATGAAAGGTGGTGAACGTTTTGCTCGGTGCATTTACTGAATATCCTATTAGTTATAAAAATAAAAATTATATAAGTTATCAAATTAATAGACTTTTCTGATTTTTCCCACGTTTCGAATAGCCAATAGATGCAACAGGTAGCCTGGACCCTTTAAATCGAAAGCCCACAACTCGCCACTAACAAATCCAACTATTACTACGAATCAGAAAATTTTGGATGTCTATCAATTTAACCGCATAAAATAATTTTTCATCGAAGTTTAAAGAAATTTTAGAGAAGAAATAGAAAATTCTATGTCCTAAAAATTAGAGCGTCGAGAAATAAGAAAGAAACAGAGCGCGTCGAAAAACGTCAAAAAATAAAATGTCGAAAAATATGTGTCGAAAAATAATAAAATGTAGCGTCGAAACTTAAAAGTCTAAAAGTTGCATCTAAAGGTATTAAAGCTTAAAGGAATTCTATATCCAAAACGGCAATAACTTAAAAAGGTAATAAAATCTTAAAAAGGCGTCGCAAAATTCTAAAGCACCTAACTCTTAGTCTAAAGAAAAAGCACTTAAGTGATTTTATGGCAAAGCCTAAAAACTAGAAATATAACAAAAACTACGGCAAAAACTAATCTTAAAACTCATTACGAACGATAAATATACAATTTTACGAATTAAACGAACGATAAATATACAATTTTACGAATTAAACGATTAAAATATACAATTATAAAAAGATATAAAAAGTGATAAAATTACAATTTTATAAAAATATTATTTTTATATTACAATTTTATAAAAGTATTGATTTTTATATATTAATAAAACTAAATAAAACTTAAAAATACAAAATAATTAAAACTAAAACTATTTAATATAATAATTAACCCTAATTAGGGTTTAATAATAATAATAATTAATAATACTCCATAATTAATGCAGTACCAGAATCAGACCAGGCGTGCCAGAAAACCTCATGCGATCGCATGAGGTTTACATCTCTAGGCCATGCGATCGCATGGCTTCGAATACCAGGCCAGGTCTTGGGCTGCTACAGTAACAGGCCCGAATATTTATTTATTTATATTTTTTTCTATTTTTAATTTTATATAAAATATTTATATTTATATAAACTAAATTAAAAACTTATATTTTAAAAACTAAAATAGAAATAGAAATACTTTATAATTTTATATATTTTAAACAAACTCTTAAAATATATATATATATATATATTTCTTTTTAAATTTTTGTATTCTTAATATTTAAAACGTATTTTTACAAAAATAAATTAAAACTTAATAAAGGAACTTCTTTTTTTATATAGCGTTTCGCTTTCGGGTCCCTGGCAGCGACGCCAAAAATACTTGAAGTTAAAGCGAAGGGGTACAAAATACTATTAATTTTTACTACGAAATACTATTAAATACGATACAAATTTATACAAGTTATTTATTTATTTATAGAGTGGATATACCTAAACCTTGCTACAACACTATAGGCAGTGTACCTAATCGTACAGTAGTGTAGTTTTTAGTAATCCGGTTCGTTCCACAGGGATATAGCCAAGTTTAACGCTATATTTTTAAAACTATATTTGTATATATATAAAAATATATAAGTAATATTATTATTATAAAAGGGGGTTTTTACCGTTTAATGACCGGTTTGTCGATTTTAAAACTTTAGTCGCAGTTAAAACCTAATGTAAAATATTAAAAATAAAAATAACTTAATTTAAAGCGTAAAGTAAATAACGATAAATAAAAGTGCGATAATTTAAAGTGCAATAAATAAAATGACGGAAAATAAAATTGCAATAATTAAAAAGTATGATAATTAAAAGTGCGATAAATAAAATGACAGTAAATAAAAATTCGATGAAATATGAAATAAAGGAATTATGCTTATTTAAACTTCCGTAATCATAATGTTTGACGTGTTGATTTTAATTTATTACCCGGGTTAATTGTCCTTTGTCCTGGATTATTTGATACCTATTTGGTTTTTGTCCATAATAGTCCATCGATCATAATTATAAAATGCTCGTCAAATTAACCTTATTCCCGTAGTCAAATATTCCAACTAATTAGGGATTCGAACTGTAACAAGGTTTTAAAACTTTGTTTAATGGTCACACTAGGTTATCGACTGCGCGTAATCCAAGGTTTAATACTTTGTTAACAATTACACCAATTATCCTTGTATGTAATCCACCCCTGTTTTAATGAGATATGAATATTAATTTACCCACTTGATCAGAATGAATAATCAATTACCCAACCCGAATAATTAATTAAATGATCGTAAAAGATGTCGTATAAACGTCACTAAATAGGACAAACATAATCATTTTAATAATTGTTAGATTAACTAATTTGAAGATTGGTTCGACAGATTCTAATGAGTTGTCATTCGATTAGACAATACCCCCTATCTATTAATAGTCAATAGTCCAATGTCCACAAGTGTCGGTCTTTTGTCCAAACCTTAATTATGGTACAAAATCTAATAACCCCGTCTTAAAATTTAGTTTAACATCACGATTACTTTGGCTCAAATAAGCATAATAATAACTTAGTTACGAGACATTAATTTAAAATGGAAGAACATAGCTTACAGTGGTGATTAATCGCGTAGCGTTGCACGGACAGAATTTCGACTTAAAACCCGTAAAACATTCTTAAAATAACCTTATTATTATTAACTTAAAATTAAAATTATTATATATATATATATATATATATATATATATATATATATATATATATATATATATATATATATATATATGTTACAGAGAAGGAAAAAGAAAAAGATGTGTGTAAAATTTGTCCAAAAACTGCTCGATTTATAGATTTGGCCAGGATTTTCCCTCCATGCGATCGCATGGATTTTAGGCATCCTGGCCATGCGATCGAATGGCCAGCTGGATCTAGCCCAATTACTTTGTTTTCTAGTTTTGCCGACGTTTTATTATATAATATAATATAATATATATATATAATTTTAAGAATTATTTATATATTATATTATATTTATGTGCATAGTTAACTTATAATTTTAGCTCCGTTGCATCGCGCGTTGATAGTTGGTTCATGTACCGGTTCCGGATTTTCGAACGTCCTTGCGTACAATTTAATATCTTGTATTTTGCGTTTTGCGGCTCGTACTCTTGTAATTTTGACACGTTTCTCATCAATAAATTGAACTACTTGAATTATATCTTGTACATTTGAGCTTTTTGGTCATTTGCGTCTTCAAAAAGTCGTTTTCTTCTTTTATCTTCGCACTTATTTATTTAAACGAATATTACATAAAAATAGAACAATTGCAACTAAAAGCTTTACATATTGGAAGGATATTGTGCCTAAATATATGTTCATTTGGAGCACTATCAAGTTCGAGCATGAGTCGAAGGTGTTGTTCGTGTTCTTCGTCGCTTTTAGAATAGACCAAAATATCATCGATGAAAACAATAACGAATTTTTCGAGGTATGGTTTGCACACGCGGTTCATAAGATCCATGAACACCGCCGATGCATTAGTGAGACCAAATGGCATTACAAAAAATTTATAACTACCATAACGAGTCCAGAAAGCAGTTTTGGAGACATCTTCCCCCTTAACCCTTAATTGATGATAACCCGAGCGGAGATCGATTTTTGAATATACACAAGACCCTTGTAGTTGATCAAAGAGATCGTCGATGCGCGGAAGAGGATATCGGTTCTTAACTGTCAATTTGTTTAGGTCACGATAATCAATGCACATTTGTAGGGATCCATCTTTCTTCTTAACGAACAAAATCGGAGCACCCCATGGTGAATGGCTAGGTTGGATAAAACCACAGTTAAGTAGTTCTTGAATTTGACTTTGCAATTCTTGCATTTTAGATGGAGTAAGTCTATACGGTGCACGTGCTACTGGTGCAGCTCCTGGAATAAGATCGATTTGGAATTCTACCGGTCGATGAGGTAGAAGACCCGGCAATTTGTCGGGATATACATCGAAAACGTCACTAATAATTGGCACATCATTGTTATGCTTCTCGTTGATCTTGACTTTCTTAACATGGGTTAGAATCGTGAAACAACCTTTACAAAGGTATTTTTCAACTTTAAGGCACGGGACGAGGTTGAGTCCGGTGCAACTCTTATCGCCATAGACAATCAAGGGTTCATATTCTCGATAGGAATTTGAATCGCTTTAAGATCGCAAAGAATGTGAGATTTCATTTTGGCAAGCCAATCCATACCAATGATTACATCAAAACTCCCTAGTTCTATAGGTATCAAGTCAATTTCAAACTCTTTACCCATTAAGTTTAACGTACACCCCCGATAAAATTTGTCGGCACTCAATAGTTTATCGTTGGCCACTTTAATGGTATAAGTAGTATCTAATGGGAGTGGTGGTGTGCTAAAATAATGAGTCAAAGTCATGGAAACAAAACTCTTGTCGGCACCCGAATCGAATAAATAAGAGACATAAGAATTGTTGAGAAGGAACGTACCCGTGACTAGTTCATTGTCATCCCGGGCTTCCTCAGTGTTGATGTTGAAAGCTCGACCGCGTGTATTGGGGTTAGCTTTCTTCTTTGGGCACGCATTCCTATAATGACCCAGTTGGCCACATTCAAAACGAACACCCGGTCTTGGTGCATTGGGTAGCAATGGGAGTGGTGTTTCTACAATCGTTGTCCACATGGCTACTCCTTTGACATTTGTTGCAAAATGGCTTGCCACATTCACCATAATGATGTTTGTGGCACTTGTTGCAAAATGGTTTATTCCCGACATAACCTTTCTTCTCGTCGGAGGTGAAAGGCTTTTTGGTGAAGGTGTTATTGTGGTAGTTGCTTGATGGAGTGGCTTCCTATTTTCTTTTGTTGCCACCCGATTTATCCTCGGCCTTAGGTGCAGGTACTACGATTTCATCCACCGTTTCGATCAATTTACGGGCCATATTCAAAGCTTCTTGATGATTAGTGGGTTTGGATGACATTACCCCATGTTTGATGCTCTTTGGAAGACCATCCATGTAAAGTTCAACCCTTAAAGATTCGGGGTTCACAAGGTTTGGGCACATCAAGGCTAGTTCGGAAAATCATTGATTATAGGCCTTGAGATCGTTTCCGACAGCTTTTAAAGTTCTTAGCTCTTGTTCGAGCCTTCGGATTTCTTCACGAGGAAAATATTCGATGATCATCTTTTCCCTTAAATTGGCCTAAGAGAAGGTGTGGGCTTCATCGGTACCCACCGATTGTACATAGGTGTTCCACCAAGTGAGAGCGACACCGGCGAAAGTGTGAGTGGAGTATTTGACCTTGTCTTGGTCCCGACAACCGCTTATGCTAAAGATGGCTTCCGTTTGCTCAAACCATCGAGTGACCACAACCGGTCCCCCGGTTCCAATGAAGGTGTGAGGTTTGCACCCCATGAAAGCTTTATAGGAGCATCCCTCGTTTGAGTTACCGGCTCCATTATTGTTGTTGTTGTGGTTGTTGTTATTGTTATTGTTGTTGGATAAGTGACCGGCCATGGCCGCATCCACGACGGTGGCTATCATGCACTGAAGAGCTTGTTCGGGAGTTTCGTTGCATGGTACACGGTGAGGAGGCATTGTTCCTTAAAAACACAAGAATATCGTTGATTAGTATTCTCAGTAATACTAACCGTGATATGGAATGAGGATAAAGAGAAAATTTTCCTTGACTCGCCTTAAATTCTTTATGTCATAATGTCGGAACGTTCATATGAGTCACCGTAATATAATCCCGGAAATTATTTTACCCTAATTTATATGTGCATTCGACATTATTTTACTAAGTCAAGGTGGCATGTCAATCAAATTAAACAACGTGAGATTAAGATGGAATAAAAGTTAGATATGAATAGAAGAGTTCGAGTATAAATGCACAAGTAGTCAAGTAATTCCTACTTCAAGTCTATATGCCAGTTGTAGTCTAGACTCACTAATGTACCCTATGACTCGGGGTTGACACCAATGAACTCTAAATCCCTACAACCAACGCTCTGATACCATCTGTAGCGACCCGACAAAATCGTCATTGACGGCGACGTCTACTTAGGTCCCGTTACGTGGTTATAAGTCTTTAAAACAACGTTTGATCAAAATATGTCGCATTCATTTCAATTATAAAGATGTTTCAAAGTTTACAAAGTAGTTCAACGTCTGAACATGTTACAACGTTTTAAGTACAATTGAAACCTATGCGACACAAATTAAGTTAAGTCAAAAGACGCTCCACGTATGCATGTATACTCGACATCCAAGCAAGTATCAAAAATAATGTGCGGAAGCATGTATCACCTAGCGTTCAAGGACTTGAGAAATCATATAGAAAACTCTCAACGAAAAATGTTGGTGAAATCATAGGTGTAATAGTAACGTTGTTTTTGAACCACAAGATTTAATATAGTTGATTATCCAAATCGTTTGCATTCCAAAAGTATGTTCGCGAGTACCCAATTATCAAGACTTAACTATTTTGTACCCTGTTACATAGTGTTAGAACATACACTATACTCGAATATATATATCATCCGCTAACGGTAGCGAACCGTCCGAATGAGGGCTCGTCTGTGACAACCCAGAAATTTCCAACCAAATTTAAACTTTATCTTTATATTATTCTGACACGATAAGCAAAGTTTGTTAAGTTGAATCTCAAGAATTTTAAACTGTGTCCATACATTCATTTAAACCTCGACCAAGTTCCAACGATTCACGAACCATTAAATTGAACGAACATGATTATATATGTATATGTGTATATATTATAACTTGAAAACATTAACAAAGTATTAGGCGTATAATACTTTATATAAACGTATTTGTTTCAAAATATATTCTAATAGTTAACAACGAAATTAGAAGATAATATCAAATGACTGATTTATCAGATACATTGTGATATGATTACGGGTCTATGTTATGAGGTCCACTGTGATTTAAGAAATCTATTCTTTTTGACAACATTCGGAAAATGGTAAAGTGATTTATAAGTAAGAACGTGGAGTGTAAATAACTTAGATGTTGGATATCGACAAGTTAAGTAACTCGACATTTTTCATTAAGATGATTTCATACGTTTATTTAACCTTTGGACTTTATCCCATGCTTCACCAACAGACTGTAATTTAAAAACTTGAAACCTATTATGAATATATATGATTCTACTTTTCTAAAACGTTTTATGATATAACGATTTCCATTATTTTAAACTTTAAACAAAATAATTCTTAAATATATTTAGTTTTGGAAAACAAAATTATCATATTTATTTGATTTAGTTTCAAACGTACAAAAAGTTTTAAGTTTAAAAAGAACTTCATTATTAAAATGTATATAACTTTTATAAATATCTAGAACCACTTTTGACAACTCATTACTTAACCAGTATGATAAAGATAACGATATTTATATTTTATTTTATTAAGTATATTTAACGATTTAAATTAATATTATATATTTATACGCGTATTATACGTACATAGTTTGATACTTTTACTTTACTTAAACTTTACCTTTACTTTATTTTTACTTTACTTTAACTTTAATAATTCACTTTAATAATTCATACTTTAATAATTCACTTTAATAATTCATACTTTAATAATTCAATTTTATAATTCATACTTTAATAATTCACTTTAATAATTCATACTTTAATAATTCACTTTAATAATTCAAAAATCTATTATAAATAGAATTCAATAGATTTCATTATTTCATAGAAACTTGAAAATATTTTCTCTAAACTCTCTCAATCGATTTACATATATATATTTACTCCGTATTATTTCAAGATATTATTAGTATAAATAAAATATTACGACGGAGTGCTGTCCGAGTGATTTCGAAATTGTTTTTCGAGCGGGATAGAGCTAAGGAAATTATAGGTTATAGCTATGGAGGTTATGGGTGTGGTTCGGGAGTATTGCTCGTTAGTCAAACTAGTGTTTATCATCTCCGTTGCATCTGCATACTTTTCCTGCAATATTGAATCTCAATATTGATACGTGAGTACTCATAATTTATTTTTTTTTTATATTAATAGTGTATCCCTGACTAGTGCTCGAGAATATAGGATTATGCATGCTTGTACTTTTGATATTGCCATTAGATAGGATATGTTGAATCATGAATTAGTTACGTATGCGGTTGAGATAAGGTATAAGATATGCATGTCGTTGGAAAGCTAGCGAAAAATTAAGAACTTTTCATTTAGATATCGAATGGTTTCGATGAACGGATTTGAAGTTATAGTCAATTGAATTTTTGTATTATTATTAAAAATGATTATTATTATCGTCGTTATTATCGTCGTTCTAGTTTTATATTATTATTACTATTATCATTATTAATAAAAGGAATTATCATTAAAAATTGTTATTTTTATTATTATTACTATCGTTATTATCGTTAAAGTTATAATTAGTATTATTATTATTATTATTATCTAATTATTATTATTATGATTATTATGATTATTATTATTATTATTATTATTATTATTATTATTATTATTATTATTATTATTATTATTATTATTATTATTATTATTATTATTATCATTATTAATATATATATATATATATATCATTATTTAAAAATGGTTATTGTTATTGTTATTATTATTATTATTATTAATTATTATCATTAAAATAGTTATTAGTATCATCGTTAATAATATCATAGTAATTATCATTATTAGTATTATTGTAATTAAAACTAATATTAGTAACACCTAATTATTTTGATTACTATTATTATCATTATTATGAACACGATATAAAAGACGATTAAAAGCTATTAAACAAAACAATTAGAAAAAAATGAGTATGAGTATCATGATTAAATTAAAATATTATAAGATATTGATTTAGATAAAATGATCGTTCTTATTATTTTTATCATTACTATTATTATTAAAAGTATCGTTAGTATTAAAAACTATCATTTTAACAAAAATTATCATTTTAATAGAAATGTCATTGTTATTATAAAATATCATTATTATTATCATTTTAAATAGAATTATTATTTTAAAGTCAATATTAAAAAGTATCGTAAATATCAAAGTTATCATAATTAGAATTATCATTTTATCATAATGTCATTTTTAGTAATTATAAATGTTGATATTTTTTATTAATAGAATAATAATAATTATTATTACAAAATAATATAACTTTTACTTACTATTATTATATATATTATTTTATCAAATAAATATGTGATACAAACATATTTTACTACGTGTAATAAAATTAATTTAATAATACCTATCATATTATCTTTATGATATTAAATGAACTCTATAAATTTTATTTCTTAATATATAAAAGTATATTTTATTATATAAATTTTAATATAAAATTTTATTTATTAATAAATGAATTATATTATTTACTCTAATAAATCTTTTAAAAATATTTAAAAATATAAAATGACGATATTTAAACTATATATTAATCATGTATAGATTTTGGAAATTATTTTGAGTCAAATTGACTTTTGTTGACCTTTACATATTATTCTTGTGCCTTAGGATTGTGATACACTATGACTTGATCTAATTTGTTAGACAAATATTGACCAACACATAAATATATATAATTAATTTAGGTTCGTGAATCCGAGGCCAACCTTGCACTTGTTCAATGACGTTATATGTATTTTTACTACGAAATACAGTATGGTGAGTTTCATTTGCCTTTTTTTACCCTTTATATTTTTGGTCTGAGAATACATGCGCAATTTTTATAAATATTTTACGAAATAGACACAAGTAATTGAAACTACATTATATGGGTGAATGATCGAAGCCGAATATGCCCCTTTTGCTTGGTAACCTAAGAATTAGTAAACCGATCTACTAATTGACGTGAATCCTAAAGATAGATCTATTGGGCCTAACGAACCTCATCCAAAGTACCGGATGCTTTAGTACTTCGAATTCATTTTTATCATGTCTGAAGAATTTCCCGGAATGATAGGGGATATTCTTATATGCATCTTGTTAATGTCGGTTACCAGGTGTTCACCATATGAATGATTTTTGTCTCTATGCATGGGACGTATATTTATGAGAACTGGAAATGAAATTCTTGTGGTCTATTAAAATAATGGAAATGAATGATTATGATAAACTAATGAACTCACCAACCTTTTAGTTGACACTTTAAAGCATGTTTATTCTCAGGTGTTAAAGAAATCTTCCGCTGTGCATTTGCTCATTTTAGAGATATTACTTGGAGTCATTCATGGCATATTTTGAAAGACGTTGCATTCGAGTCGTTGAAATTCATCAAGATTATTATTAAGTCAATTATAGTTGGATGTATTATGAAATGGTATGCATTCTGTCAACTTTTGTTGTAAAGAAAGATTGTCTTTTAGAAACGAATGCAATGTTTGTAAAATGTATTATATAGAGGTCAAATACCTTACGATGAAATCAACTATTGTGAATCGTTTATAATGTATATGAACGGGTCCTTTCAGTTGGTATCAGAGCGGTAGTCTTAGCGAACCAGGTCTGCATTAGTGTGTCTAACTGATAAGTCGTTAGGATGTATTAGTGAGTCTGGACTTCGACCGTGTCTGCATGTCAAAAGTTTTGCTTATCATTTTTAGTCGGAAATAATCTGCTTATCATTCTTAGGAAATTACCTGATTATCATTACTAGTCTAGACACATCTTGCTACATTAATTGCATGAGTAGTGTATAGACAAAATTCATATCTTAGCGTATCTGCTAAATCATATCTTATCGTATCTGTTACTTTAAACTTTACCTGACATATCCCGCAAATTCCTCCGTAATCTACAAAATCTTTTGTTCTATATCTATGGATATTCTATGTAATTAGAATACCATCCGATAACCAAAAATAATTTCATATCGAAAAATCCTTATTCAATCGTACGAAATGGAATTCATCATTAATTCAAGTTCCTCATATTCCGAAATAGAATCCCACTCCAGCTCTGAAAGCAGTGTGACCGGAATGGATCAACCAATCAGCCATCATCTATTCTGGATGAATTGGGGATAGGTTCGTAGCCTCTTCAATCATTGGAGACAAGAAGAAGGTGATCCCTTCCATCCACCCCATTGCCCTCTTGACTAAGAACCTGAAGCACTTACCGGCGAACCAATCCAAAACACCATTTTCTCTCTCATTTCCAGAGTATCTCGTCACGATTATATACTACATCAAATTCTAGATTTTATTTATTCGCTCGTCTGAACCGACAATCACCCCAGTATAATAGAAGAAGTCAACGAGCTTCGTGCTCGGGTAGTGGCTTTGGAGAATATGGTGCCAAGATTACAAATAGCAGCAGCAGCACCAACAGCATAACCAGCACCACCATCATCAACGCCAACAGTACCATTACCACCTCCAACCACAATTGCGTTGTAAACCTCAACTTCACAATCTGTCCCACGAGCATCAACGTCATACGCACCATAGATACCAAGGAGTACCAGCAACAATAACTGACGAAGTATTAATTCATAACTTCATTGGAGAAACATTTCGCGACGATTATGTAATCTCTAAAGTCTTAGAGATTATCTAATCTAGCCCTAATCATAAATAAGTTAAGCGAACCAAAATGATAGAAAGAAGAGTAGAAACCCTGACAAAAATGGTGTTTGGTTAACAAGCTAAACTTGTTTTACCAACAGCATCAACAGTATCGTCAGCGTCACCAGCATCGTCATTGCAGTCAGCATCAGAATCAGCAACACCTATAACATCACAAACTCCGTTAGTTCAAGAATCACTGTGGACATCATTACGAATCAATAACGCGTATATTTTATCAACGAGTTATGAAGAATTAACTCATTCCATCTGAAGAAATTATATGTATATTTTATATATATATATATATATATATATATATATTTTATTTCAATATATATATATATATTGAAATAAAAATAAATCTTTCCGTGCTAAGCTATTGTGTGTGAATCTTAACTACTTGGTTAATTCATATTACAAATATGCAATAATGTACGTCCTTCGCCGCAACTTAACCATCGTTTAATACAATCTATGTCTCAATTCAACAAATTCCAATTCATAATAAATCAAGTATATATTTGATTTTACACTTTCATCATCGATGTACCCGAAACTTTTCAGATAACATCATTCGTACTTTGCGAAGTTCACAAGAATTTAACGAAAACCAACATCACACCTCAACAAATAACAAAGTATTGATTCATAATTTCAATATTATTGAAGAAATACTTATGTAATCTCTAAAGCCTTTAAGGGATTATTCAATTCTAGTTCCAACCGTATATCGAATGAGTTTAATTTAGTATTAACTCATTAAAATCTATGTTACATCTGCAGAGAATATATACATATATATTTTCATAAAGACTATAATAAAAATTCGTTTCTACAAAATATTAATTGTGAATTTTTTTAACAGGTAGGTAATACCCGATAGATATATAAAGTCACAATTAATATGTTACATTCTTCGAATCTGATTAAGCAAATTATCAACTATACTTCGTACTTTCACAATAATATACATTCTTTCATAAAAGTCAAAACAACTATACTCATTCAAACTCAATTACATATTCTGATTTTGAAACCTCAGAATTCAATTTGTGATATAACCGGTACCATCACTTTTAGATTCCTACATCTTTCAGGGCTATACTTTTACTTCAAAACTGTGTTAGAACATCAAATGTATATTAACGATTACAATCTGTGCTCAAGCCCTTCGAAAAATTTCTGAAGACATTTCAAATAATGAGCAATCGAGACGATGATCCAACCACATATTACCCACAGTTATGTACTTAAAAAGCTCTCAAAACTAAAGTCATAATTCAACACATATCTGTGTCAGATCCTTTGGCATTTATTAGCAAAAATAACTTTGCAATTCCTTTTCAAAGTAGCAAATTCTATCACAGCTCCAGCAAGACAACTTCGATTTTTCATTCGGAGTAGTCTTATCATAATCTTGATATATATGATTACCCTTTTGTTACCAGAGAACCTTTCATGTTCCACCACATTAGCAATAAACTTATTCACAACTTCACTGATCTTTGACCTTCCGAAGAATCATTATATTTACCGAAACCCCATCATTTAATCATTCGCATCTTGTAACGAGAATTGCCATACGAATCATCGGGAATTAGCAATCAGTATTTTGAAATCTCGCGGTATGTCTACACCAACAGTTATATGTGTATATATAACGTCTATCTTCTGGACTAAATTTGAATGTGAAATTTCTGAAAAACACTCCGAACTACGAATTGGTTCTTCGAAAATGGAAAAATGCTGATGAAGCAGCAAAAACTATAAACGACTTTAACAGTAAAAGTTTGATGATAATAAATAAGTGTGCTGGCAAAGCGCAGAAAAAGAGAAGTCTTGGAACTAGAAACCGGATTGAGCAAAGTATGAAGGAGGCTATGGACAAATCATAAAGACTGAACCTGACTTCAAAGAATCCAAATGATTCAGTACCTGCTGAAGTCATTAACGAATACCTTGCTCCTGACTCTAAACCCCTGCGGACAATATTCTTCATCATCCTCTGATATTAAAAATTCTAAGATATCATCGTATCTTTCATTATAAATATCCTCCATATTTCTGAAGATATTTTTATAATTATTCTTATCTAAAATCATTTACCTCTTCGCGCTATATGTATTACATCATAAAAGAAACTATTTTTATTTCTAAATTCTGAAACATTCGAGTTTAAAATAGGAATACTTTTGAAGTAGTATTGGGAGCTGAAGCATGAGTTAGTATAATATAATGACACTTGATCAACGTGATTATATTACAGTAAGTCATACTGAGTTTTTAAATGGAACATGATGATTCACAGATCATAACATCATCATGTGCCATGTTATATGACTCATGTATTCTACTTAATCTCTAAAAATATCAAGAAAATATTTTCTTGATGATTCGATCTTTTTCGAGGTATTCTGATAATGTGACAAATCAAGATCTTGCCATTATGATTTCCTTCTTAGAACATTAACAATGTTTATTCCGAAATTTTTATCTGCGAATTATGGACCATTATAAGCGGTACTTACTCGCAAGAAGAAGAAACGAAAGGACAAAACTCCAAAACAGAAATTGGGATATAAATCGCAGCAAATAAAAGATAGCATTAATTGAAGATGACAATGATTATAGAAGACAGAATCAAGGACATCGAAATATAAGGGAAGATATAAAACCCAACAACAACCCAGAAATTACAAACCATATATATCGATGCATATAGCAATATAAAGACACGAGAGAACTAAAAACACTATAAAACCAAGAGTATAGTAGAAGTAAATAGATTCTTCCGGCGGCAGATGAAAAAGAAGAATGACAGGTATGAAAGTTAGGAGTATATCAAGAATCATAACTGGATGGAGCATATTAGCGAATGCTATAAAGTATGAATTGAGGGAGAAAGAATAAAAGGTGTGAGTTGTGGAAATAAGGAAACGAAGGGGTCGATATATAGTAAAATATCCGACAGAGCAATCAAAACAGATTATCGCATTTAATCAAGCGGATCCTAACTTCCTTAATTACCAAAGAACTAAATCTTATTACGAAGATTTTCTCTAAATTCCTTGAATTCCGGAAATCAACCGTGACTATGTCATTGGTTAAAAAGAACGTGCATTTACTCATTTCATTCTTTTGTGACAACTTCACTCATACTCTTCACAAAAATCAAATTACTTTATCTATATTACTTGATGATAATAAAACTCTAATTTTCAACTCGTGTACGTCATGAAAACATACTTATTGTCAGCCATCACCATCCCATTCAAATTTCGGGACGAAATTTCTTTAACAGGTAGGTACTGTGACAACCCGGAAATTTCCAACCAAATTTAAACTTTATCTTTATATTATTCTGACACGATAAGCAAAGTTTGTTAAGTTGAATCTCAAGAATTTTAAACTGTGTCCATACATTCCTTTAAACCTCGACCAAGTTCCAACGATTCACGAACCATTAAATTGAACAAACATGATTATATATGTATATGTGTATTTATTATAACTTGAAAAAATTAACAAAGTATTAGGCGTATAATACTTTATATAAACGTATTTGTTTCAAAATACATTCTAATAGTTATCAACGGAATTAGAAGATAATATCAAATGACTGATTTATCAGATACATTGTGATATGATTACGAGTCTATGTTATGAGGTCCACTGTGATTTAAGAAATATATTCTTTTTGACAACATTCAAAAAATGGTAATGTGATTTATAAGTAAGAACGTGGAGTGTAAATAATTTAGATTTTGGATATCGACAAGTTAAGTAACTCGACATTTTTCATTAAGATGATTTCATAAGTTTATTTAACCTTTGGACTTTATTCCATGCTTCACCAACAGACTGTAATTTAAAAATTTGAAACCTATTATGAATATATATGATTCTACTTTTCTAAAACGTTTTATGATATAACGATTTCTATTATTTTAACCTTTAAACAAAATAATTCTTAAATATATTTAGTTTTGGAAAACAAAATTATCATATTTATTTGATTTAGTTTCAAACGTACAAAAACGTTTTTAGTTTAAAAAAAACTTTATTATTAAAACGTATATAACTTTTATAAATATCTAGAACCACTTTTGACAACTCATTACTTAACCAGTATGATAAAGATAATGATATTTATATTTTATTTTATTAAGTATATATAACGATTTAAATTAATATTATATATATTTATACGCGTATTATACGTACATAGTTTTATACTTTTACTATACTTAAACTTTACCTTTACTTTATTTTTACTTTACTTTAACTTTAATAATTCACTTTAATAATTCATACTTTAATAATTCACTTTAATAATTCAAACTTTAATAATTTATTTTAATAATTCATACTTTAATAATTCATAATTTAATAATTTACTTTAATAATTCAAAAATCTATTATAAATAGAATTCAATAGGTTTCATTATTTCATAGAAACTTGAAAATATTTTCTCTAAACTCTCTCAATCGATTTACATATATATATTTACTCCGTATTATTTCAAGATATTATTAGTATACATAAAATATTACGACGGAGTGCTGTCCGAGTGATTTCGAAATTGTTTTTCGAGCGGGATTGAGCTAAGGAAATTATGGGTTATAGCTATGGAGGTTATGGGTATGGTTCGGGAGTATTGCTCGTAAGTCAAACTAGTGTTTATCATCTCCGTTGCGTCTACATACTTTTCCTGCAATATTGAATCTCAATATTGATACGTGAGTACTCATAATTTAATTTTATATATATTAATAGTGTATCCCTGACTAGTGCTCGAGAATATAGGATTATGCATGCTTGTACTTTTGATATTACCATTAGATAGGATATGTTGAATTATGAATTAGTTACGTATGCGGTTGAGATAAGGTATAAGATATGCATGTCGTTGGAAAGCTAGTGAAAAATTAAGAACTTTTCATTTAGATATCGAATGGTTTCGATGAACGGATTTGAAGTTATAGTCAATTGAAATTTTGTATTATTATTAAAAATGATTATTATTATCGTCGTTATTATCGTCGTTCTATTTTATATTATTATTACTAACATCATTATCAATAAAAGGAATTATCATTAAAAATTGTTATTTTTATTATTATTACTATTGTTAAAGTTATAATTAGTATTATTATTATTATCTAATTATTATTATTATTATTATTATTATTATTATTATTATTATTATTATTATTATTATTATTATTATCATTATTAATATATATATATATCATTATTTAAAAATGGTTATTGTTATTGTTATTATTATTATTATTAATTATTATCATTAAAATAGTTATTAGTATTTATCGTTAATAATATCATAGTAATTATCATTATTAGTATTATTGTAATTAAAACTAATATTAGTAACACCTAATTATTTTGATTACTATTATTATCATTATTATGAACACGATATAAAAGACGATTAAAAGCTATTAAATGAAACAATTAGAAAAAAATGAGTATGAGTATCATGATTAAATTAAAATATTATAAGATATTGATTTAGATAAAATGATCGTTCTTATTATTTTTATCATTACTATTATTATTAAAAGTATCGTTAGTATTAAAAACTATCATTTTAATAAAAATTATCATTTTAATAGAAATGTCTTTGTTATTATAAAATATTATTATTATTATCATTTTAAATAGAATTATTATTTTAAAGTTAATATTAAAAAGTATCGTAAATATTAAAGTTATCATAATTAGAATTATCATTTTATCATAATGTCATTTTTAGTAATTATAAATATTGATATTTTTATTAATAGAATAATAATTATTATTATTATAAAATAATATAACTTTTACTTACTATTATTATAGATATTATTTTATCAAATAAATATGTGATACAAACATATTTTACTACGTGTAATAAAATTACTTTAATAATACCTATCATATTATCTTTATGATATTAAATGAACTCTATAAATTTTATTACTTAATATATATAAAAGTATATTTTATTATATAAATTTTAATATAAAATTTTATTTATTAGTAAATGAATTATATTATTTACTCTAATAAATCTTTTAAAAATATTTAAAAATATAAAACGACGATATTTAAACTATATATTAATCATGTATAGATTTTGGAAATTATTTTGAGTCAAATTGACTTTTGTTGACCTTTACATATTATTCTCGAGCTTTAGGATTGTGATACACTATGACTTGACCTAATTTGTTAGACAAATATTGACCAACTCATAAATATATATAATTAATTTAGGTTCGTGAATCCGAGGCCAACCTTGCACTTGTTCAATGACGTTATATGTATTTTTACTACGAAATACAGTATGGTGAGTTTCATTTGAATTTTTTACCATTTATATTTTTGGGCTGAGAATACATGCGCAATTTTTATAAATATTTTACGAAATAGACCCAAGTAATTGAAACTACATTATATGGGTGAATGATCGAAGCCGAATATGCCCCTTTTGCTTGGTAACCTAAGAATTAGTAAACCGATCTACTATTGACGAGAATCCTAAAGATAGATCTATTGGGCCTAACGAACCTCATCTAAAGTACCGGATGCTTTAGTACTTCGAATTCGTTTTTATCATGTCCGAAGAATTTCCCGGAATGATAGGGGATATTCTTATATGCATCTTGTTAATGTCGGTTACCAGGTGTTCACCATATGAATGATTTTTGTCTCTATGCATGGGACGTATATTTATGAGAACTGGAAATGAAATTCTTGTAGTCTATTAAAATAATGAAAATGAATGATTATGATAAACTAATGAACTCACCAACTTTTTGGTTGACACTTTAAAGCATGTTTATTCTCAGATGTTAAAGAAATCTTCCGCTGTGCATTTGCTCATTTTAGAGATATTACTTGGAGTCATTCATGGCATATTTTGAAAGACGTTGCATTCGAGTCATTGAAATTCATCAAGATTATTATTAAGTCAATTATAGTTGGATGTATTATGAAATGGTATGCATGCCGTCAACTTTCGTTGTAAAGAAAGATTGTCTTTTAGAAACGAATGCAATGTTTGTAAAATGTATCATATAGAGGTCAAATACCTCACGATGAAATCAACTATTGTGAATCGTTTATAATGTATATGAACGGGTCTTTTCATCGTCAAGCCCAATGTGATCACATAACATAAGTTCACGTTTGCACCCTGCAAGTGTAACTAATGATAATTGAATTGAGGCTTTTTGTTCTAACTCGCTGTGGAATGTTTGTTTTCGTACTTGTGTTCAAAGTATAAAAGTATGATACGTATATGTTTCTCATCCCATAGTTTAAAAGTAAAAGTTGTTGAAAATGTGGGACTATGATCTCACCTTGAGTGCACGAGTAAATAAAGTACTTCACAAAGTAACGTGTGCAATAACGAATGCTAGTCTTGACCTAAACAAGTAGGTTGTATCAATATCGGTAAACACGGTCGGTCAAAATGTTCAATTAGTCCTATGGCTCGTTACGACTCGATTAATGTAGCATGTGAATCAAATTGTCAAGTTTCATGCAAGATACAAAGATAAAAGTACGTTGGAACGATTGCATACGTATTTGGTTAAGTTTGGATAAAGGTCAACTTTGGTCAAGTCAAAGTCAATGAAAAAGTCAACACATTCGGGTTGGGTCCCGAACTATTTTTCTGAGGTTTTTAATCAGATATAAGCATGCTAGAACAAGTCACATGTGAATCGGAGGTGCATAGCATAGTTATAATTTAATGGTAAACGGCCAACCAAATCAGAACCTGGTAGTTCATCTGGACGGTGTCCAGATTGGCTGGACGGCATCCAGATGTGAAGGCCTGGATGGCATCCAAGATTATGGACAGTGTCCAAATCAGTGCACAGGTCCGGATGCTAAAATTACACAATTGCACGAACCAAACTTCAAACAATCACAATTTATGATCCGCAAACAATTAAAACATGTATCTTATGTCATCGGAAAGGTATTTTGACAAGGAAAACAACTAAGCACATTTCATCAATCAATTTAACATTTACAATAACCAAAATCGCATTAAATGCTCCCCATTTATTACATTCAAGTCCATTAAATGCGTTTCATGATTTGGGCAACCAATTTACATGTATGATATGCCGTTTCGAAGGTAATTAAACACACATTGCAACTAAACACTTATCAACAACATTTCATAGCATTTAATGCATCAAAGTTTATAATCAAGTCTATCAAACCCTAACCCAAATCACCAAAACAATAATCATGTTAATGAAGTTTCCTTAATCAACCTACACATCAAAATGTAGCTAGTGATGCTAGTAACACATTTAATACTTGAACTTTTAACATTTAACAACATTTAAGCAACCAAATCACACAATCAAACACACCAACTTTCAAGTTCATGCTAATACTTAAAATAACAAGATTGAGCATATAATTCATATATTCATGTTAAACTTGAGCTATAGACACTAATTAACACTTTTATAAGTCAAAATTATCAAGAACACAAAATTTAGTGTTTTTAGAAAGTTACCCAAATGTAATGAAGTTGGTATGGATTCGAAGAGGAAGTTGCAAAGATTCCAAATATGCAATTTGTTTTGAAGAACGCTTGCTAGATTTAAAATGGATGGTGATTCTTTGATTGAAGGTTTGAGAGTAAAAAGTGGAAGTGTTAGAAAGTGATGAGGTGATGAATAAGTGGAGGAGGAAGAGTTGACCACTTGACCTAGTCAAGATTTTGGTCACTTGGCAAGTTTAGTCCCTCAAGTTTAAGAGCGGTTGCGTGAATTACCTAAACGACATATTTTAAAATGCGTATTAACGGAAGATGTTATAATTATATAACGGACTTTAAGATAATTGAACGGAAAGTAAACGGAAAAAAGGCGGGATGTTACACAGAGTATGTAGTTGAGTCTCAAAATTTTTGAACTGTTTCATATATTCAATATACCTTCGACCATTACCGACGATTCACGAACAACTATTTGTAAATAGATATGTATATATTTAATTACATATATGTATAATAATATTAAATGACTTAATTGTTAGAATGAAATATATATATGTAACTTACGATAAAATAAAATGCGTTATTTAAAACGTGTTTATATATATATATATATATATGGTTTTGAAATCTGTTTAAGAAAATGATAGTAACACTCAATTACCATTCGATGGATATTAAACAAGTTTATTACGAACTTATATGATTTTAAAATAAACGATGATCCAAAAATGAGTTATATAAAATAGCAGGCGGCTATATAATTCAACGTGTTTGTAATTAATATAGTATTATATATTCTACTATAGGTTATTGAAAAAAACAAGTAACAAACTTTCATTTCATCCGTGATTTATACTGTGCTTAATTGAAACTATGGATTACTGTTATTGATTGATTCCTTTCCACTATATTAAGTATCTATATAATATACATATATATATATATATATATATATATATATATATATATATATATATATATATATTGTGCACATATGATATATGTCTCGGTTTCCTATGAATCAACTATTACAATTACCCACCTGGTCAATCATCAATTTCCTAAAAACAATTAAACATCCCTATCTACTTTTGAAATGTTCTTCTTTCTGTCATATTCTTCTATTTACATTATTGTATCAACACCCTATATCAATCAATTAGCTCAATATGATTGATAAAAATCCTTCAATTATTCCACTTTTATGTAATTGATACCCACCCACTTGCACTGCTACTTGATTCTTTTCTGTATAAAAAAATACAGGATCGTCAACCTCACCACTTTATCACTTCTCTCTATTTTTTTGCTGGATGATGTACCCCAAGACAACCCACCACCATGTGTTCTTCAATCCTACAACCACCAAGCCACCATCGACTGCTGTCATGGCCACATCACCAAACCATCGTTCAAACCCACTAGTCGATGAGGTACGCTGCTATTGATAATACATATTTATCTTTTCCTGTTTACATCTCGACCCACCATAACCACCATATTTGACCTTCTCATTCATCAAGTCATCAACTCAAGAACCCTTATATACCGTTACCAAAACTCATTAGTAATCGTGGTTACTGTTACAACAAATTTTGTTTTCCTATTAGTGTTTCTGTCGAAATCGTAACTAACATCATTTGAACCATATTGTCTACTACTGCTTTCTATTTGCTCGAAGATCACACAGGACTACCTCACCGTCTTCAACGAATGAGACCTGCAAATTGATACAACTACAGTAAACATTTTATTTCTATTTGAAAGACACAAGACCACGATGTGCTATAGCCACCTTCATTGTCCATCACCCAACACCTTCACCTCACCATTGATAAACATCTTCAATTCACTGCTGCTATTTTTTTATGTTTTCCGGTTAGATCCGAATACAACCACACAGTGTTTGGCATTTGTCAAACTTGCATATTTTGAAGAGCCAAAGTATTAAAGTCTAGCAAGTTGTTTTGCTTGTGGGATAATTTTAAAAGGTAATGGCCGATAATCATTACACAAATAAACCA
Organism: Rutidosis leptorrhynchoides; assembly: GCF_046630445.1. Taxonomy (NCBI): domain Eukaryota; kingdom Viridiplantae; phylum Streptophyta; class Magnoliopsida; order Asterales; family Asteraceae; genus Rutidosis; species Rutidosis leptorrhynchoides. Next base: position 274,146,079 of record NC_092333.1, on the reverse strand, counting down.
CTTGACTATCTTTAAATATTCCATGCTTTTGGTAAATGGGACCGCGATTTGGTTTTTTTTCTTCTTTTGGCCTGCTGACGAGGGGCTCTTTAAAAGAGCTTCTTAATCGGATCAATACCAAATAATAATAATGCTACGATATGAATGATTATGATCATGAACGAATTGTTAAAATGATGATACACAAGATGACGATAAATGACGTTTAAGATGATAATGATATATCATGTCGTTGGAATGATTAGTTGGTGATAGTATTCGATTATAAGGATGAGGATGATTAAATATGATGATGCGTATGATTTTATGTGTTAGGATGTTTATTAGGTGATAATGGAGTGCCACATAAAATAACGAAAGATTATGAATCTATTATGAAGAATGATAAAGATAAATGGTAATGAGAATGATGATGATGTGTGATTAAAGATTAGGATTATGATTATGTTAATGAATTATGATCAAGACGATAAATAATGATACAGATGGTTACATGATGGAAGGAGATAATTATGAGCCAATATGAGAATGATTTGGGTTTTGAGTTTAAGAAAGAGAAAATCGGCTCATACATGTTATAAGATTAAAACTGCATGTTATTTCGAGAAAGTAACAGACAGGTCCATGGTTGGTTATGTGGGTGTTTAAACGAGAGGTCTCGAGTTCGAGCCTAGGCTAGGGTATTTTTTTTGAAAAAGAAGCAGAAGACAGACAGTTATATTGGGTTAAAAATATATGGTTTAGTACTAAGTTCAGAAAAATAGGCTAGCTCAGCTGGTCTAAGGAAATGTTGGGTTAGCGGGATGTCACGGGTTCAAACCCAGACTTGGGCATTTTTTTAAGGGCTACTTCTTTGAGGTAGTTTATTTATTACTCATATTTATTATTATTATTATTATTATTATTATTATTATTATTATTATTATTATTATTATTATTATTATTATTATTATTATTATTATTATTATTATTATTATTATTATTATTATTATTATTATTATTATTATTATTATTATTATTATTATTATTATTATTATTATATTATTATTATTATTATTATTATTACACTAATACTAAATATTGATTTTATGAATATTATCATTAATAATATAATTAAGATGATGAATGTAGGATTCTTAATAAGGTTATAAACATAAAAATAAAAAGTATAAACAGAAATATTATAATGAGAATGATTAAAATTATAACTAAGATATGATTTAAATGAATTATTAAATATTATTATTATTATCATTAATATTATTACTAATATTAGTATGATCATTAATATTGTTATTATTATAATTAGTATTATTATTAATTATTAACATCTATATTAATATAATAAAATATCATTATTATTACTTTCACATTAACAATATTATTATAACAAATAAATATTTTATAAATAGGAATACATATAAATAAATTCGTTCGATTATAATTATGTGTGTTAATATATATATATATAAATGATATAGGTTCGTGAATCCGAGGCCAACCCTACACTTGTTCAATGTCGTCATATGTATTTTTACTAGAAAATACAGTATTGTGAGTTCATTTGCTCCCTTTTTCTCTTTATATTTTTGGGACTGAGAATACATGCACTGTTTTTACAACTGCCTTATTAAATGCTTTTGAAATATATTTTGAACTGAGAATACATGAAATGCTTTTATAAATGTTTGACGTGATATGACACAAGCAAAACATTCCTCGAATGAATTATTATGCGGACAGAAGTTCTGTGGATTATTATTGAATTAGTTGGACGTTATAATTGCCACTAATTGTTGTAAATATTTCTCCTGATTGTTATTGCTTTGTAACCTAAGAATTAGAAAACGAGTATGGCCCTAAATCACGTGAATCTTAAAGGTAGCTACCGGGTTTAACACCCCCACCCATAATGTTCACTAGACGGAAGAGCTAGTGGGCATGGTGTTTAGTACTTCGAAGTTTATATATTATACAGACGAGATATTCTGTTTTTAGGGATATTATTGATGCGCATTTTATGTTAAGGTCGGTTACCATGTTGAGCAATGAAATCAAATTGAATGTTATGTATCGAGAGAATAATTTTTATACACAGGTTATGTGTATTATTTTTGTGTACGAGATATGTGTACGATTATTTAAAAATCGCGAGGCAACCTACGGGGGAGAAAAGGATACGAACCTACTCTGCTAAGCATTATGAAAATGGTTTTGTACACGAGATAGGTGTACTGTATATAAATCTTGTGGTCTATCAAAATGATGAATTTTATTCCTTATGATAAACCTATGAACTCACCAACCTTTTGGTTGACACTTGAAAGCATGTTTATTCTTATGTATGAAAGAAATCTTTCGATGTGCATTTGCTCATTTTAGAGATATTACTTGGAATCATTCATGACATATTTCAAAAGACGTTGCATTCGAGTCGTTGAGTTCATCAAGATTATTATTAAGTCAATTATAGTTGGATGTATTTTGAAATGGTATGCATGCCGTCAACTTTCGATGTAAAGAAAGTTTGTCTTTTAAAAACGAATGCAATGTTTGTAAAATGTATCATATAGAGGGCAAATACCTCGCAATGAAATCAACTATTGTGAATCGTTTATAATCGGTATGAACGGGTCCTTTCAACCCCTTGGTAAGAGAAGTCTATCGAATACAACGTAAGATCGACTGAGGCACACCGGTTGTAGTAAGTCTATCAAGCTTTGGATTCCAACTGAGGACTTTTTCGTAGTGAAACATCTGACTAGACCCTTAGTACATTGTCGGTTCCAGACCATGCTAGTGTAGTCATCAAGCATATAAACTTCGTACGTGCACGCTGAAGCACAGCGATTGTTGTAAGCTGTACCTCTGCTAAGTAAGGCCATGGAACCCGGTTAGTGTTGACTAGTACACTGCACCATAACGCGGTCTCCAGCATTGCACCCCGCTTGAGGGATTCTTAGTTAATTAATGAACTGTTTGTTTAGACACATAAAGGATTGGACCGTTAGGATAATCGAACGTGTTCATGGAAGTCAGCTTGATTTGGCCATGGTGTTCTTTATGGTTGAACTCTTTTTAAGGGCCTAACTATCTTTTAAAACCAATCAATAACGAAAGCATTGAAACACATCACGTCTCTCGGATATGGTACACCATGTATTCTATTATACTTAAGAAAGTTTAGACCATTGTGGAATGTTAATACGTCACCCAACCGAGCCGCTCAATTGGATGAGCCGTCTGAACGTGTATGCCTGTAGTCAGACTACACGGGCGTCGGGAGTAAGGGACGTTGCTGTCTATTCAGAATCATCAAGCCTAATGCAGTACCCAGTGACATGTCTTATGACAGGGGCGTTAGGACCAGTTTAATGAATACAAGGCCTCTGCCTATTCATGAGCTAGCATTCCATAATCTCGGTAGAATAATTGATGAAGTCATAATACTCACTCACTTTAACCTAATCTGAATTACGAATTTTATCGCTTTTACTTTATCTGTCTAATAAATTAGAAAATCCCAAAATTAGGTAACCACTACTCCGTCTTAACAGAAATGTCCCGTTCATATCGATTATTAACGTTCCATATTAATTGATTTCGTCGCGAGGTTTTGACCTCTATATGAGACGTTTTTCAAAGACTGCATTCATTTTTAAAACAACCATAACCTTTATTATATCTATAAAGGTTTAAAAAGCATTACGTAGATTATCAAATAATGATAATCTAAAATATACCGTTTACACATGACCATTACATAATGGTTTACAATAAGAATATATTACATCAAAAATAAGTTTCTTGAATACAGTTTTTACATAATATCATACAACATGGACTCCAAATCTTGTCCTTATTTTAGTATGCAACCGCGGAAACTCTTAATAATCACCTGAGAATAAACCTGCTTAAAACGTCAACAAAAATATTGGTGGCTTATAGGTTTAACCTATATATTATCAAATCATAATAATAGACCACAAGATTTCATATTTCAATATACATCCCATACGTAGAGATAAAAATCATTCATATGGTGAACACCTGGTAACCGACATTAACAAGATGCATATAAGAATATCCCCTATCATTCCAGGAAATTCTTCGGACATGATAAAAACGAATTCTAAGTACTAAAGCATCCGGTACTTTGGATGGGGTTCGTTAAGCCCAATAGATCTATCTTTAGGATTCGCGTCAATTAGTAAATCGGTTTACTAATTCTTAGGCTACCAAGCAAAAGGGGCATATTCAGCTTCGATCATTACCCATATAATGTAGTTTCATTTACTTGTGTCTATTTCGTAAAACATTTATAAAACTGCATGTATTCTCATCCCAAAATAATAGATTTTAAAAGTGGGACTATAACTCACTTCTACAGATTTTTACTTCGTCGGGAGTAAGACTTGGCCACTGGTCGATTCACGAACCTATAACAAATATATACATATATATAACAAAGTATGTTCAAAATATATTTACAACATTTTTAATACATTTTGATGTTTTAAGTTTACTAAGTCAGCTGTCCTCGTTAGTACCCTACAACTAGTTGTCCATAGTTAGATGTACAGAAATAAATTGATATATATTATCATGAATCAATCCACGACCCAGTGTATACACTTCTCAGGCTAGATCACAACTCAAAGTATATATATTTTTGAAATCAACCTCAACCCTGTATAGCTAACTCAAACATTACTGTATATAGAGTGTCTATGGTTGTTCCAAATAATATATATACATGGGTCGATATGATATGTCAAAACATTTGCATACGTGTCTATGGTATCCCAAGATTACATAATATATTAGAATACACATATAATACAATATAAGTTAGCTAGGATATGATTTGTATAGAATTGTTACCATATTTCCCGTAGCTACAACAATCAAAAAAATATCCAATCTTGTATTACCCATAACTTCTTCGTTTTAAATCCGTTTTAAGTGAATCAAATTACTATGGTTTCATATTGAACTCTATTTTATGAATCTAAACAAAAAAAGTATAGTTTTATAGTCAGAAATATAAGTTACAAGTCATTTTTGTAAGAGGTAGTCATTTCAGTCGAAAGAACGACGTCTTGATTACCATTTTGAAAAACATACTTCCACTTTGAGTTTAACCATGATTTTTGGATATAGTTTCATGTTCATAAGAAAAATCATTTTCCGAGAAGAACAACTTTTAAATCAAAGTTTATCATAGTTTTTAATTATCAAACCCAAAACAGCCCGCGGTGTTACTACGACGGCATATGTCCGGTTTTACAGTGTTTTTCGTGTTTCTTGGTTTTAAATCATTAAGTTAGCATATAATATAGATATAGAACATGTGTTTAGTTGATTTTAAAAGTCAAGTTAGAAGGATTAACTTTTGTTTGCGAACAAGTTTAGAATTAACTAAACTATGTTCTAGTGATTTCAAGTTTAAACCTTCGAACAAGGTAGTTTTATATATATGAATCGAATGATGTTATGAACATCATTACTACCTCGGGTTTTGTGGATAAACCTACTAGAAATGAGAAAAGTAGATCTAGCTTCGAAGGATCCTTGGATGGCTTGATAGTTCTTGAAGCAGAATCATGACACGAAAACAAGTTCAAGTAAGATTTCCACTCGAAATAAGATTGTTATAGTTATAGAAATTGAATCAAAGTTTGAATATGAGTATTACCTTGTACTAGAAAGATATATTACTATAAATAAGAAAGATTTCTTGAGGTTGGATGATCACTTTACAAGATTGGAAGTAAGCTAGAAAACTTGGAAATATTCTTGATTTTATGAAACTAGAACTTATAGAATTTATGAAGAACACTTAGAACTTGAAGATAGAACTTGAGAGAGATTAATTAGATGAAGAAAATTGAAGAATTAAAGTATTTATAGGTGTTTTTGGTCGTTGGTATATGGATTAGATATAAAGGATGTGTAATTTTCTTTACATGTAAATAAGTCATGAATGATTACTGATATTTTTGTAATTTTATGAGATATTTCATGCTAGTTGCCAAATGATGGTTCCCACATGTGTAAGGTTACTCCTATGAGCTGCTAAGAGCTGATCATTGGAGTGTATATATAAATAGTACATACATCTAAAAGTTGTGTATTGTACGAGTACGAATACGGGTGCATACGAGTAGAATTGTTGATGAAACTGAACGAGGATATAATTGTAAACATTTTTGTTAAGTAGAAGTATTCTGATAAGTGTCTTGAAGTCTTTCAAAAGTGTATGAATACATATTAAAACACTACATGTATATATATTTTAACTGAGTCGTTAAGTCATCGTTAGTCGTAACATGTAAATGTTGTTTTGAAACCTTTAGGTTAACGATCTTGTTAAATGTTGTTAACCTATTGTTTATTATATCTAAAGAGATGTTAAATTATTACATTATCATGATATTATGATATATTAATATATCTTAGTATGATATATATACAGTTAAATGTTGTTACAACGATAATCGTTACATATATGTCTCGTTTCGAAATCATTAAGTTAGTAGTCTTGTTTTTACATATGTAGTTCATTGTTAATACACTTAATGACATGTTTACTTATCATTTATCATGATTAAACATAGTGTATCAATATCTTAATTTGATTCATATGTATTTAGTAAGGCGTTGTTATAACGATAATCATTATATATATCGTTTCGAGTTTCTTAATTCAATAAACTCAATTTTATGTATATAACTCATTGTTAAAATACCTAATGAGATACCTACTTATCATAATATCATGTTAACTATATATATAATCATATATATTTCATCATATAGTTTTTACAAATTTTAACGTTCGTGAATCACCGGTCAACTTGGGTGGTCAATTGTCTATATGAAACCTATTTCAATTAATCAAGTCTTAACAAGTTTGATTGCTTAACATGTTGGAAATACTTAATCATGTAAATAACAATTTCATTTAATATATATAAACATGGAAAAGTTCGGGTCACTACAGTACCTACCCGTTAAATAAATTTCGTCCCGAAATTTTAAGAAGTTGGAGGTGTTGACGTATCTTCTGGAAATAAGTGCGGGTATTTCTTCTTCATCTGATCTTCTCGTTCCCAGGTGAACTCGGGTCCTCAAAGAGCATTCCATCGAACTTTAATAATTGGTATCTTGTTTTGCTTAAGTCGTTTAACCTCACGATCCATTATTTTGACGGGTTCTTCGACGAATTGAAGTTTTTCCTTGATTTGGATTTCGTCTAACGGAATAGTGAGATCTTCTTTAGCAAAAAGTTTCTTCAAATTTGAGACGTGGAAAGTGTTATGTATAGCCGCGAGTTGTTGTGGTAATTCAAGTCGGTAAGCTACTGGTCCGACATAATCAATAATCTTGAATGGTCCTATATACCTTGGATTTAATTTCCCTCGTTTACCAAATCGAACAATGCATTTCCAAGGTGCAACCTTAAGCATGACCATCTCTACAATTTCAAATTCTATATCTTTTCTTTTAATGTCGGCGTAGCTCTTTTGTCGACTTTGGGCGGTTTTCAACCGTTGTTTAATTTAGAAGATCTTTTTGGTAGTTTCTTGTATTATCTCTGGACCCGTAATCTGTCTATCCCCCACTTCACTCCAAAAAATTGGAGACCTGCACTTTCTACCATAAAGTGCTTCAAACGGCGCCATCTTAATGCTTGAATGGTAGCTGTTGTTGTAGGAAAATTCTGCTAACGGTAGATGTCGATCTCAACTGTTTCCGAAATCAATAACACATGCTCGTAGCATGTCTTCAAGCATTTGTATCATCCTTTCGCTCTGGCCATCAGTTTGTGGACGATAGGTAGTACTCATGTCTAGATGAGTTCCTAATGCTTGCTGTAATGTCTGCCAGAATCTTGAAATAAATCTACCATCCCTTTTAGAGATAATAGAGATTGGTATTCCATGTCTGGAGATGACTTCCTTCAAATACAGTCGTGCTAACTTCTTCATCTTGTCATCTTCTCTTATTGGCAAGAAGTGTGCTGATTTGGTGAGACGATCAACTATTACCTAAATAGTATCAAAACCACTTGCAGTCCTTGGAAATTTAGTGATGAAATCCATGGTAATGTTTTCCCATTTCCATTCCGGGATTTTGGGTTGTTGAAGTAGACCTGATGGTTTTTGATGCTCAGCTTTGACCTTAGAACACGTCAAACATTCTCCTACATATTTAGCAACATCGGATTTCATACCCGGCCACCAAAAATGTTTTTTGAGATCCTTGTACATCTTCCCCGTTCCAGGATGTATTGAGTATCTGATTTTATGAGCTTCTCTAAGTACCATTTCTCTCATATCACCAAATTTTGGTACCCAAATCATTTCAGCCATATACCAGGTTCCGTCTTTCCAAATATTAAGATGATTCTCCGATCCTTTGGGTATTTCATCCTTTAAATTTTCCTCTTTTAAAACTCCTTGTTGCGCCTCCTTTATTTGAGTAGTAAGGTTAGTGTGAATCATTATATTCATAGCTTTTACTCGAATGGGTTCTCTGTCCTTTCTGCTCAAGGCGTCGGCTACCACATTTGCCTTCGATGATAACGAATCTCAAAGTCGTAATCATTCAACAATTCAATCCATCTGCGCTGCCTCATGTTCAGTTGTTTCTAATTAAATATGTGTTGAAGACTTTTGTGGTCGGTATATATAATACTTTTGACCCCATATATGTAGTGTCTCCAAGTCTTTAATGCAAAAACAACCGCACCTAATTCCAAATCATGCGTCGTATAATTCTGCTCGTGACTCTTCAATTGTCTAGAAGCATAAGCAATTACTTTCGTTCGTTGCATTAATACACAACCGAGACCTTGCTTTGAGGCGTCACAATATATCACAAAATCATCATTCCCTTCAGGTAATGACAATATAGGTGCCGTAGTTAACTTTTTCTTCAACAATTGAAACATTTTTTCTTGTTCATCCTTCCATTCAAATTTCCTCCCTTTATGCGTTAATGCAGTCAAGGGTTTTGCTATTTTGGAAAAAAATCTTGGCTGAATCTCCTGTAATAACCAGCTAGCCCTAAAAATTGGCGTATGTGTTTCGGAGTTTTCGGGGTTTCCCACTTTTCAACGGTTTCCATCTTTGTTGGATCCACCTGAATACCTACTTTGTTCACTATATGACCGAGGAATTGAACTTCTTCCAACCAAAATGCACACTTTGAAAACTTAGCGTACAGTTTTTCTTTTCTCAGCAACTCTAGCACTTTTCTCAAATGTTCTTCGTGCTCTTGATCATTCCTGAGTAAATAAGTATGTCATCGATGAAAACAATGACAAACTTGTTAAGATATGGCCCACACACTCGGTTCAAGAGGTCCATGAACACAGCTGGTGCGTTAGTCAATCCAAACGGCATAACTATAAACTCGTAATGACCGTAACGCGTCCTAAATGCAGTCTTCGGAATGTCATCCTCTTTCACCCGTATTTTGGTGATATCCAGAACGTAAATCGATCTTCGAATAAATCGACGAGCCTTGTAGTTAATCAAATAAGTCGTTGATTCTCGGTAATGGGTAACGGTTCTTGATGGTAAGTTTGTTCAACTCTCGGTAGTCGATACACAACCTGAATGTACCATCTTTCTTCTTGACAAACAGAACAGGAGCTCCCCATGGTGATGTACTTGTTCGAATGAAACCACGCTCTAAAAGTTCCTGTAACGGACTTTGTAAATCTTTCATTTTGCTGGGTGCGAGTCTGTATGGAGCACGAGCTATTGGTGCAGCTCCTGGTACAAGGTCTATTTGAAATTCAACGGATCGATGTGGGGGTAATCCCGGTAATTCTTTCGGAAATATATCGGGAAATTCTGTTGCGACGGGAACATTACTGATGTTCTTTTCTTCAGGTTTAACTTCCTCGATGTGTGCTAGAATGATGTAACAACCTTTTCTTACTAGTTTTTGCGCCTTCAAACTACTAATAAGATTTAACTTCACGTTGTTCTTTTCTCCGTACACCATTAAAGGTTTTCCTTTTTCACGCATAATGCGAATCGCATTTTTATAACAAACGACCTCTGCTCTTACCTTCTTCAACTAGTCCATGCTAATTATTACATCAAAACTCCCTAATTCGACTGGTATTAAATCAATCTTAAACGTTTCATCACCCAGTTTAATTTCTCTATCTCGACATATATTATCTGCTGAAATTAATTTAAAATTTGCTAATTCGAGTAAAAATTTATTATCCAAAGGAGTCAATGGGCAACTTAATTTAGCAAAAAATTCTCTACTCATATAGCTTCTATTCGCACCCGAATTAAATAAAACATAAGCAGATTTATCGTCAATAAGAAACGTACCCGTAACAAGCTCCGGGTCCTCCTGTGCTTCTGCCACATTAATATTGAAAACTCTTTCACGGCCCTTCCCATTAGTATTCCCCTGATTCGGGCAATTTCTAATAATGTGGCCTGGTTATCCACATTTATAACAAACAACGTTGGTATTACTTTCGTTCCGGCATTACTTGTTCCGACACTATTTGTTCCTTTAGTTCTGTTAAACTTTGGTCCGTAGACCTCACACTTTGTAGCGCTATGACCATTTCTTTTACACCTGTTACAAAATGTCGTGCAAAACCCTAATGATTTTCTTCACACCTATGACTTGGATGTTTTTGGTTTTTGTTGTCGTTGTTGTTATTGAGGTTGTTGTTGGGATCGTTATTATTGTTGAAACGGTTGTTGTAGTTGTTGTTGTTGTTGGGATGTTTGTTGTAGTTATTGTTAGGATTGCAGATATTGTTGCGATTGTTGTTGCGGTTGTTAGGATAGTTGTTGCGATTGTGGTTGTAACTGTTATTGTTGTTGTACTGGTGACTCTTGTCGCCGTTTTCCTCTCACTTCCTCTTGAGTTGTTTCGTGTTGGCTTCTTCGGCCGCCTGCTCTTTAATTCTTCCCTCAATCTGATTTATGAGTTTATGAGCCATTCGACTTGCCTTTTGTATGGAAGCGGGCTCGTGTGAACTCACATCTTCTTGAATCCTTACTGGTAACCCTTTTACAAACGCGTCGATCTTCTCTTCTTCATCTTCAAACGCTCCCAAACACAATAGGCACAACTCTATGAATCGTCGTTCATATGTGGTAATGTCGAATCCTTGTGTTCGTAACTCTCTAAGCTCTACCTTGAGCTTATTGACTTCGTTTCTAGGATGGTACTGCTCATTCATCAATTGCTTGAATGCCGACCACGGTAGTGCGTAAGCAGCATTTTGTCCTACCTGTTCAAGATAGGTGTTCCACCATGTTAACGCAGTACCTGTGAAGGTATGCGTAGCGTACTTAACTTTGTCCTCTTCAGTACACTTACTTATGGCAAACACCGATTCGACTTTCGCGGTCCACCGTTTCAATCCAATTGGTCCTTCGGTTCCATCAAATTCCAAAGGTTTGCAGGCAGTGAAATCTTTGTAGGAGCATCCTACACGATTTCTTGCGCCGTTAGCTGCATTGCTAGATTCAGAGTTATTGTTGGTATGTAGCGCAGCCTGTACTGCAGCTATGTTTGCAGCAAGAAAGGTACGAAATTCCTCTTTGCTCATATTCATGGTGTGTCGAGTAGTCGGTGCCATTTCCTTCAAAATAGCCAACTAAATCGAGTTAATCATACAGAATATTAAGAGTAGTCAATAGTATTTCGTAGCATAATATGAACTCATTTATAAAAGCTTTTTCTTCATATTCGCGTTTTATAAGTTTAAATTCGGGTACTATCTACCCGTTAAGTTCATACTTAGTAGCTAATATATACAATTCAACTACTATAATTCCATTTGAAAAACTGATTATAATAATATATCACATATAAATATTCTTCAAACTTACAACATCACTATATTACATATAACATGAAACATAGTACACTTTGATACATGACAGTTTTGCTAAGTCCAGAAACAAGTCATGCATTCTAGTTTTACTAAGACGACTTCCCATCCTTGGTCTTGTGGAAAATAACGATTATGACCATTGGCAGCATGTTGTAATGTCGTCAAAAGGACGAGGGTTTCGTAATGTCCAATAGCCCCGTAATAATCTAAAAACCTTGTTTCTCACCCCAACTACTGAATCCGTCACTTGTGGGAAGGTTTTATTTAAAAGCTGCAATCCGATGTTCTTTTTCTCACTTTGGTAAGAAGCGAACATCACTAACCCGTAAGCATAACATGCTTCTTTATGTTTCATGTTAGAAGCTCTTTCTAATTCACGAAATCCTATGTTGGGATATGTTGAGTCAAAATAGGTTCTTAACCCGTAGCGTAAAATTGCATTTGGGTTCCCCGCATTTAACGCTTTAAAGAAAACACGGCATAACTTACGGTCTCCCCAATGTGATATACCCCACCTATCAAAGGAAAGCCTTTTATAAACTAAGGCATTTCTGGAAAGTCTTTCGAATGTTTGACAAGTTAATTTTGCCAAAATTAATTGTGCTGATGAATTCTGACCGACTCTAGACAAGATTTTCTCAATCATATCCTCTGGTAGATCTTCTAAAATATTCGGTTGTCTACCCTTAACGTCCATTTTGTTTTTACACTGTAAAATAGACAAGGATTAGATTTGTAAAAGATAATTAACAAACAATACAAGGAATTTTTACATAGAACATAAAAGTACAAGCACACTACAATACATATAATACACAACATGATTACAACCCTCTAATCTGAATCACTGGTTTCTTCTTCTTCGAACTTGGTTCGTTTTCCTAATTTTCTAGGAATATATGATGTTCCTCTAATACGAGCCGTCATTTTCAACACTGGTTTAGAAAAACCTAGTGGTTTAGAGGTTCTCGGGTCATTGTTACATTTTAGGAAATACGGATGTTGCCGATACATATAAATTTCATCTGGGTTGGAATCGGGTTTCTCTATTTTTATACCTTTTCCCTTATTATTTTATTTCACTTTATTAAATTGGGTCGAGGTAATTTCTATAACATCATCGGAATCCTCATCGGGATCCGATTCATCAAAAAATTGGTAATCTTCCCAATATTTTGCTTCCTCGACGGAAACACCATTGACCATTATTAACTTTGGTCCGTTGGTTGAGGATTTTCTTTTATTTAATCGATTTACTATAAGTATCAATATTTCTTCCTCCGGAACCTCTTCTTCTTCCGGTTCCTCCTCTTCCGGTTCCTCCTCTTTATGTTCCTCCTCTTCCGGTTCCTCCTCTTCCGGTTCCTCTTCTTCCGGTTCCTCTTCGGGAATTTGTGAATCTTCCCAAAATATATTCGACTCTTCATTATTATTAGGTGAATCGATGGGATTTGTACTAGTGGTAGACATCTATCACATAATATTAAACACATTAAGAGGTTAATATATCACATAATATTTACATGTTAATAATATATAGTTTCCAACAAAAGTGTTAAGCAATCGTTTTTAAAGAAAATACGGTCGAAGTTCAGACTCACTAATGTATCCTAACAAACTCGATAAGACACACTAATGCAACTTTCTGGTTCTCTAAGACCAACGCTCGGATACCAACTGAAATGTCCCGTTCATATTGATTATAAACGTTCCATATCAATTGATTTCGTCGCGAGGTTTTGACCTCTATATGAGACGTTTTTCAAAGACTGCATTCATTTTTAAAACAACCATAACCTTTATTATATCTATAAAGGTTTAAAAAGCATTACGTAGATTATCAAATAATGATAATCTAAAATATACCATTTACACATGACCATTACATAATGGTTTACAATAAGAATATATTATATCAAAAATAAATTTCTTGAATGCAGTTTTTACATAATATCATACAAGCATGGACTCCAAATCTTGTCCTTATTTTAGTATGCAACAGCGAAAGCTCTTAATAATCATCTGAGTATAAACATGCTTAAAACGTTAACAAAAATGTTAGTGAGTTATAGGTTTAACCTATATATTATCAAATCATAATAATAGACCACAAGATTTCATATTTCAATATACATCCCATACATAGAGATAAAAATCATTCATATGGTGAACACTTGGTAACCGACATTAACAAGATGCATATAAGAATATCTCTTATCATTCTAGGAAATTCTTCGGACATGATAAAAATGAATTTGAAGTACTAAAGCATCCGGTACTTTGGATGGGGTTCGTTAGGCCTAATAGATCTATCTTTAGGATTCGAGTCAATTAGTAGATCGGTTTACTAATTCTTAGGCTACCAAGCAAAAGGGGCATATTCGGCTTCGATCATTCACCCATATAATGTAGTTTCATTTACTTGTGTCTATTTCGTAAAACATTTATAAAACTGCATGTATTCTCATCCCAAAATATTAGATTTTAAAAGTGGGACTATAACTCACTTTTACAGATTTTTACTTCGTCGGGAGTAAGACTTGGCCACTGGTGAATTCACGAACCTATAACAAATATATACATATATATAACAAAGTATGTTCAAAATATATTTACAACATTTTTAATACATTTTGATGTTTTAAGTTTATTAAGTCAGCTGTCCTAGTTAGTAACCTACAACTAGTTGTCCATAGTTAGATGTACAAAAATAAATTGATATATATTATCTTGAATCAATCCATGACCCAGTGTATACACGTCTCAGGCTAGATCACAACTCAAAGTATATATATTTTTGGAATCAACCTCAACCCTGTATAGCTAACTCAAACATTACTGCATATAGAGTGTCTATGGTTGTTCCAAATAATATATATACATGGGTCGATATGATATGTCAAAACATTTGCATACGTGTCTATGGTATCCCAAGATTACATAATATATTAGAATACATGTATAATAAAATATAAGTTAGCTAGGATATGATTTTTATAGAATTGTTACAATATTTCCCGTAGCTACAACAATAAAAAAAAAATCCAATCTTGTTTTACCCATAACTTCTTCGTTTTAAATCCGTTTTGAGTGAATCAAATTGCTATGGTTTCATATTGAACTATATGTTATGAATCTAAACAGAAAAAGTATATTTTTATAGTTAGAAATATAAGTTACAAGTCATTTTTGTAAGAGGTAGTCATCTCAGTCGAAAGAACGACGTCTTGATGACCATTTTGAAAAACATACTTCCACTTTGAGTTTAAGTATGATTTTTGGATATAGTTTCATGTTCATAAGAAAAATCATTTTCCGAGAAGAACAACTTTTAAATCAAAGTTTATCATAGTTTTTAATTATAAAAGCCAAAACAGCCCTCGGTGTTACTACGACGGCATATGTCCGGTTTTACGGTGTTTTTCGTGTTTCCAGGTTTTAAATCATTAAGTTAGCATATCATATAGATATAGAACATGTGTTTAGTTCATTTTAAAAGTCAAGTTAGAAGGATTAACTTTTGTTTGTAAACAAGTTTAGAATTAACTAAACTATGTTCTAGTGATTTCATGTTTAAATCTTCGAATAAGGTAGTTTTATATATATGAATCGAATGACGTTATGAACATCATTACTACCTCAGGTTTTATGGATAAACCTACTGGAAATGAGAAAAATAGATCTAGCTTCAAAGGATCCTTGGATGGCTTGAAAGTTCTTGAATCAGAATCATGACACGAAAACAAGTTCAAGTAAGATTTCCACTCGAAATAAGATTGTTATAGTTATAGAAATTGAATCAAAGTTTGAATATGAGTATTTCCTTGTATTAGAAATATATCTTACTGTAAATAAGAAAGATTTCTTGAGGTTGGATGATCACTTTACAAGATTGGAAGTAAGCTAGCAAACTTGGAAGTATTCTTGATTTTATGAAACTAGAACTTATAGAATTTATGAAGAACACTTAGAACTTGAAGATAGAACTTGAGAGAGATCAATTAGATGAAGAAAATTGAAGAATAAAAGTGTTTGTAGGTGTTTTTGGTCATTGGTATATGGATTAGATATAAAGGATGTGTAATTTTGTTTACATGTAAATAAGTCATGAATGATTACTAATATTTTTGTAATTTTATGAGATATTTCATGCTAGGTGCCAAATGATGGTTCCCAAATGTGTTGGGTGACTCACATGGGCTACTAAGAGCTGATCATTGGATTATATATACCAATAGTACATACATCTAAAAGTTGTGTATTGTACGAGTACGAATACGGGTGCATACGAGTAGAATTATTGATGAAACTGAACGAGGATGTAATTTTAAGCATTTTTGTTAAGTAGAAGTATTTTGATAAGTGTCTTGAAGTCTTTCAAAAGTGTATGAATACATATTAAAACACTACATGTATATACATTTTAACTGAGTCGTTAAGTCATCGTTAGTCGTTACATGTAAATGTTGTTTTGAAACCTTTAGGTTAACGATCTTGTTAAATGTTGTTAACCCATTGTTTATTATATCTAAAGAGATGTTAAATTATTACATTATCATGATATTATGATATATTAATATATCTTAGTATGATATATATACAGTTAAATGTTGTTACAACGATAATCGTTACATATATGTCTCGTTTCGAAAACATTAAGTTAGTAGTCTTGTTTTTACATATGTAATTCATTGTTAATACACTTAATGACATGTTTACTTATCATTTATCATGATTAAACATAGTGTCTCAATATCTTAATATGATTCATATGTATTTAGTAAGACGTTGTTATAACGATAATTGTTATATATATCGTTTCGAGTTTCTTAATTCAATAAACTCAATTTTATCTATATAACTCATTGTTAAAATACCTAATGAGATACCTACTTATCATAATATCATGTTAACTATATATATAATCATATATATGTCATCATATAGTTTTTACAAGTTTTAACGTTCGTGAATCACCGGTCAACTTGGGTGGTCAATTATCTATATGAAACCTATTTCCATTAATCAAGTCTTAACAAGTTTGATTGCTTAACATGTTGGAAATACTTAATCATGTAAATAACAATTTCATTTAATATATATAAACAAGAAAAAGTTTGGGTCACTACATTAACTATCTAAGGAGTAGTACAATTTATGCCCAACTAAATATAAATTTAAAACAGTACCCCCCCTGGTGGCTGATTCTGACGTGCTACGACTTGACGACATCGCACGAATAAAACCGTCTGTTTCGGCCATATCAAGGGGGAGACTAGTTTTTGGCGCCGCTGTCGGGGAATTGGTATCAAGCAATACTGCTCTCTATCAAACTTATTCACAAGCATTTAGTGGTGTCTAAGAAAGACAATTATACACGGACTTAGTTGTTGGATTTTTCGAACAGTCGCCAATTATATTGGGACCAAAAGGATCCTTCCTCTCCGTAGTCGGCCTGACCACTTGGTTTGTTAAATAGTTCGTACCAAGCTCTATAACCGAAATAGCAGGGAATCAGTAGCCAGAACCAAAAAAATATTCAACCATAGGATAGCTAGTTAATTAAATTAGATTACCTTAGATTAGAATACTCTAGATTACCTTAGAATTAGACTACCTTAGACTAGGTTAGCTTACCATTGATTACTTTAGAAATTTAGTTTATTTGCTAAAAATCAAAAACAAAAAGGCATACCCAGTGTATAACCCAAACCCGATCTAGACCAGGGCCGTTGTAATTTATACCTGATCCAGACGCAATAATCTCTAAAGCACACAAGGAAGCACGAATCAGAAATCGAATGGCGTTACGCGTTACTTTAGCAGAAAATACCAAACCCTTGATTGAAGGTCGAGGAGGACCAAACAGATTTCCAGAGATTCAAGGACACTCGTTCAAGTTAAAACATCACATCAACCAGCTCATCCAAAATAGCTGTCAGTTTCATGGATTACCTAATGACGATCCTAATTCTCACCTTGATAAATTCATATCTCTTTCGAACTCCTACAAACAGCCAGGGATAGGACAAGATATAGTCCGACTATACTTGTTCCCCTATTCTCTCACTCATCATGCTCAAACATTGATCGAAGGACTGGAAAAGATTCCATCACGTCATGGACGGAGATGGCTACTAAATTCCCAACAAAATATTTCCCTCCTTCTAAACAAACCAAACTAAAGAATGACATCATTAACTTCAAACAAAGTTATGATGATCTCTTTACATTGCATGGGAGCAATTCAAAACCCTGCTGAAGAAATGCCCTAATCACCAGCTAGAACGGTCAGCCCAAATATGTACCTTATACAATGGTCTTACGGTAAATCATATGACGACAATTGATGCAGCAGCTCAAGAGAATCTGATGAACCAAACCACGGAAGAAGCATGGGAATTACTCAAGAACATGACAATCAAACGGAGCAGTACTACTCCGTCTTAACTATCTTAGGATTTAATATAGGTTCGATTCTACTGATATCTCAAAAATACGACTCTAGGTCATACTTCACTTACTCATACTAAGGAGTAGTACGATTTAGGCCCCGCTAAATATAAATTTAAAACAGTACTCCCCCCCCCCCCTTGGTGGCTGATTCTGACGTGCTGCGACCTGACGACACCGCAAGAATAAAACCGTCCGTTTCGGCCATATCAGAGGGTATCTATAATAAAAAGTTAAAAACCCTATGAGATACACGTATATAGATTGAAATCTAATTTTTGAATTTAAATTTAAAGATAATAATGAGAATGGTTAGATTACAACCTTTGTATTTTGCTTCTTCTCACTTGTTCTAGTGACACCTATAACTATTAAAAAGTTGAAAGCGTGGAAAAATATGATGTCAAAAAAATTGAAGTGTTAAAAAATTGAAGTGGCAAAAAATATGGTGTCAAAAAAATATGAAGTATTAACTTTTTGACACTTTTAAAGTGTCAAAAAGTTTTCTTTTGGCAATTTTAAGTGTCAAAAAAGAGAATTTTTTTGTAGTGAGTTAATAAGATTAATAATGTGCATTTAAAAAAAATAATGAGAATTTTTTTTTTTATAAATTTGAAGATATAATGAGAGTGGTTATCTAGTGACTAAATCCAACAAATAAAGAAATGTTTTGTATGTGTTGTAACTTGTAATTTACTTTATAGATAACAGTAAGTTATCTACTATCATGGCCTATTATGCAGGTAATTCTTTTTTTTATTATTTTATTTTTAGAAAGGCTATTATGCAGGTAATTCTGACCTATTATGTAGGTAATAATTTAAACTCATGATTATTTTACTTTTCACTCACTATTGTAACATCACAAACGTACTAGTACTCCGTAATTAACATATAACATCGCAAATGGAAATAAACTAATATATGATAATAGACATAATTACTAATATTTACATTAACTGATGAGTAAAATTTATACAAAATCTAAAATATAGAAAACATAAAATACTAATAAATCTAGTTAAACCCAAATCGTTAAGCAAAAACACGCAACTCATAGGACCAAAAATAAGACATGCATTCCGGTTTAGTCAATATAATTTCCCACCCATGGTCAAGTGGAAAATAACCATTGTGGACCTTGATAGTGTAGCACGTTGCGATGTCATCAAAAGGATGGTGGTTAAATAATACCCAACAGCGTCGCAACAAATCAAAGACCTTGGTTCTCACCTCAACCACAAAATCCGGCACCGGTGGAAATGTTTGATTAAGAATTTGTAATCCGATGTCCTTCATCTCTATTTGGTAAGAGGCAAACATGACCAAACCATAAACATAACATTCCTCATTAAGTTGCATATTCGAAGCTTTTTCTAATAAATGAAGCCCTATATCAGGGTATTTAGAATCAAAATAAGCCCTCAAACCATAGCGAAAAATTGCATTAGGGTTTCCAAAATACATAGAAGAAATGAAAATATCTTCCAACTTATGGTTTCCCCAAGGTGAGATACACCACCTATCAAAGGAAAGCCTTTTATAAACCAAAGCTTCCTAAATGCTTTGGAAACCAACTTCACCATGAACAATTGAGCGAATGAATTCTGACCAACTCTAGACAAGATTTCCACAAGCATATCTTGTTGAAGATCTTCTAGAATGTTCGCATGTCTAACCCTAACATCCATTTATTTTTGTATTTTGTTTAAAAGATATTGTAAAAGAGATGAAAATTGTGCTTAGGTTTGTAGAAGATGATAATGATGATGGGAAATAACAAGACACAAAAGGCAACTTGCCGTCTGTCCACGTCCTTTTAAAGTTGATTTTTGGTATACTCAACCGATGTCAAAGTTCCACGTGTGCACTTAATGATGATTTAGAGTATAAATAAAATTAAAATATACAGTATATATATACTTCCAATCTTCTAATTTTTATTAATCATGCCGATGTCATAATCTTCTAATTAAAATTAAAATTTTATTTTTTATAAAAAAAGATCCTAAATTAATGGAGCTTTTTTTGTAATTAATAGATTATCAATTCAAAGATGCAAATAAGAAAATTAAATCAGCAGATTTGAGTTTAATAAATAACGACTTTTAAAAAAACATAGAATACGGGAATAAATATATAAATATACTAGATGCAGATTTCCTAAAATCTTTATCAAATTTATCTCATGTTGACTAATAAGTAAGTTTTTGATAATTATTTAAGAAATTACAAATTAAATTTTACAACAACAACAACAGAAAATTTATAGTTATATCAATTTTGATTTAAATCCTTCCCTTACTAAAATACTTATTGATTTCCTAAAATCGGGATTTTAGTTCGCTTTTATATTAACATATTATTATTGGAAATTTTGACAAAATCTGCAATATTCTTCAATTTCTTATATAGGACTTACATAAAATGCTTCCTCATTCATTTGTTAAGTAAACATACGAAGGATTTTAAACATAGTTGGATCAAATAAACATAGTTGAGATAGGTTTTTTTATCATATACTATCAGCTTATTAATTTTTGAAATCTAAGCTGAATAAAGAAAATCAAAATGATTTATAAAATAATAAAAGTAATCAAACGGGTGTGCATGTAGTGTTTTTTAATTTCAAAACCACGTTTTGGTGTTACAAAAAAGTACTTAATCTATCTATCTACATCTATCTATATAATCTAATAAACCTCTAAAATGATGACATCATCATTAAGCTAAATTACCCTTTACTTTTCATATTGAAGATGTCATAATTATATATTAATTTAATTAAAAAATAATACAAAATCTTTTATAAAAGGAAATATTAATCTCTCCTAAATTGTAATTTTATTTTTCTAAAAAAATTTAAAAGGCATTAATTATTATTAATAATTATTATGTATTATTATTAAAAATATAAATATAAATATTCAACTTTGAGCGAACTTTATGTTTGTAACATTAACGACACGTTTCTTAGTCGGAATCCGTAGTTCCATGGGGCAATAAACTAAATGACTTTAACATTTACATTCACTTAATACCTAAAACATATCATTAAACTGTTTCGTTTAAACAAACCCGTGTTTTCACGAGTCATTTCACTAGTTTTCTATTAAAATCCTATAATTATGATGCCATTATTAGGCTAATTTCTTTATTAAAAAAATTAAAAAACAAAAAAAAAAAATCTAAGCATGGTGGGTAATGTCATTACTGTAAAAAAATTTGAATTAAAATTAAATCTTATTATTAACAAATCTTATTAATAATTAATTTAATTATTAAAATTAAATAATTTTAAATTATTTCAATTAATTATTATGAATTGAGTACGAGAAGTTAAAAAAGCTAGACAGAAGGAAACAAATTATAAATTATATTTTAATTTACACTTTTAAAATAAAAAATGGAATGTTTAATATTCATTTTAGGTGTTTGATGAAATGTTCAGCTGACGAGTTTCTTAGTCGGACTCTGTGGTTCCACGGGTCATTAAACTAAATGACTTCAGTAAGCAGGAGAAAGAAATTAACCTTGTTCAATAAATTTGTCAAGTTTTCGATGATCGCAATTAACATATGTCTTCAATTTCGTACAACTTGTATTAACTTAATTAGAGTGATGTGCAATCATAACATCAACTTGGACAAGCTTAAAGCTAGCTATAATATACAACACTAATGATTTAGGGTTTAGGGTTATTAATTTGTTTATGGTTTAATGTAATGTTTAGGGTATATATATATATATATATATATATATATATATATATATATATATATATATATATATATATATATATGCATGGTCTAATTAATATTGTACATTCATGCTAATTAGGGATTAGGGTGTGTGTAGGGTTTGGGGTATAGGCGGGTTCAGGGTTTAGGGTTCAGGGTTTATGGTTAAGGTATAGGCCGGGTTTGGGGTATATATAGGGTTTAGGCCGGTACTTTAGGGTAGGGTTTAGGGTATATATGTTCACATGCTCACAACATACCTGCACGTACGTACATACGAGAAATTATATATATCTAATATTTATATGGCTGGTTAGATATTATATATATGTTTTTTAAATTTTTTTTGTTAAATCATAATTACTATCCGGCCATTAACATTTACCTGTAAATTGAATTATCAAGTCGATCACGTGGTGTCACCAATTGAAATTAAATGGTTCTCGCAGTTTTTGCCATTAATTTGTATGGTTCTTGTTTGAACTTTTGGCTAGGGATTGGGTTTATGGTTTAGTGTTTGGGGTTTAAGGTTTATGGTTTAATGACTAGGGTACGTAATTTAGGGTTAAGGGTTTAGGGTTTAGGGTAGGGTTTATGGTTTAGGGTTTAAGTTGGGTTTAGGGTTTAGGGTGTTGGGTTTAGGGTGTAGGGTGTACGTTTAGGTTTTAGGGTTTAAGGTTTATAGGTTTATTGTGAATATAGAGAGGGAGGAGTTTCTCTACTTTAGCTTGTGAGTGTTTCACTCGGGGTAGAGAAATGATTTCTCTTTATTCTAAGATTTGATAGAGGTAGGATTGTCTACGTCTCACCTCCTCCATACCTCACACGTGTGATATTAGGTATGTTTGTTGTTGTTGTTGTTGTTGTTGTTGTTGTTGTTGTTGTTGTTGTTGTTGTTGTTGTTGTTAGTTTAGTACTGTTTAGGGTTTAGGGTTTAGTGTTCAGGGTTTAGGGTTTAGTGCCATTGACCCATCGTAATGATGATCGAGGATGAGCTTGCTTATCGGACTAACTTAATGCGTGCATGGTATATCACCTAACAAGCTATTCAAGCAGTTTAGAACTTGACGGATGATATGATAAGATATATGAACTCAATCGATCAGGCGATCTCAATTATAATATACCATTAATGATTGAATGAGCTGAGGTAGCAAACGCTCTAATTAAAGGCTTATCGGGTGTTCGATGATCTTAATAATGTTGATTCATATATTGTTCTTAATGCACTGTACTTACGTTAAACCAATTAACATATATGATAAACGATGTTCAATTAGGATCAATATTATGATAGATGATGTTCGTTTAGGTTAACGGCCAACATGAACTTGTAAATATGTTGGTGTTCTTTTGAAGATTAGTATTTCATTTTATAAAAGATTTCTTATTATTTTTTTAATAAATTTAATATAAAATAATGACATCATCAAAGATGTTTTAAAAATTTTCTTTTTTATTTTGAATTATTTTTATGTTCAGAAAATGTTTATTTATAACATCATCATTTTAGAGATTTAGTATTAAAAATAAATAAATTAAATTAAAGAAATAGATAGATATGTATTATTTATTTAAATTATACGGAGTATATGTAAGTAAATATGTAACTAGATAGAGAAGTTATCCTCGATTAATTTTCACCAAAATTACCCTCTCAAACATTACCGCCAATATCACGGATTTCGGAGCCAAATTTTTAAGCTGATCCAAATGTTTTCATTCAATAATTTTGGTAAATTCAAAAAATTCGGGGTTGATCCTGCCACACTAGTTTTGATCTATCCACACCAAAACAATATAAATTACCTATTTTACCCTTATAAATAGTATATTGACTAAATAGTAGTTTAAGGGTAAAATAAGAAGTTTGGATTAATTTGATGTGGATGGATCAAATGCTAGTGTGTAAAGATCACCTCCCAAAATTCAAGGCGCCAAATCAAATTGGGGTAGCTAAAAGGTTTCTGAACAACACACTTATCTCTTTTTTCACCAAAGAAACTCAAGCTACCTCTTTTTTTTTCACCAAAGAGCACAGTACATGTATCTATCTTGTCTGTTATTAACGATTCTTATAGATTGTTTATAACATTGGTGCTAACTACTCCATATATAAAATTGTTTATAACTCTGTTGCGTTAAATGAATAGATGTTCTTCATATAAGAAGTTTTCTAATGAGAATGTTGTCTTTAACAAATTCGGCCATGTTTTAATTAATTTTGCATTTAAAATAGTCAACTACTCTGTAGAATTAACTTCCAATAACAAGCATTTTAAATAAAAACAGCCATAAACTTGAATTAACTTCCAACCAATCTTAAATCTTTTTGAGCGTAAGACGATAAAAAGATGCAACTCCGTATTATGTGTGGAGTATGGACCATCAAAAATGCGTATTATGCTTGCTTTATTAATTTTTATTTTTATGTAGCTAAAAGGTTTATAAATATACAAGTATTTTATGTTAAATGATTACATGTTATTCATATAATTGCTGAGTACGTATTGTTCGTTACATTCTTTTAGATTATGTCAATGGAAGGATACAAGAACTCTTGCCAGCTTAGATCCGTTAAACAGGTTGAGGCTACTGTGACTCAAACCACCAAGAAAAGCAAAAGCAAATAGTTCCTTGCTCCCAATACAATGAGAAAAGCGAGTTTAACAAATAAAAGAGTTTATGTTACTCCTAATGACTCTAAAGGGTTATACACAAAATCCAAGGGCCAAATAAGTGATACGAGGTCGAGAGTTAAAAAAAGTAAAGCTTCATATGGAATCAGAGTCAGTCATGGTGAGTTCATATTAACTATTTCATTACTCTGTACACATATCATGTATTATTTATGAAGGTATTAGCAGGGTTGCGGATGTATGGAATTTAGATGTGTTTGGTGATAGTTTTCACATTAAACCTTGATCTGGGTTGTATTAGTTGTTTTTGCTGTATCGGGCTTGTTTTTTGTTGTATGTTTCTGTTAGGTTTAGGAAATCTTCAGCCCATTTATTATGCTTGTTGGGCTTAGCCCATTGTACTTAGCTAGGATATTTGGCTATATATGGCCTCTCTTCATGTACTGATAATTCATTCACAATATATAATAATACATGTATTGATTACATTATTTAATGCAGACAATCCTGAAGATCAAAATTTAGAGGGAAAGTTGGTGTCTAGACACAAAAAAGTTAGACACAAAGAAGCTAGAAGTCTTAGAGATGAAGAAACGGATACGGAGCCCGGGCCAGAGTATGAAGCCAACAATGATATTTACGATGGTTACGTATATGGAAATGAACATTATGATGATTTTGAAGACCACCAACGAGAAACCACACAACAACTAGAAGGTTTATTTGTTATATATTGCTTGATTCTTTTTATTATGTTAAAGAATGTATTCTAACTTTCAGTATCCTTTTTATTATGCGAGTAAAGAAGTAAATGCGAGTACTCAACCTGTCATGAATGTTGATCAGCAAACCACCCAACTAGTAGATGAATCAGGTTATTTTTTTTTCTAATTTGTTTTGTTTATTTGATTTATATTGTTGGTTGTTTAGTAGTATATCAATTGTAAATCAAGTGCTCATATTTTGTAGATAAAGGCGACAGAGTTCGAGGACCGACACTTATGCGAAAAATCTGGAAACAGAAGGCATCTGTTCGAATTCCAATTTTTGTTAATGAACATGGACAGCCGATTTGCAAAAAACAGTAGTAAACTCACCCATTTTCTGGGTAACTTAACGCGGAGCTACCAATATTGTCCAGTTTATAGACCGTGGAATCAAGTTAAAAAAAAAAAAAGATAAGCTGCTCAACTTCTTAAGGGTATGTCTTTTAAAATATGTGTGATAATAAGCCTTTTTTACTTCTCATATGATATGTTTTCTCTTTTTATAATTTGTAGACAAAGTATGATATTCCACAAACTGCTGATTCTTGGATACTCCATTCATATTGGTCGAAAAATGAAAAATTAGAGGGCAAGAATTGAAAAGACCCGTTCATATACATTATAAACGATTCACAGTAGTTGATTACATCGCGAGGTATTTAACCTCTATATGATACATTTTACAAACATTGCATTCATTTTTAAAAGACAAACTTTCTTTACAACGAAAGTTGACGGCATGCATACCATTTCATAATATATCCAACTATAATTTACTTAATAATAATCTTAATGAACTCAACGACTGGAATGCAACGTCTTTCGAAATATGCCATGAATGACTCCAAGTAATATCCTTAAAATGAGCTAATGCACATCGGAAGATTTCTTTCATACCTGAGAATAAACATGCTTTAAAATATCAACCAAAAGATTAGTGAGTTCAATAGTTTATCATAATCGATCATTTCCATAATTTTAATAGACCACAAGATTTTCATTTTTATATTACACATAAACTGTGTAATAAAATAGTACGCATAACCTGCGAATTAAAATTCATTCATATGGTGAACACCTGGTAACCGACATTAACAAATGCATCTAGAATATCCCCAAATATACAGGTACACTCATCTCTATATAAAATTGAAGTACTAAAGCATCCATAACCTGGATGGGGTTTGTTATGCCCAATAGATCTATCTTTAGGATTCGCGTAAATTAGGAGGTCTGTTTCCTAATTCTTAAGCTACCAAGCTAAAAAGGGTGATATCCGGTATAATAATTCAACCATAGAATGTAGTTTCAAGTACTTGTGTCTATTTCATAAAACAGTTTTAAAAGCAGCGCATGTGTTCTCAGTCCCAAAATATATATTGCAAAATCATTTAAAAAGGGAGCAAATGAAACTCACAATATGATATTTTATAGTAAAAATATGCATACGACGGAACTGAACAATGCAGGGTTGGCCTTGGATTAACGAACCTATATCAGTATTATATATCAGATAATATCATAAATGTATAATGGTAATAAATCAAATATTAATTATATAATATTTATAAAACTTTTATGTTAAATACCAATATATACTTTATTTATCTATTACATCCTTAATTTATATGTTATATATATATTTATTTTATATACTATGATATTAAGTTATCATAATATTCAATTATTAATACTAAGATAGTGATTTTTATTAAAATATTTTGATAATTTATTTATAACTTATTATAATATATTTATGTTTATATTATTAATATTGTATTATATTTTAATGTTTATATTTGTTATATAATGTTTTAATCTATGTCTATATATATAAAATTTTATAATAATGTCTAATTAATATTATATCAATGTTCTGTAATATATATTACAATTTATTTTTAATGAATATATTTAGTTAATATATAATAACTATATACATGTTATTAATAATATTATATGCAAATTTAAATAATATTAACGTATTAAATATAATAATTTATACTATATTTTGAAATCTTTATATGAAAATCTTAATAATAATAACTATCATAATAATACAAATTTTAGTGATAATTCTATTAGTAATGTTTATAATAATAATAATAATAATAATAATAATAATAATAATAATAATAATAATAATAATAATAATAATAATAATAAGAATAATAATAATAATAATAATAATAATAATGTAATAATAATACCTAATAAAAACCTATACGCGTTTTATGTGTCTGCCCAAATCAGATCAAGAAAACAGAAATAAAAAGGAATGCAGAGAAAAACGTATCACGATTTTAGGGTTTTTTGATTCTTCAATAGATCAATCAATCAAAGATTATAAATGTTTAATAGTGCATCGATTCATTATCATCATCGTTCAATCATCATCATCAACCCTAATTTTAATGACCCGTCCTAATCCATCAGGACGAATACATTACATTTGGTTACATCGCGAGGTACTTAACCTCTATATGATACAATTTTTACAAACATTGCATTCGTTTTTACAAGACAAACTTTCGTTACATCAAAAGTTGACGGCATGCATACCATTTCATAATATATCCAACTATAATTGACTTAATAATAATCTTGATGAACTCAACGACTCGAATGCAACATCTTTTGAAATATGTCATGAATGACTTCAAGTAATATCTTTAATATGAGCAAATACACAGCGGAAGATTTCTTTCATACCTGAGAATAAACATGCTTTAAAGTGTCAACCAAAAGGTTGGTGAGTTCATTAGTTTAACAAAAATAATCAATTCCATCATTTTAATAGACCACAAGATTTTCATTTTCATTTCTCATAAATATACGTCCCATGCATAGAGACAAAAATAATTCATATGGTGAACACCTGGTTACCGATATTAACAAGATGCATATAAGAATATCCCCTATCATTCCGAGAAATACTTCGGACATGATATAAAACAATACCGAAGTACTAAAGCATCCGCTACAACGGATGGGGTTTGTTAGACCCAATAGATCTATCTTTAGGATTCGCGTCAATTAGTAGATCGGTTTACTAATTCTTAGGCTACCAAGCAAAAAGAGACATATTCGGCTTCGATCATTCAACCATATAATGTAGTTTCGATTACTTGTGTCTATTTCGTAAAACATTTATAAAAGCAGCGCATGTATTCTCAGTCCCAAAAATATATATTGCAAAAGCATTTAAAAAGAGAGCAAATGAAACTCACCATACTGTATTTTGTAGTAAAAATACATATGACATCATTGAACAAGTGTAGGGTTGGTCTCGGATTCACGAACCTATATTATTCATATATTTATTAAAGCATATACTTGTAATCGAACAAGTTTAGATATTATTATTGATATAATTGTTATTTAAATAAATTATATTTTTCATTAATAACTAATTTAAATATTTCTATTTTATGTACTTTAACTAAATAAGTAGTATTTATAATAAAATGTTAATATAGATATATTTTATGTATTAGCTATAGTGTTATATAACCAAAAATTATTTGATAAGATATTATTAATAATAATAAAAAAAATTGTGTTATTTTATAATAATAACATTAGTAAATATACTTAATAATGATAATAATAATAATAATTATGATACTAAAAATAATACTTATAGTGATAATAATTTTAATAATAATAATAATAATACTTGTATTCCTAATAATAATAATAATAATAATAATAATAATAATAATAATAATAATAATAATAATAATAATAATAATAATAATAATAATAATAATAATAATAATAATAATAATAATAATAATAATAATAATAATAACTACCTCACTAGAAAAGGCTCCAAAAAGATTAACTACCCATGCCCAGGCTCGAACCTGTGACCTCTCGCTTAATAGAGAACACCCCTAATCTATTGTTACTTTTATGATTCAATTCCATACTTAAACCTATTTATCCCATTTTTCTGTTAACATAATCATAAATCTTAGATTCATTTTATCATCACTGTAACCATTATCATTAACATCAAATCTCCATGATCTTCATGTATACTTAATTATCATCATGAATCTTCATTACCATCGTGTACATCATCATAATCATATCATAATGATTATCAACATCATCGGTCTCGTTCATCGTCATCAAAACCCATCACTATTCATCATCTTCGTTATTCCTCATCTTCATCTTGTCTCCCACCATTCTTATCGCCATTGTATAATCTCGCCATCATCATCATCATCCGTAATCATCATCATCTACCATCTCATCATTTCGTACATCATTCCATCATTTTATTCGTACACTATTCATCGTCACCTTCATGACCTCATCAATATTTTGACCACTCTCATCCTCACTAACACATCGTTATCATTTAAGCTTCATTTTTAAAACCCATTAAAACATAAACGTAAAGCGGTAGTGTAGCAGCAACGATGAGGAGATTCAAGAAAAAAATAAAAAAAAATATTAGCGACGTATTTTTTTTTCCGATGGTGATTACAGCTTAATGGTGTTGGTGGTGTTTGCGTGATGGAAGAAATAGAAACAATAAATGAGTGAGTAGCATGGTGATGATTGTAAACTGTAAATGGGTTTGTATGTGGTTATGGGTTTAACGTGATTTGCAAGTGGGTTTCATTTTGGTGGTCGAATAGTGGTTCGTCAAAGGTGGTGTTTGTGTGTTAATCATGGTGGTGGCCGAAGGTGGTGAGGTGGGTAGAGTGGTGGTTCATGGTTGAAGGAGTTTGAGGTGGTGAATTGGGTTTGTGTTTTGGGTAGTGAAGGTGGTGATGATGGCCGAGTTTAGAGGTGATGTAGTGATGGTGAACAAGTGGTGTAGGGGTTCGAAGGTGAAGGTAATTATTGATCTTTGGTGATGGTGGTTTGTGTACTCCCTCTCAAGCTCTCGGTATGTATATAGATATATACATTAATAATAATATTCCATAATGTGTAATAATATAATAAAAAATATGGCAAGTTGTTGGTGAGTAACAATTTCATGTCATGTGCAGATAACAAAAAAAAGATAGCCGACACTTTTGCCTTTATTGTTTGTCAAGAATCCAAAAAAAAAAAACTATCCCGTGAAATTTTTTTTTTTCTAACACCCGTGATACAATAATGACTTTATATGTAAAATAAACGTGGGACTACATGTATATTTTCTAAAGCGTTTAACTTAACATCAACTTTATGAATTTGTACGTTCAGAGTTCATAACACAGACCATAATTTTTTTTTAAATTAACTTTGTAAAGTGATCATAAAATAAAGGCCACATGTTTATAAAAAGAAATCTATCTTCTTTGATCGTATGAGTGTACAATGTCTTCCGTTGTTAAATATTGGCGGATAAAAGTGTCTAGAAAAGTCCCAAATTTTTAGATTAACTATATTTATTTATTTTGATCATTATGGTATAAAATTCGATCCTTAATTTGTTAATTAAAAAATTACATTAAATGTCCCTCTCATTTATGGGTAAAATATAAAAAGTGTTGAAATTTATTATTAGCTTCTAAATATATTTTTAATAAGCCTAAAATTTATATAGCTCATTTTCGGATCCCCGTTTATTTTAAAATCATATAAGTTCTAATTTAACTTGCTTAATATCAATCGAAACATCAAACGAGTATTACAAACATTTAATATTTATTTTTAATATACTTTATTTATATATAGAAATATATTTTAAATAATAATTATTATAATATCCTATTTTTATTTTATTAATTTTTTATAACAACAACATATAATACTTCAAATTATATTTCGAATTATTATTTATATATATACATAAACACATATCTATTTATAATTAATTGTTCGTGAATCGTCGAGAGCAGTCGAAGGTCAATTTAATATATGAACATCATTTCAAAAATTTCTAGACTCAACATTACATACTTTGCTTATTGTATCGAAATCATATAAAGATTAAGTTTAAATTTGGTCGGAAATTTCCGGGTAGTCACCCTAATCATCTTCGTCTTCGAATAACAATCAGAGGAATTGAAGCAGTAGTTGGTGTTTAGTTGGTGTTCGTTCAAATTAAAAAGGAAGATTATTCACCGCATCGTGTAGTAACAAGGATTGCATCAAATCATCATCATCATAAGGTATTTACATTAAATCATCATCATCATCAGATATGACGATTATGTTCATTTTATTTGGATTCGAAATTTGTCTCATGGTTTAAAGCTGCATATTTCAAAATCGTTTATTATATCAACAACTCAACTAACTCTTCGATTATTACTTCTCACGGACGTATTGGATTGGAGGTGAAATTAGGGTTTTGAATTTGATACCATTCGAATTAAATAGTTTAAAGATATGAGTTTCTATATATATATATATATATATATATATATATATATATATATATATATATATATATATATATATATATATATATATATATATATATATATATATATATATTTGTTCATATTTAAATTAGTAGTTTCTGATTTGATTTTAATGAAATTGATGAATTATGTTGTTAAGTTCTAGGTTCTGATATCTTTATAGTTACAATGAGAAAATCAGATAAATAATTAATCATACACATAGATTTAAAATTATACCAGCTTTCTCTTGGTCTCCACTTTTGAACAGATCATTACCAGTGACAGAATTGTACTTGTGTTATTGTGAAGGAAAAATTCGAAGAGCTGGATCAGTAAATTTTGCACTCTTCGGTATATTATTTTTCTCTAACTCTTTCTAATTAAAATTGTAAATATTTTGCTCTATTGTCATGTATTTCTTTGATTGCTTGTGAATATTCTTGACCTGGGTTTTTATGGTTGTAGGTGTTAGTAACTAGATGGGGTTTTTTTTTATGAATGGAACAGAAAAAGTTTAGCAGCAGTAAGCTTTCGATGGTTTGATGATGGTGGTGTTTAAGTGGTAAATGGTGGAGTTGTGGTGGTGGTCCGACTGTTTACAGTAACAACAGAAAATTTATTGGGGTTCGATGGTGAGATGAAGTAGAAACGGTATATTAGCAAAAGTGTAGCAGTATAGCAGCTGGAATAGGAACAGAAGCTAAATTGGGTTCGGTTTTTAATTGAAGTCGAATAGTAAAAAAATATGAAAACAGAATAGATGATGGTTAATCATAAGTGTAGCAGCAAGGATAAAGTGATCGAACTGGTGGTGTTTTAAATCAAAACTGAAAGTAGAAACACAAGAGGATAACAGCAGCAGTCTGTCGATGGTTTTAAGGTGTTGGTGATGGGTGCAGTGGTGGTGATTATAGAGTTGAAGAAGGAGATTGAAGGGGATTATGGTGGTCTGCAGTTGTAGTAGCAACCTTTTAGCAGTAGCATACAATAAAAAGAATATCAGCAGCTTGCAAACACTAACTTCATTCTATGGGTGGTATTGAGTTTGGTTGATCAAGATAATGCGCATGTTGGTATAGTTTCTTATAGAATAACAAAATAAAAATGTGTCGGTTTTAGTTTTCATGTATGTACTTGTATATATATGTATATTAAGAAAGAGATGTGTGTTTGATTGGGACGTCTAACAGAAAAAAAGAAAATAATGGGGTTTGATGGCTGCTCAAACAAATTAGAGTTTCATTTAGTGGATGGTAGGTTGTCATTCTTGTTTAGTTATTGAATACTAGATAAATATGCATATTACATATATAACCTTACAAGCATAGTAGCTCAATCATACACAGTGAAATCTCCTTTACAAATCCTAATTTAAGGATCCATTATTTCTCAAGTTGTCTGTTTAATATCTATGCCATATGTGTATGTACATATATTGATTAGTGACTATAACAAAAGAACAAATAAGTGACCTTGATTGATATATCACATTCACGGGTTAATTAACTTATTACTTTGTCGACAGTTTTAACACGGAGAGTTATCGTGCTCCGTTGTTAATCAGTAGCGGATAAAAGTATTAAGAAAAATACTAAATTTTTACATCAAATATATTTATTTATTTTATTCATTAGATGTTTAAAATTAATCAATAAAAGTTGATCGATCATTATCGCTCAATGTCAAGAAAAATATACAGAGTGTTAAAACTCAACTTAAAGTATTTAAATATATTTTTTAGCAGGTCTAAATTTTATATAACTTATTTTTGAGTCACCGTTTATTTTTGAAATTATATAAGTTTGAGTTTAGTTTGCTTAATATCAATTAGAACATCAAACGAGTATTACAATCATTTAATATTTATTTTTACTATACTTTATTTATATATAGTTATGTTGTAAATAATAATTATTATAATATTCTATTTCTATTTCATTTTACATAATTCGTTTTAATAACAACAACATATAATGTTTCGAATTATTTACAAATAGTGGTTCGTGAATTGTCGGGAATGGTCGAAGATCAATTGAATATATGAAACAGTTCAAAAATTTTGAGACTCAACCTAACAGACTTTGCTTATCGTGTCGAAATCATATTTAAATCAAGTTTAAATTTGGTCAGAAATTTCTAAGTCGTCACAGTACCTACCCGTTAAAGAAATTTCATCCCAAAATATGATTGGGATGGTCATGGCTGACAATAAGTATGTTTTCATGACACATACGAGCTAGAAATTAGAGTTTTATCATCAATGGGTAATATAGATAAAACAATTCGTTTATGTGATGAGTACGAGTGAAGTTATCATAAAAGATTGAAATGAGAAATAAAGATTTGCATTAGCTTTTGACATAGTCACATTTGAATTTTAGAATTCAAGGGATTTAAAGAAAATCTTCTAAATCTGAATAAGATTTGATTCTTCGGCAGACAAGGAAATCATGATCCTCTTTAATTAAATGCGGTAATCTGTCTCGATTGCTACGTCTAATATTTCACTATAAATTAACTTCTTCCGTTCCATTATTTTCACAGCTCCTATACTTCCTTCCTCAATTCGTACTTTCAAAAGATTTTGAAAATGTTAATTCCAGTTTTGATTCTTGATTTCATTCTGACTATCGCAACAATCATTCTTCTATTCCAACTCCCACATAAGGAATCTGTTTACTTCTACTTCGATTTTGAGGTAGTGGTTTTCATAATTCTTCCTTGTATCTGTCTTTTTATAATTATTGATATCTACGATTAACAATCTCTTCTATTTGCTGTGATTCATACTCTTAATTATATTTTAAAGCTTCATGCTTTTGTTTTCTCTTCTCGACTTCAAGTCAAGCGAATAATAGGCCAGAATTTATAGGTATAGAGTTTCGAATGACTATAATATTCTAAGCAGAGAGGATCGTATTAGCACGATTGATTTGTCAAATTACCAGAACATCCGAGTAAGGTAGAACTATCAAGTAATTATGTTCTTGATATGTTTAGAGGATAAATAGAATGAAGAGTCGTGTAACATGGCACATGATGATGGTATGATCTGTGAATCATCACGTTCCATTAGAAATTCAGCATGACTTACTGTAATATAACCACGTTGGCCTGACGTCATTATATTATACTAACTCATGCTTCAATTCCTAACACTTCTCCAGAAATCATTCATAATTTAAACTCGAATTTCAAAGAACTTTAGAAACTAAAATAGTTTCCTTTATGATGTAACACGGATAGCACAAAGATATAAATAATTTCGGACAAGAAGAGTTATGAAAATATCCTCGGAAATATCGAAGATATTTATGATGATATTTTCAGAATTTCTAGGATCGAAGGTTGAGGAAGAAAGATTTTCCACAAGATTTAACAAGG
Organism: Rutidosis leptorrhynchoides; assembly: GCF_046630445.1. Classification (NCBI taxonomy): domain Eukaryota; kingdom Viridiplantae; phylum Streptophyta; class Magnoliopsida; order Asterales; family Asteraceae; genus Rutidosis; species Rutidosis leptorrhynchoides. The sequence continues at coordinate 274,110,832 of NC_092333.1, read as the reverse complement.
GTACGGAGTAAGATATTCTCTAAAGATTTCATCGGATACAGAATCATCTGCATTCTTTGAATATTGGGTTTGGTCGTTTTATTTGTTCTTGGTCTCCTTTAGGGTTAACTCAATCCATTTTTCAGTACCAAATTTTTCTATCGAGCGTTCCCAACCTTCCATTCTTTATTATCAAACCTTTGGCCATTTAGACCATCTACAATTTGGCTGTTTCCTCTGCATTTAATGCTTCCATATCTGAATCATCGGTTATCAATCCGAAGTGGTTTCAAGAGTATTGTGTTTTTAGATGATTAAACGCTGATGATAATATGGTGGAATATAAAAGGTTTCCAGGTAATAATAAAAGAGAACACATATATATCAAGGTTATAATAAGGTTGTTTCGAATGAAAAGTCGAAGTTGACTTGCTGGAGCTGTGATAAAATTGGCTAATTTGAAAAAAGAATTGCAATGTTATTTTCGGTAACAACAATGCCAAAGGAGCTAGCACAGACACGTGTTAAACGTTTACTCAGGTTCCGAGTGTTTTCAGGTGCATATCTATATTCATAAATCTTTCCTTCTGTAAATGAAGTGCGGTTGGTTCATCCTCTCGATTGAGGTGTTTTCAAGAATCATGAAAGGTTTGAACGCAGATTGTAATCATCAAGATACAAACGAGGCTTAAGATGAAATCAAGTGACAAACTTGAAGAAATGTTTTGGTTCATATGTTATATTCAATATTTTAATTCATTTTAATTATCCAATATTAGTAGTCCACTGTTAGTAGTCCACAATTAGTAGTTCAACAATTTATATATAGTTTGACATATAATATTCGAATTAATTAATACGTGTCGTGACCCATTGTATATACACGTCTCAGACTCGATCACAACTCAAAGTAAAAATATTATTTGAGAATCAACCTCAACCCTGTATAGCTAACTCGAGCATTACTGCATATAGAGTGTCTATGGTTATTCCAAATAATATATATAGATGTGTTGATATGATATGTCAAAAGCTTGTATACGTGTCCCGATATTTAAAGTGCGTAAAATAAATAACAGAAATTAAATGACGATAAATAAAATTGCGAGAATTAAAGTTGCGATAAATAAAATGTAATAAGGAATTAACAGTTAGCTAGGATTTTGTTAGCGTGGATTCTTAACAAAATTTTCCTCATAGTTAATTTGTTTGTTTCTAACAAATTTTATTTTGTCCAATGTTTTCTTCATTATGTGAAACGACCCGTCCATATTACTATAAACGCAGTACGTTATTCATTGGTCCCATAGCGAGGTATTTGACCTCTATATGATACGTTTTAGAAAAATATTGCATTCATTTCATAAAAAGCACACCATTATTATACATAATGCATGTTTTAAACAAGTGGGCAATTATTTAAGAAATAATCCCCATGATACATCGGTTTCCAAATACTACACACGTAACATAACAATCGAATATAATACATGAGAAAGGTTTTATTGAATGCAACACTTCATTTAAACAAAAGCATGATACTCCATGCACAGCTTGCTCAGATAATGCAACAGCGGAAGAATTTCTTAAGGACCTGAGAATAAACATGCTTAAACAGTCAACACAAAGGTTGGTGAGATATATAGGTTTAGCATCGATATAAATATAGACCACAAGATTTTCATAGTTATAAATATATGTACACTCGCAAGTGTATAAAAGTATTCTATAAGTTATTGAGCGCTTCGGTAACCATACTTAACCATTAATGTGGCATATTCCCTTTATTATGAAATCTCCCTACACTGTACCAAGTGTAGTAAAAACGAAGTACTATGCAACCGTTTACGATACTAGAACGACTAGCCCAGTTGGGGTTGTCAAACCCAATAGATCTATCAATTGGATTCGCGTATACATGTTCTTACAACATGTAAATATTAGTTACCAAGCTATTAGGGAAGATATGCAAAGTGGTACAACTCAACGTAGAATATATTTTAATACTTGTGTCTATGGCGTAAAACATAAAATGCATGTATTCTCATCCCAAAATATTTGTAGAGTTTAAAAATGGGACTATATACTCACGGTAGTAAAAGTATATTAATAATAAGTTTTCAACTTATTAAAAATATGACCATCATCATTGGATTCACGAACCTATAACAATAATAACGATTCAGATAATAATACGACATATGAATAAAATAAAGCAAGTTCATAGAATACTTATATAATAATTTTTAACATTTTATGTTAGTAGTCCATTGTTAGTAGTCCTTTGTTAGTAGTCCAAAATAGTCTGAAAAGTCTAACAATCCAATAATCGGTATATATATATATATATATATATATATATATATATATATATATATATATATATATATATATAAAATCTTAGAATTACCCCACGGCGTATTGTGTACGTATTGTCTTGCATCAATCCAGAGACGTATTGTATACGTATTATCTTAGAATTAACTAAGATGTATTGTGTACGTATTGTCTTAGGATTTATCAAAACGTATTGTGCACGTATTGTCATGGAACGTACCAAGATTATTATATATATACAATCTCGAATTTAATCAAGATTATAATATTTTGTTACACTAATGATAACATGTCCAAATATATATAGGATATAGGAAAAGTTAACAAGGATATGGTTAATATAGTTTTTATAATATAAATTTCGTCCATACCACGTTAATTTTAGCAGATTTTGTTTTGCTCGCCAAATATTCATTACAACTCCGTTTAAAGTGAATCAAATTGCTATGGATTCCTTAAGAAGTCAATTTTACAAAACCAATTTGAAAGGTTCATCCCAAGTAGTAATTTTTAGAGCTTTACTCTCTTTTTTTGTCGGTGGACAGATTTGGAAAAATCCCGGCATCCACCCAATATATGATTTTTGATAAAATACTTCCACTTTGTCTAAAATCATGAAAAAAATACTAGAAGTCTTATTTACATATATTAACATATTTCCAAAGTCTTAGCTTCGAACTCAAAGTCTAAGATAGGTTTTTAATTCCCAACCCAAAACAGCCCGCTTTTTACTGAATGGAGATTAAAGGATATATGTTAAGTTTCAAGGTGTCCTTCATATGTACAAGTTATAAGTTCTTTTATTAACTTAATATAACATCATAATACATATAAATAAGTGTTATTAGAGTTAAGTTAGAAAGATTAGATTAGTTTTTCAAACAAGCTTAGAATCAACTAAACTATGTTCTAGTTTATAAACTCTTATATAGATAGCTATAAACATATGAATTGAACAAGAGTTGAAGTAGAGTTTTTACCTCAAGTTTAGAATGTAAAGTTGCTGGAAAGAAGTAGTAGAACAAAACTTGAGAGAGTTCTTGTAGAAACCCGTCCTAATCCATCCGGACGAAGTCCATATCGATTATAAACGATTCACAACAGTTGATTACATCGCGAGGTACTTGACCTGTATATGATACATTTTACAAACATTGCATTCGTTTTTGAAAAGACAATCTTTCATTACATCAAAAGTTGATGGCATGCATACCATTTCATAATATATCTAACTATAATTGACTTAATAATAATCTTGATTAACTCAACTACTCGAATGCAACGTCTTTTGAAATATGTCATGAATGACTCCAAGTAATATCTCTAAGATGAGCAAATGCACAGCGGAAGATTTCTTTCATACCTGAGAATGAACATGCTTTAAAGTGTCAACCAAAAGGTTGGTGAGTTCATTAGTTTAACATAAATAATCATTTCCATCATTTTAATAGACCACAAGATTTTCACTTCCAGTTCTCATAAATAAACGTCCCATGCATAGAGACAAAATATCATTCATATGGATTGAACACCTGGTAACCGACATTCACAATATGCATATAAGAATATCCCCATCATTCCGGGATTCTCCTTCGGACATGATATAAATTTCAAAGTACTAAAGCATCCGGTACTTTGGATGGGGCTTGTTGAGACCGATAGATCTATCTTTAGGATTCGCGTCAATTAGGGTGTCTGTTCCCTAATTCTTAGATTACCAGACTTAATAAAAAGGGGCATATTCGGTTTAATAATCCAGCCATAGAATGTAGTTTTAAGTACTTGTGTCTATTACGTCAAACATTTATAAAACCAGTGCATGTATTCTCAGTCCCAAAAATATATATTGCAAAAGCATTTAAAAAGGGAGCAAATGAAACTCACCTAATGTATTTTGTAGTAAAAATACATATGACTATATTGAACAACTGAACAATGCAGGGTTGGCCTCGGATTCACGAACCTATATCATTTGTATATATATATTAACACACATATTTGTAATTGAATAATATATATATATATATATATATATATATATATATATATATATATATATATATATATATATATATATATATATATATATATATATATAATTTGTTATTAATAATATACTTGTTATATTATGTTATTTAGATATATTTGATATATTTAATTTATATGTTATATTTATTTATTTTGTATATATATTTAAAATGATAAATATTTATATATTTATTTGTATCACTATATCTATATATATTATATGATTAGTATTATATTTAAAATCATTAGTTTGTTATATGTAAGTATTTATATAAATACTATTAATATGTTTGATATATTATATATGAAATATTAATGTGCTTTTAGTATATGTAAAGAGTATATTTTATGTACAAAATATTTATTTGTTAAAAAAAAGATAGTTCTGATAACAATGATTTACTCATAATAATAATAATAATTTTATTGATAAAAACAATACTAATAATAGTAATGATATTTTTTAAAATGCTATTTAGGTTAATAATAACAATAATACTAACAATTACAAAAATGATAAATTAGTAATCCTAATAATAATATTATTCATATTGGTGACTATAATCGTAATACTAATAATAAATGGTAACTAATACTTTTATTAGTAATAATAATAATAATAACTATCATCTTAGTCCTAATAACAATTGTTAATAATAACACTGATAATTCTATAATTTTAATCATACTACTTTTAAATGATATTGATGAGGATAATAATAATAATAATAATAATAACAATGATAATTATAATACATTAACAATAACAATAATTTTAATCATAGTAATAATAGTAATATTTATAATACTAATTATAATGATAATAATACTTAATTGATAAACTACAATAATAATAATAATAATAATAATCATTAATATCACTTATAATACTAATGATACAATTATAGTTATAATCATAATAATAACAATAACAATAATAATAATAGTAATAATAATAAATAATAATAATAATAATAATAATAATAAAAATAAATGTTTATACCTTCAAAAACCTTTTCAAAAAAATAAACGCCACAAATCGGGCTCGAACCCGAGACCTCCCGGTTGACACAAACACATCAACACCACTGATCCATTTTCTGTTTTCTCAAATATATTAAACTCAAATTATATTTAACTATCTCCTATATGATTCCCCTTTCTTCTTCAACATCGAACTCAATTAACCAGAGCTCGAATCCCTACTGACCACAGTCCCATTGTTGATTTTAGTAATTTGTAAATCAACCAGAAACTGCTTTAATTATTATTTGAATCAATAAAAAAAAATTGCTGTAACAGACTCAAGAACCCGTTTTCAAACTCAAAATCACATTCGAAGTTTTAAAATGTTTAAGACAATGATCATAACATGAAAGATGTTCCAAATCCCTCCTAAAATCTTTCTGTAACCTCAATTAAATCCAAAACATCGAGTTGAGTTCGAATTTGATGATGAACAAAAAATTTGACTTTTTAAAATTAAATTTGACTTTGAAAATTGGAACTCGATATAATGATTTGGATGATGAAACTTTCCAGATAATTGAAGTAGAAGATTACCAACATTACTGCTTTTCTAATTTTTGAATTTCGTTAATAAATTGAACTGTTTGGAAATCAAAACAAAGACAGGGTACGTGAACTGATAAAAAAAATAACATTGACTCAATGAATAATCGATTACCAGTAGTTTGAAATTTGATGTTTGAGAGTGAAGAGTAATTGGTTGATTTAATTCATTGTATTATGGATAGTGGTTTGATTTATAGTAGATGAATGAGAAGAAAAAAAATAAAAAAATAAATTTCAAACAGGATCCAAAATATATAAAAAATTGCATTTGAAAATCATGTTTAATAGAATTTGTTTGTTTCTGGTTGGATTGGATTCTGGTAAACGATTTTTGGAGACCAAAAACAAAATCAACAATAGGTTGATTGGTATATATTAACAAAGTTGTACGATTAATCATAGTTTATAGAATTTAAATAATTAATATTAATAATTAAAATATATTAATAATAATAATAATAATAATAATAATAATAATAATAATAATAATAATAATAATAATAATAATAATAATAATAATAATAATAATAATAATAATAATTACATTTATGATATCTAAAAGAATAAAAATGATAATACTGATTTTAAAAATAAATTTTATTATTTTCTAATAGTAATGATAATAATAACATAAAAATTATAATTTTAATGGAGATAATAAGTTTGGTAATAATTAATAATATTGATAACTATAATATTAGCATTAATATTATTATAACAATATGAAATGTATCAAATTTCATATTTATATTAATAAGACTAATATAGATATTTTTATTAAAAGTATTAACATTATTATTATAACAATTATATTTAATATATTAATATTACAATTTATAGATTATAAAATATAATCTCTATAATATATATTATATAATAATTTATTTTATAATAATAATAATAAGATCTAGTAATAATAAAGATATAGCAAATTACATGTTTTCATTTTTATATAATAATACTAATAACATCAATATTGCTATTAGTAATAAAAACAATTATAACAAATATATTTTTAATTTGTGATTACATTTAATATAATTTATTTATGATAATATATATTGAATATTTACTAATTATATATATATTACCATATATATATATACCATTACTTATATTTATTCATAGTAACTTTATTATCCTGTTCATTAGTTTACATTTTTAATTTCAATTGATTAAATTGTATTTTATTATTTCAAGTTATTATATATATTGTTGATTATATTTTCATATATATAGATATATACCTATATATACACACACACTTATTTACGTATCTATATATATTTATTTGTAACTTAATTGTTCGTAAATCGTCGGTAATGGTCGAATGGTATTTGAACACATGAACATAGTTTCAAAGTTTTCAAGACTCAACATTAGCAACTTTACTTATCATGTCGGAACCCTATAAAGATTAAGTTTAAATTTGGTCGGAAATTCCCGGGTCGTCACAAGAGCTACCCGTTAAAGAAATTTCGTCCCGAAATTTGAGTGTGGTCGTCATGGTTAACAATAAAAATATTTTCATGACGAATATGAGTTGATAAATAGAGTTTTATCATTATTGATTAATATGAATAAAACCATTCGATTACTCGAAGAGCACGAATGAAGCTATCACTAAATAGTGAAATGAGAAAGACAAGTTTCATCATAACTTTCGACAAAACATAGTTGAATTTAGAAAATAAGGTGCGTCTTAGCTTTTGATGTTGTCTAGGTTGAATTCCGGAATTCAAGGGATTTGAAGAAAATCTTCAAAATTTATAAGATTTGATTCTTCGGCGAATAAGGAAATTAAGATCTCTATAATTAAATACGATGATCCGCCTCGATTACTCTGTCTGATATTTCCATTATAAATTAAGCTCTTCTGTTCCCTTATCCTCACCATTTCTATACAATCCCCAAATTTAAAAGATCATGAAAATGCTTAATCCAATTCTAAACCCTGATATTTTCCTAATTATCATTTCTGTCATCCTTCTTTTTAATCTTCTACCAGAAAATCTATTTACTTTAATATAACCTTGGGGTGATACTATTCTTAATTATACTGTGTCTTTATATTGTTATTCGTATTAATATCCACGGTTTGTAACCTCCGAGTTGTGATTGAGCTTTATATCTTCTCTTACATTTTGGGGCTCTTTGTCTTTTTATTCTAATCTCGACCTCTAGTAAAGCGAGTAATGGTCCAGAATTCATAAGTATGGAGTTTTGAATGATCTTAATGTTCTAAACAGGAAAGAACGTATTAGCACGATTTGATTTGTCAAATTACCAGAATCACTGAGAATAGAACTATCAAGAATATACTTTCTTGATATGTTCAGAAATTAAACAGAATGAAAGATTTATGTAACATGGCACATGATGACGTTATGATCTGTGTGTGACGACCCGGAAATTTCTGACCAAATTTAAACTTAATCTTTATATGTTTCTGACATGATAAGCAAAGTCTGTAATGTTGAGTCTCGAAAACTTTAGAACAGTTTACATGAACGCATTTGCCCTTTTACCATTCCCGACGATTCACGAACCATTAATTGTAAATAGTTATGTGTGTATATGTAAATATATATATAGATAATTAGAAATTGAAAAAATAATTTTTGAAACATTATATGTTGTTACATTTGAAATTAAATATATAAAATAAAATAAAAATGAGATATTATAATAATTATTATTTAAAGCATAACTATATAAATAAATAAAGTATTAAAAAATAAATATTAAATGATTGTAATACTTGTTGGACGTTTCGATTATTATTTAGAGAAATTAATTCGAACTTATATGATTTTAAAATAAACGGTAACCTGAAAGTGAATTCTATACATTTCAGGTCTCCAAATATTATAGTGTGTTTCATGTGATTATTAATATTATTATTTATAAATTAAAATCTTTATTATAGTATATATATATAAATTCGTTATCAAAGGCTCCTAAGTTCGTATGCTTAAATGATTCATTTCACACCTTCCACTTTTATGTCATTTAACTCAACTAAAGTAGATCGGTACTCTCTTTCGCATAACTAATCTTCTTATTAATAAATTATTAAATGTAATGTTTGATTAAGCATCCACTTTAGTAAAAATATCCTCAACTTACTTAATATTTTTGCTTTCTTTTCGACTTATGTTGTTACTTAACAAGTAAACAATAAATGTAGTCACATTGGTAAAAATCATCATTTATCATTATTGTATACATAGAAATCGTTACATATACATACATATTGAAAACAAGAACCCCACCACCACCTCTAATCTATTGAATACTTCTAATACACTTAAACATAAAAATTCAACTATAATACTGCACATCCGTGAACCTTAATTATTAAAGTAACTTAACTACTCTTGTTTCCTTTATACATGAGAGTCCAAATATTATATGAGTGGAGCACATTTTGTTTACTACTATAATAAAATATGCTAACATTATATAAAGTCTTAGCTTTCTGTGTTTGATTGAACCATCACCACTTTATACAAATCACCACACTTGCATTTCTTCTTCTTCTCCTTCTTTTGTTCCTTCTTCGGCATACCAACATCACCCCTAGTCACTATCCATTCCTGTTATGAATAAAAGCATCTTGATAAACTGATGACAAGTTGCTACCACTCAATTAGTCACTTATACGATCACAATTTACATCACCATACTTTAGTTGAGTTTTGTTTTCTGTTTTCTATGATAACTACAGCTGGATGATTGATGTTGCTGACATTATCCTTCTGTTCAAAAGGCCACTCACAATCACCATCCCGATCATCAAGAAACCCTATTATCAAGCTGCTGCTATACTATACTTTTTGCTACTATTTGAAAACCTTCACAACCATTAAAAATCAAGCACACTGCTGTTACAATTGCTTGTCTTAATTCTGTCCAATCATTTTTACAGCTGCTACAAGGTGCCTGCTTCGTATTCAAATCCAAAGCATTTACTGTTTCTGTAATATATTTCTGTTCCAATTGCAACTACTACTGGTACACCTACAAACCATCAAACTAGAACCCTTACGAATTCTAATGTTAAGTTATGAACCAAGCCATAACACCATTGAAATTGTATGAATGGAATCGATTACAATTTAGTATAGGAAAAACAAAATACTCCAACCTTAAATCATCAGACCAAATAGATAGAATATATCACAATAAGACTGAATGTATCAATTAATAAACTACAATGAACGACGGTGGCTAATGAAAATATATATAAACTTATATATATATAAATAGGTAAAATAAACGAATACCTTTTGCTGATCTGCTTTCTGGTTCAACACCATACCACACCCAACACCATCACCGAACCTGTAAACTCTTAGATGGTTGATAACCAGATTCAATAACTACTACTGATTCGATTCCAGGATTTGGAATACTCTTCGAACACCACCAACCCTTATCATATTCCTTGATCAAGCTCACCAAACCCATCAACAACACCATTAAACTATTACGTTAGTTCGATTCAAATAAAGGTACAGGGTATTTAAAAAAAAAGAATTTAAGAAATTAGTAGAATATTGAGAAATCAATTGCTTACTTGATCTATGGAGGAACCGATGACTTAATTGATTGATTGATGAACATATGACCCATTCGATCGATTGAATGTTACTGCAATTACCCACTCCTCGAATTCGAATGTTACTCAAAATCTGGTTACTGCTTTGGTCGACGATCAGAACCCTCAAAACTGAAACCATGATCGATTTGTGATGTGAATCGTTGACAAACACACTAGAGTTGTGATTGAAGATCTAGGGATGCTCTGGAACTGTGACTGCTCGATCTGTTTTGGATCTGGATTAATAATTGATACCGGGGCGGTTTGTTTATAAACGGGCCATCTAATTTATTTTGGACTATATCATTTGATTGGGCCTTGTACTAGCCCACTATCTTGGTATATCATTATTCTTATTCTTATTATTATTATTATTATATTATTATTATTATTATTATTATTATTATTATTATTATTATTATTATTATTATTATTATTATTATTATTATTATTATTATTATTATTATTATTATTATTATTATTATTATTATTATTATTATTATTATTATTATTATTATTATTATTGTTATTGTTATTGTTAATAGAAATATTGGTGTTACTATTATTATTATTGTTATAAGTATTAATATTGTAATTGTAATTATCATTAAAATTAATATTAAGATTATTATTACTATTATGAGCATTATTAGTAGTATCAATTAGTTTATTATTAGTAGTGTCATTATGATTAAAACCTTTACCATTAATATTAAAATTATTATAGTTATTATTATTATTAGCATTATTATCAAAAATATTAATATTAGCATCATTACTAAATCTAACTATTTTTAGTAATATTATTATCATAAAAAAGATACAAATTTGTATTTATTATTATTGACATTATTTTATCAAATAAATAGCTATATAAGAATATATTTAATACATTCATATAACAACACTAATATTTTCATAATGAGTATTAATTAATTATCTAAAGTATATAAAATAAAAATAGTTAAATTGATTAACAAAGAAACATACAAGTTACTAAAATAACCATTAATAATAACATAAACTTATTCGATTACGATTATGTGTATTAATAAATATATGAATGATATAGGTTCGTGAATCCGAGGCCAACCCTATACTTGTTCAATGTCGTTCTATGTATTTTTACTACAAAATACATTAGGTGAGTTTCATTATTCCCTTTTTATATATATTTTTGGGCTGAGAATACATACAATGTTTTAATAACTATTTTACAATATTTATATGCGTGAGTTTCAATTGCTCCCTTTTTAAATGCTTTTGCAATATATATTTTTGGGACTGAGAATATATGCGTTGTTTTTATAACTGTTTTACGAAATAGACACAAGTAATCAAAACTACATTATATGGTTGAATTATCGAAATCGAATATGCCCCTTTTTATTAAGTCTGGTAATCTAAGAATTAGGGAACAGACACCCTAATTGACGCGAACTCTAAAGATAGATCTATCGGGCCCAACAAGCCCCATCCAAAGTACCGGATGCTTTAGTACTTCGAAATTTATATCATGTCCGAAGGAGGATCCCGGAATGATGGGGATATTCTTATATGCATATTGTGAAGATCGGTTACCAGGTGTTCAATCCATATGAATGATATTTTTGTCTCTATGTATGGGACGTATGTTTATGAGAAATGGAAATATGAAATCTTGTGGTCTATTAAAATTATGAAATGATTATTTATGTTAAACTAATGAACTCACCAACCTTTTGGTTGACACTTTAAAGCATGTTTATTCTCAGGTACGAAAGAAATCTTCCGTTGTGCATTTGCTCATTTTAAGGACATTACTTGGAGTCGATCATCGCTCTGGGATCAAATGTTGATGACTTCGTCCAGATGGATTAGGACGGGGCATTTCAGTTGGTATCAGAGCGGTGGTCTTAGCGAACCAGGTCTTGCATTAGTGTGTATAACTGATAGTTGTTAAGATGCATTAGTGAGTCTGGACTTCGACCGTGTCTGCATGTCAAAAGTTTTGCTTATCATTTCGTGTCGAAAATTGCCTGCTTATCATTCTTAGAGAATCACTTGCTTAGCACTCTTAGTCTAGACACGTCTTACTACCTCTATTGCATAGACAATGTACAGATAAATTCATATCTTAGCGTATCTGTTATTGTTACCTTTGCCTGACAGCTTCCGTAGATTTCTCCGTAACTTATGGGATTTTAGTATTATATATGCATATGTAAATTATGTATTTCATGGTACTAATCTACATCCTATAATTTATTTCCTACCGAAAAATCCTTCATCTGATCGTACGAGATGAATCCCTCAACCAGTTCGAATTCCTCGGATTCCGACAGCTATTCCGATATGGAGTTGCATCTAAGCTCCGAAAGCAGCGTCACCAGCATGAATCAACCAATCAGCCATTATCAATTCATCTGATGGGTTCATAGTCAACTTAATTAATGGAAACGCGCAAAAGGCAATCCCTTCCACCAACCGAATTCACCTCTTGACAATGAACCTGAAGCGTTTATCGGCGAACCTGTTCGAAACACCATTTTCACCATCATTTCCAGAGTAGCTCAACATGATTATATTCTATCCACAATTCTAAACCTTATTCATCCGCTCGTTCTGACTGACAATCATCCCGGAGTAATACAAGGAGTCAACGAACTTTGCGCTCGAGTAATCAATTTGGAAAATATGGTGCAAAATGTACCAGCTTCAGCAACATCACCGGTATCAACAGTACCACCAACAACATAAGTTTCAACATCACATGCCCCAATATCTCATTCTGTACCTCGAGTATAATCATCGTTCTACGAATCATTCTACATTATTTATCTTCGTTCTACATCATTATCTTCGTTCCTTATGGAAATTATGTAATCTCTAATGTTTTAGAGATTATGTACTCTAGTTCTAACCATAAATCAAATGAGTTTAATATCATATTAACTCATTAAATCCATAATTACATCTGAAGAAAATATACATGTATATATGTTTTCATAAGAATTGTAATTAAAAATTCTTTTGTACAAACTTTTAATGGTGAAAATATTTTAACGGGTAGGTAATACCCGAGGAATATTCAGATTTCTCATTAATAAGTTACACTGTACATCCTTCGAAGCTGATTCAACAGTCGTTTACTATCCTACTTACATTCACCGATATATAAATCCATTCACCACAGAATAACCACTTTCATTTAATTTCGTATTTGGATTTTGATTTATCAAAATTCAACAAGTGGCATAATGAAGAAAACATTGGACAAAATAAAATTTGTTAGAAACAAACAAATTTACTATGAGAAATTTTGTTAAGAATCCACGCTAACTGTTCCTAGCTAACTGTTCCTAGCTAACTGTTAATTCCGTATTACCTTTTATTTATCGCAATTTATTTATCGCAATTTATTTATCGCATTTTATTTATCGCAATTTTAATTCTCGCAATTTTATTTATCGTCAGTTAATTTTTGTTATTTATTTTACGCACTTTAAATATCGGGACACGTATATAAGGTGTTGACATATCATATCGACGCATCTATATATATTATTTGGAATAACCATAGACACTCTATATGCAGTAATGATCGAGTTCTCTATACAGGGTTGAAGTCGATTCTACAATAATATATATAGTTTTAGTTGTGATCGAGTCTGAGACATGTACACGGGTCACGATACATATTAATTAATTCGAATATTGCATATTAAATTATTGAAGTGCTAACTGTGGAATATCAACTGTGGACTACCAATATTGGACAATTAAAATGAATTAAAATATTGATTATAACATATGAAACTAAACATCTCTTCAAGTTTGCCACTTGATTTCATCTTAAACCTCATTTGTATCTTGACGATTACAATATGCGTTCAAATCTTTCATGATTCTTGAAAACACCTCAATCGAGAGGATGAACCAACCGCATTTAATCTACAGAAGAAAGGATTGATGCATATAGTTACGCACCTGAAAACACTCGGAACTGAGTAAACATTTAACACGTATTTGTAATAACACCTTTGACATTGTTATTTTCAAAAATAACGATACAATTCCATTTCAAATTAGCCAAATTTGTCGCAGCTCCAGCAAATCAACTTCAAGTTTTCATTCGGATTAGCCTTATTATAATCATGATATATAAGTTGCCTTTCATCATCATTATCGGAGAACCTCTTATATTCCGCCACATTAGCAGTAACTTACCAGTAACTTTATTGATCTTTGAGTTTCCGAAAAATCATTATATTCATTGAAACCCTATCATGTACTCATCTGCACCTTATAACGAGAATTGCCATACCAATTACCGGGAATCAGCAATCAGTACTTTGAAAACTCACAGCATATCTACATCAACAGCTCTATGTATAACATTTACCTCTTAGAATTATAATCTTTCATTCTGAAATTCTAAAAGCACTCAGTCTACAAATCAATACTCTAAATATTGAAAAAGCTGAATGAAGCAGCAGAAACCGTAGACAACCGTAAACGACATTAATCATCAGAAGTTTGATGATAAAGAATTGTATGTTGGCAAAGCTCATAAAAAGTTTGAAACTGAGAAACTGATTGAGTATACTACGAAGGAGTCTCTGAACAGATCACAAGGACTAAACTTGTACATTAAGAATCCGATGATTATGTTTCTGATGAAATCTTTAGCGAATACCTTGCTTCTGACTCCAAACTCTTGCGGACAAATTTTCTTCATCAACCATCGTACTTAGAAATTCCAAAATATCATCATAAATATCTTCGATATTTCTGAAGATATTTTCATAAATATTCTCGTCCGAAATTATTTATCTCTTAGTGCTATCTATATTACATCATGAAGGAAACTACTTTAGTTCTAATTTCCTTTAAAATTCGAGTTTGAATTATGAATGATTTTGAAGTAGTGCTAGAAATTGATGCATGAGCTAGTATAATATAATGACACTTGATCAACGTGATTATATTACAGTAAGTCATGCTGAGTTTCTAAATGGGACATGATGATTCACAGATTATAACGTCATCATTTGCCATGTTACACGACTCTTACAGTTTATCTGATATATAAACATATCAAGAACATATTTTCTTGATAGTTCTATCTTTCCCGGATATTCTGGTAATTTGACGAATCAAGATCGTGCTATTACCATTTCTTTCTTAGAACATTAACTATGTTCATTTCGAAATTCATATCTATGAATTCTGGACCGTTGCTCGCTTTACTAGAGGTCGAGAGGATAATAAAAAGGCAAAGAGATCCAAAATGTAAGAGAAAATATAAAGCCCAATGACAACACCAAAATTACAAACCATGGATATTAATACAAATAACAATATAAAGACACGGTGGAATTAAGAATAGTATCATTCCAAGGCAATAGTAGGAGTAACCAAATCTTTCTGGTGGAAGATTGAATAGAAGGATGATAGAAATGATAATTAGAAAAATATCAAGGATTAGAACTGGATTAAGCATTTTCACAATCCTTTGGATGTATGAACTAAGAAATAAATTTTAGGAATGGTGAGAATAATGGAACGGAAAATTTTAATTTATAATGGGAACATCAGACAGAGTAATCGAGGCAGATCACCGTATTTAATTATAGAGATCTTAATCTCCTTATTCGACGGAGAATCAAATCTCTCAGATTTCGAAGATTTTCTTTAAATCCCTTGAATTCCGGAATTCATCCAAGTCAACGTCAAAAGCTAAGACGAACCTTATTTTCTAAATTCAACCCTGACTCTGTCAAAAGTTAAGATGAATCTTTACTTTTCTATTTCACTCTTTGGTGATAGCTTCTTTCGTACTCTTCGAAAAATTGAATTATTTTATCCATATTACTCAATAATGATAAAACTCTATTTATCAACTCATATTCGTCATGAGAACATTTTTATTGTTAGTCATGACCACCTCACTCAAATTTCGGGACAAAATTTCTTTAACGGGTAGGTACTGTGACGACTCGGAAATTTCTGACCAAATTTAAACTTAATCTTTATATGTTTCTGACATGATAAGCAAAGTCTGTAATGTTGAGTCTCAAAAACTTTAGAACAGTTTACATGAACGCATTTGCCCTTTTACCATTCCTGACGATTCATGAACCATTAATTGTAAATAGTTATGTGTGTATATGTAAATATATATATAGATAATTAGAAATTGAAAAAATAATTTTTGAAACATTATATGTTGTTACATTTGAAATTAAATATATAAAATAAAATAAAAATGAGATATTATAATAATTATTATTTAAAGCATAACTATATATATAAATAAAGTATATAAAAAATAAATATTAAATGATTGTAATACTTGTTGGACGTTTCGATTATTATTTAGAGAAATTAATTCGAACTTATATGATTTTAAAATAAACGCTAATCTGAAAGTGAATTCTTTACATTTCAGGTCTCCAAATATTATAGTGTGTTTCATGTGATTATTAATATTATTATTTATAAATTAAAATCTTTATTATAGTATATATATATATAGATTCGTTATCAAAGGCTCCTAAGTTCGTATGCTTAAATGATTCATTTCACACCTTCCACTTTTATGTCATTTAACTCAACTAAAGTAGATCGGTACTCTCTTTCGCATAACTAATCTTCTTATTAATAAATTATTAAATGTAATGTTTGATTAAGCATCCACTTTAGTAAAAATATCCTCAACTTACTTAATATTTTTGCTTTCTTTTCGACTTATGTTGTTACTTAACATGTAAGCAATAGATGTAGTCACATTGGTAAAAATCATCATTTATCATTATTGTATACATAGAAATCGTTACATATACATACATATTAAAAACAAGAACCCCACCACCACCTCTAATCTATTGAATACTTCTAATACACTTAAACATAAAAATTCAACTATAATACTGCACATCCGTGAACCTTAATTATTAAAGTAACTTAACTACTCTTGTTTCCTTCATACATGAGAGTCCAAATATTATATGAGTGGAGCACATTTTGTTTACTACTATAATAAAATATGCTAACATTATATAAAGTCTTAGCTTTCTGTGTTTGATTGAACCATCACCACTTTATACAAATCACCACACTTGTATTTCTTCTTCTTCTCCAACTTTTCTTCCTTCTTCGGCATACCAACATCACCCCTAGTCACTATCCATTCCTGTTATGAATAAAAGCATCTTGATAAACTGATGACAAGTTGCTACCACTCAATTAGTCAGTTATACGATCACAATTTACATCACCATACTCTAGTTGAGTTTTGTTTTCTGTTTTCTATGATAACTACAGCTGGATGATTGATGTTGCTGACATTATCCTTCTGTTCAAAAGGCCACTCACAATTACCATCCCGATCATCAAGAAACCCTATTATCAAGCTGCTGCTATACTATACTTTTTGCTACTATTCGAAAACCTTCACAACCATTAAAAATCAAGCACACTGCTGTTACAATTGCTTGTCTTAATTCTGTCCAATCATTTTTACAGCTGCTACAAGGTGCCTGCTTCGTATTCAAATCCAAAGCATTTCCTGTTTCTGTAATATATTTCTGTTCCAATTGCAACTACTACTGGTACACCTACAAACCATCAAACTAGAACCCTTACGAATTCTAATGTTAAGTTATGAACCAAGCCATAACACCATTGAAATTGTATGAATGGAATCGATTACAATTTAGTATAGGAAAAACAAAATACTCCAACCTTTCATCATCAGACCAAATAGATAGAATATATCACAATAAGACTGAATGTATCAATTAATAAACTACGATGAACGACGGTGGCTAATGAAAATATATATATACTTATATATATATAAATAGGTAAAATAAACGAATACCTTTTGCTGATCTGCTTTCTGGTTCAACAACATACCACACCCAACACCATCACCGAACCTGTAAACTCTTAGACGGTTGATAACCAGATTCAATAACTACTACTGATTCGATTCCAGGATTTGGAATACTCTTCGAACACCACCAACCCTTATCATATTCCTTGATCAAGCTCACCAAACCCATCAACAACATCATTAAACTATTACGTTAGTTCGATTCAAATAAAGGTACAGGTATTTAAAAAAAAAAAAAGAATTTAAGAAATTAGTAGAATATTGAGAAATCAATTACTTACTTGATCTACGGAGGAACCGATGACTTAATTGATTGATTGATGAACATATGACCCATTCGATCGATTGAATTTTACTGCAATTACCCACTCCTCGAATTCGAATGTTACTCAAAATCTGGTTACTGCTTTGGTCGACGATCAGAACCCTCAAAACTGAAACCAGGATCGATTTGTGATCTGAATCGTTGACAAACACACTAGAGTTGTGATTGGAGATCTAGGGATGCTCTGGAACTGTGACTGCTAGATCTGTTTTGGATCCGGATTAATAATTGATACCGGGGCGGTTTGTTTATAAACGGGCCATCTAATTTATTTTGGACTATATCATTTGATTGGGCCTTGTACTAGCCCACTATCATGGTATATCATTATTCTTATTATTATTATTATTATTATTATATTATTATTATTATTATTATTATTATTATTATTATTATTATTATTATTATTATTATTATTATTATTATTATTATTATTATTATTATTATTATTATTATTATTATTATTATTATTATGATTATTGTTATTGTTAATAGAAATATTGGTGTTACTATTATTATTATTGTTATAAGTATAAGTATTAATATTGTAATTGTAATTATCATTAAAATTAATATTAAGATTATTATTACTATTATGAGCATTATTAGTAGTATCAATTAGTTTATTATTAGTAGTTTCATTATGATTAAAACCTTTACCATTAATATTAAAATTATTATAGTTATTATTATTATTAGCATTATTATCAAAACTATTAATATTAGCATCATTACTAAATCTAACTATTTTTAGTAATATTATTATCATAAAAAAGATACAAATTTGTATTTATTATTATTGACATTATTTTATCAAATAAATAGCTATATAAGAATATATTTAATACATTCATATAACAACACTAATATTTTCATAATGAGTATTAATTAATTATCTAAAGTATATAAAATAAAAATAGTTAAATTGATTAACAAATAAACATACAAGTTACTAAAATAACCATTAATAATAACATAAACTTATTCGATTACGATTATGTGTATTAATAAATATATGAATGATATAGGTTCGTGAATCCGAGGCCAACCCTATACTTGTTCAATGTCGTTCTATGTATTTTTACTACAAAATACATTAGGTGAGTTTCATTATTCCCTTTTTATATATATTTTTGGGCTGAGAATACATACAATGTTTTAATAACTATTTTACAATATTTATATGCGTGAGTTTCAATTGCTCCCTTTTTAAATGCTTTTGCAATATATATTTTTGGGACTGAGAATATATGCGTTGTTTTTATAACTGTTTTACGAAATAGACACAAGTAATCAAAACTACATTATATGGTTGAATTATCGAAATCGAATATGCCCCTTTTTATTAAGTCTGGTAATCTAAGAATTAGGGAACAGACACCCTAATAGACGCGAACTCTAAAGATAGATCTATCGGGTCCAACAAGCCCCATCCAAAGTATCGGATGCTTTAGTACTTCGAAATTTATATCATGTCCGAAGGAGGATCCCGGAATGATGGGGATATTCTTATATGCATATTGTGAATGTCGGTTACCATGTGTTCAATCCATATGAATGATATTTTTGTCTCTATGTATGGGACGTATGTTTATGAGAAATGGAAATATGAAATCTTGTGGTCTATTAAAATTATGAAATGATTATTTATGTTAAACTAATGAACTCACCAACCTTTTGGTTGACACTTTAAAGCATGTTTATTCTCAGGTACGAAAGAAATCTTCCGTTGTGCATTTGCTCATTTTAAGGACATTACTTAGAGTCGATCATCGCTCTGGGATCAAATGTTGATGACTTCGTCCAGATGTATTAGGACGGGGCATTTCACTGTGAATCATCACGTTCCATTTAGAAACTCAGCATGACTTACTATAATATAATCACGTTGATCAAGTGTCATTATATTATACTAACTCATGCATCAGTTCCCAACATTACTTCAATAACATTCATATTTTAAGCTCGAAAGTTTACAGAATATAGAAACTAACCGTTTCTATATGATGTAACACTGATAGCACGATGAGATTAATGATTTCAGATAAGAACAGTCATGAAAATATCTTCAGAAATATGGAGAATATTTATAATGAAAGATACGATGATATCTTGGAATTTCTAATATCGATGGATGATGAAGAAAATTTATCCGTAAGGGTTTAGATTCGGAAGCAATGTATTCGCTAAAGATTTCATCAGAAACAGAATCATCAGATTTTTTTTTATAGAGTTTGGTCCTTGTATTTGTCCTTGGTCTCCTTCGTGGTTAGCTCAATCCGTTTTTCAGTTCCAATTATTCTGAGCTTTTCCAACATACTATTCTTTATCAATAAACTTCCAACGAATATGGTCGTTTACGGTTGTCTACAGTTTCTGCTGCTTCATTCAGCTTTTTCAACATTCAGAGTATTGATTTGTAGACTGAGTGCTGTTCAGAATTTCAGAATAAAAGACCATAATTCTAAAAGATAAAAGTTATACATATAACTGTTGATGTAGATATGCTGTGCGTTTTCAAAGTACTGATTGCTAACTCCCGATAATTGGTATGGCAGTTTCTCGTTGCAAGATGCGGATGAGTATATGATAGGGTTCCAACGAATAAATATAATGATTTATCAGAGAGATTTAAGCCAAGAAGCAACGAGGTTGCTGGTACATCTGCTGGTAATATGGTGGAATATAAAAGGTTTCCTGGTAACATTAAAAGAGCACGCATATATATATATATATCAAGGTTATAATAATGTTGTTTTGAACGAAAAGTCGAAGTTGACTTGTTGGAGCTGTGACAAAATTTGCTACTTTGAAAGGGATTACCAAGTTATTTTGGGTAATAATAACAATAAGGAATTAGTACAGATACGTGTTAAACGTTTATTCAGATTTCGAGTGTTTTCAGGTGCATAACCCTATGCAACAATCTTTTCTTCCGTTGATAAAGTGCGGTTGATTCATCCTCTCGATTGAGGTGTTTTCAAGAATCATGAAATGTTTGAACGTAGATTGCAATCGTCAATATACAAATGAGGTTTAAGATGAAATCAAGTGGCAAACTTGAAGAATTGTTTAGTTTCATATGTTATAGTCAATATTTTAATTCATTTTAATTGTTCAATATTGGCAGTCCACAGTCGATAGTCCACAGTTAACAGTCCAATACTTCATATATAGTTTAATATATAATATTCGAATTAATTAATACATATCGTGACCCGTGTACATGTCTCATACTCGATCATAACTCAAAGTATATATATTATTTGAGAATCAACCTCAACCCTGTATAGAGAACTCGATCATTACTGCATATAGAGTGTCTATGGTGATTCCAAATAATATATATAGATGCGTCGATATGATATGGCAAAACCTTGTATACGTGTCCCGATATTTAAAGTGCGTAAAATAAATAACAGAAATTAAATGACAATAAATTAAATGTGTAAAGTAAATAACAGAAATTAAATGACGATAAATAAAATTGCGATAATGTAAATTGCGATAATTAAATTGCGATAATATAAAATGTAGTCAGTTAGCTATGAACAATTAGCTAGGAACAGTTAGCGTGGATTCTTAACAAAATTTCTCATAGTTAATTTATTTGTTTCTAACAAATTTTATTTTGTCAAATGTTTTCTTCATTATGCCACTTGTTGGATTCTGAGAAGTCAAAACCCAAATATAAAATTGAATGAAAATGGTTATTTTGTGGTGAACAGATTTGTATATCGGTGGATGTAAGTAGGATAGTAAATGACTGTTGAATCAGATTTGAAGAATGTATAGTGTAACTTATTAAAGTGAAATCTAAATATTCCTCGGGTATTACCTACCCGTTAAAATATTTTCACCATTAACAGTTTGTACAATATAAATTTTAATTACAATCTTTATGAAAACATATATACATATATATTTTCTTCAGACGTAATCATGGATTTAATGAGTCAATGTGATATTAAACTCATTAGATTTACAGCTAGAACAAGAGTACATAATCTCTAAAACATTAGAGATTACATAATCGTCATGAAGGACGAAGATAGTTTATGTAGAACGATTCGTAGGACGATGATTATGCTTGAGGTATAGATTGCGAGGTTGAGACGTGTGATGATGTTGTTTTTGTTGGTACTGGTTATGCTGCTGGTGCTGCTGATGGTGGTATTGCTGCTGTCGGTGCTACAACTGTTGTTGGTGCTGAGGTTGGTAATGATGTTGGTGTAGTAAGTATAGCTTGTAAATCACGTACCATTCTTGTTAGGGTTTCTATCCTACCCTCTATCATTTCTATCCATCTACTCATCTGATTCAATAGATCTTGATTATGAATTCAAAGTTCCCTAACTTCTTCTAATATTCCCCTTCGACTGGTATTTCTGAAATAGAGGTTGAATATTTTCTGAGATTGCAGTAATGCTACCTTCTAGGTGGAAAACTTTAGCAAGAAGGATGAATACAGTGTTGCGCATAGGTTCACCGGTGAGTATATCATTTTATCCGATGTTAGGAGGTAAGTTTAGTTTGCAGTAGGGCTCGCCTTCTTAATTTCTCCATCGAGTGAGTAAGTCTCGGACCCACCCCCATCTCCTCCAGAAAGAAAAATAGCTAAACGGTAGAGACACTTCGAGTTTATTGACTTCAGGGTCTACTTCAATACGCATCTCGAAATCGCTTCCGGAACTAATGGAATCCAAGCTAGATGTAGAATCCATCTCTTATGATCGGTTAGAGGATTTTCGATATGAAATAATATTTTTTTTTGGTTATCGGATAATATTCTAATTATATAGAATATCTAATATAGTACAGAAAATCCTGTAGATTACGGAGAAAATTGAGGAAACGTGTCAGATAAAGTCTACAGTAATAGATACGCTAAGATATGAATTGTCAGATACGCTAAGATATGAATTTTGTCTATATACTATTCATGCAGTCAATGCAGTAAAACATGTCTAGACTAAGAATAAGGAGCAGGTAATTTCCTAAGGATGATAATCAGATGATTTTTGACAAAAACGATAAGCAAAACTTTTGACATGCAGACACGATCGAAGTCCAGACTCACTAATGCATCCTAACGACTATCAGTTAGACTTACTAATGCAAGACCTGGTTCGCTAAGACCACCGCTCTGATACCAACTGTAGAAACCCGTCCGAATCCATACGGACGAAGTCCATATCGATTATAAACGATTCACAACAGTTGATTACATCACGAGGTACTTGACCTCTATATGATACATTTTACAAACATTGCATTCGTTTTTGAAAAGACAATCTTTCATTACATCAAAATTTGACGGCATGCATACCATTTCATAATATATCTAACTATAATTGACTTAATAATAATCTTGATGAACTCAACTACTCGAATGCAACGTCTTTTGAAATATGTCATGAATGACTCCAAGTAATATCTCTAAGATGAGCAAATGCACAGCGGAAGATTTTCTTTCATACCTGAGAATGAACATGCTTTAAAGTGTCAACCAAAAGGTTGGTGAGTTCATTAGTTTAACATAAATAATCATTTCCATCATTTTAATAGACCACAAGATTTTCATTTCCAGTTCTCATAAATAAACGTCCCATGCATAGATACAAAATATCATTCATATGGATTGAACACCTGGTAACCGACATTCACAATATGCATATAAGAATATCCCCATCATTTCGGGATCCTCCTTCGGACATGATATAAATTTCAAAGTACTAAAGCATCCGGTACTTTGGATGGGGCTTGTTGGGCCCGATAGATCTATCTTTAGGATTCGCTTCAATTAGGGTGTCTGTTCCCTAATTCTTAGATTACCAGACTTAATAAAAAGGGGCATATTCGGTTTAATAATCCAGCCATAGAATGTAGTTTTAAGTACTTGTGTCTATTACGTCAAACATTTATAAAAGCAGCGCATGTATTCTCAGTCCCAAAAATATATATTGCAAAAGCATTTAAAAAGGGAGCAAATGAAACTCACCTAATGTATTTTGTAGTAAAAATACATATGACTATATTGAACAACTGAACAATGCAGGGTTGGCCTCGGATTCACGAACCTATGTCATTTGTATATATATATTAACACACATATTTGTAATTGAACAATATATATATATATATATATATATATATATATATATATATATATATATATATATATATATATATATATATATATATATATATATATATAATTTGTTATTAATAATATACTTGTTATATTATGTTATTTAGATATATTTGATATATTTAATTTATATGTTATATTTATTTATTTTGTATATATATTTAAAATGATAAATATTTATATATTTATTTGTATCACTATATCTATATATATTATATGATCAGTATTATATTTAAAATCATTAGTTTGTTATATGTAAGTATTTATATAAATACTATTAATATGTTTGATATATTATATATAAAATATTAATGTAAGTTTAGTATATGTAAAGAGTATATTTTATGTACAAAATATTTATTTGTTAAAAAAAATGATAGTTCTGATAACAATGATTTACTCATCATAATAATAATAATTTTATTGATAATGATAATACTAATAATAGTAATGATATTGTTTAAAATGCTATTTGGGTTAATAATAACAATAATACTAACAATTACAAAAATGATAAATTAGTAATCCTAATAATAATATTATTATTCATATTGGTGACTATAATCATAATACTAATAATAAATGGTAACTAATACTTTTATTAGTAATAATAATAATAATAATAACTATCATGTTAGTCCTAATAACAATTGCTAATAATAACAATGATAATTTTAAAATTTTAATCATACTACTTTTAAATGATATTGATGAGGATAATAATAATAATAATAATAATAATAATAATAATAATAATAATAATAATAATAATAATAATAATAATAATAATAATAACAATGATAATTATAATACATTAACAATAACAATAATTTTAATCATAGTAATAATAGTAATATTTATAATACTAATTATAATGATAATAATACTTAATTGATAAACTACAATAATAATAATAATAATAATCATTAATATCACTTATAATACTAATGATACAATTATAGTTATAATCATAATAATAACAATAACAATAACAATAATAATAATAGTAATAATAATAATAATAATAATAATAATAATAATAATAATAATAATAATAATAATAATAATAATAATAATAATAATAATAATAATAATAATAATAATTATAATAATAATAATAAAAATAAATGTTTATACCTTCAAAAGCCTTTTCAAATAAATAAACGCCACAAACCGGGCTCGAACCCGAGACCTCCCGGTTGACACAAACACATCAACACCACTGATCCATTTTCTGTTTTCTCAAATATATTAAACTCAAATTATATTTAACTATCTCCTATCTGATTCCCCTTTCTTCTTCAACATCGAACTCAATTAACCAGAGCTCGAATCCCTACTGACCATAGTCCCATTGTTGATTTTAGTAATTTGTAAATCAACCAGAAACGACTTTAATTATTATTTGAATCAATAAAAAAAATTGTTGTAACAGACTCAAGAAACCGTTTTCAAACTCAAAATCACATTCGAAGTTTTAAAATGTTTAAGACAATGATCATAACATGAAAGATGTTCCAAATCCCTCCTAAAATCTTTCTGTAACCTCAATTGAATCAAAAACATCGAGTTGAGTTCGAATTTGATGATGAACAAAAAATTGGACTTTTTAAAATTAAATTTGACTTTGAAAATTGGAACTCGATATAATGATTTGGATGATGAAACTTTCCAGATAATTGAAGTAGAAGATTACCAACATTACTGCTTTTCTAATTTTTGAATTTCGTTAATAAATTGAACTGTTTGGAAATCAAAACAAAGACAGGGTACGTCAACTGATAAAAAAAAATAACATTGACTCAATGAATAATCGATTACCAGCAGTTTGAAATTTGATGTTTGAGAGTGAAGAGTAATTGGTTGATTTAATTCATTGTATTATGGATAGTGGTTTGATTTATAGTCGACGAATGAGAAGAAAAAAAATAAAAAAATAAATATCAAACAGGATCCAAAATATATAAAAATTGCATTTGAAAATCATGTTTAACAAAATTTGTTTGTTTCTGGTTGGATTGGATTCTGGTAAACGATTTTTGGAGACAAAAAACAAAATCAACAATAGGTTGATTGGTATATATTAACAAAGTTGTACGATTAATCATAGTTTATAGAATTTAAATAATTAATATTAATAATTAAAATATATTAATAATAATAATAATAATAATAATTACATTTATGATATATAAAAGAATAAAAATGATAATACTGATTTTAAAAATAAATTTTATTATTTTCTAATAGTAATGATAATAATAACATAAAAATGATAATTTTAATGGAGATAATAAGTTTGATAATAATTAATAATATTGATAACTATAATATTAGCATTAATATTATTATAAAAATATAAAATATATCAAATTTCATATTTATATTAATAACACTAATATCGATATTATTATTAAAAGTATTAATAGTATTATTATAACAATTATATTTAATATATTAATATTACAATTTATAGATTATAAAATATAATCTCTATAATATATATTATATAATAATGTATTTTATAATAATAATAATAATAATAATAATAAGATCTAGTAATAATAAAGATATAGCAAATTACATGTTTTCATTTTTATATAATAATACTAATAACATCAATATTGCTATTAGTAATAAAAACAATTATAACCAATATATTTTTAAATTGTGATTACATTTAATATAATTTATTTATGATAACATATATTGAATATTTACAAATTATATATATATATATTACCATATATATACCATTACTTATATTTATTCATAGTAACTTTATTATCCTGTTCATTAGTTTACATTTTTAATTTCAATTGATTAAATTGTATTTTATTATTTCAAGTTATTATATATACTGTTGATTATATTTTCATATATATAGATATATACCTATATATACACATACACACTTATTTATGTATCTATATATATTTATTTGTAACTTAATTGTTCGTGAATCGTCGATAATGGTCGAATGGTATTTGAACACATGAACATAGTTTCAAAGTTTTCAAGACTCAACATTACCAACTTTGCTTATCATGTCGGAACCCTATAAAGATTAAGTTTAAAATTGGTCAAAATTCCCGGGTCGTCACAGTTCTTGCAAGTGTGTGTGAAAATTGAAAGTAAAATTTGGAAAATGAATGTGTAAAAATGAGTTAGAAATGGTGCTTATTTATAGGCTTGAAAATTTGACTTTTAGTGAAAATATCTAAGATAAGTTAAAATGTATTAAGTCATGGATGACATATTAAATTGATTAGGTCATGGATGACATATTACACAAATAATTGCAGATTTTCATTGGTATATACCAATAGTAAATACTTCTAGAAGCTGTGTATAATACGGGTAAAAATACCATATGAATGTGAGTAGAATTCTTGAGAAAATTGAACAGAATTACGAGTATAGCTATCCTTTATATGTATTGATATATTATAAAGTGTATTCAATACTTGTAAGGATGTATTTACACTCGTAATACATTATATGTAAATACATTTTAACATAAATTAATTACGTCGCTTAAATAGTAACATATATATTGTTCAAAAACTCTTTAAATTAGTATTATGAAAATATATATACAATACTTTGTTAATATACTTAATAAGATATTTAATTATCATATTTTCAAGTTAAATATATATAAATCCATATATATACACAATAATTAAACAATTAAATCAAGTTATGACGTTCGTGATTCGTCGGAATAAAAGGGTGAACAAAAGCTTGTGTAAAACTCTTTCCGGAGGTTAAAAATTTATTAAAAATTCATTGCTTATCAAGTTGGAATTATATAAAGATTAAGTTTAAATTTGGTCGGAAATTTCCGGGTCGTCACAGTACCTACCCGTAAAAGAAATTTCATCCCGAAATTTGATCGAGGTCATCATGGCTAACAATAAGAATGTTATTATGATGAATATAAGTTGATTCGTAGGGTTTTATCATGATTGAGAAATATGGATAAAATAATTCGATTACTCGAAACGTATGAGTGAAGCTATCGTAAAAGAGTGAAATGAGAAAATAGGGATTCGTCTTATTATTTGACGTCATCACGGTTGATCTCAGGAATAAAGAAAATCTTTGTAATCTATATAGGATTTGATTCTTCGGTGATTATGGAAATTATGATCCTCTTTGATTTAATGCGATGATTCATCTCGATTTTTCTGTCGGATATTTCACTATAAATCCACCTCCTTCATTTCCTTTTAATTCA
Organism: Rutidosis leptorrhynchoides; assembly: GCF_046630445.1. NCBI lineage: Eukaryota > Viridiplantae > Streptophyta > Magnoliopsida > Asterales > Asteraceae > Rutidosis > Rutidosis leptorrhynchoides. The sequence goes on along the minus strand of NC_092333.1, from coordinate 274,081,706 downwards.
CACATTCTATTCTTTCTCCCTCAATTCTTACTTTAAAATTATTCATCAATATGCTTCATCTAGTGCTGATTCTCGATATACTCCTCACTTTCATATCTGTCGTTCTTCTTTTTCATCTACCTCCGGAAGAATCTATTTACTTCTATTATACTCTTGGGTTTATAGTGTTTTTAGTTCTCCCGTGTCTTTATATTGCTATATACATTGATATATACGGTTTATAGTTTCTGGGTTGTTGTTGGGTTTTATATCTTCCCTTATATTTCGATGTCCCTGCTTCTGTCTTCTATAATCATTGTCATTCCCAATTAATGCTCTCTTTTATTTGCTGCGATTTATACCCCAATTTCTATTTCGGAGTTTTTGTCCTTTCGTTTCTTCTTCTTGCGATTAAGCACCGCTTGTAATGGTCCAGAATTCGCATATATAAATTTCGGAAATAACATTGTTAATGTTCTAAGAAGAAAATTGTAATGGCATGATCTTGACTTGTCAAATTACTAGAATACCTCGGAAAAGGCCGAATCATCAAGAAATATTTTCTTGATATTTTAGAGGTTAAAGAGAATACAAGAGTCGTGTAACATAGCACATGATGACGTTATGATCTGTGAATCATCACGTTCCATTTAGAAACTCAGCATGACTTACTGTAATATAATCACGTTGATCAAGTGTCATTATATTATACTAGTTCATGCTTCAGTTCCCAACACTACTTCAAAAATATTCCTATTTTAAATTCGAAAGTTTTAGAATTTAGAAACTAAAATAGTTTCTTTTATGATGTAATGCAGACAGCGTGAAGTGGTAAATGATTTCAGATAAGAATAATTATGGAAATATCTTCAGAAATATGGAGGATATTTATAATGAAAGATACGATGATATCTTAGAATTTCTAATATCAGAGGATGATGAAGAATATTGTCCGTAAGGGTTTAGAGTCAGGAGCAAGGTATTCGATAATGACTTCAGCAGACATGGAATCATTTGGATTCTTTGAAAGTAGATTTCGTCCTTGTGATTTATCCACAGCCTTCTTTATGGTTTGCTCAATCAGTATTTTTCAGTACCAAATCTTCTCTTTTTCTGATCTTTGCCAACACACTACTCTTTATCATCAAACTTTTTACTGTTAAGGTCGTTTATAGTTTTTGCTGCTTCATCAGCATTTCGAGAACTAGTTAGCAGTTTAGGGTGTTTTTCAGAAACTTCACATTCAAAGTATATAAGTCCAGAAGACAGACACATATAATTGTTGGCGTAGACATGCTGCGATATTTCAAAATACTGATTGCTAATTCCCGATGATTCGTATGGCAATTCTCGTTACAAGATGCAGATGAGTAAATGATGGGGTTTTGATAAATATAAAGATTTTTCGGAAAGTCAAAGATCAATGTAGTTGTTAATAAGTTTACTGCTAATGTGGCGAGATATGAAAGGTTCCCCGGTAATAATGATGTACGGGTAATCATTATAATAAGGCTTATTCGAATGAACAATTGAAGTTGGTTTACTGGAGCTGTGACAAAATCGTCTATTTTTAGAAGGGATTGAAAAGTTATTTTAGCTAGTAAATGCCAAAAGGTCTGACATGGATACGTGTTAAATTATGACTTTGGTTTCAAGAGTTTTTCAGGTACGTAACTGTGGATAACATGTGGTTGGATCATCATCTCGATTGTTCATTATTTGAAGTGTCTTCAGGTATTTTGAAGGGCTTGAACACAGATTATAATCGTTAATATACATACGATGTTCTAACACATTTTTGAAGTCAAAGTATAGCTTTGAAAGATGTAAGAACCTAAGAGTGATGATACCGGTTATATCTTGAATTGAATTCGGCGATTTCAAAATCAGAATATGTAATTAGATTTTTGAATGAGTATGGTTGTTTTGATTTCTATAAAAGAATGTATATTGTTGTGAAAGTAGGGAGTATAATGGATGATTTGCTGAATCAGATTCGAAGAATGTAACATATTAATTGTGAATTTATATATCTCTCGGGTATTACCTACCCGTTAAAAAAAATGTCACAATTAATATTTTGTACAAAAGAATTTTATTACAGTCTTTATGGAAATATATGTGTATATTTATTCAGATGTAATATAGATTTAATGAGTTAATATTAAATTAAACTTATTTGATTTATGGTTAAGGCTAGGATAGATAATTTCTAAACTTTAAAAATTACATAATCGTCGTAGAATGTTTTCCCAACGAAGTTATGAATCAATACTTCATCGTTGTGGTATTCCTTAGTATCTACAGGGCGTATGACGTCAATGCTCATGGGACAGACTGTGAAGTTGAGGTTTGCGATGCGGTTGTTGTTGGTGGTGGTAATGGTACTATTGATGTTGTTGATGGTGGTACTGGTTATGTTGCTGGTGCTGCTGCTGGTATTTGTAACCTTTGCACAATATTCTCCAAAGCCACTACCCGAGCGTGAAGCTCGTTGACTTCTTCTATTACACTGGGGTGATTGTTGGTTTGGACGAGCGGATAAATAAGATCTAGAATTTGGTATAGTATATAATATTGACGAGATACTCTGGAAATAAGAGAGAAAATGGTGTTTCGAATAGGTTCGCTGGTAAGTGCTTCAGGTTCTTCGCCAAGAGGGCAATGTGGTGGATGGAAAGGATCGCCTTCTTCTTGTCTACAATGATTCAGAAGCTACGAACCCATCCCCAATTCATCCAAAATAGATGATGGTTGATTGGTTGATCCATTCCAGTCACACTGCTTTCGGAGCTTGAGTGGGATTCCATTTCGGAATCTGAGGAACTTGAACTGATGACGAATTCCATTTCGTACGATTTGATAAAGGATTTTTCGATACGAAATGATTTTCTGACTATCGGGTGGTATTCTAACTACATAGAATATCTATATATATAGATCAAAAGATTTCATAGATTACGGAGGAATTTACGGAATATGTCAGGCAAAGTTTACGGTAATAGATACAATAAGATATGATTTAGCAGATACGCTAAGATATAAATTTTGTCTATACACTATTCATGCAATCAATCCAGCAAGACGTGTCTAGACTAAAAATGATAAGCAGGTAATTTTCTAAGGATGATAAGTAGGTAATTTTTGACACAAATGATAAGCAAAACTTTTGACATGCAGACACGGTCGAAGTCCAGACTCACTAATGCATCCTAACGACTTATCAGTTAGTGATGTTAAAGCTAAGGGGTATAAAATACTATTAAATTTTACAAGAAAATACTATTAAATACGATACAATTTTACACAAGATATTTATTTATTTATAGAATGGATATACTTAAACCTTGCTACAACACTTATAGGCAGTGTACCTAATCGTACAGTAGTGTAGTTTTTAGTAAGTCCGGTTCGTTCCACAGGGAAAAATCTTCAACCAAAGCTTAACGCTATATTAGTTTTATTTTATAAAAATACAAATATATATATAAATAATATTAGTATTATAAAAAGGGGGGTTTTACCGTTTAATGACCGGTTTGTCGATTTTAAAAACTTTAGTCGCAGTTAAAACCTAATGTAAAATAATAAATACAAGACTTAATTTAAAGCATAAAGTAAATAACGATAATGAAATTGCGATAAATAAAAGTGCGATAAAATAAAATTGCGATAATTAAAAAGTACAATAATTAAAAGTGCAATTAAATACAATAACAATAAAAGTGCGATAATTAGAAGTGCAATTAAATATAAAATAAAGGAAATTAAATATGAAATAAAATAATTATGCTTATTTAAACTTCCGTAATCATGATGTTTGACGTGTTGATTTTAGTTTTATGCCCATGGGTTAATTGTCCTTTGTCCTGGATTATTTAATATGTCCGTCTGGTTTTTGTCCATAACAGTCCATCAGTCATAAATATAAAGTGCGAGTGTCCTCATCAAATTATCCTTATACTCGAAGTTAAATATTCCAAATAATTGGGGACTTAAACTGTAACAAGGTTTTAATACTTTGTTTAATAATTACACCAGGTTATCGACTGCGTGTAACCCAAGGTTTTAATACTTTGTTATCAATTATGCCAAGTGTCCTTGTACATAATTTCACCCCTGTTTTAATATTTCCATAGACTATTAATTCATTTCCGTGTCCGGTTAAATGAACTATTATTCGTACATATAAATACCCCGCCCATCGTGTCCGATCGAGTGTATATGGTTATTTATAGGGACGTCCAATTGTAAATCTTTATATTAAAATTAACAAACTATCATTTAGTTAAACAAATATAAAGCCCATTAATAGCCCATAGTCTAATTTCCACAAGTGTCGTTCTTTTCTCCAAACCCCAATTATGGTATAAAGCCCAATTACCCAATTTTAATAATTAGCCCAACATCATGATTACTTCGTTTTAAATAAGCATAATAATAGCTTAGCTACAAGACATTAATGAAAATAATATAAACATAACTTACAATGATTAAAAATAGCGTAGCATTACACGGACAGAATTTCGACTTACACCCTTACAATATTCGCTAACATACCCTTATTATTAGGATTTAAAATTAAAATTAAAATTAAAATATAAATTATATATATATATATATATATATATATTTACGTATATATTGAGAGAGAGATAGATTACGGATATTTTTTACGATCAGAATGCGCGAGCTTTATAGGCAGTTTCATATTTTGGGCCTCCGCGACTCGCGGCCCTTTTCTTCTTCAAACTCTGCAAGTCGTGGAGTTTGCAAAACCAGCTCACACAAGTTTGTCTTTTAATTTGCCGACGGTTTATTATATAAATATAATATATATATATATATATAATTTATATAATTAATTATATATTATATTATATTTATATACATAGTTAACTTGTAATTTTTAGTCCGTTGCGTCGAGCGTTGAAAGTTGACTCTGGTCTCGGTTCTGGATTTTCGAACGTCCTTGCGTACAATTTAATATCTTGTACTTTGCGTTTTGAATCTTGTACTCTTGTAATTTCGAGACGTTTCTTAATAATAATTGGAACCTCTTTGATTGTATTTTGTACTTTTGAGCTTTTTGGTCGTTTGCGTCTTCAATTCGTCGAATCTGCCTTTTATCTTCACTTTTTATTATTTAAACGAATATCACGTGTAAATAGAACAATTGCAACTAAAAGCTTGTCTTTCTTGAGGAATAATGCTATGAAATATATGTTCGTTTTTAGCATTATCAAATATTTCCACACTTGAGTGTTGCTTGTCCTCAAGCAATATAGTCTTGAAATACTAGAATCACTTCTTTATTCTTCACACTTTGTACATCAGTGATTTCTTTACGGCGGTATAAACAATGGTAGTAACGATATGGTTTACAGTCCCACATGACTATAAAATTTAGATCCTTTAAGGAAATTGGATCTTTATGAAAACATTTGATCTTTTAAAAATTAAATCTAGTTTTTATCCTAGATAAGTTTTTCGGAATAACCCTTCACCGGTGTTTGCAAATTGTTTTTGTGGGTTTGGTGGGTTTCAGATTTGAAAACTTTAGCTCAAAACTTGCTGTTTTGTATCACCCACTTGCTAACCTTGTATTAGGAAAGCAACACGTCCAGTATAATTGCTCCGAATATTACCTTTCGATAAACTACCGTCCAGTTGTAAAGGAAAGCGTCGAACAAGAAACTGTTAAGGCAATGTCCCTTGACATGCTTTTAATTATGGTCTATAACATGTCGGACGCAATTACTATCCTTGGTAGGAGCAATAGTAAATCTCACCCTTATAATTTTTCGGTCTGGCACAAGGTCCTGTCTTTGACCATGCTCCGCAACCACCGTTCTTACGGTTGACACCCGATTTGGTTCAGATGAACTAATGAATTCCAGGTGAATTCCTAGGATTTTACGTTCACTGGTAATGAACGCATTGAAAATGGGTTTTTAGAAAACAAATCGGTTTGAAATTTTGATCAAAATATTTTCTCGTTCAAGCTCGAGTTTAGATATCATCGAATTCCATGAGTTTGTAATTCTCAATCTTTAAAGTCAATCTTAAGGATTGAGTAATATCAGGCTTAAAAGCTGATTTTTGGTCTTTAAGGAGATTATCCTTTCCGGGGATCTGATTCATTAGTCTTATCCAGCTAATTTGCACGGTGCCCCCCCATTGTACAAGACAGATCCTCTCATGGTTAGGATAAGTCTGACCACTTGGCGACCCTATTTGATGCTGAGGTCCGTGGATTTCCTGCTGATTTTAGAGATGACTTTTCTAGATTTTTCGTCAACCTACAGCTGGACTGGACGACAACTTCATGACCTAAATCAAAAAGCGCGTTTCTTTTTCAGAAGACTTTACTTCCTTTTAATGATGAAATTGATTCATCGTATAGATCCATCTTTCTTACAAAAATATTACCATAAATCGGGTAAAACTGATTATTTTCATCCAAAACAAAAGTATCTTTAATATGTGACATATGTTTAAAATAACTTGGTAAATTTTCCCACACTTGGCTTTTATTTTTCCTTTTTATTGTCCTCTATTCCATTTTAAATGAATTTTAACATTTTGGTTTGTTTCTCAATTTATGTTCTTTCTGAGGTAACGAAAATTTCGGTATTAACACCTAGTTTTCATCGTTCATAAATATGTATAAACATGATTTTGAATTCATTTAATTGAAAATTTTGAAAAATTTTACTAGAATTGGGTAGTTAGTATATAAGACTAGGGCTGTTCTTTATTATCAGAGAGCAGTAGATTATAATACAACTACTGCTTTACTAGTATTTTTAATGGTAACCAAGTGTTTAAGATAAAAATTTTAAAAATCCGAAAGAATTTAACCACTTCCTACACTTAAGATCTTGCAATGCCCTCATTTGCAAGAAATCAGTAACAATTTAAATTATTGAGGGTGATTAGCGTAGAAAAATGATTAAATTTTACCAAAGTTTCCAAACATATTGACGTTTGTTTTCTGAATGATAAATGGTGCATATCATTTGTTCATTCCGTCTTGTTGTTACATCACATATATTTTGCATCTTGTCGTCAAAATTAGTTGCTTTTGATGAACTTAATGCCAGTCTTTGAAAATGCGTTGTTTTACCCTGTTGTGTACATAAGATAAACTGCAAACATATATACATATTTTTGAAGTTTGGTATATTACCCCACATTCAAAAATTATTAAAATCTAATAATAAAAGTTAGAAAATTATAAAAAACTATTACAATATCAACATAAGTGTATAATGTAGTAACATTACAAAAATAAAATAAATAAAACTAAATAAACTAGGGTTGTTACTGATACCAGTAGGGGTTCCATGCATAACCATATGTGTTATAAAATGCTTCAGCTGGGTTATAAGTAGGATACGGTGGTTACATCTCTATAGACCAGGGAGGAAATATGGGCGTTGGAGTAGGAATATAGTTTCTACCTACATGTTGGCAATGAGCTATGATTTGGTTTTGATGAACTTGCCAATCTTCAAATTCTCGATGTCTAGCATTTTCATACTCTTGTGAAGCTATAAACCTTTGCATTTCTGTCATTTCATTTCCCTCTCCCACATTACCTTGCTGTTGATTTCTCTCAACCTGTGGATGTCTACCATTATATCGTACTGCGGCGTTATTTCTCCTCTTCAAAACCTTAGCACCATGATATACATTTAAACCAATTGTATCGTGGGGTTCTGGTTCTTCGATTAATAATCCCCCTCGACTTATATCCACATTGAGATACTCAGCAATTAATGTAATAAATATACCACCTCCTATTATACTGTGCGGTCTCATCCCCCTAACCATAGCTGATAAATAATAACCCACAAAATAAGGTATACTTACAGCGCTTTGTGGGTCTCGAATACACATGTGGTAAAACAAATCCTGTTCATTTACCTTTTCCTTATTCTTACCTCGTTGTGTAATCAAATTGGCTAAAAACCTGTGAATTACTGTTAATTCAGCTCTATCTATATCCAAATAAGAGTAATTTCCCCCTTTAAATCGGTGATGGCTAGTCATTTGACTCCATACACCATGCGTATCAAAATTTTCATCAATTTTCCTACCATTTAGTATCAACCCTCGACAATCGGCAGATGCTAGCTCCTCAGGCGTATATATACGTAAGGCCTGAGCCATGTCTAGTAGAGACATGTGGCGAATCGAACCTCCTAACAAAAATCTAATAAAAGAACGATCGGTTAAACTAGCTACCCGATCATTTATTTCTATACTACACAATAATTCTTCACACCATACTTTATATACAGGTCTACGCATGTTGAATAATCGTACCCAATCGTTAAAAGTAGAATTACCATACTTCTGTATAAGTAATTCTCTAATCGGCTCGGTCAATTCTACGGCTTCTAACGCTTCCCATTCTATTACCCTAGGTACTTCAACAGCTTTAGAATGAAGAGTATGCAAGCCCCTTTGTTATTTTGGATAATCTATCCAACGTCTGTCAAATCTCAAGTTCGGGTGCAAATCTTCCACGCGCATATCTGAAAATGTCATAACTGGATGATTTATATCTTTTTTGTAATGGTTATCAATATCATGTTGTTCCGCATTCTCAGGAGGAGCAATGCGAGCTTGGGATGAAGATTCACCCCTTTCAGTCTGCAAAACACATCAAACACAATTTTTGTGCATCCAAATATGCATTAGTGTCAGCAAAATCATCAATCAAAATAATTACAATGACATGATCAATTTATATCAAACTTATTCTCATTTTCATATTTTTATCAAATCTACACTTTTTCAAATAAGGATATACGAAAATGTTCGCCAAGTTCATAAGCTTACAACTCAAATAACATGTCAAAATAATCATTATTAGCAATTAAACAAGTTTCAAATGGCATTATCTCTCAAAAATCAAGTTCATGAATTTTAGAATTGAAAAAGTCCACTTTAATTCTCAAAAATCATGTTTAGGCTCAAAGTTTGGATCATTTAACTACCTAAACATGTTACACTACTCAATTTAGCAATAATTCATGATAAAAATCGGCCATAACCTGTTTATATCAAAAAGCCCCAAATTTGCTCAAAAACACAAACCCTAGATTACTCAAAATTTGAAGTTTAAGGCTTCTAATCATGTTAAATAGCATCAATCTAGGTTATACAAGCATAATACATAAACAATTTAAGCATAATTACACTAAAAAGCATCAAAATCGAATTGGGTATAAAATTGCTCAAGAACACTAATTTTCGGATTAAATGGTGTTTAGGTGTAGAAATTTACCATTTTCCTTGAGTAATTCCTTGATAGCATCCTTCTCAACATGATTTTAGTAAAAAATGTGATGATTTTTGGTGAAAAAATTCGATTTTGGGAGTGTTTTTCTGTAGTAACCCGTCCTTATCCCCCTGGACGGAATCATCAACATCTGGTTCCATTGCGATGATCGACTCCAAGTAATGTCCTTAATATGAGCAAATGCACAGCGGAAGACTTAATTCGTACCTGAGAATAACATGCTTTAAAAAGTCAACATAAAGTTTGTGAGATATATAGGTTTGATGCTAGCAGCGTTATAACTATGGACCACAAGATTTAATATATAAAAATATAATACACTCGCAAGTGTATAAAATCATTCTGCTTATGTTGAGGCCTCAGTAACCAACCTTAACAATAATATAATAAGTCATCTTCGCAAAGATGGATATGTACACTCGCAAGTGTATAAATAATCCTCGAAGTACTAAACATCCGCCCACTAGTTCTTATGTCTAGTGCAGCCTACTGGATGGGGGTGTTAAACCCGATAGATCTATCTTTAGGATTCGCGCTTACATGCTATTATAACATATAACTAATTTACCTAGCACATCAATCCGCAGAATATCATTTTTAATCACTTGTGTCCATAACGTAAATCATTTATAAAAAACAGCGCATGTATTCTCAGCCCAAAAATATTTAGAGTTTAAAAGGGACTATATACTCACCATACTGTATTTTTTAGTAAAAATACATATAACATCATTGATCACGTATAAGGTTGGCCTCAGATTCACGAACCTATATCATTGGTGTATTTATTATTATACATATTTGTAATCGAATAAATATATGCACATATAATTCTATTAGTTATTTAATAAAAAAAAATATAATTTCATTATATTATATGTATTGAATATATTTTTATATAATTTGTTTGTTAAAATAATGTAGTATTTTTAATAATGTTAGAAATGATATAAAAAAAAAATTTCTTTTTATTACAAAACAAGATAATAATGTTAATAATTATTCTAAGGTTTATAATATTGATAATGAATATAATAATTATAACTGTATAATATATTTTACTGTTAATGATATTTATGCTACTAATGTTAATATTTATATAATACCAATACTTAAGCACAATTCAAAAATAATAATAATATTAGTAATGACATTGTTAATTAATAATTATATATTTTTTTAATAATAATAATAATATTAATAATAATTTTGGTATTTAAGACTACCTTAGAAGCTCAAAAAAAATTAGTGGCACCAAGTGGGAATCGAACCCAAGACCTCTCGAAAACCTGGATCCCTCCTAACCGGCTAGGCTGTTGCCCACATTTTGATTTTTATCTACCTCGATATATATATAACCCGTTGTATTATGTTTTCCTCTTCTTCTTTTCAAACCCATTAAATCGATTATAACATCCTAAGCCCATAATCATCATCTTGCTTATATTATCTTAATCATCTTAGTTAATTAAACATCATCACTTAATCATCTATCATCATCTTGCGTATCATCAGTGTACCATAAATATCATTCTAATCTAAATGGGGTTTCGGCCCAACTGGAAATAATACACGGCCCACTAATTAAATCTCGGCCTGCTAACAAAATTAGGGTCACGGCCCAGCAGCTATTAAATAAAAAAAAATTCGATCTTTTTGCTGGTGGAATGAAAGTTGAATTGATAATTGGCTGTCCCACTTTCTTTAATTATTACGGTCATCATCTCATTATCATCAACCAACCACTATCACCCCTTTCATTTAATTAATTGAACAAGAACAAAAGGGAGACGATTAACCATCTGGATAGAATTAGAAGAGAAACAAAAAGAGTATAGAAGTTAGGTTTAATGACAGCGGTTATGGCGGTTTTGATTCAAGAGAAAGAGATGGACGAGAGAAAAAGAGGAGGTTGATTAAGGTTGGTTTCGATTATTTTGCTTTGTATATCTAACGAAGGAAGAGAATATAAAAGTGGGTTGTGAGTTGGTTCATGATTTGTGTTGGTGATTATCAAACAAGGTAGCATCGGTTATATAGCAGCAGATAGGCTTTGGCTCAATCTGGAAAAATGGTTTTGTAGCGGTTGTCAATGAATCGAATGGAGAGGATGGTAGTTATGGTGGTTTTAAATAGGAAAATAGCAGTAATTTACAGCGGTGTTATTGTTGATGATTGATGGTCTGTGGTGGTCATGGATGTGGTTCTTTTAGGTGGTGACGATGGTTTATTCCAGAGAAACAGTAGTAGTTTTGGTTCTGGGTTTCGAATAATAGACTGAACAAAATTAATTTAAATGGTGAGTGGTGGTGTTCTACTGCCACAGAAATCAAAATAGTAAGTAGTGTATTGTTGGTTGTTCTAATGTTGATGATGGTTGTGGGTTTTGGGTCTCGCAACAGAAACAGAAGAAACAGATTTGAAGAGGGATCGAGAGAGGAGAGAGAGAAGGATTGTTGATGTATTCTTTTGTGGTTTACAACACAAACAGAAAACAATTAAATACTTGTAACAATTCGATGGGTTTGTGGAGGTTGAAGAAGAAAACGATGAATATGGGATGGTTCTGTTTTGGTTTTGAGTTGAATTAAGGATGAAATAGAAGATGGCGAACTAGATAGCCGGGAACAAGAGTTGATGAGAGATGGTTGTGGTTGTATGATCAAGTTTATTTTATATGTAAATGTTATGTATATATGCTATATATATACCTACATAATATGCAGTTGGTGAATTGAATTTTAAAAAGGCCATAATACAAACATCAACCTTTACAATCTTTATGTTTAATCACTTCACGGGTTTCGTTTGCAACAGAAACATATATAATTTAATAATACATAATAATAATAATATAATAGTGATTTCAATAATATCTAGTAATACACCTGTGAAGAATTTGGAAAATGAATTGACAAGAACCAGATTCTTGAATTTACCTGACTACAGTCTTTACGGTGTGCTATAGCGTGTCAATAACTAAACAGTTGACGTATGAATCATATAACATAATTTCTAAAATAATAGCAGGTAACTATATTAAACTTAATAATTACATCTTGACATGTAATAAAATATTTTATCTTTTACTCTCACCGATAAAATATAACAATCTTATATCGAAACCAAATATTACATATTTAATATTTTGTTAACGTTATCAATTAATAAGTATATATCATGTATACAAATAATGTTCGTGAGTCGTCAGACTTGGTCAAAGGGTATCTAGTTATCCAGATATAGATTTCAGACTTTCTAAACTCAACATTAAGGTTTTTGCTTATCGTGTCGGAAACATATAGAGTTTAAGGTTTAAATTTGATCAGAAATTTCCGGGTCGTTACAGTACCCACCCGTTAAAGAAATTTCGTCCCCGAAATTTGATAGAGATTGTCATAAATAACAATAGGAATGTTTTCATGATGAATATGAGGTAATAATGAAGTTTTATCAGTATTAAGAAATATAGATAAAACAATTCGATCAAATTAGGCGCACGAGTGAAACTATCACAAAAGAGTGAATTGGGTGAATAAATATATTCATTTCACCCGATGACGTAGTTACTATTAACTTCCGGAATTTAAGGGATTTAAAGAAAATCTTACGTAATAAGATCTGGTTCTTCGGCGATCAGGATCTTCTTTGATTTAATGTAGCAATCTGTTTTGATTTCTTTGTCGGATATTTCACTATAAATCCACCTCTTCGTTTCTTCTTCCAGTCCTTAAGTCAAGCGAGCAATGCTCCGGAATTTGTAGGTATGAGATTCAAAATGAACATAGCTAATGCTTTTAGATAGAAATGATAATGACACGATTTTTGATTTGTCAATTTACCAGAATATCCTGGGAAAGATCGAATCATCAAGAAATATTTTCTTGATATTTTTAGAAATTGAATAGAATGTAAGAGCCGTGTAACATGGCATGTGTTGATGGTACTGTGAATCATCACATTTTATTAGAACCTTAACATGACTTACTGTAATATAATGAAGTTGATCAAGTTTCATTATATTATACTAATTCATGCATCAGTTCCCAACACTGCTTCAGATCATTCCTATTTTAAACTCGAAGGTTTTAGAACTTAGAAACTAACACAGTTTCTTTTATATTGTAACGCAGATATTACGGAGGAATAAATGATTTCAGATAAGGATAGCTGTGAAAACATCTTCAGAAATATTGAGGATATTTATAATAAAAGATATGATAATATCTTGGAATTTCTAATGTCGAAGGATGATGATGAAGATTGACCTGTAAGGGTTTAGATTCGGAAGCAAGGTGTTCACTAAAGATTTCATTAGAAATAGAATCATCTGGATTCTTTAAATACAGAGTTTGGTCCTTGTATTTGTCCTTGGTCTCTTTCATGGTTAGCTCAATCCGATTTTCCATACCAAATTTTCCATCGGGTGTTTCCAACATCTCCTTCTTTATCATCAACTTTTGGTCATTAAGACCATCTACAACATGCTGCTTCGTCAGCATTTTCAAAGTTAACGAATTTGGGTCATTGGTTTTCAAACCGAGGTGATTTTAAGAGATTTGTGTTTTTAGATGATTAAACACGGATAGTAGTATGGTGGAAAAAGGTTCTCCGGTAACGACAGCAAAAGGATACGTATTTATATCGAGATGATAATAAGACTAGTTTTACTGAGAAGTCAAAGTGGAGCTGTGATAAAAGTGGCTAATTTGGAAAGAAATTGCAAAGTTATTTTGGGTAATAATATCACTAAAGGAATTTACACTGCTACGTGTTGACTTAGTTTCCGAGAGTTTTCAGGTGCATAACCATATGCAGGAATCTTTCTTCCGTAGACGAGATACGACTGGTTCAACTTCCCGATCGAGGCGTTTTCAAGAATCGTGAAAAGTTGTGAATACGAATTGTAATCGCCAAGATACGAATGAGGTTTAGATGGAATCAAGTGGCAAACTTGAAGAATTGTTTAGTTTCATATGTTATAATCAATATTTTAATTCATTTCAATTGTCCAAAGTTAGCAGTCTAATTGTCCAATGGTCCAATGATCCAATATATTTATATATAATTTAATATATAATATTCGAATTAAATAATACGTATCGTGACCCGTGTACCGGTCTCAGTGTCGATCACAACTCAAAGTATATATATATTTTGGAATCAACTCCGACCCTGTATAGCCAACTCCCACCTTCACATATAGAGTGTCTATGGTTGTTCCGAAATATATATATAGATGGGTCAATATGATAAGTCGAAACCTTGTATACGTGTCCCGTTATTTAAAGTGCGTAAAAGTAAATAACAGAAATTAAATGACGATAAATAAAATTGCGAGAATGTAAATTGCAATAAATTAAATGTTAGCCGGGAACAGTTAGCTAGGAACAGTTAGCGTGGATTCCTAACAATATTTCAATTTAATTAACTCGTCTGTTTCTAACAAATTTTATTTTGTCCAATGTTTTCTTCTTTATGCCACTTGTTGGATTCTGATAGGTCAAAATCCGAATATGAAATTTGAATAGAAATGGTTATTCTGTGGTGAACGGATACGTGTATTGGTAGTTGTAAGTAAGATAATAAATGATCGTTGAATCAGATTCGAAGAATGTACAGTGTAATTTATTAATGTGAATTCTAAATATTCCTCGGGTACTACCCACCCGTTAAAATATTTTCATCATTAACAGTTTGTACAAAAGAATTTTTAATTACAATCTTTATGAAAATATACTTGCATATATATTTTCTTCAGATGTAATTATGGATTTAATGAGTCAGTAAAATATTATACTCATTTGATTTATTGTTAGCACTTGATTACATGATCTCTAAAACATTAGAGATTACATAATTGCCATGTCGAACGAAAATACATGAGGTAGAATGATACGTAAAGCGAAGATAATCGATGTAGAACGATAGGTAGAACGAAGATAAAGTAGATAGAACGATACGTAAAACGATGATTAGGCTCGAGGTACAGAATGAGATGTTGAGGCAGGTGATGTTGAAACTTGGGTTGTTGGTGGTACTGGTGTTGATGTTGGTGCCAGTGATGTTGCTGGAGCTGTTAAGTTTTGCACCATATTCTCCAAAACTACTACTCGAGCGCGAAGTTCGTTGACTTCTTCTACTAACCCTGGCCGGTTATTAGTGTGTGATGGAGGTTGGATATCTTCTCTAGTTCCGTTAATGGTAGCCTCAAGACGAAAAATTCTTGCAACGAGGGTATAAACAGTATTGCGAACAGGTTCGCCGGTGAGCGGGTCGAGTACTCCGACATTGGGCGGTAGATTCGGCTCATGATATGGAGTACCTTCTTCATTTCTCCATAGAGTAAGTATTTCGCGAACCCATCCCCACTTTCTAAAGAAATCTCGGTAGTTGATCGGTTGATGTGATCCCGTCACACTATCTTCGGAGTCAGAGGAACTTTGTCGATTCGTGGAGGC
Organism: Rutidosis leptorrhynchoides; assembly: GCF_046630445.1. NCBI lineage: Eukaryota > Viridiplantae > Streptophyta > Magnoliopsida > Asterales > Asteraceae > Rutidosis > Rutidosis leptorrhynchoides. The sequence goes on along the minus strand of NC_092333.1, from coordinate 274,065,950 downwards.
CATCGTACGCGATCACAGAAAGATTTTTGGTATGAAAAGCTTAGTGAGAGCAATGAGAGTTGGATGGTATACTCAATGCATAATATGCATAAATATATATAGTACTAGGATTCCTTAAATTACGGAGAAATTTACGGAAAATATTAGGCAAAGTTTACCGTAATAGATACGCTAGGATATGAATTTGTCTATACATTATCAATGCAGTAAATGCAATAAGACGTGTCTAGACTTAAGCAGGCAATTCCTAAAGATGATAAGCAGATAGTTTCCGACTAGGAATGATAAGCAAAACTTTTTATCATGCAGACACGGTCAAAGTCCAGACTCACTAATGTATCCCAACAACTACTAGTCAGACACACTAATGCAATGCCTGGTTCGCTAAGACCACCGCTCTGATACCATCTGTAGTAACCCGTCCTTATCCCCCTGGACGGAATCATCAACATCTGGTTCCATTGCGATGATCGACTCCAAGTAATGTCCTTAATATGAGCAAATGCACAGCGGAAGACTTAATTCGTACCTGAGAATAACATGCTTTAAAAAGTCAACATAAAGTTGGTGAGATATATAGGTTTGATGCTAGCAGCGTTATAACTATGGACCACAAGATTTCATATATAAAAATATAATACACTCACAAGTGTATAAAATCATTCTGCTTATGTTGAGGCCTCAGTAACCAACCTTAACAATAATATAATAAGTCATCTTCGCAAAGATGGATATGTACACTCGCAAGTGTATAAATAATCCTCGAAGTACTAAACATCCGCCCACTAGTTCTTATGTCTAGTGCAGCCTACTGGATGGGGGTGTTAAACCCGATAGATCTATCTTTAGGATTCGCGCTTACATGCTATTATAACATATAACTAATTTACCTAGCACATCAATCCGCAGAATATCATTTTTAATCACTTGTGTCCATAACGTAAATCATTTATAAAAAACAGCGCATGTATTCTCAGCCCAAAAATATTTAGAGTTTAAAAGGGACTATATACTCACCATACTGTATTTTGTAGTAAAAATACATATAACATCATTGATCACGTATAAGGTTGGCCTCGGATTCACGAACCTATATCATTAGTGTATTTATTATTATACATATTTGTAATCGAATAAATATATGCACATATAATTCTATTAGTTATTTAATAAAAAAAAAATATAATTTCATTATATTATATGTATTGAATATATTTTTATATAATTTGTTTGTTAAAATAATGTAGTATTTTTAATAATGTTAGAAATGATATAAAAAAAAATTTCTTTTTATTACAAAACAAGATAATAATGTTAATAATTATTCTAAGGTTTATAATATTGATAATGAATATAATAATTATAACTGTATAATATATTTTACTGTTAATGATATTTATGCTACTAATGTTAATATTTATATAATACCAATACTTAAGCACAATTCAAAAATAATAATAATATTAGTAATGACATTGTTAATTAATAATTATATATTTTTTTAATAATAATAATAATATTAATAATAATTTTGGTATTTAAGACTACCTTAGAAGCTCAAAAAAAATTAGTGGCACCAAGTGGGAATCGAACCCAGGACCTCTCGAAAACCTGGATCCCTCCTAACCGGCTAGGCTGTTGCCCACATTTTGATTTTTATCTACCTCGATATATATATAACCCGTTGTATTATGTTTTCCTCTTCTTCTTTTCAAACCCATTAAATCGATTATAACATCCTAAGCCCATAATCATCATCTTGCTTATATTATCTTAATCATCTTAGTTAATTAAACATCATCACTTAATCATCTATCATCATCTTGCGTATCATCAGTGTACCATAAATATCATTCTAATCTAAATGGGGTTTCGGCCCAACTGGAAATAATACACGGCCCACTAATTAAATCTCGGCCTGCTAACAAAATTAGGGTCACGGCCCAGCAGCTATTAAATAAAAAAAAATTCGATCTTTTTGCTGGTGGAATGAAATTTGAATTGATAATTGGCTGTCCCACTTTCTTTAATTATTACGGTCATCATCTCATTATCATCAACCAACCACTATCACCCCTTTCATTTAATTAATTGAACAAGAACAAAAGGGAGACGATTAACCATCTGGATAGAATTAGAAGAGAAACAGAAAGAGTATAGAAGTTAGGTTTAATGACAGCGGTTATGGCGGTTTTGATTCAAGAGAAAGAGATGGACGAGAGAAAAAGAGGAGGTTGATCAAGGTTGGTTTCGATTATTTTGCTTTGTATATCTAACGAAGGAAGAGAATATAAAAGTGGGTTGTGAGTTGGTTCATGATTTGTGTTGGTGATTATCAAACAAGGTAGCATCGGTTATATAGCAGCAGATAGGCTTTGGCTCAATCTGGAAAAATGGTTTTGTAGCGGTTGTCAATGAATCGAATGGAGAGGATGGTAGTTATGGTGGTTTTAAATAGGAAAATAGCAGTAATTTACAGCGGTGTTATTGTTGATGATTGATGGTCTGTGGTGGTCATGGATGTGGTTCTTTTAGGTGGTGACGATGGTTTATTCCAGAGAAACAGTAGTAGTTTTGGTTCTGGGTTTCGAATGATAGACTGAACAAAATTAATTTAAATGGTGAGTGGTGGTGTTCTACTGCCACAGAAATCAAAATAGTAAGTAGTGTATTGTTGGTTGTTCTAATGTTGATGATGGTTGTGGGTTTTGGGTCTCGCAACAGAAACAGAAGAAACAGATTTGAAGAGGGATCGAGAGAGGAGAGAGAGAAGGATTGTTGATGTATTTTTTTGTGGTTTACAACACAAACAGAAAACAATTAAATACTTGTAACAATTCGATGGGTTTGTGGAGGTTGAAGAAGAAAACGATGAATATGGGATGGTTCTGTTTTGGTTTTGAGTTGAATTAAGGATGAAATAGAAGATGGCGAACTAGATAGCCGGGAACAAGAGTTGATGAGAGATGGTTGTGGTTGTATGATCAAGTTTATTTTATATGTAAATGTTATGTATATATGCTATATATATACCTACATAATATGCAGTTGGTGAATTGAATTTTAAAAAGGCCATAATACAAACATCAACCTTTACAATCTTTATGTTTAATCACTTCACGGGTTTCGTTTGCAACAGAAACATATATAATTTAATAATACATAATAATAATAATATAATAGTGATTTCAATAATATCTAGTAATACACCTGTGAAGAATTTGGAAAATGAATTGACAAGAACCAGATTCTTGAATTTACCTGACTACAGTCTTTACGGTGTGCTATAGCGTGTCAATAACTAAACAGTTGACGTATGAATCATATAACATAATTTCTAAAATAATAGCAGGTAACTATATTAAACTTAATAATTACATCTTGACATGTAATAAAATATTTTATCTTTTACTCTCACCGATAAAATATAACAATCTTATATCGAAACCAAATATTACATATTTAATATTTTGTTAACGTTATCAATTAATAAGTATATATCATGTATACAAATAATGTTCGTGAGTCGTCAGACTTGGTCAAAGGGTATCTAGTTATCCAGATATAGATTTCAGACTTTCTAAACTCAACATTAAGGTTTTTGCTTATCGTGTCGGAAACATATAGAGTTTAAGGTTTAAATTTGATCAGAAATTTTCGGATCGTTACATTTTCGGTTTTTTTTCGCAGTGTTTTGGGGTGTGGTGGTGTGCAACTGCTCTGTTTGGCCTTTTAGTTTTTTTTCTGTATTTTTGGTCCTCCGCGAGTCGCGGCGTTTATTTTTTTTTTTTTATTATTATTATTTTTTTAATAGAAATCTTTAACTTATAAAACAATTAAGTAATTAATTTTAAAATTTTGTTTCCCTTGTTATTTAGGACGAGGTCGTTTCGAAACGATGTCCTAGTCCGTCCCTCGACAAAATTTAAAAATTTGTCTTTTTAAAGCGCGGTTTTAAAAGCAAAGATTTTTGGGTTTTTTAATATTTTTGGCATACTTTAATTCAATAAGATTAAAAATAATGATAATAAAAGTTCTCGTCCCTCCCTTGGGTAAAGCAATTTCGGTTCAAAGACCTAGTCTTCAACTCATGACGAATTTTTAAAAATCATATTTTTAATTTAGCGAAATAAAGTAAATTTTTGTTTTTAAATTCACACCAAACTTAAATTTAAAATGCATAAAATTAAAAATTCATATTTTAAAAATTAAAAAAAATCACACCAAACTTAAATTAAAATGCATAAAATTCAAAATTAATATTAAAAATTCACACAAAACTTAAATTAAATTTTGTTTTTATACATATAAACTTATATTAAAAATATTAATTTTTTCAAATATTTACAATTTTAAATATATATTAATTTTAAAAACATGGTAAAAATAAAATTAAAAATCTTTTTGGCTTTTATCCCCCTTTAATCAATCAAATATTATCAAAAATATGCGCCCCTCTTTTCGGTAAAGTAATTTCGGTTCCATGACCTAATTTAACTCATGACGAATTTTTGAAATATTTTGAGTTGATTGATTAAAGATATTTATACCTTAAGAATAAACGTTAAATTTCGCAGTGATGTAATAAATTTTTGAATGATATCAACAATTTCGGTCGCAAGACCTAATTTTATCGAATACCAATTTAATACTTTATAGCGAACAAATTAGCATTTATTATCAAAAGGTTAAAAATAAAAATAAAAATAAAAACTGTACAAACTTACCTGTGAAATAGATTTCTTAGTGATATGCTCTAGCCCACTCATAAGATAGTCGGACTAATTGGTTTTCCATGGCTACATAGGCATAACCTCGTGCATTTAATGTTTTTTCTTCTAAACATATGAACGGTCCATCTCTGCATAAAGTAACAAATTCGGTGTTTAAATAGGTTTGATTATTTGAACATTTACCTTCGTGTGACCATTTTCCTTATTTGTGACATTTTTCAAGGTGTCGTGCTCTTCTTTTCGCTGCGGATTTTGATTTTCCTTTACCAAATTGTAACTTATTATTTTCGCATCTGGATTCTTTTCTTACTCCGTCCAATTTACCTATGATTAATGATACTATTTCACTCGGAAGTGTGTCATTATTATGTTTAGTGATCAAAGCGTGTAGCATTAGACCATGGTTTAGTTCACAGGAAGTCTTCATTTCATAAAAACCTAAAAAAATAAAAATTCAGAATGGGAGGAGAAGACTAGTTCTTTAGGGTCTGCTAGGGAAAGACCATTCGGGTTCCATTTTCGAGAATTACACGAAAACAGAAAATCTAACTCTAACAGAAATACATATTATCCTTAAAAGACTTGATTCTCCCCACACTTAGTTAGCTGTGGTATCGAAATTGTGATTAACTTCGTTGTCAACTTCCATCAGACTATCTATGTAATGTTTAACTCTGTGACCATTAACCTTAAATTCAATCCCATTTGAATTTATTAATTCTACTGTTCCGTATGAGAAAACTCTTTTGATTATGAATGGTCCAGACCATCTTGATTTCAATTTTCCAGGAAATAGCTTGAATCGTGAATTGAAAAGAAGAACTCTATCTCCTTCTTTAAATTCTTTTGAACTTCTGATTCTTTTATCATGTCATTTCTTCGTTCTTTCCTTATAGATTAATGAATTTTCGTATGCTTCTTGTCTTAATTCTTCTAATTCGTTTAATTGACTTAACCGTAGACGTCCAGCTTCATGTAAATCAAGATTACATGTCTTCAAAGCCCAAAATGCTTTGTGTTCAATTTCTACTAGAAGATGACATGCTTTTCCTTAAACGAGTTTAAAAGGTGTGGTTCCAATTGGAGTTTTGTAGGCTGTTCTAAAAGCCCAGAGTGCATCCTTCAATTTTATGGACCATTACTTCAGATTTGATCCTACATTTTTTTCTAGAATACGTTTTAAAGCTCGGTTGGTATTTTCAACTTGTCCACTTGTTTGTGGATGATATGCAGTGGAGATTTTATGAGTTACTCCATATCTTTTAAGAACTTTCTCAAGTTGATTATTACAGAAATGAGTTCCCCGATCACTTATTAAAACTTTTGGTGTTCCAAACCTTGCAAAAAGACGTTTTAAAAAGTTGACTACAACTCGTGCATCGTTAGTTGGGAGAGCTTGTGCTTCCGCCCATTTAGATACATAATCAATGGCTACGAGAATGTAGAGATTATTATGAGATTTTGTAAATGGACCCAAAAAGTCAATACCCCAAATGTCAAATTCTTCACATACTTGAATGACATTTTGTGGCATTTCATCACGTTGACTTATTTTTCCGGCCCTTTGACAAGCATCACAGGATTTGCAAAGAAGGTGTGCGTCTTTGTAAATTGTAGGCCAATAGAATCCAGCATCATAAACTTTTCTTGCTGTTAGTTGAGGCCCATAATGCCCTCCTGTTGGTCCTGTGTGACAATGGTTTAAAATTTTACTAGCTTCATCTCCAAATACACATAGGCGTATTATTCCATCTGGACAACTTTTAAACAGATGTGGATCTTCCTAGAAATAGTGTTTTATATCACTAAAGAATTTCTTTCGTTTTTGGTACGATAATCCTTTTTCAAGGAATCCACATACTAAGTAGTTTGCATAGTCTGCAAACCATGGAATTTCATTATAATCTATCTTCAATAGATATTCATCAGGAAAGTTGTCTTTTATGGCCGATTCATTTAGAACTTCTAATTCGGGATTTTCAAGACGAGAAAGATGATCAGCAGCGAGATTTTCTACTCCTCTTTTATCGCGAATTTCAATATCAAACTCTTGTAATAGTAAGATCCAACGGATTAATCTCGGTTTGGCATCTTGTTTCGAAAATAGGTATCTAAGAGCAGAATGGTCGGTATAGACCACCATTTTTGCTAGAACGAGATATGAACGAAATTTGTCAAAAGCAAAGACAATAGCAAGGAGTTCTTTTTCAGTAGTTATGTAATTCGTTTGTGCTCCTTGTAACGTCTTACTAGCATAATATATAGGTTGAAATCGTTTTTCAATCCTTTGTCCTAAAACGGCTCCCATTGCAAAATCACTTGCATCGCACATTAGTTCAAACGGTAGATTCTAATTTGGTGTTATCATGATCGGCGCATTAGTGAGTTTCTCTTTAAGAATATTAAAAGATTTGATACATTCATCTGAAGAGATGAATGGAGCATCCTTTTCTAGGAGTTTATTCATAGGAGTGGCAATTTTAGAAAAATCTTTTATGAAACGTCGGTAAAAACCGGCATGCCCTAGAAAACTCCTAACTCCTCTAATATTGGTGGGATGTGGAAGTTTAGCAATTACATCTACTTTAGCTCTATCCACTTCAATTCCTTTCTTTGAAATTTTATGTCCAAGAACGATGCCTTCTTTAACCATAAAATGGCATTTCTCCCAATTAAGTACTAGATTTGATTGTTCGCATCTAATAAGCATTCGTTCAAGATTAGCTAGACATGATTCAAATGTATCACCGAAGACTGAAAAGTCATCCATGAAAACTTCCATGCATTCTTCTATCATGTATTGAAAAATCGCTATCATGCACCTTTGAAAGGTTGCAGGGGCGTTGCAAAGTCCAAATGGCATGCGTTTGTAAGCAAAAGTACCATAAGGGCACGTGAATGTGGTTTTTTCTTGATCCTCGGGTGCTATTGGAATTTGAAAATATCCGGAAAAACCATCAAGAAAACAATAGTAACTATTTCCGGCTAATCTTTCCAACATTTGATCAATAAAAGGTAAGGGAAAGTGATCTTTTCTGGTGGCGTCATTTAATTTTCTATAATCAATACATACACGCCATCCTGTTACAGTCCTAGTAGGAATAAGCTCATTTTTCTCATTTGTGATGACAGTCATGCCACCCTTCTTAGGTACGCATTGAACTGGGCTTACCCATGGACTATCAGAAATTGGGTAAATTAAACCTGCATCTAGCAGTTTAATAATTTCTTTTTTAACTACATCTTGCATATTAGGATTTAGTCTTCGTTGACGTTGCACATACGTTTTATGACCTTCTTCCATAAGGATTTTATGTGTGCAATATGAAGGACTTATTCCTTTAATATCATGAATCTTCCATGCAATGGCTGGTTTATGAGCTTTCAACACAGAAATGAGTTGCGATTTCTCATTTTCAGTAAGAGAAGACGATATTATTACAGGTAATTCAGATTCACCATGTAAATAAGCGTATTCCAAATGGTTTGGAAGTGGCTTTAACTCTAATGTCGGAGGTTCTTCTATCGATGATTTATATCGATATCTGTCTTCTTCTTTTAGCATTTTAATTTCTTCTATTGTTGGTTCATATCCATTAGCTATTAGTGTAGCTAACATTTCAGTTTCATCAATTGGTTCAGTTCCTTCTCCTAAAGAACATTCTCCCGTTCCTTGTAATTCTGGAAATTCTTCTAACAATTCTGCATGTGAATCTATAGTTTGAATATAATAACATGTATCATCTGCAGACTGCGGTTGTTGCATTGCTCTATCAACTGAAAAGGTAACACTTTCGTCCTCTATACTTAGGGTCAATTTCTTACCAAACACGTCTATCATTGCTTTAGCCGTATTTAAGAATGGTCTTCCTAATATGAGAGGAACTTGAGAATCTTCTTCCATGTCCAGAACAACAAAATCTACTGGAAATACTAAAGTACTAACTTTAACTAGCATGTTCTCCATTATCCCTCTGGGATATTTTATTGATCGATCGGCTAGTTGTATGATTATTCTTGTTGGTTTCAATTCTCCAAGGTATAGTTTAGCGTATAATGAATACGGCATTAAATTTATACTAGAACCTAAGTCTGCCAATGCTTCTATTGAACTAAGACTACCCAGAAAACATGAAATTGTGAAACTTCCTGGATCTGATAGTTTTTCTGGTATCTTATTCAACAGCACTGCAGAACAATTAGCATTCATAGTAACGGCCGAGAGTTCTTCCATTTTCTTTCTATTTGTTATTAGATCTTTCAGAAATTTAGCATATCTAGGCATTCCTGAAATCACATCAATGAAAGGAAGATTTACATTTATCTGTTTAAACATATCCAAAAATTTGGATTGCTCGGCTTCAAGTTTCTCTTTTTTCATTTTACTCGGGTAAGGAAGTGGTGGTTGGTATGGTTTAACATAAGGTTTAGCCTTAACTGTGTTATCTTCATTAACCTTTTCAACTACCGGTTCTTTTTCCTTATCTTGTTCAGGTTGTGGTTCTTGTGGAGTAGGAATAGCTTCATCAGAAATTACAGGTATTTCAGGTGGTTTAAGTGTTGTACCACTTCTTGTGGTAATGGCTTTAGCTGTTTCATTCCGGGGGTTAGCATTTGTATCACTAGGTAAACATCCCAGTTTTCTTTCACCTATTAACCTTTCTAGGTTACTTACTTCTTGTTCCAAATTTTGAATAGAAGCTTGTTGATTTCTAAATGCTTGAGCATTTTGTTCATTGGTTTGTTTTTGAGATGTGAAAATCTGCGTTTGAGTTTCAACTAGCTTTGTCATCATATCTTCTAAATTTGGCTTTTTATCATCGGTTTGTGGTGGTTTGTTTTGAAAATTAGGTCTTTGCTTATTGTAAGTATTGTTGGGTACTTGTTGATTGCTAGGACCTTATTAGTTGTTGTATTAAATATTTCGGTTATAATTCTGGTTTTGATTGTAAATCGGTCTTGGCGGTTGATAATTATTCTGATAATTATTTCCAGGCCTTTGGTTTATGTATGAAATATTCTCTCTTTGTTCCATTGTTAGCTCAATATTGAGACAATCTTTTGTCAAATGTGGTCCTCCACACTGCTCACAACTAATTCGTATTGAGTGAATATCTTTAGTCATCTTTTCTATTCGTCTCTCGACAGCATCTATCTTTGCGGAAATAGAATCTAAGTCATGGCTAGAATCGGCTCTAGCTGCTTTAGATGATCTAACGATATCTTTTTCTTGGTGCCACTCATGTGAGTGAGATGCAGTGTTATCAATAATTTTGTAAGCATCAGTTTCGGTTTTCTTCATAATAGAACCTCCAGCTGCTATATCGATGTCCTTTCTTGTAGTGATGTCGCATCCTTGGTAGAATATTTGTACTATTTGACAAGTGTCTAAACCATGTTGCGGACATCCTCTTAATAACTTTCCAAATCTGGTCCAAGCCTCATATAGAGTTTCATTTGGTTTCTGTGTGAACGTAACAATTTCTCCTTGAAGTCTTACGGCTTTAGATGCAGGAAAGAATTGTTTAAGAAATTTTCAACTAAAACGTCCCATGTATCAATCGCCCCTTCAGGTAACGATTCCAACCAATCTTTGGCTTCTCCCTTTAAAGTCCAGGGAAATAACATGAGATATATCTGTTCATCCTCCACTTCTCTTATTTTAAATAGTGTGCAGATCCTATTAAAGGTACGAAGATGTTCATTTGGATCTTCCTTCGGCTAACCACTAAATTGGCATTGATTAGTCACCATATGTAGAATTTGTCCTTTGATTTCATAATCTGGCGCATTAATGTCTGGATCAATAATTGCGTGACCTTGGCCAGTGCGTTTAGCTCTCATTCGGTCTTCCATACTTAGAGGTTCCAGATTCTCCATGATTGAATTTGTTGAATCTGAATCACTAGAGGATTCTGATTTAATGGTTGGTTCCTCGACAATCTCCGTTTGAATGATTGGTGGTTCCGGAGGAAAAATTAATGGTTCAGGATCTATGAATTGTCCCTGAATATTCTCCGGATTCTCAATTGTGAGGTCGGGTTCAAAAAATGGATTATCGGAAATTTGAATTGGAGTACTTGATCGACTGGATAACGATTCTAAAGAAAAATCAACGGCGACAATTTTTGCTAAATGTCTTGATCTAGTTACAGGTGGTGAACGTACAAAAGGTGGTGAACGTCTTGCTCGGTGCATTCACTGAATATCCTATTAGTTTTTAAAAGGAAAGAAAAATTATATAAGTTATCCAATTAATAGACTTTTCTGATTTTGCCCACGTTTCGAATAGCCAAAAGATGCAGCAGAGGGGCAGGATTCGTTTGGTCTCAATATAATTGAGTACTGTTTGGCTCCAATAACCCGGTCCACGTACAAATTCAACTATTACTACGAACCAGAAAATTTTGATGTCTATCAATTTAACCACTTAAAATAAATTTTTGTAATTTTAAGAAATTTAGAGAAGAAATAGATTAAAAATCTATGTCCTAAAACTAGAATGTCGAGAAATAAGAAAGAAAAAGAGCGCGTCGAAAAAAGTCGAAAAAGGGTTGAAAAATAAAAGGCGTCGAAAAATAAGAAAGAAAAAGAGTGACTTATAAAACTTTAAAACACTCGACTAACCCAATCTTATTACTATCACTAACTTAAAATTAAAATTGCAAATTGACATTACTAATTGGAGTGATAATTGATACATAGGTAGAAGGTGTCGAAAAATAAAAATAAGAAAGTAGCGTGTTGAAACTTAAAAAGGAACTAAAAACTAAAAATTAAAAGTTGCGTCTAAAAATATTAAAGCTTAAAAGTAAAACTATATCTCAAATGGCAATAACTTAAAAAGGTACTAAAACTTAAAAAGGCGTCGCAAAATTCTAAAGCACCTAGATCTTAGTCTAAGGAATAAGCACTTAAGGGATTTTACGGCAAAGCCTAAAAATCTAAAAGTAAAAATAACTATGGCAAAAACTAAGCTTAAAACTAAAAACGAGCGAAAAATACAAAAATTACGCTAAAACGAATAAAAAGGGACAAAATATAAAAATATACTAAAAGTTGTAAAAAGTACAATTTTTATAAAAATATTATTTTTATATTATTTATTTTATAAAACTATTAATTTTATAACTTAAATAAACTAATTAAACTAAATATATAAAATAATTAAAACTAAACTAAATTAATTAATAATTAAAACCTATTTAGGGTTTTAAATCTAATAATAATAATAATTATACGTAATTAATGCCTGATTAGGGCTTCCTGTGCCCGTGTCAGACGACTCCGCGAGTTGCGGTATTTTCTTCTTCAAACTCCGCGAGTCGCGGGATATGAAAATTCAGATGACAGGCTGGTTTCGACAGGTTTCGTTTTTTATTTATTTATTTGTTTTTTATATTTTTCTGTTTTAATAATTAAGTAAAATATTAAAAACTAAAATAAAAATAGAAATATTTTATAAAAATCTTAAAACTAGATTTATATATATATATATATATATATATATATATATATATATATATATATATATATATATATATATATATATATATATATATATTTTTCGGTTTTTTATTTTATTTTTATTTTTATGTTTTAAATAAAAACAAAATATTTAGATAATACTTATATTTTTATAAAATAAAAATAAAGAAACTTTATAAAACTTAAATATTTAACAAACTCTTAAAAATATTTATATTTTTTTTTCTTTTTATATTTTCGAATTTTTAAAACGTATTTTTACAAAAGCTTATTTTTTTATAAAAGTAAACTAAAAATAAAAATCTTTTTTTTATATTTAGCGTTGCGCTTCCGGCGTTTAAGCAAGAAATTGAGTTCCCCGGCAGCGGCGCCAAAAACTTGATGTTAAAGCTAAGGGGTATAAAATACTATTAAATTTTACAAGAAAATACTATTAAATATGATACAATTTTACACAAGATATTTATTTATTTATAGAATGGATATACTTAAACCTTGCTACAATACTTATAGGCAGTGTACCTAATCGTACAGTAGTGTAGTTTTTAGTAAGTCCGGTTCGTTCCACAGGGAAAAATCTTTAACCAAAGCTTAACGCTATATTAGTTTTATTTTATAAAAATACAAATATATATATAAATAATATTAGTATTATAAAAAGGGGGGTTTTACCGTTTAATGACCGGTTTGTCGATTTTAAAAACTTTAGTCGCAGTTAAAACCTAATGTAAAATAATAAATACAAGACTTAATTTAAAGCGTAAAGTAAATAACGATAATGAAATTGCGATAAATAAAAGTGCGATAAAATAAAATTGCGATAATTAAAAAGTACAATAATTAAAAGTGCAATTAAATACAATAACAATAAAAGTGCGATAATTAGAAGTGCAATTAAATATAAAATAAAGGAAATTAAATATGAAATAAAATAATTATGCTTATTTAAACTTTCGTAATCATGATGTTTGACGTGTTGATTTTAGTTTTATGCCCATGGGTTAATTGTCCTTTGTCCTGGATTATTTAATATGTCCGTCTGGTTTTTGTCCATAACAGTCCATCAGTCATAAATATAAAGTGCGAGTGTCCTCGTCAAATTATCCTTATACCCGAAGTTAAATATTCCAACTAATTGGGGACTTAAACTGTAACAAGGTTTTAATACTTTGTTTAATAATTACATCAGGTTATCGACTGCGTGTAACCCAAGGTTTTAATACTTTGTTATCAATTATGCCAAGTGTCCTTGTACATAATTTCACCCCTGTTTTAATAATTCCATAGACTATTAATTCATTTCTGTAGTGACCCTGAAAATTTCGACTAATTTTGAACCAAACTCATGATACGATTTCATAATTCTGACATGATAAGCAAAGACCGTTATGTTGCGTCTCAAAAATTTTGAACTGTTTCATATACTCAATTGACCTTCGATCATTCCCGACGATTCACGAACAACTATTTGTAATTAGATGTGTGTGTATATATATATATATATATATATATATATATATATATATATATATATATATATATATATATATATATAAATAATATATTTATTTACATAATAAAAACTTGTAAATTAAAACGTAATATATATATAATCTTATACACAATTAGTTATATAATTATTGTAATATATGCAATTTATAAATATTGTATATACAAATTTATAATATTTCATTCCATGTAAATAATTATGTGTTAATACTAAATTTTTATATTAATATTAGTATTATTATTATTATTAATATATTTATATTTATTAATTATTAAAAATTAAATATAATAAAAACAAGTAGATATCCGAATATTGTTACATATCACCATCTGAAATCATTTCCTGTCTATCATTTTACTCTATGTAAGGAAAGTAACATGTAACAAACTTTTGACAATTCATCTGTAAAGTTTGATTTATGAATGGAATTACTGTAGATAATTGAGAAATGATTGAATACTTGATTGATTATTTATTCTATTTTTATTTTTAACTATCTAATCTATTATATATATAGATACAGGTTACATAGATAGATAAGGAATCACCATTTAATATTCTCCATCACTCCTTCCAATATTACTACTACTATCACGATCATCTATTTCTGTTTAAGTCGAGTAGCCTAAGACCACCAACACCGGTTGTCTTCTTCTTCTCCAACCACCACTATACGGTTCTATATTTTTTTTCTGTTTCCTCCGTCATGAACACAATAAACCGCCACCATGGTCGTCTAGTTTTACAAGTTGGTTTCTACTATTTAACTTCAAAAACAACCAACCACCCTCTTCAACCGAAACAAACAAACACCGTTTAATCACCACTACTACTTCTATATCTTTTTCTTTGTTTGTTTCCTTTGTTACTTCACACAAACCCACCATGAACACCACCACCGTTCTATTGTGATCACTACCACAACCATTATAAGAATCATCATCACCATTGAACCTTCAAACTCAACCCACCACCTTTCAAATTAATGATACGCATGATTATAAACTGTTTCGGTTTCTATCGAACAAAGATCAAACAACACTATCACACCTCAACCAACCATCTCATACCTTCTGTTTCCATTTTCTTTTATGTGTAAACAACCTGCAAACCGTCACTTTTTACCACCTAATGTTTCTGTTTCCTGTTAAAAATCTCAAGCCGCTACTGCTGCTATGATTGTTCCCTGTTGTTGCAGTCGTGAATAAACACCAAACCGCCACCATCAAAGACCCATTTTTTACTACACCAACATGTGCTACTGTTCGCTGTAAATTGTTGCTGGGTTTCTGCTGTTTTATTACTACAACGATAAGGTTATAGAGAATGATGATGAAGGTTATAATGAGGTGATAATATATTAAACCATCGCTAGCTGTGCTATCATCTATTTTAGTTTTAATGTGGACCAAATCAACCACTACACTTGTTTATATATTTAAAGATAGTATGCATAATATAAAAGGGACGTTTGTTTGTGATAATTGTTTAGTAAATCATAATGGAGTATGCACATGCCATGAAGACCCCACCTTATTCCTACATAATTCGATGGATCCTACTGATAACCGATTTGGATTCTTCTTTCTATTTTGGACTGCTAGTTGAAACCCCCAACCACTTGCAAATAATTAAATCTTGCGTGATATTCTTTTTGGTCGAAAGTTTTAACTCGAACCCCACTTCAATCAATTAGTGCATTAGTGCTTTCCTTTTGTTCATATGTGTGTCAACTTTTATCACAATAAACAACCCCACTAGTAATTTATTTAAAAATAAAAAGCGTATTATGCTTCTTTTAAGCAATAACGAGTAGGACCAAGAAGTAAAAAGCAAGATGATACTGAATATGATAATAATAATATGGACCACGATCATGAGGATGAGGCCTACTGTGATCGAGTATGATGGTACACGAATGCGAAGATGAAGATGGTTAGGGTTGTATAATGTTGATGAGGATACGGTATATAGATGATGGGGATAGTACACACAAGATAAATGATAATGATTTATTGATATTGAACGACGATTTATGTTGTTGGCCTCGGTTAAAACCAAACCTTACACCCACCAGAAATCCATCGTGTAGTCAACATGATAGTGGGGTGTTAATTGGATTGTTAAGGTTGATTAGGCTATTAATGTTATTTGGGCCGAGTATTTGATTGATAATTGGGTTTCTAGATGATCATATTGGGCCAACTAAAAACAGAAATATACGGGTTAATAAATTTAGGCTATGACTTAAATCGGATAAGAAACAATAGAGGAGTGGTCTGGTGTTGGGTGTGATTGTTAAGCGGGAGGTTGCGGGTTCGAGCCTTGTCAATGGCGTTCCATTCTTTTTGAAGCCTAACTTGTGTGAGGTAGTAATTTTGTGATATTATTATTATTAATTATTATTATTATTTATTATTATTATTATTATTATTATTATTATTATTATTATTATTTTTATAACAAATTACTAATTTTTGATATAATACCAACTACAATATATATATATATATATATATATATATATATATATATATATATATATATATATATATATATATATATATATATATTGTAATATAACTATATGTATGAATATTGAATATTTTACAAAATAACTATACATAAAATATAACTAAAGATATAAATATAAATATATATTTTTATAACTACAACACTAAATGTATGTAAATATTATGAAGAAGGAATGATGTGAGTATATGTGTTAATATATACACTTGATATAGGTTCGTGAATCCGAGGTCAACCATACTCTTGTTAAATGACGTCATATGTATTTTTACTACAAAATACATTAGGTGAGTTCATTTGATTCCCTTTTACTCTTTACATTTTTGGGACTGAGAATACATGCGCTACTTTTACAACTGCTTTATTAAATGCTTTTGAAATACATTTTGAACTGCGAATACATGAAATACTTTTATAAATGTTTTACGAAATAGACACAAGTGATCGAAACTACATTATATGGTTGAATTATCAAAGTCGAATATACCCCTTTTTATTAAGTCTGGTAATCTAAGAATTTGGGAACAGACACCCTAATTGACGCGAATCCTAAAGATAGATCTATCGGGCCCAACAAGCCCCATCCAAAGTATCGGATGCTTTAGTACTTCGAAATTTATATCATGTCCGAAGGAGGATCCCGGAATGATGGGGATATTCTTATATGTATATTGTGAATGTCGGTTACCAGGTGTTCAATCCATATGAATGATATTTTTGTCTCTATGCATGGGACGTATGTTTATGAGAAATGGAAATATGAAATCTTGTGGTCTATTAAAATTATGAAATGATTATTTATGTTAAACTAATGAACTCACCAACCTTTTGGTTGACACTTGAAAGCATGTTTATTCTCAGGTATGAAAGAAACATTCCGCTGTGCATTTGCTCATTTTAAAGACAATATTTGGAGTCGATCATCGCAATGGAACCAGTTGTTGGTGACTTCGTCCAGATGGATTAGGACGGGTCCTTTCAGTTGGTATCAGAGCGATGGTCTTAGCGAACCAGGTCTACATTAGTATGCATAACTGATAAGTCGTTAGGATGCATTAGTGAGTCTGGACTTCGACCGTGTCTGCATGTCAAAAGTTTTGCTTATCATTTTTGTCAAAAATCATCTGCTTATCATCCTTAGGAAATTACATGCTCATTATTCTTAGTCTAGACACGTTTTACTGCATTGACTGCATAAATAGTGTATAGACAAAATTCATATCTTAGCGTATCTGACAATTCATATCTTAGCGTATCTGTTACTGTAGACCTTTCCTGATATCTCTCATAAATTTCTCCTTAATTTAAGGGATCCTGGTACTATATATATCTATGCAAATTATGCATTGAGAATACCATCCAACTATAAATTGCTGTCACTAAACTCTTCATACCAAAAATCTTTCCTGAGATCGCGTAAGATGGCCTCTACGAATCAACCAAGTTCCTCTGACTCCGAAGACAGCGTGACAGGAGCACACCAACCAATCAACTACCGTGATTACTGGAGAAAATGGGGGTGGGTTCGCGACATACTCACCCTATGGAGAAGGGAAGAAGGTACTCCATATCATGAACCGAATCTACCACCTAACCTTGGAGTACTTGACCCGCTCACCGGCGAACCCGTTCGCAACACCATTTATACCCTTTTTGCCAGAATTTTTCGTCTTGAGACTACCATTAACGGAACTAGAGAAGATATTCAACCTCTACCCCAC
Organism: Rutidosis leptorrhynchoides; assembly: GCF_046630445.1. Taxonomy (NCBI): domain Eukaryota; kingdom Viridiplantae; phylum Streptophyta; class Magnoliopsida; order Asterales; family Asteraceae; genus Rutidosis; species Rutidosis leptorrhynchoides. The sequence continues at coordinate 274,047,966 of NC_092333.1, read as the reverse complement.
ACTGATAACCAACCAGGGTTAGTAGAAGAAGTTAAAGAACTCCGAGCTCGAGTGTTAACTTTAGAGAGCACGGTACACAGTTTGCAAGCATCAACAGTATCACCAACACCAGTCACATCACCAACCTTAGCACCAACAGCACTAGTACCACCAACAACAACATCCGCATCACCAGCTTCGACATCTCATTCTGTACCTCGAGTATAATCATTGTTCCATATGACGTTCTACATCATTTATCTTCGTTCGACATGATGATTATGTAAACTCTAATGTTTTAGAGATTATACCTACTTGTTGAAACGGTAAATCAAAAGAGTTTAATATCATATTGACTCGTTAAATCCATGGTTACATCTGAAGAAAATATATATGTAAGTATATTTTCATAAAGATTGTGATTAAAAATTCTCTTGTACAAACTGTTAATGGTGAAAATATCTTAACGGGTAGGTAATACCCGAGAACTATTTAAATTTCACATTAATAAGTTACATTGTACGTTCTTCAAATCTGTTTCAACAGTCATATACTATCCTACTTATATCCACCGATATACAAATCAGTTCACCCCAGAATAACCATATTCATCCAATTTCATATTTCGATTTTGATTTATCAAAAATCAAGTGGCATAATGAAGGAAACATTTGACAAAATAAAATTTGTTAGAAACAAACAAATTAACTATGAGAAATTTTGTTAAGAATCCACGCTAACTGTTCCTAGCTAATTCTTCCTAGCTAACTGATTACATTTTATTTATCGCAATTTAATTATCGCAATTTACATTCTCGCAATTTTATTTATCGTCATTTAATTTCTGTTATTTACTTTACGCACTTTAAATATCGGGACATGTATACAAGGTTTTGACATATCATATCGACGCATCTATATATATTATTTGGAATCACCATAGACACTCTATATGCAGTAATGATCGAGTTCTCTATACAGGGTTGAGGTTGATTCTCAAATAATATATATACTTTGAGTTGTGATCAAATCTGAGACATGTACACGGGTCACGATACATATTAAGTAAATCGAATATTATATAGTAAATTATATATGAACTATTGGACTGTTAACTGTGGATTATCAACTGAGGACTATCAACATTGGACAATTAAAATAAATTAAAATATTGATTATAACATATGAAACTAAACATATCTTCAAGTTTGCCACTTGATCTCATCTTAAACCTCATCTATATCTTGACAATTACAATCTGCGTTCAAACCTTTCATGATTCTTGAAAACATCTCAATCGAGAAGATGAAACAACCCCACTTCATCTACAGAAAGAAAAGATTGATGCGTATAGTTATACACCTGAGAAACTCTCGGCAACTGAGTAAACGTTTAACGCGTAGTTGTGCTAATTCCTTTAGCGTTATTATTACCGAAAATAACTTTGCAATTCCTTTTCAAAATTAGTCAATTTTGTCACAGCTCCAGCAAGTCAACTTCCACTTTTCGTTCGAAACAACCTTATTATCACCTTGACTAATATGTATGTTCATTTATTGTTACCGGGAACCTTTTATATTCCACCATATTACTATCAGCGTTTAATCATCTAAAAACACAATTCTCCTGAAACCACCTCGGATTGATAACCGATGATTCAGATATCGTAGCATTAAATGCAGAGGAAACATAAAAATTGTAGATGGTCTAAACAACCAAAAGTTTGATGATAAATAAGGGAGTGTTAGGAACGCTCGATAGAAAATTTGGTACTGAAAAGCAGATTGAGCTAACCATAAAGGAAACCAAGGAGAAATACAAGTAACATACCCTAAATTCATAGAACCCAGATAAATCTAGATCCGTTGAAATCTTTAGAGAATATCTTGCTCCGAAGTCATGTTAAAATCTTGCGGAAAATCTTTCTCCATCAACCATCGAACTTAGAAATTCCAAAATATCATCATCAATATCTTCGATATTTCTGAGGATATTTTCATAAATATTCTCGTCCGAAATTATATACCTCTTCGTGCTTCCTGTGTGTCATTATATTGGAAACATTCAATAGAAAAATTTAGTACCGAAAAGCAGATTATGCGAAACTATGAAGAAAGCCGTAGACAAATCACAAAGAATAAGTTTGACTTCAAAGAATCCAAATGATTCAATGTCTGCTAAAGTCTTTAGTGAATATCTTACTCCTTACTCTAAACCCTTGCAGACAATAGTTTCTATCATCCTCTGATCTTAGATATTCCGAGATATTATCGTATCTTTCATTATAAATATCCTCCATATTTCTGGAGATATTTTTATAACTATTCTTATCTGAAATCATTAATCTCTTCGTGCTATCAGTATTATGTCATATAGAAGCTGTTAGTTTCTATATTCTGTAGACTTTCGAATTCAAAATATGAATGTTTTTGAAGTAGTGTTGGGAACTGATGCATGAGTTAGTATAATATAATGACACTTGATCAACGTGATTATATTATAGTAAGTCATGCTGAGTTCTAATGGGACATGATGGTTCACAGTAAATCATACCACCATCATGTGTCATGTTACATAACTCATTCATTCTAATTAACTTCTGAACATATCAAGAAAGTATATTCTTGATAGCTCTACTCTCAATGATTCTGGTAATTTGACTAATCAAATCGTGCTATTACGTTCTTTCTTGATTATAACATTAAATTCATTCGCAACTCCATACTTACAAATTCTAGACCATTACTCGTTTTATTAGAGATCGAGAGGAGATTAAAAAGACGAAGAGCTCCGAAACATAAAGGAAGATATAAAACTCGACGACAATACTGAAATTACAATAATTAAAAATTAAAACATCACGACAATTAAAAATTTAAAAGATTACAATCAAGCTACTCGTTGTCGTCAATTGACATCTGCAAAGTAGCGTTCACCAGTCATTTCACCATCCGTGAGGTACTCTGGAGACATCGGTATTTCTCTTGATGCCTCAACTGCTGCTTCAGTTGATTCATCGAGGTAACGATAACTCAACGTCTCTTCATCTTCCAGAACCGCATACAAAGAAATACGTTTACCACGATCTTCAATGGTATCTTTTATAAAGTACCATTGATCATCGGTACACAGAAAACTTGCCCTACAATCCGCATCATAATCGTCTTTATAAAAGAACACAGACGTAAATTCACACGGGACTTTTTCCTTCAGAAAGGATAGCAAGTCTTGTTAACCAACATCACGAATGTCAATATCTTCAAACGAAATACTGTCGCACCACTTATATTCCTTCATTTGATTACGGAAATCACCTCCGTAATGAACATCGAATGAAACAATCATTGGGGGAAGTGTTAACATTTTGCAGTTTGGGAGTGTTTGATTTTGATTTTGAGAAAGGTGGAAATGTAAAAGAAATATATGTTTGAGTGAATAAAATGAAGTATATGGTTGGTGTTATTATAGGATAAAAGTGACCGTTGGGATAGCCGTTGGAATTTTTTTACTAACGGCTAAAAATTTGGGCAAGTTTTTGGGCGAAGGTGGACGATGCCCGTTAGGACCTCTCTCATGATAGTTTCATTCGTGCTCTTCGAATAATCGAATTATTTTTATCCATATTACTCAATGATGATAAAACTCAATTTATCAACTCATATTCATCATGACAATATTTTTATTGTTAGCCATGACCACCTCACTCAAATTTCGGGACGAAATTTCTTTAACGGGTAGGTACTGTAGTGACCCTGAAAATTTCGACTAATTTTGAACCAAACTCATGATACGATTTCATAATTCTGACATGATAAGCAAAGACCGTTATGTTGCGTCTCAAAAATTTTGAACTGTTTCATATACTCAATTGACCTTCGATCATTCCCGACGATTCACGAACAACTATTTGTAATTAGATGTGTGTGTATATATATATATATATATATATATATATAAATAATATATTTATTTACATAATAAAAACTTGTAAATTAAAACGTAATATATATATAATCTTATACACAATTAGTTATATAATTATTGTAATATATGCAATTTATAAATATTGTATATACAAATTTATAATATTTCATTCCATGTAAATAATTATGTGTTAATACTAAATTTTTATATTAATATTAGTATTATTATTATTATTAATATATTTATATTTATTAATTATTAAAAATTAAATATAATAAAAACAAGTAGATATCCGAATATTGTTACATATCACCATCTGAAATCATTTCCTGTCTATCATTTTACTCTATGTAAGGAAAGTAACATGTAACAAACTTTTGACAATTCATCTGTAAAGTTTGATTTATGAATGGAATTACTGTAGATAATTGAGAAATGATTGAATACTTGATTGATTATTTATTCTATTTTTATTTTTAACTATCTAATCTATTATATATATAGATACAGGTTACATAGATAGATAAGGAATCACCATTTAATATTCTCCATCACTCCTTCCAATATTACTACTACTATCACGATCATCTATTTCTGTTTAAGTCGAGTAGCCTAAGACCACCAACACCGGTTGTCTTCTTCTTCTCCAACCACCACTATACGGTTCTATATTTTTTTTCTGTTTCCTCCGTCATGAACACAATAAACCGCCACCATGGTCGTCTAGTTTTACAAGTTGGTTTCTACTATTTAACTTCAAAAACAACCAACCACCCTCTTCAACCGAAACAAACAAACACCGTTTAATCACCACTACTACTTCTATATCTTTTTCTTTGTTTGTTTCCTTTGTTACTTCACACAAACCCACCATGAACACCACCACCGTTCTATTGTGATCACTACCACAACCATTATAAGAATCATCATCACCATTGAACCTTCAAACTCAACCCACCACCTTTCAAATTAATGATACGCATGATTATAAACTGTTTCGGTTTCTATCGAACAAAGATCAAACAACACTATCACACCTCAACCAACCATCTCATACCTTCTGTTTCCATTTTCTTTTATGTGTAAACAACCTGCAAACCGTCACTTTTTACCACCTAATGTTTCTGTTTCCTGTTAAAAATCTCAAGCCGCTACTGCTGCTATGATTGTTCCCTGTTGTTGCAGTCGTGAATAAACACCAAACCGCCACCATCAAAGACCCATTTTTTACTACACCAACATGTGCTACTGTTCGCTGTAAATTGTTGCTGGGTTTCTGCTGTTTTATTACTACAACGATAAGGTTATAGAGAATGATGATGAAGGTTATAATGAGGTGATAATATATTAAACCATCGCTAGCTGTGCTATCATCTATTTTAGTTTTAATGTGGACCAAATCAACCACTACACTTGTTTATATATTTAAAGATAGTATGCATAATATAAAAGGGACGTTTGTTTGTGATAATTGTTTAGTAAATCATAATGGAGTATGCACATGCCATGAAGACCCCACCTTATTCCTACATAATTCGATGGATCCTACTGATAACCGATTTGGATTCTTCTTTCTATTTTGGACTGCTAGTTGAAACCCCCAACCACTTGCAAATAATTAAATCTTGCGTGATATTCTTTTTGGTCGAAAGTTTTAACTCGAACCCCACTTCAATCAATTAGTGCATTAGTGCTTTCCTTTTGTTCATATGTGTGTCAACTTTTATCACAATAAACAACCCCACTAGTAATTTATTTAAAAATAAAAAGCGTATTATGCTTCTTTTAAGCAATAACGAGTAGGACCAAGAAGTAAAAAGCAAGATGATACTGAATATGATAATAATAATATGGACCACGATCATGAGGATGAGGCCTACTGTGATCGAGTATGATGGTACACGAATGCGAAGATGAAGATGGTTAGGGTTGTATAATGTTGATGAGGATACGGTATATAGATGATGGGGATAGTACACACAAGATAAATGATAATGATTTATTGATATTGAACGACGATTTATGTTGTTGGCCTCGGTTAAAACCAAACCTTACACCCACCAGAAATCCATCGTGTAGTCAACATGATAGTGGGGTGTTAATTGGATTGTTAAGGTTGATTAGGCTATTAATGTTATTTGGGCCGAGTATTTGATTGATAATTGGGTTTCTAGATGATCATATTGGGCCAACTAAAAACAGAAATATACGGGTTAATAAATTTAGGCTATGACTTAAATCGGATAAGAAACAATAGAGGAGTGGTCTGGTGTTGGGTGTGATTGTTAAGCGGGAGGTTGCGGGTTCGAGCCTTGTCAATGGCGTTCCATTCTTTTTGAAGCCTAACTTGTGTGAGGTAGTAATTTTGTGATATTATTATTATTAATTATTATTATTATTTATTATTATTATTATTATTATTATTATTATTATTATTATTTTTATAACAAATTACTAATTCTTGATATAATACCAACTACAATATATATATATATATATATATATATATATATATATATATATATATATATATATATATATATATATATATATATATATATATATATATATATTGTAATATAACTATATGTATGAATATTGAATATTTTACAAAATAACTATACATAAAATATAACTAAAGATATAAATATAAATATATATTTTTATAACTACAACACTAAATGTATGTAAATATTATGAAGAAGGAATGATGTGAGTATATGTGTTAATATATACACTTGATATAGGTTCGTGAATCCGAGGTCAACCATACTCTTGTTAAATGACGTCATATGTATTTTTACTACAAAATACATTAGGTGAGTTCATTTGATTCCCTTTTACTCTTTACATTTTTGGGACTGAGAATACATGCGCTACTTTTACAACTGCTTTATTAAATGCTTTTGAAATACATTTTGAACTGCGAATACATGAAATACTTTTATAAATGTTTTACGAAATAGACACAAGTGATCGAAACTACATTATATGGTTGAATTATCAAAGTCGAATATACCCCTTTTTATTAAGTCTGGTAATCTAAGAATTTGGGAACAGACACCCTAATTGACGCGAATCCTAAAGATAGATCTATCGGGCCCAACAAGCCCCATCCAAAGTATCGGATGCTTTAGTACTTCGAAATTTATATCATGTCCGAAGGAGGATCCCGGAATGATGGGGATATTCTTATATGTATATTGTGAATGTCGGTTACCAGGTGTTCAATCCATATGAATGATATTTTTGTCTCTATGCATGGGACGTATGTTTATGAGAAATGGAAATATGAAATCTTGTGGTCTATTAAAATTATGAAATGATTATTTATGTTAAACTAATGAACTCACCAACCTTTTGGTTGACACTTGAAAGCATGTTTATTCTCAGGTATGAAAGAAACATTCCGCTGTGCATTTGCTCATTTTAAAGACAATATTTGGAGTCGATCATCGCAATGGAACCAGTTGTTGGTGACTTCATCCAGATGGATTAGGACGGGTCCTTTCAGTTTCCGTGTCCGGTTAAATGAACTATTATTCGTACATATAAATACCCCGCCCATCGTGTCCGATCGATTGTATATGGTTATTTATAGGGACGTCCAATTGTAAATCTTTATATTAAAATTAACAAACTATCATTTAGTTAAACAAATATAAAGCCCATTAATAGCCCATAGTCTAATTTCCACAAGTGTCGTTCTTTTGTCCAAACCCCAATTATGGTACAAAGCCCAATTACCCAATTTTAATAATTAGCCCAACATCATAATTACTTCGTTTTAAATAAGCATAATAACAGCTTAGCTACGAGACATTAATGAAAATAATATAAACATAACTTACAATGATTAAAAATAGCGTAGCATTACACGGACAGAATTTTGACTTACACCCTTACAATATTCGCTAACATACTCTTATTATTAGGATTTAAAATTAAAATTAAAATTAAAATATAAATTATATATATATATATATTTACGTATATATTGAGAGAGAGATAGATTATGGATATTTTTTACGATCAGAATGCGCGAGCTTTATAGGCAGTTTCATATTTTGGGCCTCCGCGACTCGCGGTCCTTTTCTTCTTCAAACTCCGCAAGTCGCGGAGTTTGCAAAACCAGCTCACACAAGTTTGTCTTTTAATTTGCCGACGGTTTATTATATAAATATAATATATATATAATTTATATAATTAATTATATATTATATTATATTTATATACATAGTTAACTTGTAATTTTTAGTCCGTTGCGTCGAGCGTTGAAAGTTGACTCTCGTCCCGGTTCGGGATTTTCGAACGTCCTTGTGTACAATTTAATATCTTGTACTTTGCGTTTTGAATCTTGTACTCTTGTAATTTCGAGACGTTTCTTATCAATAATTGGAACCTCTTTGATTGTATTTTATACTTATGAGCTTTTTGGTTGTTTGCGTCTTCAATTCGTCGAATCTGCCTTTTGTCTTCACCTTTTATTATTTAAACGAATATCACGTGTAAATAGAACAATTGCAACTAAAAGCTTGTCTTTCTTGAGGAATAATGCTATGAAATATATGTTCGTTTTTAGCATAATCAGTTAGACACACTAATGCAGACCTGGTTCGCTAAGACCACCACTCTGATACCAACTGAAACGACCCGTCCATATTACTATAAACACAGTACGTTATTCATTGGTCCCATAGCGAGGTATTTGACCTCTATATGATACGTTTTAGAAAAATATTGCATTCATTTCATAAAAAGCACATCATTATTATACATAATGCATGTTTTAAACAAGTGGGCGATTATTTAAGAAATAATCCCCATGATACATCGCTTTCCAAATACTATACACGTGACATAACAATCGAATATAATACATGACAAAGGTTTTATTGAATGCAACACTTCATTTAAACAAAAGCATGAGACTCCATGCACAGCTTGCTCAGATAATGCAACAGCGAAAGACTTTCTTAAGGACCTAAGAATAAACATGCTTAAACAGTCAACACAAAGGTTGGTGAGATATATAGGTTTAGCATCGATATAAATATAGACCACAAGATTTTCATAGTTATAAATATATGTACACTCGCAAGTGTATAAAAGTATTCTATAAGTTGTTGAGCGCTTCGGTAACCATACTTAACCATTAATGTGGCATATTCCCTTTATTATGAAATCTCCCTACACTGTACCAAGTGTAGTAAAAACGAAGTACTATGCAACCGTTTACGATACTAGAGCAACTAGCTCGGTTAGGGTTGTCAAACCTGATAGATCTATCAATAGGATTCGCGTATACATGTTCTTACAACATGTAAATATTAGTTACCAAGCTATTAGGGAAGATATGCAAAGTGGTACAACTCAACGTAGAATATATTTTAAGTACTTGTGTCTATGGCGTAAAACATAAAATGCATGTATTCTCATCCCAAAATATTTATAGAGTTTAAAAATGGGAGTATATACTCACGGTAGTAAAAGTATATTAATAATAAGTTTTCAACTTATTAAAAATATGACCGTCGTCCTTGGATTCACGAACCTATAACAATAATAACGATTCAGATAATAATACGACATATGAATAAAATAAAGCAAGTTCATAGAATACTTATATAATAATTTTTAACATTTTATGCTACTAGTCCATTGTTAGTAGTCCTTTATTAGTAGTCCAAAATAGTCTGAAAAGTCCAACAATCCAATAATCGGTATATATATATATATATATATATATATATATATATATATATATATATATATATATATATATATATATATATATATATAAAATCTTAGAATTACCCCACGGCGTATTGTGTGCGTATTGTCTTGCATCAATCCAGATATGTATTGTATACGTATTATCTTAGAATTGATTAAGACGTATTGTGTACGTATTGTCTTAGGATTTATCAAAACGTATTGTGCACGTATTGTCATGGAACGTACCAAGATTATTATATATATACAATCTCGAATTTAATCAAGATTATAATATTTTGTTATACTAATGATAACATATCCAAATATATATAGGATATAGGAAAAGTTAACAAGGATATGGTTAATATAGTTTTTATAATATAAATTTCGTCCATACCACGTTAATTTTAGCATATTTTGTTTTGCTCGCCAAATATTCATTACAACTCCGTTTAAAGTGAATAAAATTGCTATGGATTCCTTAAGAAGTCAATTTTACAAAGCCAATTCGAAAAGTTCATCCCAAGTAGCAATTTTTAGAGCTTTACCCTCTTTTTGTGTCGGTGGACAGATTTAGAAAAATCCTGGCATCCACCCAATATATGATTTTTGATAAAATACTTCCACTTTGTCTAAAATCATGAAAAAAATACTGGATGTCATATTTACATATATTAACATATTTCCAAAGTCTTAGCCTCGAACTCAAAGTCTAAGATAAGTTTTTAATTTCTAACCCAAAACAGCACGCTTTTTACTGAATGGAGATTAAAGGATATATGTTAAGTTTCAAGGTGTTCTTCATATGTACAAGTTATAAGTTCTTATATTAACTTAATATAACATCATAATACATATAAATAAGTGTTATTAGAGTTAAGTTAGAAAGATTAGATTAGTTTTTCAAACAAGTTTAGAATCAACTAAACTATGTTCTAGTTTATAAACTCTTATATAGATAGCTATAAACATATGAATTGAACAAGAGTTGAAGTAGAGTTTCTACCTCAAGTTTAGAATGTAAAGTTGCTGGAAAGAAGTAGTAGAACAAAACTTGAGAGAGTTCTTGCAAGTGTGTGTGAAAATTGGAAGTAAAATTTGGAAAATGAATGTGTAAAAATGAGTTAGAAATGGTGCTTATTTATAGGCTTGAAAATTTGGCATATTAAGTCATGTATTAAGTCATGGATGAAATATTAAATTGATTAGGTCATGGATGAAATATTACACAAATAATTGCAGATTTCTATTAGTATATACCAATAGTAAATACTTCTAGAAGCTGTGTATAATAAAGGTAAAAATACCATATGAATGCGAGTGGAATTCTTGAGAAAATTGAACAGAAATATGAGTATAGCTATCCTTTATATGTATTGGTATATTATAAAGTGTATTCAATACTTGTAAGGATGTATTTACACTCGTAATACATTATATGTAAATACATTTTAACATAAGTTAATTACGTCGTTTAAATAGTAACATATATATTGTTCAAAAACTCTTTAAATTAGTAGTATGAAAATATATATACCATACTTTGTTAATATACTTAATGAGATATTTAATTATCATATTTTCAAGTTAAATATATATAAATCCATATATATACACAATAATTAAACAATTAAACAATTAAATCAAGTTATGACGTTCGTGAATCGTCGGAATAAAAGGGTGAACAAAAGCTTGTGTAAAACTCTTTCCGGAGGTTCAAAATTTATTAAAAATTCATTACTTATCAAGTCGGAATTATATAAAGATTAAGTTTAAATTTGGTCGGAAATTTCCGAGTCGTCACATTATGCCACTTGTTGGATTCTAGTAGGTAAATATTCAAATATAAATTGAATGAAAATGGTTATTCTGTGGTGAACGGATTCGTATATCTGTGGATTTGGGTAGTATTGTTAATGACTTCTGAATCTAAATTGAAGAATGTACAGTGTAACTTATTAATGTGATATCTAAATATTTCTCGGGTATTACCTACCCGTTAAAATATTTTTCACCATTAACAATTTGTACAAAGGAATTTTTAATTACAATCTTTATGAAAATACATGTATATATATATTTTCTTCAGATGTAATCATGGATTTAATAAGTTAATATGATATTAAACTCATTTGATTTTTGGGTTGGAATTAGAATGAATAATCTCTAAAACTTTAGAGATTGCATAATCGCCACAGAATGGTTCTCCAATGAAGTTATGGATCAATACTTCATCGGTTATTGTTGTTGGTATTACTTGGTATCTATAATGCGTATGACGTTGATGTTCGAGGTAAAGATTGTGTTGTTGAAATGTGGGATGAGGATGTTGTTGTGGCTTGTGTTGCTGGTGGTACTGGTGGTACTGTAGGTGCCGGTGATGTTGCTGGTGCTTGAAACCTTTGCAGCATATTCTCCAAAGTCACTACCCGGGCGCGAAGCTCGTTGACTTCTTCTATTATTCCGTGATGATTGTCGGTTCGGACGAGCGGATGAATAAGATCTAGAATCTGAGATATTATATATTCGTGACAAGTTACTCTGGAAATGAGAGAGAAAATGGTATTACGAACAGGTTCGCCGGTAAGTGCTTCAGGTTCTTCGCCAAAAGGGAATGTGATGGATGGAAGGGATCACCTTCTTCTTGTCTCCAATGATTAAGTAGACTACGAACCCATCCCCAATTCATCAAGAATAGATGATGACTGATTGGTTTATCCATTCCCGTCTCACTACTTTCGGAGCTAGAGTGGAAATCCATATCGGAATAGCTATCGAAATCCGACGAACTTGAACTGGTTGCAGAATTCATCTTGCACGGTTAGATAAAGGATTATTCGATATGAAATGATTTTCGGATATCGGATGATATTCTAATTACATGGAATATCCGTGCATAGTACAGAAGATCCCGTAGAATACGGAGGAATATACGGAATATGTTAGGCAAAGTTTTCAGTAACAGATACGCTAAGATATGAATTAGCAGATACGATAAGATACGAATTTTGTCTATACACTATTCATGCAATTAATGCAGTAAGACGTGTCTAGACTAAGAATGATAAGCATGCAATTTCTGACAAAAATGATAAGCAAAACGTTTGACATGCAGACACGGTCAAAGTCCAGACTCACTAATGTATCCTAACGACTATCAATTAGACACACTAATGCAGACCTGGTTCGCTAAGACCACCGCTCTGATACCAACTGAAAGGACCCGTTCATATACATTATAAACGATTCACAATAGTTGATTACATCGCGAGGTATTTGACCTCTATATGATACATTTTACAAACATTGCATTCGTTTTTAAAAGACAAACTTTCTTTACAACGAAAGTTGCTGGCATGCATACCATTTCATAATATATCCAACTATAATTGACTTAATAATAATCTTGATGAACTCAATGACTCGAATGCAACGTCTTTCGAAATATGCCATGAATGACTCCAAGTAATATCCTTAAAATGAGCTAATGCACAGCGGAAGATTTTTTTCATACCTGAGAATAAACATGCTTTTAAGTGTCAACCAAAAGGTTGGCGAGTTCATTAGTTTATCATAATCGATCATTTCCATAATTTTAATAGACCACAAGATATTCAATTTTATATTACACATAAACTGTGTAATAAAATAGTATGCGTAACCTGCGAATTAAAATTCATTCATATGGTGAACACCAGGTAACCGACATTAACAAATGCATCTAGAATATCCCCTAATATACAGGTACACTCATCTGTATATAAAATCGAAGTACTAAAGCATCCATAACCTGTATGGGGTTTGTTAAGCCCAATATATCTATTTTTAGGATTCGCGTCAATTAGGGGGTCTGTTCCCTAATTCTTAGGCTACCAAGCTAAAAAGGGTGATATCCGGTATAATAATTCAACCATAGAATATAGTTTCAAGTACTTGTGTCTATTTCGTAAAACAATTATAAAAACAGCACATGTATTCTTAGTCCCAAAATATATATTGCAAAAGCAATTAAAAAGGTAGCAAATGAAACTCACAATACGATATTTTGTAGTAAAAATATGTATACGACGGAACTGAACAATGCAGGGTTGGCCTTGGATTCACGAACCTATATCAGCATTATATATCAGATAATATCATAAACGTATAATGGTAATAAATCAAATATTAATTATATAATATTTATAAAAGTTTTATGTTAAATTCCAATATATACTTTATTTATCTATTACATCCTTAATTTATATGTTATATATATATATATATATATATATATATATATATATATATATATATATATATATATATATATATATATATATATATATATATATATATATATATATATATATATATATATATATATATATATATATATATATATAGGGGCAGGATCAATGGGGAAGTAACCAATCGGGGGGAAGCAAAAAAATAAAAAATTACGTTTTTTTTTGAATTTTTTTTTCCGACATCAAGATCACACAAAAATATGAAAATTTAAAAGAGACACTTCGTGATGAATGTTATTATTTAGACGGGAAAACGATCGACAAAATTAACATTCAAGATAATATTGTTCGTGAAGAATATGAACGTTTTTTTCCATGTTTTATGAAGTAAAATTTAGCCCGATTTAAAGTTTAGGGTTTAGGGTTTAGGATTTAGGGCTTAGGATTTGGTGTTTTGGGTTTATTCTATAAACCCAAAACACCAAACCCTAAACCCTAAACCCTAAACCATAAACTCTAAACCGTTCGTGTTAAAAACTCAATCTAAATACTAAATCTAAACCCTAAATCTAAACCCTAAACCCTAAATTTCTAAACCCTAATATCTAAACCCTATAAACCTCAATATCTAAACCCTAATATCTAAACCCCAATAGCTAAAACCTCAAAATACGCTCGAAAAATATGATAATTGTTATATATTACTTCTTCGAGCATTTTTCCTCCCAAATAAAAACATTTATCACAAAGTGTCTCTACGAAATGTTCATATTTTCATCTCATCTATAATGTTCGTGAACAAAGTTTTTTCAAAAAATGAAGAAAAAAAAAGTTTTTGCTTCCCCCCGCTTCCCCCCGAATGGTTACTTCCCTCTTGATCCTACCACTATATATATATATATATATATATATATATATATATATATATATATATATATATATTTATTTATTTATTTATTTATTTTATATACTATGATATTAAGTTATCATAATATTTAATTATTAATACTAAGATAGTGATTTTTATTTAAATATTTTGATAATTTATTTATAACTTATTATAATATATTTATGTTTATATTATTAATACTGTATTATATTTTAATGTTTATATTTGTTATATAATATTTTAATCTATGTCTATATATATAAAATTTTATAATAATGTCTAATTAATATTATATCAATGTTCTATAATATATATTACAATTTATTTTTAATGAATATATTTAGTTAATATATAATAACTATATAGATGATATTAATAATATTATATGCAAATTTAAATAATATTAACGTATTAAATATAATAATTTATACTGTATTTTGAAATCTGTATATGAAAATCTTAATAATAATAATAACTATCATAATAATACAAATTTTAGTGATAATTCTATTAGTAATGTTTATAATAATAATAATAATAATAATAATAATAATAATAATAATAATAATAATAATAATAATAATAATAATAATAATAATAATAATAATAATAATCTATACGCGTTTTATGTGTCTGCCCAAATCAGATCAAGAAAACAGAAATAAAAAGGATTGCGGAGAAAAACGTATCACGATTTTAGTGTTTTTCGATTCTACAATAGATCAATCAATTAAAGATTATAAATTTTTAATAGTGCATCGATTCATTATCATCATCGTTCAATCGTCATCATCAACCCTAATCATCTTTGTCTTCGAATAACAATCAGAGAAATTGAAGCAGTAGTTGGTGTTTAGGTGGTGTTCGTTCAAATTAAGAAGGAAGATTAATCACCGCATCGTGTAGTAACAAGGATTGCATCAAATCATCATCATCATCAGGTATTTGGATTAAATCATCATCATCAGGTATGACGATTATGTTCATTTTATTTGGATTTGAAATTTGTCTCATGGTTTAAAGCTGCATATTTCAAAATCGTTTATTATATCGACAACTCAACTAACTCTTCGATTATTACTTCTCACAGACGTATTGGATTGGAGGTGAAATTAGGGTTTTGAATTTGATACCATTCGAATTAAATAGTTTAAAGATATGAGTTTCTATATATATATTTGTTCATATTTAAATTTGTAGTTTTTGATTTGATTTTAATGAAATTAATGAATTATGTTGCTAAGTTCTAGGTTCTGATATCTTTATAGTTACAATGAGAAAATCAGATAAATAATTAATCATACACATAGATTTAAAATTATACCAGCTTTCTCTTGGTCTCCACTTTTGAACAGATCATTACCAGTGACAGAATTGTACTTGTGTTATTGTGAAGGAAAAATTCGAAGAGCTAGATCAGTAAATTGTGCACACTTTGGTATATTGTTCTTCTCTAACTCTCTCTAATTATAATTGTAAATATTTTGCTCTATTGTCATGTATTTCTTTGATTGCTTGTGAATATTCTTGACCTGAGTTTTTATGGTTGTGGTTGGTAGTAACTAGATGGGTTTTTTTTTTTTTTTTTTTTTTTTATGAATGGAACAGAAAACGTTTAGCAGCAGTAGGCTTTCGATGGTTTGATGATGGTGGTGTTTAAGTGGTAAATGGTGGAGTTGTGGTGGTGGTCCGACTGTTTACAGTAACAACAACAAATTTATTGGGGTTCGATGGTGAGGTGAAGTAGAAACGGTATATTAGCAAAAGTGTAGCAGTATAGCAGCTGGAATAGGAACAGAAGCTAAATTGGGTTCGGTTTTTAATTGAAGTCGAACAGTAAAAAAAATATGAAAACAGAATAGATGATGGTTAATCATAAGTGTAGCAGCAAGGATAAAGTGATCGAACTGGTGGTGTTTTTAATCAAAACAGAAAGTAGAAACATAAGAGGATAACAGCAGCAGTCCATCGATGGTTTCAAGGTGTTGGTGATGGGTACAGTGGTGGTGATTATAGAGTTGAAGAAGGAGATTGAAGGGGATTAAGGTGGACTGCAGTTGTAGTAGCAACCTTTTAGCAGTAGAATACAATAAAAGGAATAGCAGTAGCTTGCAAACATTAACTTCATTCTATGGGTGGTATTGAGTTTAGTTGATCAAGAGAATGTACATGTTGGTATAGTTTCTTATAGAATCACAAAAGAAAAAGGTGTCGGTTTTAGTTTTCATGTATGTACTTGTATATATATGTATATTAAGAAAGAGATGTGTGTTTGATTGGGACGTCTAACAGAAAAAAGAAAATAATGGGGTTTGATGGTTGCTCAAACAAATTAGAGTTTCATTTAGTGGATGGTGGGTTGTCATTCTTGTTTGGTTATTGAATACTATATAAATATGCATATTACACATATAAGCATACAAGCATAGTAGCTCAATCATACACAGTGAAATCTCCTTTACAAATCCTAATTTACGGATCCATTATTTCTCAAGTTGTTTGTTTAATATCTATGCCATATGTGTATGTACATATATTGATTAGTGATTATAACAAAAGAACAAATAAGTGACCTTGATTGATATATCACATTCACGGGTTAATAAACTTATTACTATGTCGACAGTTTTAACATGGAGAGTTATCGTGCTCCGTTGTTAATCAGTAGCGGATAAAAGTATTAAGAAAAATACTAAATTTTTACATCAAATATATTTATTTATTTTAGTCATTAGATTTTTAAAATTAATCAATAAAAGTTGATCGATCATTATCGCTCAATCTCAAGTAAAATATACAGAGTGTTAAAACTCAACTTAAAGTATTTAAATATATTTTTTAGCAGGTCTAAATTTTATATAACTTATTTTCGAGTCACCATTTATTTTTGAAATTATATAAGTTTGAGTTTAGTTTGCTTAATATCAATCAGAACATCAAACGAATATTATAATCATTTAATATTTATTTTTACTATACTTTATTTATATATAGTTATGTTGTAAATAATAATTATTATAATATTCTATTTTTATTTTATTTTACATAATTCGTTTTAATAACAACAACATATAATGTTTCGAATTATATATTATTTATATATATATATTCTCACATAACTATTTACAAATAGTGGTTCGTGAATCGTCGGGAATGGTCGAAGATCAATTGAATATATAAAACAGTTCAAAATTTTTGAGACTCAACCTAACAGACTTTGCTTATCGTGTCGAAATTATATTTAAATCAAGTTTAAATTTAGTCCAAAATTTCCGGGTCGGCACAAGAATAAAGGAAGCCTACTTTGATCCGTCTTTATCAATGGAGGTTCAATTGAATTCACCACCTGAAGAACTAACCAAAAGACATTGGAGAAGACTTCTTGAATATTGAAGTAGAGAAAGGGTGAAGGTATGAAATAATCTTAGACTTGTTGTAACTTTTTTTATATTATATTATGTTCATATTAGAATATTTAATATATTTTCTTTTTTAGGCGATGACCGACAAAAATAAAGCCAATAGGACTAACAAGAAGTTGACGCAAGTGACCGAGAAAAAAAGTTTTGCAAGAATCCATGAAGAAATGAAGGTAATATCATGGGGAAATTATTAATATAGTATAGCTTTTGAATATACATTGTTAATAGTTACCTCGTTTTTACTCATTGCAGACGAGTTTCGAAAGAGAAGCTACTCAGGTCGATATGTTTAAGAAATGTTTTATAAATGGAAGTGCTGATGGTGAAGCTGCAACTGTACTCGTAAGTAATTTTACAAACACTATTATGATGTATGAAAGAATCAAAAGTGGATCAAATATATCCTACACATGATATCAATATATGTATATTTATATGTTAATCACCATAAACCACCTATGAGGTTTTTATTGCATTTGAAGTAACTTTTAGTGACTTTTACCTTTGTGATATGTTCCAGCACTTCAGTTGGGTTATTTTATCTTTTAAGTTAATTAGTTGTATATTTATATGTTAATCATCATAAACCACTTGATAATCTTCTAGCCAATTTATTTGAGGTGAATATTAATAGAGTCTTCAATTGATAGTCACCACTTACTTTTCATTATGTATTAATGTCGAAATCCCAAAATCCTAGTCTAGCATTAATACGTTAAGCATTGGATATATATCGAATATCTGGGTGTGATTGGGCTATACTTTGATTGGGCATTGTATATATCGAATACCAGAGTAGAATCATTTCTGTCATACCTGATACACCTGGACCAGACGATGTTTTTTCCCAGGTAATGGGGCGCAATAATTCTGGTTCTGCCCAAACGTATGGACTTGCCGTTCGTGCTAAAGACTTGTGGGGCGTAGTACCTGGTCGATCAGCTGTTCGTTAGGAGAATGCTCGACTCAAGTCTGATAAGGCAGAACTTGAGAATGAAAATTCAAGGTTAAAGGCCCAGTTGGATCGAAAGAATAATGGTTCTGGTGTTGAGAATGAAGGTTCGGGTCATCAGGATAATGGTTCAGTTGTTAAACGTTCAAAGGTATGTTTCAATTTAATGGCTTACCTTACTGTTTTTCTACCCTTTTAGCCATCATAAATATATTTTTTTGGAAACTAAATTTTAGGTGAGAGATGAAGTTTATGTGAAAAGCATTACAAACAACAAGGTAGCAAGAGGAAAGTTGCTAAGCATGGATCCAACTACAGTTGTTTTACAGACAGAACTTGGAGCTGGTTGGTGTGAGGTAGAGCTTCAAGTGGCCATCGAAAGAAATGAAGTTTTGTTTAGGCCATATGAGCATATGAGATCCATTAATGACGTCATTGGTACGTCTACTACTTGGCCTACTGCGTTAATCGAGGTATGTCTTTGTTAATTTTGTACTAAAATTATGAATTCATTTTTATAACGTGCACCTTTATGCTTATACGTGGATGTTTTAATTGTAGGTGGCAGATTTTGATGACTAATCAAGGTAGATTGGTGGCGGATTAAAGAGTTTGTGTGTTTTGTAATGCTAGCCGGTTTGATTATAATGTTTGAACATGAATATTAATTGTTTTATGAGTTTGTGTGTTTGAGACAATGATCTGTAATATGTTGATGTTACCTAGAAATGTTCTTGCATTTATGGTGTTGAAACAATATTAGAATCTGTAATCTGTAATATTTTTTGGATTGTAACAATATTAATACTTGTTTTGTAATTTTAAATTTATTGTAATTGTAATGAATAATAAATTGATGCAGCAAAATAAAACTGGATCCGAACCAGGACTAAAAGGACCAAATAGCCTAAGCAGGCCCGAAAGGCCCAAAATGGCTGAATCAGGCCCGTAAGGCCTAAATAGCATTACCGGGCACAAAAGGCCCAGTAAGCTTAAACGTGGCGACATGACCAGATAGCTGAAGCAGATCCAAAAAGCCCAATTATCTGAACTGGGCTAGAAAGGCCCAATTACCATATCCTGGACCAAAACCCGAAATCGACCCGAATATCCGAACCGGATATTCGGAACTCCTATTACTTGTTAGGACCCTTTTTTGGTACTAACATATACATATCTAAGGACCCTTTTTTGTGGTACAAAATTAACATCTACTTATATTAGGACTCTTTTTTGTGGTACTTAATTAACATATAGTTAACTTAGGACCCTTTTTTGTGGTACTAAATTAAATTAGGACCCTTTTATGTGGTACTTATAACATCTAGTTTTTTTAGGACCATTTTTTGTGGTACTAAATTATATTAGGACCCTATTTTGTGGTACTAAATTATGTTAGAACCCTTTTTTGTGGTACTAAATTATATTACGACCTTTTTTTGTGGTACTTAATTAACATCTAGTTATATTAGGACCCTTTTTGTGGTACTAAATTATATTAGTACACTTTTTTGGAGTCCTAATATGTTCTAACAACACAAATGTATGTGTCAGATTATATTATAAAGGGTCCTAAGATGGTCTTCTATAAGGACATTTTTTATGTTATTAATAGGACTCATGAAACTGGTCCTATAAACGTTAGGACCCTTTTTGGTTAATACGACCCCCACCTATAGGTCCAATGGTTTGAGGGTCCTATGAGGACAAAGGTCCTAAGAATAGGCTTTTTACGACCCTTTTGGGGGTCCTAAGATAACAGTTTTCTTGTAGTGCCTACACCATGTTGCATGGGATCCCAACATGGAAGCACATGCACCTTTGTACCACCACACATGAAAAGCAAAACGGTCCCCGAATCCCCCCACCCATGACCGTCGGCCTAGGGGACACACCACCACCACCACTTTAAATACAAGCTTCATCCTCATTTCACACTTCATTTCATTCTCAAAACACAGACACTTTCTCTCTAATTTTCTCTCTAGTATTTCTCACACTAAAAGGTTAAGAACTTGTAAATTTTCATGAATTTCTTCTTCTTTTTCTTTCTTAGTCACGAAATCATCATGATCATTAAGAGATCAAGCTTTTTAGCTTTTTGATCTTGTTATATCTTGTAGATTCAAACCTTGATTGAAAATCTTCAAGAACATGAAGGATTCAAGCTTTCTAGCTTTGAATCTTCATTACTTTGTTGGATCTAAGTTTTATAGCTCAAGATCTCTTTATTTTTGTTAAAGGATCAAAACTTGTGTTTAATTGTGATCTTCATGAAACTTCAATATCTAGCTTTTTGCTTTAAGGATCTTCAAGAACATTAGAGATCCAAGCTTTCTAGCTTGAGGTTTCTACAAAAAGTTGTTAAGAGATCAAGTTATTTAACTTATGAGCTTCTTTAATTTGTTTCACTTTAATTTTGTAAACTTGTGTTTTCATGAAACAAAGATACAAGCTTTCTAGCTTGAAGTCTCATAAGTATTGTTAAGGAATCCAAGCTTTCTAGCTTAGGGTTTCATTACTTTGTTTAATCTAAGTTATGTAACTTAAGGTCTTGCTTGTTTGATTTGAATCAAAGTTTGTAGCTTTAATTTTTGAATAGAACTTGTACTTGTGTTGAAACTAAGAACATGATGTAACCTTGGTTCATCATCCTTCTAAAACTCTTAAGTGAGTTGTATTTCTTCATAGTCTTGACATTGTATTGATAATTGAAACTTGGTCAAATTGACGCTAAAACATCAAAGAGTTGTACATTTGAGGCTTACACTCATCAAGGATGAGAACTGTGATGAGCATCAAACGCCAAGAAACCCACCGAAGCACTTGTTTCTATTTTTCAGGGTCTGATCTGACTCCTGGAGCTTCTGGAAAATTGATTTCCAGAAATTTTGGGATGTGTAGAGAACATTTCGTTTAAGACTCGCCTAAATCCGATATACGGTTTAGGATTTATAGTCTTTCAAGGTTCACTACATCTTTGTAACGACGTGCTGAAATTTCTGACCTACTCGCGCTTTGACCGTCGCCACGGTCAAACGACATCGAGTTAGGATCTGATTTTCGGAAAGCGGTAAGAGGACTCACAAATGGAGCCTTGGCCACTGACCATGCATCATTTAAGTTTGTATAGAGGTTGTAACGGCTATACGAATTCAGCTATTCGTTTCTATCTATATTCTTGTTGAAACCTTACTTTATCTTTTACGAATGATGAAAATGATGATACTTAAGACTTGACTTATTTACCTTTAAACTTTTTGGGACGATTTAATGACTTAGTAACCTTTGACTTAGGTCGAGGAACTTTGGACTGACTTACTACTTGCTTACATTTTCATATCGACTTTATCGCACATTCACTGTGAGTTATAGCTCCCTTTTTTTACTTTAACTATTTTTGGGACTGAGAATACATGCGTTTTTTATGTTTTACATACTAGACACGAGTACTTTAACTTTATATATGTGTGGGTGACATAACGGCACAAATTTTTCCCTTAGCTCGGTAACATTTAACTATTGGTTTATGAACCGGTAGACGCGGATCTTAGATATGGATCCATAGGGTTTGACATCCCCACTCGAGCTAGTCGCACCAGCATTCAACAGGTGTTTGATACTTCATCTGTTTTAACACACTCGCCAAGTGTACTTTTAGGGGGTGATATATATTATTTTACGTTAAGTTAGTTACCAAGTGCCCACGGTTAAGCATATACTTTTTATACTATTTTTAATACAGAATCTCTTGGTCTACATTACATTATTGATTACAATAAAACTATAGCTCACCAACATTCGTGTTGATTTTTAAGCATGTTTGATTCTCAGGTAACAAAGACGCTTATTGCTTCCGCTATTATATACTTGCTGTGTCAGACTTCCGCTGCATTGTTTAGAGACGTCTCAATTATTTTGCATTAACAACTTATGTTCTATTTGAACTATGGTTTGTAATGACCTAAGTGTCACATACTTTTATTAATGCTTTCTATCCGTAGAAGCATATTACTCTTGTTAAACTTTTGTCATTGGGAAAACGTTATCTTTTTATTAATGCAAAACTTTGTTTTAAAACAGCATATAGTGTTATACCGTGTAATGGACCTGTTGTTGATGATCCCTACCATTGATTTTTGGATGGGGCATCACATTTGGTATCAGAGCTGGTATGAACCGCGTCCATTCTTGGCGGGTTAATCGTAAAGGAGGTTCTCACAGTGTAACATGTGATGAAGCATTGGCTCTTACCCCTTGCGGTCCCTTTCTAGGGTTGGCAGTAGCAGAAACTCGGGCTGTAAAATCAGTGTCTGAGGTACACTAAGTGGTCACCGTAGGAAAGGCACTGGGTGGGTTTCTACCCCAAATGTTATCACATTTGGTATCAGAACATTGGTTGTAGGGAATGAGTCTGCATTAGTGTGTCTTGACCGAGTCGACTAGAATTCACTAATAGGACTAATCTACAACTTGATCGTTTACCCGATCCTGCGAAAACTGCTTATTGCAACTGTTAACTACTATATGCTACTACTCTATGGTACTGCTTATACTACTGCTATACTCTATTGCTACATACTACTGTTATATATTAATGCATGTTACTGCTTATTACTACTGCATGCTACTAATATCTGATTTTTATTGAATAATACTGCTATATACTACTGCTTACTATAACTACTAAATACCACTATCCTCTGTTACTGCTATAGGAAAAAACTGTATACTACTGTCATTTGTTACCACTATATGTAACAACTGTATGCCACTGTCATCTTTTACTGCTACTTGTAACCATTGCATGCTACTGTTATCTGCTACCGATTATACGATACTATTGTATAACACTACTGTATTACACTACTAGTATTGCCCTGTTATGTACTGACTTAGACTACTGTTGTAGGATACTATTGTGTGCTGCTATGTTATACTATGTGCTAACATTTCTAATTAGTCGAGCCGAGTGTTAACTCACATGTATCTGAACAAACTTTGAAATTTCTTGCACCATACGATATTTTCTCAATCCATCCCCACTCATTCGACTTTGGGGACTTGTATCATGATCCATCAGTTACCACTATCCACCCGATCCCGTGAACGAAGCGATTCCTTGAGCAATCGAAGAAGAATTTCCCTCGGTGCAATCACAAACGAAAGTAGATCCCTTGAAAGAGGAACCCTCCGTGGAATGGACGGAGCAACCACACCTTGTCACACTTACATGCTCACCTTGATGGGCTATACAAGATGTACAAACTCTCAGAATAATGCTCAAATCTCATAACCTGGTATACTATTTACCTTCATCCTACACCATCCGTTCGAGATCTAACAACATAGTTGGACTTAGGTCCCTAACACTCTTATACATTAAGATGTCAGAAGGGCATTTAAATTCCCCCGAGGTTTGAGTATCTTCCGTCGATGCTCATCTATACCCAATGGCTTAAGAGTATACATATTTCCCGTTGGGATAGCAAGGATGGAGCATCACTTAGATGGAGTTGAGTAGAAACTCGAACTTGATCACGTTATCTTGAACTTGTGAAGTGATGACGAAATGGAAGTATGAATTAGTTTAATATAATGACGACTGGCCAACGTGATTATATTGCGGTAATTCATACAAAAGTTTCGATGTTGTTACATGAGGAATATGAAGTGATCAAAGAGAATTTTGGAAGACACAGTGATGTATTTATTAGGCGGACTACTGGAAGTGGAGGAAAAATGGCCACATGGCCAAGGATGGTCAAAGGGGACTCACATGGATCTGGAGTATAGTGGAGACTACGTTTCTTCTCAACAATATTATTGTTTCAGAGTTGTTTACTACTGGAGCGGTTGATACCCTAGATCTAAGAACTTTAGTGTTTTGATTAATAAGCCCTTAACACCCATGGATGTTAAGTATATTCTATGGAGCAAAGCAATGGAAAAATAATAAAGGTAGATGAATAATTTAAGGTAGTACCTTAAATTTAACAGGTGGGTCATTTGGAGATGACCTCATGTCAAAAAACTTGGAAGTTTTAAAGTAGTAATTGGAAAGGATTAGTTACCTACACACAAGCAGATATTATTTGAGAAGATTGATAGAATTTTTTACGGTCGTATAATAAGATTTGGTTAGAATGGACCTTAAGATTAACCTAACATGCATCAATTTGGGAAGCTTTGATGTAATAGTTGGAATGGACTTTAGGATTAACCTAATACCCATCAAGTTAGGAAGCTTTGATATAATAGTTGGAATGGACTTTAGGATTAACGTAATACCCATCAAGTTAGGAAGCTTTGATGTAATAATTGGAATGGACTAGCTTTCAAAGATGGAAACGAAAGTTATTTGTAGTGAGAAGATTCTTCACATACCTCGTGAGAACGGTGTGCCAATGATAGTGAAGCGACCCGTTCATATCGAATATAAACGTCACGTATTCATTGGTGTCATTGCGAGGTATTGACCTCTATATGTGATATTTTTTTTTAAAAATCTGCATACGTTTTTATGATACAAACCATAATCTTTATTATAACCAAAGGCTTAAACCACATAATAATGATTATCGTTTAGCGATAATCTTAGTCTTACAACATATTTCACATTACAAATCTTCCGGTATGCAGTTTTATTTTTGACACAAATATGCATACTCCAAATCTTGCTTAAATTCGGCATAATGCAGCGGAAGCTTTTAATTATCACCTGAGGATAAACATGCTTAAACGTCAACATAAAGTTGGTGAGATATAGGTTTAATGCTAGCAGCGTTATAAATATAGACCACAAGATTTAATATACATAAACGTTTTAATAAAAATATTCTAAGTGGTTGAGCACTTGATAACCATACTTAACATTTAAACAACGTCGCATATTCCCTTTATTATGAAATCTCACTACACCGTACCAAGTGTAGTCACCGAAACGAAGTACTGTGCAACTGTTGAATACTGGTCTTCCAGTCCGGTTGGAGTTGTCAGGCCCGATAGATCTATCAACAGGATTCGCGTTTACAATACCGCATGTAAATAGTAGTTACCAAGTTACAGGGAAGTATGCCAGTGGCACAACTCAACGTAGAATATATATTTTTAATCACTTGTGTCCATAATGTAAATCATAAAATGCATGTATTCTCATCCCGAAATATTTAGAGTTTAAAAGTGGGACTATATACTCACTTTAGCTTTGAAGATATTTAACACGACTTGGTATCCGATAGATATCAAAAACCTAACCATATATATATATATATATATATATATATATATATATATATATATATATATATATATATATATATATATATATATATAATATATTAACATATTTTCTTTTCAAATAATCGTTACATATATACTTATAATACTTTTAATATCTATTAGTCCGTAGTTAGCAGTCCGATGTTAGTGGTCCACAATTAGTTGCTCAATAAAATAAATAAAGACCCCATCATATTCGTATTGATCAGAATTAATCTCGACCCATGGTACCATGTTGTCAAATGACGTGTTGCGTACATAAAGTACAGTGTTGTCAAATGACGTGTTGCGTACAATCATGAGGTCTTATGATTAATCTTCTCGTGTTGTTTATGGGTGGTCCTGAAATATATAAAATTAAATCATAAGTAAATATATATAAAATATCATATTAATTAGCAAAGATATGATTAGTTTAGTTTTACTCCAATTAATTTCGTAGGTAAACTAGCTTCGGATACCCAATTTTGTTTTAGCCGTAGTTTCTTTAATATAACTCCGTTTTTGTTGGTTCAACTTGCCACTTCCTTGGATCGAGTCATTATTTATGAATATGAACTGTAAATACCTTAGTTTACATTTGAAATCACAGGTTATAGGTCAAACTTTGGTGAATCTTATGAAAGTGATCATTTCCGTTGTAAAAACAACATCTAGATGATCATTTTTACAAAAATACTTACACTTTGAGTTACACCATGAGATTTTTATATATTAACATATTCATAAGAAATATCATTTTTCCATAATATAAACTTCCAATTCAAAGTTTAAGATGGTTTTTAATTATCCAACCCAAAACAGCCCCCGGTTGCACTCCAACGATGTAGATTCAGTTTTAAGGTGTTCTTTGTAAAATAAAGTTGTATCTTGTTAAGTTAGCATATCATTATGATATATTACAGGTCTTGAAGTGTTTTAAAAGTCAAGTTAGAAGGATCTATTTAGTTTGTGAACAAGTTTGAAATCATTCAAACTATGTTCTTGTTGTTATATATATTCGTAGTAAGATAGTCATATATGAATTGAACAAGATGATGAACCAAGGTTATACCTCAAGTATAATGAAGAAAGTTACTGAATAAATAAGATATGAACTTGTTCTTGATGACATGGAAGATTAAGAAGTGAAATCATGAAAAGAAACAAAGGTTGTAAGTAAGTTTATATCTTGATTTAAGATAAATAACTTACATGAATTGAATCAAAGTTTAAACATAGTTTTACCTTGATTATGAAGCTAAAAGATGGTGAAAATGCTTGGAGATGATCAATTATGATGTTAGTAGTATTTTGAGAGAGAATTTGGAGTGTAAGTATGAGAAAATGGAATGGAAAAATGGGGTGAAATCATAAAAACGAATTTACTTGTTATATAGAAAAAAAAATCCTTAAGTTTGTTTTTTAGCTCATTAGTCATACAAGTTGATAAATAATGGTTCCACATGTTTTTGACTCTAAGATGGCTGCTAAGAATGAATGATTAAAGGTGTATATACTAATAGTAAATACATCTAGAAGCTGCGTACAATACGGTTACATATACCCTAGGTATACGTGTAAAAATCTTGAGAAAACAGAATGAGAATTCAAATATAACTATCTTTTGTGAATATACTTATATTGTTTTATGTATTTAAGTCCTTTAAAGTAATTAAATACATATTTATACGATACTTGTATAAGCATCATAGATTATAGGTATATATGTCAAAGAACGTTACGTATAGTTACCGTTTTGAAAACTTAAGTTAGTAGTCTCAAAGTATACTTATAACTCATTGTTATTAGTACACAATGATATGTTAAACCATCCTTAGATCATGTTAAATATGTATAAATACGTATATGTACATAATCGTATAATTATCATATGTTATGTAGTTCGTGATATCATCGGTCAAATTGGACGGTCAAACGTTGTGTAAAACTCTTTTCAAAAACACAAGACTCAACAATTTGGATTGCTTATCATGTTGGTAATATTTAATTTAAGTAGATATTAATATCATATGTATAAAACTGTCGGAAAAATCCGGGTCGTTACAGTACCTACCCGTTAAATAAATTTCGTCCCGAAATTTTAAAGTTGAACCTATTTTGCGTTCTCGGGAAACAAATGTGGGTACTTTTGTTTCATCTGATCCTCTCGTTCCCAAGTAAACTCGGGACCCCTTCAAGCATTCCAACGAACCTTAACGATTGGTATGCTGCTCTGCTTGAGTTGTTTAACTTCACGGTCCATGATTTCGACTGGTTCTTCTATGAATTGTAGTTTCTCGTCGACTTGGATTTCTTCAAGAGGAATGGTGAGGTCTTCCTTTGCAAGACACTTCTTAAGGTTTGAAACGTGAAACGTATTATGTACTCCGGCGAGTTGTTGTGGTAACTCGAGTCGATAAGCTACCGGTCCAATGCGTTCGATGATCTTGAACGGGCCTACATACCTTGGGTTCAGTTTACCCCTTTTGCCGAAACGTATTACACCTTTCCAAGGTGACACCTTTAGCATAACCATGTCACCGATCTGAAACTCTAATGGTTTCCTTCGGACATCGGCGTAGCTCTTTTGGCTACTACGGGCTGTTTTCAATCTCTCCTTGATTTGTACTATCTTCTCAGTAGTTTCGTGTATGATTTCGGGACCAATTAATCGTCGATCTCCTACTTCATTCCAACAGATAGGGGATCTACACTTCCTTCCATACAGTACTTCGAATGGTGCAGCTTTAATGCTCGCATGATAACTATTATTATACGAGAATTCTGCTAATGGTAGATATTTATCCCATCCGTTTCCAAAATCGATCACACATGCCCTGAGCATGTCTTCAAGAGTCTGAATTGTTCTTTCACTCTGCTCGTCAGTTTGCGGATGATATGCGGTGCTCATATCCAAACGAGTTCCCAGGGCCTCCTGTAGTGATTGCCAGAACTTTGATGTAAATCTACTATCACGATCGGATATAATGGAAATAGGAATTCCATGCCTTGAAACAATTTCCTTTATGTATAATCGTAATAGTTTCTCCATTTTATCTGTTTCCTTTATAGCCAAGAAATGTGCAGATTTGGTGAGACGATCAACTATTACCCAAATGGTGTCATAACCCCATGCAGTCCTGGGTAACTTTGTGATAAAATCCATGGTAATACCGTCCCATTTCCCTTCTGGGATTTCTGGTTATTGAAGTAACCCTGACGGCTTCTAGTGTTCTGCTTTGACTTTGGAACAAGTTAAACATTCCCCGACATATGTTGCAACGTCTTTCTTTAAATTAGGCCACCAATAATGCGTCTTAAGATCTTGATACATCTTTCTAACTCCAGTATGTATCGAGTATCTTGTCTTATGTGCCTCGTTCAATGTCAACTTCCTTAATTCACCCAACTTTGGTACCCAAATACATTGCAAAACATCAAATTCCGTCTTCCCATATAACGAGTTGCTTCTCATACTTCTTCATTATTTCATTTCCTATGTTTTCCTTAGTAAGAGCTTCTCGTTGAGCCTCTTTGATTTGTGAGTTGAGATTCATGCCAATTTTTATGTTCATCGCTCGTACTCGAATTGGCTCTCGTTCCTTTCTGCTTAGAGCGTCAGCCACTACATTCGCTTTCCCGTGATGATAGCGAATCTCATAATCATAGTCGTTTATTAGTTCGACCCACCTACGTTGCCTCATGTTCAGCTGTTTTTGATCTAAAATATGTTGAAGGCTTTTATGATCGGTAAACACAGTGCATTTAACCCCATATAAGTAGTGTCTCCATATCTTCAATGCAAATACTACTGCTCCCAGTTCTAGATCATGCGTCGTATAATTTCGCTCGTAAATCTTCAATTGTAGGGATGCGTACGCAATAACTTTCTTTCGTTGCATAAGGACGCAACCAAAACCTTGTCGCGAAGCGTCACAATATATCTCAAAATCATCGTTCCCTTTAGGTAACGATAAAATAGGCGCTATAGTCAACTTCTTCTTCAGTAATTGAAATGCACTCTCCTGCTCAGAAGTCCATTCATACTTCTTCCCTTTTTGCGTTAACGCTGTTAATGATTTAGCTATTCAGGAAAAATCTTGAATAAACCTTCTATAATAACCGGCTAAACCCAAAAATTAACGTATCTGTGTTGGTGTCTTAGGAGTCTCCCATTTTTCAATGGCCTCAATTTTAGCTGGATCAACCTGAATTCCTTTGCTACTAACAACGTGGCCAAGAAATTGCACTTCTTTCAACCAAAATGCACACTTAGAAAATTTGGCGTATAACTGTTCTTTTCTTAACAATTCTAATACCAACCTTAAATGCTACTCATGCTCTTGCTCATTTTTGGAATAGATGAGAATATCGTCAATGAAAATGATAACAAACTTATCTAAATACGGACTACAAAATCAATTCATGAGGTCCATGAATACAGCTGGCGCATTCGTTAATCCAAACAGCATGACCAAAAATTCGTAATGACCGTAACGTGTCCGGAAAGCAGTTTTCGGAATATCTTCTTCTTTGACGTGTAGTTGATGATAGCCCGATCTTAGATCGATTTTCGAATAAACACATGATCCTTGCAGTTGATCAAATAAGTCGTCAATTCTCGGTAGTGGATACCGATTCTTGATAGTTAACTTATTTAATTCACGGTAATCTATAAACATTCGGAAGGATCCATCTTTCTTCTTGACAAATAAAATCGGAGCTCCCCACGGTGAAGTGCTTGGTCGAATGAAACCACGATCCAGTAATTCTTGTAACTGGCTTTGTAACTCTTTCATCTCAGATGGTGCAAGTCTGTATGGAGCACGAGCCACTGATGCAGCTCCTGGTACTAGATCTATTTGAAATTCTACAGATCTAAATGGAGGTAATCCCGGCAACTCTTCCGGAAAGACTTCAGAAAATCTCTTGCCACAGGCACGTCGTTGATGCACTTCTCTTTTTCCTTCGTTTTGACTTTATTAACATGTGCTAAGATAGCATAGCACCCTTTCTTTAAGCACTTTTGGGCTTTCAAACAGCTAATGAGTTTTAGCTTTGAGTTACCCTTCTCTCCATAAATCATTACCGGCGTTTTATCCTTACGAGGAATGCGAATTGCCTTCTTGGCACACACAACTTCAGCTCTTATTTTGGACATCTAGTCCATGCCGACTATTACATCAAAACTTCCTAATTCTACGGGTATCAAATCAATTTTAAACATTTCTCTGGCTAAATTTATTTTACAATCACAGCAAATTTTATCGGCTTTAATTAGTTTACCATTAGCTAACTCAATCATGTACTTAGCATCTAGAGGTAATGATGAACGATTAAATTTAGCGTAAAAGTCTCTACACATATAACTTCTATCGGCACCAGTATCAAATATAATAGATGCTGATAAGTTATTAATGGTAAACGTACCCGTAACAAGCTCCGAGTCTTCACACGCCTCTCTAGCATTAATAATAAATGCTCTTCCACGTGCAGATCCGTTATTCTTCTCTGGATTCGGGCACTGGCTCTTATAATGACCCTGTTTCCCACACCCATAACAAGTAACATTGGCCAAGGAAGTTCTATTTGCATTGGTGGCAGGAGTCTTGGTGCCATTTATATTTGTAACGGGAATCTTACAATCTTCAGCAAGATGACCCCTTCGATTACAATTATCGCACACCACATTACAATAACTAGAGTGATGTTTGTGGCATCTGTTACATAAAGGATTTCGTCCTTTGTAACCCGAGCTTGAACCACTACCCGCACCTTGCGTGGTTTCTTGTTTCTTGTTGGATTGTTGATTACCTTCCCACTTTCTTTTGTTTTTCAATGTCTTGACATCGGTGTCCTTATCCAGAATAATCTGGTCCATCAACTCGTTTGCCATAGTGATGGCTTCATGAATAGTCTTGGGTTTCGATGCTGTAACATTTGCCTTGACATTTTTAGGCAAACCATCTTTGTACAGTTCTATCTTCCGTTCTTCGGTTGGTACTAATTCGGGACATAGCAAAGCTAATTCCATGAATCGCTGATTGTAGTTGGTGAGTTCAGTACCAACAACTTTCAGGTTTCATAGTTCAGCTTCCAACTTCCTAACCTCGTTCCTTGGACAATACTCGTTGATTAGCATTGTTTTGAATTCTTCCCATGGAGTATCATAAGCTACATCTCCTCCTACGACCATCACATAGTTTTTCCACCACGTGAGTGCACTATCTTGTAAGGTGCATGATGCATACTTGGTCATGTCCTTCTCAATACAACCACTGATTTTAAACACAGACTCAATCTTTTCGATCCATCGAGTTAAACCGACTGGTCCTTCTGTTCCACTGAATGATGAGGGCTTGCAACCTTGAAGAGTTTTGTAAGTACATCCCACACGAGGATTTGGGTTAACTGCAGCACCTCTCGCAGCCTTGACCCATAACATTCTATCGTTCACTCGCTGATTGATGAGTTCCTCGATTTCTTGTTCCGTCATTCGGTTCAATCGCGCCATATTCTTCAATAAAAATGAAACAAAATAATTATTCACATAGAATATTATGGATGTAGTGTGTATTTACAGTACATCGTAGCTTATTAATAATATGAAATAGTTATTATTATAAAAGCCTTTTCTTCCTATTAGCGTTTTATAATTATATCTAGGGTAGTACCTACCCGTTAAAGTTCATACTTAATAGCTTAGTACAGAAATTAATTACTACCATCCAAATTATACTCCACCATGGAAAATTATTGCATTTCACACTTCACTATTTTACATATGCTTATCTTACATCAAACGTTAAGCAAACCACACTAGTAATATTATACAAAACGTTATATGATCCCATGGTTTAAAACAGCAGCGCATCATTTAACCCAAAACGTTTGTGTTCTAAGAAATCACTTAAAGCTTATCCTGGCTGTCTCCCTCCATTTTGGCTGAGGGACCGAAGAACTTGATGTCGGGATAGAACTAATAGGAATAGCGGGAATAGGGGTGGAAGTGTCTGGTGGAGTTGGTGCCACAACATCCTCACTAAACTCGGGATTTGGATTTTCAAATTCAGTAGTCTTTCGTTTATTTCCTCATTCGAACTTGTCTTTCGTAATTTCCTGTATTTCTTCCTCCTCAGGATCACTTTCCGGTTCCTCTTCAATTGATTCATCCGAAAATTGTGAGTCTTCCCCAAAGGTGTCGTTTTCATCATCGGATAGGTTAATGACTGGAACACTATCTGAGGATTCTGGTTCGGAGTCACTGAATGTGATAACAAGTTCTAAGCCAGACATCTATCACATAACAACTAGCACGTTAGTACCACATAATATTTACATATTAATTTTTAACCAACAAGGATAAGCAATAGTTTTCTAAACACGGTCAAAGTCCAGACTCACTAATGCATCCTAACAAACTCGATAAGACACACTAATGCAAATTTTCTGGTTCTCTAAGACCAACGCTCTGATACCACCTGAAGCGACCCGTTCATATCGAATATAAACGTCACGTATTCATTGGTGTCATTGCGAGGTATTGACCTCTATATGTGACATTTTTTTTTTAAATCTGCATACGTTTTTATGATACAAACCATAATCTTTATTATAACCAAAGGCTTAAACCACATAATAATGATTATCATTTAGCGATAATCTTAGTCTTACAAACTTTACATTTGATAATAACAATACGATTTCCAACATATTTCACATTACAAATCTTCCGGTATGCAGTTTTATTTTTGACACAAATATGCATACTCCAAATCTTGCTTAAATTCGGCATAATGCAGCGGAAGCTTTTAATTATCACCTAAGAATAAACATGCTTAAAACATCAACATAAAGTTGGTGAGATATAGATTTAATGCTAGCAGCGTTATAAATATAGACCACAAGATTTAATATACATAAACGTTTTAATAAAAATATTCTAAGTGGTTGAGCACTTGATAACCATACTTAACATTTAATCAACGTCGCATATTCCCTTTATTATGAAATCTCACTACACCGTACAAGTGTAGTCACCGAAACGAAGTACTGTGCAACCGTTGAATACTGGTCGTCCAGTCCAGTTGGGGTTGTCAGGCCCGATAGATCTATCAGCAGGATACGCATTTACAATACCGCATGTAAATAGTAGTTACCAAGTTACAGGGAAGTATCCCAGTGGTACAACTCAACGTAGAATATATATTTTTAATCACTTGTGTCCATAATGTAAATCATAAAATGCATGTATTCTCATCCCGAAATATTTAGAGTTTAAAAGTGGGACTATATACTCACTTTTGCTTTGAAGATATTTAATACGACTTGGTCTCCGATAGATATCACGAACCTAACCATATATATATATAATATATTAACATATTTTCTTTTCAAATAATCGTTACATATATACTTATAATACTTTTAATATCTATTAGTCCGTAGTTAGCAGTCCGATGTTAGTGGTACACAATTAGTTGCTCAATAAAATAAATAAAGACCCCTTCGTATTCGTATTGGTCAGAATTAATCTCGACTCATGGTACCATGTTGTCAAATGACGTGTTGCGTACATAAAGTACCGTGTTGTCAAATGACGTGTTGCGTACAATCATGAGGTCTTATGATTAATCTTCTCGTGTTGTTTACGGGTGGTCCTGAAATATTTAAAATTAAATCATAAGTAAATATATATAAAATATCATATTAATTAGTAAAGATATGATTAGTTTAGTTTTACTCCAATTAATTTCGTAGCTAAACTAGCTTTGGATACCCAATTTTGTTTTAGCCGTAGTTTCTTCAATATAACTCCATTTTTGTTGGTTCAACTTGCCACTTCCTTGGATCGAGTCATTATTTATGAATATGAACTGTAAATACCTTAGTTTGCATTCTCAATCATAGGTTATAGGTCAAACTTTGGTGAATCTTATGAAAGTGATCATTTACGTTGTAAAAACAACATCTAGATGATCATTTTTACAAAAATACTTACACTTTGAGTTCCACCATGAGATTTTTATATATTAACATATTCATAAGAAATATCATTTTTCCATAATATAAACTTCCAATTCAAAGTTTAAGATGGTTTTTAATTATCCAACCCAAAACAGCCCTCGGTTGCACTCCAACGATGTAGATTCAGTTTTAAGGTGTTCTTTGTAAAATCAAGTTGTATCTTGTTAAGTTAGCATATCATTATGATATATTACAGGTCTTGAAGTGTTTTAAAAGTCAAGTTAGAAGGATCTATTTAGTTTGTGAACAAGTTTGAAATCATTCAAACTATGTTCTTGTTGTTATATATATTCGTAGTAAGATACTCATATATGAATTGAACAAGATGATGAACCAAGGTTATACCTCACGTATGATGAAGAAAGTTACTGAATAAACAAGATATGAACTTGTTCTTAATGACTTGGAAGATTAAGAAGTAAAATCATGAAAAGAAACAAAGGTTGTAAGTAAGTTTATATCATGATTTAAGATAAATAACTTACATGAATTGAATCAAAGTTTAAACATAGTTTTACCTTGATTATGAAACTAAAAGATGGTGAAAATGCTTGGAGATGATCAAGTATGATGTTAGGAGTATTTTGAGAGAGAATTTGGAGTGTAAGTATGAGAAAATGGAATGGAAAAATGGGGTGAAATCATAAAAACGAATTTACTTGTTATATAGAAAAAAAAATTCTTAAGTTTGTTTTTTACCTCATTAGTCATACAAGTTGATAAATAATGGTTCCACATATTTTTGACTCTAAGATGGCTGCTAAGAATGAATGATTAAAGGTGTATATACCAATAGTAAATACATCTAGAAGCTGCGTACAATACGGTTA
Source organism: Rutidosis leptorrhynchoides (assembly GCF_046630445.1). NCBI lineage: Eukaryota > Viridiplantae > Streptophyta > Magnoliopsida > Asterales > Asteraceae > Rutidosis > Rutidosis leptorrhynchoides. The sequence goes on along the minus strand of NC_092333.1, from coordinate 274,011,733 downwards.
CATATACCCTAGGTATACGTGTAAAAATCTTGAGAAAACGGAACGAGAATTCAAATATAACTATCTTTTGTGAATATACTTATATTGTTTTATGTATTTAAGTCCTTTAAAGTAATTAAATACGTATTTATACGATACTTGTATAAGCATCATAGATTATAGGTATATATGTCAAAGAACGATACGTATAGTTACCGTTTTGAAAACTTAAGTTAGTAGTCTCAAAGTATACTTATAACTCATTGTTATTAGTACACAATGATATGTTAAACCATCCTTAGATCATGTTAAATATGTATAAATACGTATATGTACACAATCGTATAATTATCATATGTTATATAGTTCGTGATATCATCGGTCAAATTGGACGGTCAAACGTTGTGTAATACTCTTTTCAAAAACACAAGACTCAACAATTTGGATTGCTTATCATGTTGGTAATATTTAATTTAAGTAGATATTAATCTCATATGTATAAAACGGTCGGAAAAATCCTGGTCGTTACAGATAGTACCCGGAGAGAGGTGTAACTCAAAGCTAAATCTCATAAGTTGTTTGAAGGCTCAAAAGTTTATGAGAAAAGGACATTTTGCAATATTGGCACATGTGAATAAAGTAAAAACCGAAGAAAATCGGACGTCCTTCACCGCGATCGGAAATTCAATGAAGTCCCAATCGTTAGTAAATTTCCAGAAGTTTTTCCGGAAAAGTTGCCTGGACTACTGCCACCGCGATCAGTAGAGTTTCAGATCGATCTAGTACCGAGAGCTGCACCTATAGCTCGCGCACCTTATCGACTTGCACCAACCAAAATGCAAGATTTGCAGTGTTAACTACAAGAATTGCTAAACCGTGGATTTATTCGACCAAGTTCTTCGCCTTGGGGCGCTCCCATTTTGTTCGTAAAGAAGAAGGACGGATCTTTCTCTATGTGTATCGACTATCGCGTTCCGAACTCGATATGGTCATTATGAGTTCCTTGTAACATCCATGAATGCAGCATCTTATGAACCACGTGTGCAAGCCATATCTAGACAAATTAGTTATCGTATTCATAGATGATATCTTAGTCTATTCAAAAAGTGAAGAAGAACACGAACAACACCTTCGACTCGTGCTTGAACTCTTAAGACAAGAACAACTATATGCCAAATTCTCCAAGTGCGAATTTTGGTTAAAGGAAGTTCAATTTCGTGGTCATGCTGTAAGCGATCAAGGTATCAAAGTCGATCCCGCGAAAATCGAAGCCATTAGCAAATGGGAAACCCCCACTACCCCTACTCATATTCGTCAAATTTTAGGCCTCGCCAGTTATTATCGTAGGTTCATCGAAGGTTTTTCTTTGATTACGCGTCCTTTAACCGCGTTAACTCACAAAGGGAAGAAATTCATTTTGGCAGCCGAACAAGAGTCGGCATTCCAAACCATAAAGCAGAAGTTAACCACCGCACCTATCGTATCCCTTCCCGAAGGCAGTGATGACTTCATTGTATATTGTGATGCCTCAAAACATGGTTTCGGGTGTGTATTGATGCAACGGAACAAAGTTATTGCTTACACCTCTTGACATTTGAAGATTCACGAACGAAACTACACGACTCACGATCTTGAACTTGGAGCCGTTGTCTTTGCACTCAAATTTTGGAGACACTATCTTTACGGAACCAAAAGTACTATCTTCACCGACCACAAAAGCCTCTAACATATTTTTGATCAGAAGCAACTGAACATGAGACAACGACGGTGGATCGAAACGTTGAACGATTACGATTGTGAACTTCGTTACCATCCTGGTAAGGCAAATGTAGTAGCCGATGCCTTGAGCTAAAAGGAAATAATGGTACCTCTTCGTGTCCGCGCCTTAAATATCACCATCCACACAAATCTCAATAGCTAAATCCGTGTAGCCCAAGATGAGGCTCTCAAGGATGAAAATATTTCTCACGAACGCTTGAACATTCTCGTCCCTCGATTCGAGGTTAAGGAGACTGAACTTTGATATTTTTTCGGAAGAATTTGGGTGCCTAGTTACGGGGATTTACGAAGCCTTATTCTAGACGAAGCCCATAAGTCAAGGTATTCGATTCATCTAGGAGCTGGTAAGATGTACCACGATCTCAAGGAGCAATATTGGTGGCCAAACCTTAAAAAGGATGTTGTTATTTATGTTGGAAAGTGTTTAAATTGTTCCAAAGTCAAAGCCGAACATCAAAAGCCATCTGGGTTAGTTCAACAACCTGAGATCCCGCAATGGAAGTGGGAAAGGATAATGATGAACTTTAACACGAAGCTACCAAAAACGGTAGGCGGTTATGATACCATCTAGGTTATTATTGACCGTCTCAATGCGACGACCCGGGAATTTCTGACCAAATTTAAATTTAATCTTAACATGAATTCGACATGATAAACAGAATCTGTAATGTTGAGTCTCAAAATTGGTGAACTATTTTCATGAAATCATTTGACCTTGACTACTCCCGACGATTCACGAACATTATTTGTAAATAAATATGTATATATTATATAAATATAGATATAAGAATATATAATATTTTGATTTAATAAAGTATACTTTAAATAATAGGAATTTAAAATGTAATATAACAATTAGAATAATTAAGTATTGTTAATATATATAAATATGTATATGTTATTATAAATCTATTATTTCTATTAAATATATATAAAATACATATTAACTATTCATTAAATATCAACATATAATATAATATTACATAAATAATAAATGATATTACATTAAATTACAAGGTTGAATATAATTGATATATTAAAATTTTATTAACATTACTTTAATTATTATTATTGCTATTAATATTTGTATTAGTAATATTATTATGTATAAAATCTGATATGTATAAATTGTTATATTATTATTATTAACAATTTTATTAATATTAATTTATTTTTATTTTTATTTTTATCATTATCATAATTAACAAAAGTGTTATTTCTATTAAAATTATTATAAGCATTGTTATTTTTATTAAAGATACAACTTATTATTATTATCATTAATATTATAATTATTATTAATATTATTATTAACATTATTATTAATAATTATTATTATCATTATTACTATTAATATTAAAAGAGTTATTATTATTAACTATATATATCCATATATATGTCATCATATAGTTTTTACAAGTTTTAACGTTCGTGAATCACCGGTCAACTTGGGTGGTCAATTGTCTATATGAAACATATTTCAATTAATCAAGTCTTAACAAGTTTGATTGCTTAACATGTTGGAAACATTTAATCATGTAAATATCAATCTCAATTAATATATATAAACATGGAAAAGTTCGGGTCACTACAGTACCTACTCGTTAAATAAATTTCGTCCCGAAATTTTAAGCTGTTGAAGGTGTTGACGAATCTTCTGGAAATAGATGCGGGTATTTCTTATTCATCTGATCTTCACGCTCCCAGGTGAACTCGGGTCCTCTACGAGCATTCCATTGAACCTTAACAATTGGTATCTTGTTTTGCTTAAGTCTTGTAACCTCACGATCCATTATTTCGACGGGTTCTTCGATGAATTGAAGTTTTTCGTTGATTTGGATTTCATCTAACGGAATAGTGAGATCTTCTTTTGCAAAACATTTCTTCAAATTCGAGACGTGGAAAGTGTTATGTACAGCCGCGAGTTGTTGAGGTAACTCAAGTCGGTAAGCTACTGGTCTGACACGATCAATAATCTTGAATGGTCCAATATATCTTGGATTTAATTTCCCTCATTTACCAAATCGAACAACGCCTTTCCAAGGTGCAACTTTAAGCATGACCATCTCTCCAATTTCAAATTCTATATCTTTTCTTTTAATGTCAGCGTAGCTCTTTTGTCGACTTTGGGCGGTTTTCAACCGTTGTTGAATTTGGATGATCTTCTCGGTAGTTTCTTGTATAATCTCCGGACCCGTAATCTGTCTATCCCCCACTTCACTACAACAAATCGGAGACCTGCACTTTCTACCATAAAGTGATTCAAACGGCGCCATCTCAATGCTTGAATGGTAGCTGTTGTTGTAGGAAAATTCTGCTAACGGTAGATGTCGATCCCAACTGTTTCCGAAATCAATAACACATGCTCGTAGCATGTCTTCAAGCATTTGTATCGTCCTTTCTGTAACGACCCGTCCTAATCCTCCTGGACGAAGTCATCAACATTTGGTCCCATTGCGATGATCGACTCCAAATAATGTCCTTAACGTGAGCAAATGCACAGCGGAAGACTTAATTTGTACCTGAGAATAACATGTTTTAAAACGTCAACATAAAGTTGGTGAGATATATAGGTTTGATGCTAGCAGCGTAATAACTATGGACCACAAGATTTCATGTTTATACATAATACACTCTTCGTGTATGAAAAGTCGTTGAGCACTTGGTAACCATACTTAACATTTAAATCACAGCAGCATATTCTTAAATAAACCCTACACCGTACCAAGTGTAGTAACGAAACGAAGTACTGTGCAACCGTTAAAAACTGGTCGTCCAGCCCGGTTGGGGTTGTCAGGCCCGATAGATCTATCAACAGGATTCGCGTTTACGCTCCTCACGTAAATATTAGCTACCAAGTATAAAGAGATATGCCATGGTACAACTCAACGTAGAATTTATTTTTGATCACTTGTGTCCATAACGTAAAACATTTATAAAAACAACGCATGTATTCTCAGCCCAAAATATTTAGAGTTTAAAAGGGAACTATATACTCACCTAATGTATTTTGTAGTAAAAATACATATAACATCATTGAACAAGTGTAGGGTTGGCCTTGGATTCACGAACCTATATCATTTGTATATTTATTAACATCTATACTCGTAATCGAACAATTTTATATATTATAACTTTATATATATTTATTTTGTTTGCATATATATTTGAAAATGATTATTATCTATATAATTTTATATAACTATTATTCATCTTTAATAATAATAAAATTGTATATTAAGGTTTACATATGATAAAAATATATATTTATATTTTAATTGATATCTTTAATAGTAATGATAAAATGATAATTTTTATAAATAATTAAAATAATGATACTTTTGAATAAATAAAAAATAAACTTATTAATAATGATAATAAAAATAATAATATCAATGATAATACTTAATAATAATAATAATAATAATAATAATAATAATGATAATGATAATAATAATAATAATAATAATAATAATAATAATAATAATAGAAATTAAATTAAAAGTATATACCCATTTAAGTCTTTGTTAAAGAAAAATGCCCATGACGGGACTCGAACCCGTGACCTCTTGGATACCCGCCAACACTCTTTACCAATGATCCGTGTGCTCTTTTCTGATTAATATTATGACTGTCTAATATTAATACGTTTTCTGTTTTTTTTTTCTTCTTAGTTCAAAACCCATTTAACCCTTCATTAACCTACCCGTATCATCTCATTCGAATTATCTAACCTTCTCCACCCTATTTATCATCATCAACTATCATAATCATATTAACTTCATCATTAAATCCGCCACCTTCGTCCCCTATATCTTCCACGTTTTCAGTTTTCTATAAGGGAAATAAGATGGAACGTGAAGCAGCAGCATAGATGTTTTGATTATTGGGTCAAGAAGTCCAAGAACACTTATGGCCCAAGTGGAGTTAATAGTAATCGGCCCAAGTTCAAACATGGAGGCCCAATCAGTGTAACCGATCCAAAAGAAGGGAAAAAAAATAACAATGATGGAATACGGTTTTCTTTAATCTATTTTCTAAAACACCTTAAGGTCACCCACGTTCTTGTTGTCGGCCACACACAAAAAAAATAAACTGAATAATCTCAATCGTGTACGTATATCACCAAATCATAATCACCTCGTCATTATTCCACTTGATTCCACAAGTTGACAAAAAGTAAATATGTGGTAGGCGATGGCTTTGTTTGATCAAGGAATGAAAACGAGTAGCTTTGGAACTATTTTATGAATCGAACAGAATAATCACAGCAGTAAAAACTGCTATTTCGTGCAGTGATTTGAGAACAGAAAAATCAACTATGTTGCAACAGAAGCACGTGATGATTAGAGTGGTGTTTGCTGTAACCGAATAAGAGAAACACAGGAGTATCATGGAAGGTTCAAGGGTGGGTTTTATGGTGGTTTGGCTGTTGTGGTATTCAACTAGAAAAAGAAAAAAAAACAAGGCCTGTATCAGTAGAAATAAGGAATATCAGTCGATTAAAATTTGGTGATGTTGACCGGTTGTGATGGAGGTTTACGGATTTTATTGTCTTTTTACTTGTGAATGGCGATTTAGGGTTTGAAATCCAGCATAAACAAGTGTAATAGCAGCTGTAGTATAGCAGCGTGTGGTGGTGTTTAGATGAAGAAAGGTAGTGATGTTTGTTAAGTGGGTTTCGTTTTGATAGTGGTGAGATTGATGAAGGTGTCGATGGTTTTCTTGATAATGGTTGTGAACGAGCAAATACCAAATAAGAAAGAATGGTTGCGGTTAATGTGGAAGGGATACCCGATGGTGGTCATAGGTTTATAATGGTTTATAGTTCGAAGGTTTAATGATGACGATAGTTTGGGTTGAGTGGTTCTTGGTTATACAATGGTGAGGATGGTTATGGGGTATTTTCTTTTGAGAGAGAAGAGAGAGAAGTGATAGAGTGATGTTTTTGGTTCTTCATTTCTAAGTATACATATATAAACATAGATGGAAGATGGATAGTAGTGAATGAGACTTAAAACAGAATGCATCGAATTTGGTTAGTAAAAAGGAGAAGATAGAGTAGAATATGGGTGTGTGTTTTCTGAATGATTGATAACTGTATATATTATATTGATTGATGTAGATATATAATATGTAGTACATTCAATCACTACAGTAATCAACTTCTTTACTCAATCAGCAACAGAAATTGAAGAGAAAAAGAATAAGAATCGATACAGAATTCGTACTAATGATTTTGATGTGTAATAATTTTGTAGACAAAAACAATCTTAGTCACAGTTTGATAGGGATTTTTAATAGATTCCCAATATATACCTAATTCTATATAATCAGTATTAATAAATAAATAAGTAAATTAATAAATATAATAATAATAATAATAATATTAATCATGTAATTAATAATAATGATAATAATAAATAATAATATTAACAATATGGTAATAATAATTATTAATAACAATATAAAAAAAAGATATAGGTATTGTATTATTTTACATCTTTAATTCTAATGATTAAATTATATTTTCTTATTTCAATTTATTATATATATATTTATACTTATATTCATTTATATATTTATATTTATTTGACACAATTGTTCGTGAATCGTCGAGATTAGTCAAAGGGTCATTGATGACATAAATATAGATTTCAAAGTTTTCGAGACTTAACATTACAAATTTTGCTTATCGTGTCGGAAACATATAAAGTTTAAGGTTTAAATTTGGTCGAAAATTTCCGGGTCATTACACTTTCGCTCTGCCCATCAGTTTGTGGATGATAGGCAGTACTCATGTCTAGACGAGTTCCTAATGCTTGCTGTAATGTCTGCCAGAATCTTGAAATAAATCTGCCATCCCTATCAGAGATAATAGAGATTGGTATTCCATGTCTGGAGATGACTTCCTTCAAATACAGTCGTGCTAACTTCTCCATCTTGTCATCTTCTCTTATTGGCAGGAAATGTGCTGATTTGGTGAGACGATCAACTATTACCCAAATAGTATCAAAACTACTTGCAGTCCTTGGCAATTTAGTGATGAAATCCATGGTAATGTTTTCCCATTTCCATTCCGGGATTTCGGGTTGTTGAAGTAGACCTGATGGTTTCTGATGCTCAGCTTTGACCTTAGAACACGTCAAGCATTCTCCTACGTATTTAGCAACATCGGATTTCATACCCAGCCACCAAAAATGTTTCTTGAGATCCTTGTACATCTTTCCCGTTCCAGAATGTATTGAGTATCTGTTTTTATGAGCTTCTCTAAGTACCATTTCTCTCATATCTCCAAATTTTGGTACCCAAATCCTTTCAGCCCTATACCGGGTTCCGTCTTCCCAAATATTAAGATGCTTCTCCGATCCTTTGGGTATTTCATCCTTTAAATTTCCCTCTTTTAAAACTCCTTGTTGCGCCTCCTTTATTTGAGTAGTAAGGTTATTATGAATCATTATATTCATAGATTTTACTCGAATGGGTTCTCTGTCCTTCCTGCTCAAGGCATCGGCTACGACATTTGCCTTCCCCGGGTGGTAACAAAACTCAAAGTCGTAATCATTCAACAATTCAATCCACCTACGCTGCCTCATATTCAGTTGTTTCTGATTAAATATGTGTTGAAGACTTTTGTGGTCGGTATATATAATACTTTTGACCCCATATAAGTAGTGCCTCCAAGTCTTTAATACAAAAACAACCACGCCTAATTCCAAATCATGCGTCGTATAATTTTACTCGTGAATCTTCAATTGTCTAGACGCATAAGCAATCACCTTCGTTCGTTGCATTAATACACAACCGAGACCTTGCTTTGATGCGTCACAATAAATCACAAAATCATCATTCCCTTAAGGCAATGACAATATAGGTGCCGTAGTTAGCTTTTTCTTCAATAACTGAAACGCTTTCTCTTGTTCATCATTCCATTCAAATTTCTTCCCTTTATGCGTTAATGCAGTCAAGGGTTTTGCTATTCTGGAAAAGTCTTGGATGAACCTTCTGTAGTAACCAGCTAGTCCTAAAAACTGGCGTATGTGTTTCGGAGTTTTCGGGGTTTCCCACTTTTCAACAGTTTCTATCTTTGCTGGATCCACCTTAATACCTTCTTTGTTCACTATGTGACCGAGGAATTGAACTTCTTCCAACCAAAATGCACACTTTGAAAACTTAGCGTACAATTCTTCCTTCCTCAATACTTCTAACACCTTTCTCAAATGCTCACCGTGTTCTTGGTCATTCTTTGAGTAAATAAGTATGTCATCAATGAAAACAATGACAAACTTGTCAAGGTATGGTCCACACACTCGGTTCATAAGGTCCATGAACACAGCTGGTGCATTAGTTAAACCAAACGGCATGACCATAAACTCGTAATGACCGTAACGTGTTCTGAAAGCAGTCTTTGGAATATCATCTTCTTTCACCCGCATTTGATGATACCCGGAACGTAAGTCAATCTTTGAACGTAAGTCAATCTTTGAATATCGATTCTCGGTAGTGGGTAGCGGTTCTTGATGGTAAGTTTGTTTAACTCTCGGTAGTCGATACACAACCTGAATGTACCATCTTTCTTCTTGACAAACAAAACAGGAGCTCCCCACGGTGATGTGCTTGGTCGAATGAAACCACGCTATAAAAGTTCTTGTAATTGGCTTTGCAGTTCTTTCATCTTACTGGGTGCGAGTCTGTAAGGAGCACGAGCTATTGGTGCAGCTCCTGGTACAAGATCTATTTGAAATTCAACGGATCGATGTGGGGGTAATCCCGGTAATTCTTTCAGAAATACATCGGGAAATTCTTTTACAATGGGAACATCATTGATGCTCTTTTCTTCAGTTTGTACTTTCTCGACGTGTGCTAGAACAGCATAGCAACATTTTCTTATTAGTTTTTGTGCCTTCAAATTACTAATAAGATGTAGCTTCATGTTGCCCTTTTCTCCGTACACCATTAAGGGTTTTCCTTTTTCTCGTATAATGCAAATTGCATTTTTGTAACAAACGATCTCTGCTTTCACTTCTTTCAACCAGTCCATACCGATTATCACATCAAAACTCCCTAACTCTACTGGTATCAAATCAATCTTAAATGTTTCGCTAACCAGTTTAATTTCTCGATTCCGACATATATTATCTGCTGAAATTAATTTACCATTTGCTAATTCGAGTAAAAATTTACTATCCAAAGGCGTCAATGGACAACTTAATTTAGCACAAAAATCTCTACTCATATAGCTTCTATCCGCACCCGAATCAAATAAAACTTAAGCAGATTTATTGTCAATAAGAAACGTACCCGTAACAAGCTCCGGGTCTTCCTGTGCCTCTGCCGCATTAATATTGAAAACTCTTCCGCGGCCTTGTCCATTCGTGTTCTCCTGGTTCGGGCAATTTCTAATAATGTGGCCCGGTTTTCCACATTTATAACAAACTACATTGGCATAACTTGCTCCGACACTACATGCTCCGCCATTACTCGTTCCGACACCATTTGTTCCTTTCGTTCTATTAACCCCTGGTCCGTAGACCTCACACTTCACCGCGCTATGACCATTTCTTTTACACTTGTTGTAAAATTTGGTGCAGAACCCCGAGTGATACTTTTCACACCTTTGGCATAGCTGCTTCTGATTGTTGTTGTTGTTGCGGTTATTATTATTGTTGGGACGATTGTTGTAGTTGCTGTTGTTGTTGTTGTTGTTGTTGTTGTTGTTGGGCTATTTGTTGTAGTTGCGATTGATGTTGCGATTGTTGGGATAATTGTTGTGATTATTGTTGTAATTGCTGTTGTTGTTGTTGTATTGGTGATTCTTATCACCGTTTTCCTCCCACTTTCTTTTGACTTGCTTCACATTGCCTCTTCAGCAGTCTGTTCTTTAATTCTTTCTTCAATCTGGTTCACTAGTTTGTGAGCCATTCTACATGCCTGTTTTATGGAGGCGGGCTCGTGTGAACTTATATCTTCTTGGATTCTTTCCGGTAATCCTTTCACAAACGCGTCGATCTTCCCTTCCTCATCTTCGAACGCTCTCGGTCACAATAGGCACAATTCTGTGAATCGTCTTTCATACGTGGTAATGTCAAATCCTTGGATTCGTAATCCTCTAAGTTCTGTCTTGAGCTTATTGACCTCGGTTCTGGGACGGTACTTCTCGTTCGTCAAGTGCTTGAATGCTGACCACGGTAGTGCGTACGCATCGTCTTATCCCACTTGCTCTAGATAGGTATTCCACCATGTTAACGCAGAACCTGTGAAGGTATGAGTAGCGTACTTTACTTTGTCCTCTTCAGTACACTTACTTATGGCAAACACCGATTCGACCTTCTCGGTCCACCGTTTCAATCCGATCGGTCCTTCGGTTCCATCAAATTCCAAAGGTTTGCAGGCAGTGAATTCTTTGTAGGTGCATCCTACACGATTTCCTGTACTGCTAGATCCAAGGTTATTGTTGGTATGTAGCGCAGCCTGTACTGCGGCTATGTTTGAAGCTAGAAAAGTACGGAATTCCTCTTCATTCATATTCACGGTGTGTCGAGTAGTCGGTGCCATTTCCTTCAAAATAGTCAAATGGAACAAGTTAATCATACAGAATATTAAGAGTAGTTAATAGTATTTCGTAGCATAATATGAACTCATTTATAAAAGCTTTTTCTTCATATTAGCATTTTATAAGTTTAAATTCGGGTAGTACCTACCCGTTAAGTTCATACTTAGTAGCTAATATACAATTCAACTACTACAATTCTATATGAAAAACTAATTATAATAATATTTCGCGTTCAAACTTTTATACAATATTTTACAAACTTACAATACCGCTTATTTTACATAAAGCATGAAATATAGCACACAATAACTTTGATACAAGATAGTTGTGAAGATAATTCTAGCTAGTACACAAGTCATTCAGCAAAGGCAATAAAGACACGTAATTCATACGTCCAGAAACAAGTCATGCATTCTAGTTTTACTAGGACTACTTCCCATCCTTGGTCTTGTGGAACATAACCGTTATGGCCGTTGATAAGACAGCGTGTTGTAACGTCGTCAAAGGGATGAGGGTTATGTAATGTCCAACAGTCCCGTAACAATCTAAAAACCTCATTTCTTACCCCAATTACCGACTCCGTCACTTGTGGGAACGTTTTGTTTAATAGTTGTAGGCCGATGTTCTTGTTCTCACTTTGGTGAGAAGCGAACATTACTAATCCGTAAGCATAACATGCTTCTTTATGTTGCATGTTAGCCGCTTTTTCTAAATCACGAAGTCCAATATTTGGATATATTGAGTCAAAATAATTTATTAACCCATTGCGTAAAATAGCATTTGGGTTCCCCGCAATATATGCGTCAAAGTAAACACATCGTAACTTATGGATTTCCCAATGTGATATCCCCCATCTTTCGAACGAAAGCCTTTTATAAACCAAGGAATTCTTGGATCGTTCTTCGAATGTCTTACAAACTGATCTCGCCTTAAATAGTTGTGCCGAGGAATTTTGACCGACTCTAGACAAGATTTCATCAATCATGTCTCCGGGTAGATCTCTTAAAATATTGGGTTGTCTATCCATTTTGTGTTTTTATACTGTAAAATAGACAAGAGTTAGATTCATAATAGAAAAAATACTTATTAATACAAGCAATTTTTACATATATCATAAAGCATAAGCACACTATATTACATATATTACACCACACGAATACAACTATCTTATTCCGACTCGCTCGTTTCTTCTTCTTTGGTTTTGGTTCGTTTTGCCAAGTTTCTAGGGATATATGATGTTCCCCTAATACGAGCTGTCATTTTCCACAACGGTTTAGAAAAAACCTGGTGGTTTAGAGGTTCCCGGGTCATTATTACAACTTAAGGACTTCGGGGGTTGATGATACATATAAAGTTCATCGGGGTTGGAATTAGATTTCTCTATTTTTATGCCCTTTCCCTTATTATTTTCTTTTGCCTTTTTAAATTCAGTTGGGGTAATTTCTATAACATCGTCGGAATTCTCGTCGGAATCCGATTCATCGGAGAATTGGTAATCCTCCCAATATTTTGCTTCCTTAGCGGAAACACCATTGACCATAATTAACCTTGGTCGGTTGGTTGAGGATTTTCTTTTACTTAACCGTTTTATTATTTCCCCCACCGGTTCTATTTCTTCATCCGGTTCCGATTCTTCTTCCGGTTCCGATTCTTCTTCCGGTTCCGACTCTTCTTCCGGTTCCTCTTCGGGAACTTGTGAATCAGTCCACGAATCATTCCAATTTACATTTGACTCTTCATTATTATTAGGTGAGTCAATGGGACTTGTTCTAGAGGTAGACATCTATCACATAATATCAAACGCGTTAAGAGATTAATATATCACATAATATTCACATGTTAAAAATATATAGTTTCCAACAAAATTTGTTAAGCAATCATTTTTCAAGTAAACACGGTCGAAGTCCAGACTCACTAATGCATCCTAACAAACTCGATAAGACACACTAATGCAAAATTCTGGTTCTCTAAGACCAACGCTCGGATACCAACTGAAATGTCCCGTTCTTATTGATTAAAAACGTTCCATATTAATTGATTTCGTTGCGAGGTTTTGACCTCTATATGAGACGTTTTTCAAAGACTGCATTCATTTTAAAACAAACCATAACCTTTGTTTCATCAATAAAGGTTTAAAAAGCTTTATGTAGATTATCAAATAATGATAATCTAAAATATCCTGTTTACACACGACCATTACATAATGCTTTACAATACAAATATGTTACAACAAAATAAGTTTCTTGAATGCAGTTTTTACACAATATCATACAAGCATGGACTCCAAATCTCGTCCTTATTTAAGTATGCGACAGCGGAAGCTCTTAATAATCACCTGAGAATAAACATGCTTAAAACGTCAACAAAAATGTTGGTGAGTTATAGGTTTAACCTATATATATCAAATCGTAACAATAGACCACAAGATTTCATATTTCAATACACATCCCATACATAGAGATAAAAATCATTCATATGGTGAACACCTGGTAACCGACATTAACAAGATGCATATATAAGAATATCCCCATCATTCCGGGACACCCTTCGGATATGATATAGATTTTGAAGTACTAAAGCATCCGGTACTTTGGATGGGGTTTGTTAGGCCCAATAGATCTATCTTTAGGATTCGCGTCAATTAGGGTGTCTGTTCCCTAATTCTTAGATTACCAGACTTAATAAAAAAAGGGCATATTCGATTTCGATAATTCAACCATAGAATGTAGTTTCACGTACTTGTATCTATTTTGTAAATCATTTATAAAACCTGCATGTATTCTAATCCCAAAAATATTAGATTTTAAAAGTGGGACTATAACTCACTTTCACATATTTTTACTTCGTCGGGAAGTAAGACTTGGCCACTGGTTGATTCACGAACCTATAACAATATATACATATATATCAAAGTATGTTCAAAATATATTTACAGTACTTTTAATAAATTTTGATGTTTTAAATTTATTAAGTCAGCTGTCCTCCTTAGTAACCTACAACTATTTGTCCACAGTTAGATGTACAGAAATAAATCGATAAATATTATCTTGAATCAATCCACGACCCAGTGTATACGTATCTCAGTATTGATCACAACTCAAACTATATATATTTTGGAATCAACCTCAACCCTGTATAGCTAACTCCAACATTCACATATAGAGTGTCTATGGTTGTTCCGAAATATATATAGATGTGTCGACATGATAGGTCGAAACATTGTATACGTGTCTATGGTATCTCAAGATTACATAATATACAATACAAGTTGATTAAGTTATGGTTGGAATAGATTTGTTACCAATTTTCACGTAGCTAAAATGAGAAAAATTATCCAATCTTGTTTTACCCATAACTTCTTCATTTTAAATCCGTTTTGAGTGAATCAAATTGCTATGGTTTCATATTGAACTCTATTTTATGAATATAAACAGAAAAAGTATAGGTTTATAGTCGGAAAAATAAGTTACAAGTCGTTTTTGTAAAGGTAGTCATTTCAGTCGAAAGAACGACGTCTAGATGACCATTTTAGAAAACATACTTCCACTTTGAGTTTAACCATAATTTTTGGATATAGTTTCATGTTCATAATAAAAATCATTTTCTCAGAATAACAACTTTTAAATCAAAGTTTATCATAGTTTTTAATTAACTAACCCAAAACAGCCCGCGGTGTTACTACGACGGCGTAAATCCGGTTTTACGGTGTTTTTTGTATTTCCAGGTTTTAAATCATTAAGTTAGCATATCATATAGATATATAACATGTGTTTAGTTGATTTTAAAAGTCAAGTTAGAAGGATTAACTTTTGTTTGCGAACAAGTTTAGAATTAACTAAACTATGTTCTAGTGATTACAAGTTTAAACCTTCGAATAAGATAGCTTTATATGTATGAATCGAATGATTTTATGAACATCATTACTACCTTAAGTTCCTTGGATAAACCTACTGGAAAAGAGAAAAATGGATCTAGCTTCAACGGATCCTTGGATGGCTCGAAGTTCTTGAAGCAGAATCATGACACGAAAACAAGTTCAAGTAAGATCATCACTTGAAATAAGATTGTTATAGTTATAGAAATTGAACCAAAGTTTGAATATGATTATTACCTTGTATTAGAATGATAACCTACTGTAAGAAACAAAGATTTCTTGAGGTTGGATGATCACCTTACAAGATTGGAAGTGAGCTAGCAAACTTGAAAGTATTCTTGATTTTATGTAACTAGAACTTGTAGAATATATGAAGAACACTTAGAACTTGAAGATAGAACTTGAGAGAGATCAATTAGATGAAGAAAATTGAAGAATGAAAGTGTTTGTAGGTGTTTTTGGTCGTTGGTGTATGGATTAGATATAAAGGATATGTAATTTTGTTTTCATGTAAATAAGTCATGAATGATTACTCATATTTTTGTAATTTTATGAGATATTTCATGCTAGTTGCCAAATGATGGTTCCCACATGTGTTAGGTGACTCACATGGGCTGCTTAGAGCTGATAATTTGAGTGTATATACCAATAGTACATACATCTAAAAGCTGTGTATTGTACGAGTACGAATACGGGTGCATACGAGTAGAATTGTTGATGAAACTGAACGAGGATGTAATTGTAAGCATTTTTGTTAAGTAGAAGTATTTTGATAAGTGTATTGAAGTCTTTCAAAAGTGTATAAATATATATTAAAACACTACATGTATATACATTTTAACTGAGTCGTTAAGTCATCGTTAGTCGTTACATGTAAGTGTTGTTTTGAAACCTTTAGGTTAACGATTTTGTTAAATGTTGTTAACCCAATGTTTATAATATCAAATGAGATTTTAAATTATTATATTATCATGATATTATCATGTATGAATATCTCTTAATATGATATATATACATTAAATGTCTTTACAACGATAATCGTTACATATATGTCTCGTTTAAAAATCATTAAGTTAGTAGTCTTGTTTTTACATATGTAGTTCATTGTAAATATACTTAATGATATGTTTACTTATCATAGTATGATGTTAACTATATATATATCCATATATATGTCATCATATAATTTTTACAAGTTTTAACATTCGTGAATCACCGGTCAACTTGGGTGGTCAATTGTCTATATGAAACATATTTCAATTAATCAAGTCTTAACAAGTTTGATTGCTTAACATGTTGGAAACATTTAATCATGTAAATATCAATCTCAATTAATATATATAAATATGGAAAAGTTCGGGTCACTACAGAGGTTACAAACCGTGGATATTAATACGAATAGCAATATAAAGACACGGTATAATTAAGAATAGTATCACCCCAAGGTAAGAGTAAAAGTAAACAAATTTTTCTGGTGGAAGATTGAAAAGTGAAGGTTTTTCGTATGCCCGAGAGACATATTTAATTAATGTAGATAATATGTTATGATCCAAGTCGGATCATACCCAATAACAAGCTTACCGACACCTTAATCGTATTTAATCTTAATGAATGGATCATTAAATCAATACGAGACACTTGGATTTTAGAAAATTGATTTTCTAAAATATTATTACTTGAGATAAATTATTTGGATAATTTATATGATGAGGATTTAATTATTTATAGGTTTTAAATAATTAAGTTGTGCTATATTTTATAAAAGGGTTTATAAAAAGAAAGTAACTTAACAAATATCTTGTTTTATAAAAAAAAACTGCATTTTATAAAACCCATGATGGGTGGCGGTTTTGGCATGCCCAAGAGGTCTTACCCATGCTATTTTGTTACTTTTAAGATGACACAACACCACATACACATGCTTAACTAGTCTACCCATGCATTGACTCAAGTAATACAAGAATACATGCAAAAACACTCTCTTTTCTTCACTTACTGCATTCTGGCCAAAATTTATAGCTAGAAGAGAGAGTCCTTGAGCTTGTTTGGAAGCTTATCTTCAAGTGTCAATAAATCCTAACCATAGTATTAGGTGTTGGTGAAAAGTTTGGGGTATAACCACTTGAGGTTTCATTGTTTTGAGGCTTCATTCATCATCATTCTTTCAACTTGCTGCTGTCCAGAAAATTGGGTGCAAAAGGAAAGAGCTTTGAGCTTGTTCAAAGGTGATTAAGGGTCTTAAATACCTTACAAGTTTAAGGGTGGTGTTGGTGCATCAAAAGCTTGGGCTTTTACACAAATTGTTCATCTTCTTGTTCTTCAAACTCACCCTCAATTAACTTGAGGAGGTAATACATCTTACTTCTTAATATATATATATATATATATATATATATATATATATATATATATATATATATATATATATATATATATATATATATATATATATATGTAAGTATCTATCCATGACTTGATATTAATATGGAATTTAACTTAATTGCTTAACATGTTAACATGAACTTTACATATTGCTTTCGCTTGTTTTAACTACATTAAATTGGTTTAATGATTAAGTTAACTATAAGAACATGTTGTTAATGAAACTTGTTAAATTCCATCAAAAAGAAGAATGACAGATATGAAGGTTAGGAAAGTATCAAGGATTAGAATTGGATTAAGTATTTTCACAATCTTTTAGATGTATGAACTAAGCAAGAAAGTATAAAAATGGTGAGAATAATGGAACGGAAGAGTTAAATTTATACTGAAAATATCAGACAGAGTAATCGAGGCAGATCACCGTATTTAATTATAGAGATCTTAATTTCCTTACTCGTCGAAGAATTAAATCTTTTAGATTTCGAAGATTTTCTTTATATCCCTTGAATTCCAGAATTCAACCAACACAACGTCAAAAGCTATGACGCACCTTATTTTCTAAATTTAACCATGACTAGTCAAAAGTTATGATGAAACATGTCTTTCTCATTTCGCTATTTAGTGATAGCTTCACTCGTACTCTTCGAGTAATCGAATTATCTTATCCATATTACTCAACAGTAATAAAACTCTATTTATCAGCTCAAATTCATCATGAAAACATTTTTAATGTTAGCTATGATGACCACGATCAAATTTCAGGACAAAATTTCTTTAACGGGTAGGTACTGTGACGACCCGGGAATTTTCGACCAAATTTAAATTTAATCTTAACATGAATTCGACATGATAAACAGAATCTGTAATGTTGAGTCTCAAACCTGGTAAACTATTTTCATGAAAACATTTGACCTTGACTACTCCCGACGATTCACGAACATTATTTGTAAATAAATATGTATATATTAAATAAATATAAATATAAGAATATATAATATTTTGATTTAATAAAGTATACTTTAAATAATAGGAATTTAAAATGTAATATAACAATTAGAATAATTAAGTATTGTTAATATATATAAATATGTATATGTTATTATAAATCTATTATTTCTATTAAATATATATAAAATATATATTAACTATTCATTAAATATCAACATATAATATAATATTACATAAATAATAAATGATATTACATTAAATTACAAGGTTGAATATAATTGATATATTAAAATTTTATTAACATTACTTTCATTATTATTATTGCTATTAATATTTGTATTAGTGATTAAGGATCTTAAATACCTTACAAGTTTAAGGGTGGTGTTGGTGCATCAGAAGCTTGGGCTTTTACACAAATTGTTCATCTTCTTATTCTTCAAACTCACCCTTAATTAACTTGAGGTGGTAATACATCTTACTTCTTAATATATATATATATATATATATATATATGTAAGTATCTATCCATGACTTGTTATTAATATGGAATTTAACTTAATTGCTTAACATGTTAACATGAACTTTACATATTGCTTCCGCTTGTTTTAACTACATTAAATTGGTTTAATGATTAAGTTAACTATAAGGACATGTTTTAATGAAACTTGTTAAATTCCATCAATGGTATCTAGAGTCGAGGTCTATGGATTATGCTTCTTGTATTGTCTTTAAACCCACTATATTTGCATTCCAAGTACATGCATGAAAATGGAATACAAAAATTGTCGGGTTTGGGTGGGTATCTAATTTTGGCCGAAAATTTGGAGACCCAAAATGGGTTTTGGGTGCTTCCATTTTTTCATATTTTGTTGTATGTAAATGTACACAATCAATGCCTAGACCTTGTGTTTGTTGGTTGCATGCTTGATGATTTTTTATTATTTATTTGGTTTGTAATAATATTTATTCAATTGGTTTGTAATAATATTATTTTGGTTATGTAATTTATTTTATATTTGGTATGTAAAATAGATTAGGTTATATTTTCATTTTTTAGAAAAATGTATTAGGATATATTTTGTAAAATGTTGAAGATAATGAAGACTTGAAGAACACAAGAAGAAGCATTTGGATGCAAGATTAAGTGGGAGATTTAAAATCTCCTACTTTGTGTTATAACCCTTACCGGTGGCTTTTGTTTTCGGCTAAACAAATGTCTACCTAATTGGCTTGATTGTGAAAATATTTGTTTTGCATGCATGGTTGTTTTTTGTATGATTGTGGATTGTATGTTTGTATGCTACAAGTTAATCACACAAGTTAACAACAAGCAAAATGGCAATTTAATTGGTTAAATTAGACATTAATAAACGACATGCAAAACGTCAATTTAAATGGTTAAATTAAACATGGCTAAAAAGACATTAATAAACAGTTATTAAGAACATGATAAGGATCATATATAAAATGGTTTATATCAAGTAATTGTCTAAAATTACAAGACTTGAAAATGGATTTCAAATAAACCATACACTAAATGCATGTTGGTGTTTGGCATAAAAGTTTTCTTAAACTAGAATTAATGGAAACTTAAAATCCCTTCTATTAACAAGGTAAACAAGTTAAACGCCATCCTTTTGTGCAACACTTAAAAATATTAGGGAACTCATAATGGGATAAAGGTCACCTAACCGTTATTAGCAAACTAATAAGATTAAGCTAAATTTCGCACACTTGTGGGATAAAGGTCACCTAACCACTTGTATGTTAAATTTACACGTTTACATAAGTAGGATGACTTGATTTGGGAATCATGAACTTTGGGTCACCGAAGCATGAGAAATAAATAGGCGTTGATGGGATAAATATGCCATGCAAAAGGATTGCATGATCCCATAACTTAGAAGTTGTAAAAGGATTGCAATTGTCATACAATGACTACCTAGCTAAATCAAATGACAGGATAAAGGTCACCTAACCGAAATTTGGTTTACCGTTGGATTCTAAAATTTCATAAATATCAATTGAATTTAAAGGGTATTGATTGTTAAATTAAAATTAATACTTAAACAACTTTGTTAAATTTTGTAGATGGCCGCCAATAACAACAACATTGCAAACGCACCAATCAACTTTAACAACCTATCGTTGAGATCAATGCTCGAAAAGGAAAAACTCAACCATACGAACTTCATGGATTGGTTTCGAAATCTAAGAATTGTCCTCAAACTAGAGGATAGGGCGTATGTGTTGGAAGACCCCATTCCCGATCAACCAGACGAGGATGATACGGAAGGCATGGCTTATTGGGAGAAATATTGCACCGATTCGATGCAAGTTTCTTGCCTCATGCTTGGAACTATGATACCCGAAATCCAAAAGGATTTTGAGTATCATAGTGCATATGACATGATCACACAGTTGAAGGATATGTTCCTTCAACAAGCTCGTGTCGAGCGCTTCGAAACGATTCGAGCGCTTCAAGCATGTCGGATGGACGACTCCCAATCCGTTTCATCTTATGTCCTTAAGTTGAAAAGCCTAATTGATCGAGCGAACCGTCTAAACTGCAACGTGTCTAATGAATTAGCCACGGACCTTATCCTTAATTCTTTGTCAAAGAGGTTTGACACATTTGTAATGAATTACAACATGAATGGATGGGATAAGAGCATTGGCGAACTACACTCCATGCTTAAGATGGCCGAAGCGAGCATGGGTAAAAGGGCTTCACCCATGTTTATGATCAATGAAGGCGGGTCCAAAAACAATAACACTTCTAAGCTGAAGGCGGATAAGAGGAAAGGACCCGCCTACCAAGGCAAAAGCAAGGGAAAGGGGAAGATGGTTACCCCAACTCACAATAATAAGAAGCAAAAGGTTGCCGAAAAAGCTAACCCCAAGGAAGATCCGTGCTTTGGTTCCGGTGAAATGGGTCACTGGAAACGCAACTGCCTGGTCTACCTTAAGGAGTTGAAGGAAAAGAGGGATGCAGGGCAAACCTCAGGTAATGTATTAATGGTATATATTGAGCTTAGTATTACTTGTTCTAATACATGGGTATTAGACACAGGATGTGGAACTCATATTTGTAATTCTTTACAGGGGTTCAAAAGAAGTAATCAAGATGCGAGAATAACAAGTCTCTTCATGGGAAATGGAGCAAGGGTGCAAGTGAAAGCTCATGGAGACTTTGTTTTAAAGCTTCCAAGTGGTTTGGAGCTTATTTTGAAAAATGTTTTGTATGCACCCGATTTATCACGAAACATTATTTCTGTATCCCGTTTGAAACAATATGGTTTTAATCTTAATTTCATTAATGATGACATCCATGTTTCTTTAGATAATGTGTTCTATTTCAAGGCTTCGCCTTCGAATGGTATTTATGAATTGGTTCATGATGACGCATCATACAATAGCTCAATGTTCCATGCAAACACCAAGAAACTTAAAAGGGATTTGAGTGATTCCTACTTATGGCATTGTCGCCTTGGTCACATAAACAAGAATCGAATGCATACACTTCAAAAGAATGGACTTTTGAAATCAAATGAACTAGACTCGTTTGATGTATGTGAATCTTGTTTACAAGGCAAAATGACTAAAGCATCTTTCAAAGGGACCTATGAAAGGGCAAAGGACTTATTGGGATTAATACATTCAGATGTATGTAGACCCTTTAAGCCCATAACTAGGAATGGTGAAAGATACTTCGTTACTTTCATTGATGACTTTAGTCGTTTTGGATATGTCTACTTATTAAGACACAAGGACGAAACTTTTGAAGCATTCAAGGAAAATCAAAACGAAGTACACAATCAACTCAATAAGACAATCAAGGTACTTCGTACCGATAGAGGAGGTGAATACCTAAGCGATGCTTTCCAAGATCATCTTAAAAGCTGTGGGATTATCTTGCAGCTCACTCCTCCTGGAACACCCCAACTTAATGGAGTTTCCGAAAGGAGGAACCGAACCCTAATGGATATGGTTCAATCTATGATGGCTAGAAGCTCGTTGCCTCTATCATTTTGGGGTTATTGTCTATGCTCCGCGGCTCGTATTCTAAATATGGCCCCAACTAAGAAAGTGGAACGAACTCCTCATGAGATGTGGTTTGAAAAACCTCCATCTCTATCATACTTAAAGGTATGGGGATGTGAACCTTATCCTAAGCGTTACGTCCCTAATAAGTTGAATACTCGATCCACGAAGTGTATCTTCATAGGATATATCAAGGATGATATGGGATACTATTTCTATGATCCAACCGAGCAAAATATATTTGTTGCTCGAAAGGCTGAATTCCTTGAAACTAAGTTCCTAATGGAAGGAAATAGTGAAAGGAAGATAGATCTTGAAGAGGTTCAAGATCAAGCAGATGATACACAATTGGTTAACACTAGCACTCAATATAAAAATGTTGAGAATGATCAAATGGATGATCAACGTATACAAGGCGTTCGCAGGTCTAGTAGGATTAGTAATCCTCCTGAGAGATATGGGTTTCTCATGGATGGTTGCTATGTGGTTGATTTGGATGAACCAACAAACTACCAAGATGCCTTATCAAAGATTGATAAAGATAAATGGCAGGAAGCCATGAACGCTGAGATGTAATCCATGTATGACAACCAAGTTTGGGAACTTGTTGAACAACCTACTAGCTCAAGGCTAGTTGATTGTAAATGGCTTTTCAAAATGAAAACCGACATACATGGAAACTTGGATACATATAAAGCTAGACTTGTAGCAAAAGGTTTCACTCAAACTCAAGGGGTTGACTATGATGAAACTTTTTCGGCTGTGGCAATGCTAAAGTCTATTAGGATATTACTTGCCATTGCTGCTCATTATGATTATGAAATATGGCAAATGGATGTCAAGACCGCTTTCCTAAATGGATATCTTGAGGAAGATGTCTATATGGTTCAGCCTGAAGGTTTTGTTGATCCAAAATATCCTAAGAAGGTATGAAAGTTAAAGAAGTCAATCTACAGATTGAAACAAGCATCTAGAATGTGGAATCATCATTTTAATGAGGAGGCCAACAAATTTGGCTTCATTAAAAATGGTGATGAAGCTTGTGTATACAAGAAAGCTAGTAGGAGCACTATCATGTTCCTTGTATTATATGTGAATGATATATTATTATTTGGAAATGATATTCCGGCAATGCAAGGAGTTAAAACTTGGTTAAGTAAATGCTTCTCCATTAAGGATCTTGAAGAAGCACAATACGTTTTAGGGATTGGGATCTACAGGGATAGATCCAAGAAACTGATAGGTTTGAATCAAAGTACATACATTGAAAAGATCTTGAAAAGGTTCAAGATGGAGAACTCTAAGAAAGGTTTGGTACCTATTCAAAAGGGAACACTTCTCAGTTCATCTCAGTACCCCACCACAAAAGATGAACAAGAGAGAATGAAGAAAGTCCCGTACGCATCTGCTATTGGGTCAATCATGTATGCAATGATATGTACTAGACTGGACTTGTCATGCGCTCTTAGCCTGACAAGTAGATACCAGAATAACCCAGGAAACAGTCATTGGATTGCTGTTAAAAGTATATTGAAATACCTTAGGAGGACTAAGGATATGTTTCTAATATATGGGTCTAGTGAGGAGGAACTCGCAGTAAAGGGTTACGTGGACGCGAGTTTCCAAACTGATCGAGATGATTCTCGATCACAATCCGGTTATGTCTTCACATTAAATGGAGGTGCGGCCTCTTGGAAGAGTTCAAAACAGGATGTTGTTGCATTATCCACTAAAGAGTCAGAGTACATTGTCGCCTCATTAGCAGCTCAGGAAGCTGCATGGATGAAGAAATTCATCGACGACTTAGGAGTAGTCCCTTCCATTCAGGACCCTCTTGAGATCTTTTAGGGTGCGATTGCTCAAATCAAAGAACCTCGTGCTCATCAAAAGACCCGTCACATTGAGCAGAGATTCAACTACATAAGGGATGAAGTTGAAAAGGGAAAGATATGTATTCGCAAAGTTCACACAGATCTAAATATAGCGGATCCACTCACGAAGCTCTTACATGGTGCAAAACATCAAGGGCATGTTAGTGCATTAGGGCTTCGATATTTTAGTGATTGGTTGTGATCTGTTTTATGTATTGTAACGGAACGAAATTGTTCAAACTCATTAATATAATTATGGCATTAATTTATTTTGAGTTATGTTCCTATTTTGCATATTTTATCCATGAATAAGTAATTATTCTAAATTCCGTAGTTGATCACATTTGTGGGAACGAGTGTGAGGTTTAGACTATTATGAACTCTGATTGGTATACATTCACGGGATGAATGTAGGGCAAGGTTGCAACCAAGGTTCATAGATATTTTTGGGATACCAATATTGGAAGACCCGCCCTCAAGATTTACTAAATGGAGCCTTTGTGGTTGATCACATGTAATCTTGAGTAAAGGCGAATATCATTGTATCCTCTGACCTGAGATATATATTGGGTTCGGATATTTACCAAGTATCATGCCTTGATTCTTTCCTTCGCTATTCTGAAATATGGTAGTTCATAAGGAAGAGCTCAGGTATAATGCAAGGTGTATATTTAGGATGTATGTAGTCAAGATGGAATTTGTCCCTCTTATTCGTTGAGAGTCAGATGTCTAAGGCCTAATAAAGTTAAATCTAGAAGAGAGTGATCACTCTGTATCTCTTGGATTTAACATGACATCTAGGACGAAATGATAGAATGAAAGATTCACCTATTCATATTCGAGATGGGAACTCGAAAGGGATGATGTTATTGAATGGCACAAAGTCATAACATATTGGGGATGATGGACAGTCGTTAGGTGGTATCCATCACTTACATTAATTTCTTATGTTTCTCGTGCAAGTGGGAGATTGAAGGTTTTTCGTATGCCCGAGAGACATATTTAATTAATGTAGCTAATATGTTATGATCCAAGTCGGGTCATACCCAATAACAAGCTTACCAACACCTTAATCGTATTTAATCTTAATGAATGGATCATTAAATCAATACGCGACACTTGGATTTTAGAAAATCGGTTTTCGAAAATATTATTACTTGAGATAAATTATTTGGATAATTTATATGATGAAGATTTAATTATTTATAGGTTTTAAATAATTAAGTTATGTTATATTTTATAAAAGGGTTTATAAAAAGAAAGTAACTTAACAAATATCTTGTTTTATAAAAAAAAACTGCATTTTATAAAACCCATGATGGGTGGTGGTTTTGGCATGCCCAAGAGGTCTTACCCATGCTATTTTGTTACTTTTAAGATGACACAACACCACATACACATGCTTAACTAGTCTACCCATTCCTTGACTCAAGTAATATAAGAATACATGCAAAAACACTCTCTTTTCTTCACTTACTGCATTCTGGCCAAAATTTATAGCTAGAAGAGAGAGTCCTTGAGCTTGTTTGGAAGCTTATCTTCAAGTGTCAATAAATCCTAACCATAGTATTAGGTGTTGGTGAAAAGTTTGGGGTATAACCACTTGAGGTTTCATTGTTTTGAGGCTTCATTCATCATCATTCTTTCAACTTGCTGCTGTCCAGAAAATTGGGTGCAAAAGGAAAGAGCTTTGAGCTTGTTCAAAGGTGATTAAGGGTCTTAAATACCTTACAAGTTTAAGGGTGGTGTTGGTGCATCAAAAGCTTGGGCTTTTACACAAATTGTTCATCTTCTTGTTCTTCAAACTCACCCTCAATTAACTTGAGGAGGTAATACATCTTACTTCTTAATATATATATATATATATATATATATATATATATATATATATATATATATATATATATATATATACGTATCTATCCATGACTTGATATTAATATGGAATTTAACTTAATTGCTTAACATGTTAACATGAACTTTACATATTGCTTCCGCTTGTTTTAACTACATTAAATTGGTTTAATGATTAAGTTAACTATAAGAACATGTTGTTAATGAAACTTGTTAAATTCCATCAAAAAGAAGAATGACAGATATGAAGGTTAGGAAAGTAACAAGGATTAAAATTGGATTAAGTATTTTCACAATCTTTTAGATGTATGAACTAAGGAAGAAAGTATAAAAATGGTGAGAATAATGGAACGGAAGAGTTAAATTTATACTGGAAATATCAGACAGAGTAATCGAGGCAGATCACCGTATTTAATTATAGAGATCTTAATTTCCTTACTCGTCGAAGAATTAAATCTTTTAGATTTCGAAGATTTTCTTTATATCCCTTGAATTCCGGAATTCAACCATGACAACGTCAAAAGCTATGACGCACCTTATTTTCTAAATTTAACCACGACTAGTCAAAAGTTATGATGAAACATGTCTTTCTCATTTCACTATTTAGTGATATCTTCACTCGTACTCTTCGAGTAATCGAATTATCTTATCCATATTACTCAACAGTAATAAAACTCTATTTATCAGCTCAAATTCATCATGAAAACATTTTTAATGTTAGCTATGACGACCACGATCAAATTTCAGGACAAAATTTCTTTAACGGGTAGGTACTGTGACGACCCGGGAATTTTTGACCAAATTTAAATTTAATCTTAACATGAATTCGACATGATAAACAGAATCTGTAATGTTGAGTCTCAAACCTGGTGAACTATTTTCATGAAAACATTTGACCTTGACTACTCCCGACGATTCACGAACATTATTTGTAAATAAATAT
The DNA here is from genome assembly GCF_046630445.1 of Rutidosis leptorrhynchoides. Lineage (NCBI taxonomy): Eukaryota > Viridiplantae > Streptophyta > Magnoliopsida > Asterales > Asteraceae > Rutidosis > Rutidosis leptorrhynchoides. The sequence continues at coordinate 273,984,506 of NC_092333.1, read as the reverse complement.
GTATATATTAAATAAATATAAATATAAGAATATATAATATTTTGATTTAATAAAGTATACTTTAAATAATAGGAATTTAAAATGTAATATAACAATTAGAATAATTAAGTATTGTTAATATATATAAATATGTATATGTTATTATAAATCTATTATTTCTGTTAAATATATAAAAAATATATATTAACTATTCATTAAATATAATCCTATAATATAATATTACATAAATAATAATAAATGATATTACATTAAATTATAAGGTTGAATATAATTGATATATTAAAATTTTATTAACATTACTTTCATTATTATTATTGCTATTAATATCTGTATTAGTAATATTATTATGTATAAAATCTGATATGTATAAATTGTTATATTATTATTATTATTAACATTTTTATTAATATTAATTTATTTTTATTTTTATTTTTATGATTATCATAATTAACAAAAGTGTTATTTCTATTAAAATTATTATAAGCATTGCTATTTTTATTAAAGATACAACTTATTATTATTATCATTAATATTATAATTATTATTAATATTATTATTAACATTATTATTAATAATTATTATTATCATTAATACTATTAATATTAAAAGAGTTATTATTATTATTAATATATACTTATATTTATTAATTATTAATATTTATTGTATATATAAAAATGAATACAGATATTATGCCAAAATTTGTTGTTACAAGTCATTAACTGTATCTTTTATCTCTTCCTGACATCCTGTTATACTCGTGGTTATATGTCGAAGTATTACCACTTTATCAATCGGTCAGCTTGCAGAGGAGGAGAAAATCAATCATATTTCCCTATTCTTTATCAATCATACATTACTCTTATCTGTTATGTTTTTTTTTGGCGAATTTAAACGAAAAAAAAACAGATGCAGTTCTCTGTACGTGGTATTTTCTTAAAAATCTTGAATTCGAATGTTTTTGAAAAATCTATAAATGTAGTTCAGTTAGGATTGCTATAAACAATCTTTCTGCAAAACTAGAGGCTCCAATTCTTTAAATTGAGGGAGAATTTGAGAGTCAAAGTTTTAAAACTAAAAAGTCAAATTTTGTTCTTCATTGAAATTCAAACGTGTATTGAGGAATTGAGTTAAATTAAGAATTCAGTTACTTTCTAGGAACAATTTAGAGCATATCTCATGTTGTAAGTACAAGCTAAAACGATTTAGAATTTAAAATCAAAACTTGAGTTTATATTTTTATTTTTTTTGCGAAACAGCTACTGCTGCTGTTGGTTCCTTATTTTTTTTTCTTGATTTAATTCATCAAATGGATGTATCCGTTTCTATTCTATTAACCCAATCCAGTAGATAAGTCACTAGTATGATTATTTTGATCAATGGTCGACTAGCTTCATGAAAAAGGTGAAGATGAAACTAAAAACAGAATAAAGCAGTTTATATATACTTCGGTTGTGTATTGAAACAAGAAAACTGAGACAGAGGAATGGTTGGGATGTTTGTTGAGCGAACGATGGGTTGTGGGTTCAAGCCCGGTTCAGGGCGTTTTCTTTTTAAAAGAGTTTTTGAGGTAGTTCTCCATTTTAAAATTTATTATTATTACTATTATTATTATTAATTGTTAATATTATTTTTGTTATTATTATTATTGGTATTATAATTAATATTTGCTAGTATCATTATTAAGTATGGTGAACCTTAGAATTATTGTTATGATTATCATTATTAGTTATTATTATTATTACAAGTATTATAATTATTATTATTAGTAATACTAAAATAAGTGTTAGTTATTATTATGAATATAATTACCATTATAAATAATATTATTATCATTTGGTTACCAAGTAACATCATTAAATATTATTAGTGTTATTATTATTAGTATTAGTAATATTGATATAAGTATTATTATGATTAGGATATTATCATTAAGTATCAGAATTATTATTATTATTAAGTATTACGAATATTAGTTATTGCTGTTATTATTACTAATATAAGTATTAGTTACCATTTGTTATTATTATTATAACCCTAGTTACAATTATGATTATTATTATTATTATTGTTATTATTAATATTATTATCAAAATAAGTATTATTATTAAGTAATATGATTATCATTATTAATGAGATTTCTATTACTATTATTATAAGTATCAATATTAATAAAATCATTATTAGTATTAATATTAATAAAATTATTATTATTATTAGTAAATCGTTATTATTATCAAAACTATCTTTTTAAACAAATGAATATTTTGTGCATAAAATATACTTATTACATATATTATAATTATATTAATATTTTACATAACTATATATATATATATATATATATATATATATATATATATATATATATCAAAACTATTAATATTATTTATTTAAATGCTTACATATAACAAACTATTGATTTTTAAATATAACACTAAACAATTATATATACAAAAATGGATATATTAAAATAACTATATAAATATTAATCTTTTTGAATATATACACAAATTAAATACATATAATATATAAATTAGGATATAATAAATAAATTTTGTTCAGTACGATTATTTGTTTTAATATATATATATATATATATATATATATATATATATATATATATATATATATATATATATATATATATATATATATATATATATATATATATATACAAATGGTATAGGTTCGTGAATCCAAAGCCAACCATGCACTGTTCAGTATCGTCATATGTATTTTTACTACAAAATACAGTATTGTGAGTTTCATTTGCTCCCTTTTTAAATGCTTTTGCAATATATATTTTGGGACTGAGAATACATGCGCTACTTTTATAAATGTTTTACGAAATAGACACAAGTAATCGAAACTACATTCTATGGTTGGATTATCGAATCGAATATGCCCCTTTTTAGCTTGGTAGCCTAAGAATTGGTGTTTATGATAATTGCCACCAATTGACGCGAATCCTAAAGATAGATCTATCGGGCTCAACGAGCCCATCCGGGTTACGGATGCTTTAGTAATTCGAATTTATCATGTACGATGTGAGTCGCGAAATGATGGGGATATTCTATATGCATCCTGTTAAGGTTGGTTGCCAGGTGTTCACCATATGAATAAATTTTAATTCGTGAGTCACGCGTGTCAATATATGAAATCTTGTGGTCTATTAAATTGATGAAAATGATTGATTATGATAAACTAATGAACTCACAAACCTTTTGGTTGACACTTTAAAGCATGTTTATCTCGGGTATGAAAGAAATCTTCCGCCGTGCATTTGCTAATTTTAAAGATATTACTTGGAGTCATTCATGGCATATTTCAAAAGACGTTGCATTCGAGTCGTTGAGTTCATCAAGATTATTATTAAGTCAATTATAGTTGGATATATTATGAAATGGTATGCATGCCGTTAACTTTCGATGAAATGAAAGTTTGTCTTTTAAAAACGAATGCAATGTTTGTAAAATGTATCATATATAGGTCAAGTACCTCGCGATGTAACCAAATGTAATGTAATTGTCCATATGGATTTGGACGGGTCACTACACTCACCAAGTCCGCTCACTTCCTAGCCATGAAAGAAACTGATACAATGGACAGACTTGCACAACTATATATAAAGGAAATTGTATCCCGTCACGGTGTACCCTTATCGATTATTTCCGACCGAGATGCCCGTTTCGCTTCTAGATTTTGGCGCTCCTTACAAGAAGCCTTGGGAACATGTTTAGACATGAGTACCGCATATCACCTACAAACTGACGAACAAAGCGAACGCACGATTCAAATATTGGAAGACATGTTACGAGCTTGTGTCATTGACTTTGGAATAGCCTGGGAAAAGCATTTGCCTCTAGCTGAATTTGTGACGACCCGAAAATTTCTGACCAAATTTAAACTTGATCTTTATATGTTTCTGACACGATAAGCAAAGTCGATAATGTTGAGTCTCAAAATTTTTGAACTGTTTACATGGATTCATTTAACCCTCCGACAATTTCCGACGATTTACGAACAATTCTGTATAAATAAATATGTAAATATATATGAAATCTATACATATGTAATATTGTAATAAATATATATATATAATTAATAAATAATAAGGACACAATAAAATTATATTGTTAAAAGATATTATAACAAATAGTAAACTTAATTACAAGCTGAATATAATTAGTATATTAATACCATTATCATTATTAGTATTATTATTAAGTAATATTATCAATAATATTATTAAATAGATTGTTATTATTATTATTGTATATATAAATATTGTAAGGTATGGATATTAAATATTAAATATATGTTATTATAGACATAATTATTAAATATTACATAACTAATAAATTGCAATATTAAATTTAATTACAAGATAAAAACATAAATATTATATTAATAATGAATTATTACTTTCATTAAAATAAATAGTAATACTAAAATCTATTAAGAAGATTATATATATGAAAGTAAAGTACATGTAAATTGTTATGTTAATGTTATTATTATTATTATTAGTAAATAATACAATTTATTATTATTATTATCATTAATAACATTATTATTATTATAATTTTTATTCTTTTTAGTATCATTATTATTTACTATTATGAATGTAATTATTATTATTATTAGTATTATAATTACTATTAGAATAGAAATATGAATCTTATTTATATAAAGTATTATTATAATTAATATCATTATTATTAATAATATTATTATTATAAATTTTATAGTTATTATTATCATTATTAATAATAATATTATTATTATTATTACTATTATATTATTATCATTATTTATAATATTAAGTGCATTATTATTAAAGATATAGTTATTAAGTATTGAAATTTTATAAAATATATAGATATATACATACAGAAATACAGGTATCGATATATATACATGTATATATACTGTTATATGTATACAAATACGTATTGTGGAGTAGGAATTAGTATAACTGAATTAATTATACAAATTAATACAAAAATCTATTTCCTGTAATTGTCATACTATTTTTGATTTCAGAATTCGTACCAATCACCAATTTAATTAATAGATAACTCCAAGAATCTGTTAGACATCGATCTCATACATTTTTTTTATATTTTCTGTCAATTATCCTGTCTGACCATTGGACCATATAATAAACAAATTAATCGATGAATTGAATTAACATACTCAGTTCTTTTATTCATTATCAATTAAAAACCCTTTACAGTCTTCAAAGAGAATCGAATTAAAACAGAAATAGGGAAGAACACAGACAACTACTCTGTACGTGTTTATTTTTTAAAAAAAGATCGATTTTGAAGTTAAATAAAAAAAAGTAATAATGCAGTTGTTATTGGAATCCCTATGTCAAACTATCTACAAACTTTCAATTCTCAATTCTTCGTAACGGATTCCAATTTAAGAGTCAAACTTTAATTTCAAAAATTCAAAGAGGATGTTCATCGAGAAATTCGTGATCATGCTGATGTTTTAAGTTAAATTAAGAATTCAGAAAGTTTCTAAAGAAGATTTAACATCTTTTTCATGTTGGAGTTGTGGTCTCAAACGTCCTCAAATTCAAATTTAATGGTAGAGTTCATACGCGTTTTTGGTTGACACTTGAAAGCATGTTTATTCTCAGGTATGAAAGAAATCTTCCGCTGTGCATTTGCTCATTTTAGAGATATTACTTGGAGTCATTCATGACATATTTCAAAAGACGTTGCATTCGAGTCGTTGAGTTCATCAAGATTATTGTTAAGTCAATTATAGTTGGATATATTATGAAATGGTATGCATGTCGTCAACTTTCGATGTGAAGAAAGTTTGTCTTTTAAAAACGAATGCAATGTTTGTTAAATGTATCATATAGAGGTCAAGTACCTCGCGATGTAACCAAATGTAATGTATTCGTCCAGATAGATTAGGATGGGTCTCTACAGGTGGTATCAGAGCGGTGGTCTTAGTGAACCAGGTCTTGCATTAGTGTGTCTAACTGATAGTTGTTTAGATGCATTAGTGGGTCTGGACTTCGACCGTGTCTGCATGTCAAAAGTTTTGCTTATCATTTCATGTCGAAAATTATTTGCTTATCATCCTTAAAGTCTAGACACGTCTCACTACCTCTATTGCATAGACAGTGTATAGATAAATTCATATCTTAGCGTATCTGTTATTTTTACCTTTGCCTGACAGCTTACGTAGATTTCTCCGAAACTTATGGGATTTTAGTATTATATATGCATATGTAAATTATGTATTGCAGGGTACTAATCTACATCTTATAATCTATTTCTTATCGAAAATCCTTCATCTGATCGTATGAGATGAATTCCTTAACCAGTTCGAGTCCCTCAGATTCCGACAGCTATTCCGATAGTTATTCCGACAGCTATTCCGACATGGATATTCACCTAAGCTTCGAAAGCAGTGTAAACGAAATGGATCAACCAACTAGTCATCTTCAATTCTGGATGACTTGGGGATGGGTTCGTAGTCTACTTAATCATTGGAGAAAAGAAGTAGCGATCCTTTTCATCCACCATATTATCCTCTGGGCGAAGAACCTGAAGCATTCACCGGTGAACCAATCCGAAACACCATTTTCACTCTCATTTCCCGAATATCTCACCACGATTATATTCTATCCACTATTCTAAACCTTATTCATCCGCTCGTTTTGACCGACAATCATCCTGGAGTAATGGAAGAAGTCAACTAGCTTCGCGCTCGAGTAATCAATTTGGAGAATATGGTGCAAAACTTACCAGCTTCAGCAACATCACCGACACCAACAGTACTACCAACATCAACACTAGTACCACCAACAACCTAAGTTTCAACATCACACGCCTCAACATCGCAATCTATACCCCGAGCATAATCATCGTTCTACATGACGTTCTACATCATTTATCTTCGTATGACATGACAATTATGTAATCTCTAATGTTCTAAATATTATATAAATCCAATGAGTTTAATATCATATTGACTCATTAAATCCATCATTACATCTGAAGAGAATATATATGTAAGTATATTTTCATAAAGATTGTAATTAAAAATTCTTTTGTACAAACGATTAATGGTGAAAATATTTTAACGGGTAGGTAATACCCGAGAAATATTTAGATTTCACATTAATAAGTTACACTGTACATTCTTCGAATCTGATTCAACAGTCATTTACTATCCTACTTACACCCACAGATATACGTATTCGTTCACCGCAGAATAACCATTTTCATTCAATTTCATATTTGAATTTTGACCTATCAAAAACCAACAAGTGGCATAATGAAGAAAACATTGGACAAAAAATAAAATTTGTTAGAAACAAATAATTTAACTATGAGAAGAATTTTGATAAGAATCCACGCTAACTGTTCCTAGCTAACTGATTAATTTCGTATTTCATTTTATGTATCTCAATTTATTTATCGCAATTTAGATTCTTGCAATTTTATTTATCGTCATTTAATTTCTGTTATTTATTTTACGCACTTTAAATATCGGGACACGTATACAAGGTTATGACATATCATATCGACGCATCTATATATATTATTTGGAATGACCATAGACACTCTATATGCAGTAATGCTTGAGTTAGCTATACAGGGTTGAGGTTGATTCTAAATAATATATATACTTTGAGTTGTGATCGAGTCTGAGACATGTATATAATGGGTCACGACATGTATTAATTAATTCGAATATTATATATTAAACTATATATGAATTATTGAATTTCTAACTGTGGACTGTTAACCGTGGACTACCAACATTGGACAATTAAAATGAATTAAAATATTGATTATAACATATGAAACTAAACAATTTTTCAAGTTTGCCACTTGATTTCATCTTAAACCTCATTTGTATCTTGACGATTACAATCTGCGTTCAAACCTTTCAAGATTCTTGAAAACACCTCAATCGATAGAATGAACCAACTGTATCTCATCTACAAAAGGAAAGATTTATTCATATAGTTATGCACCTGAAAAACTCTCGAAAACTGAGTAAACGTTTAACACGTAGCTGTGCTAATTCCTTTAGTGTTATTATTACCCAAAATAACTTTGCAATTCCTTTTCGAAGTAGAAAATTTTGTCACAGCTCCACCAAGACAATTTTGACTTTGCATCCGGAGTAACCTTATTATAAACCTATCATATACTCATCCGCATCTTGTAACGAGAATTGCCATACAAAGTACCGGGAAATCAGCAATCAGTATTTTGAATTTCGCAGCGTTCTACATCAATAGTTACATGTATACATATAACATTTATCTCTTAGAATTATGAACTCCTATTCTGTAATTCTGAACAGCACTCTAGTCTACGAATCAGTTCTTTGAATTTTGAGAAAGCTGATAAAGCAGCGAAAACTGTTGATGACTTTAACAGTCAAAAGTATTATGATAAAGAATAGAGTGTTGGAAACGCTCAACATAAAATTTAGTACCGAAAAGCGAATTATGTGAAACCATGAAGGAGACTCTGAACAAATCACAAGGACTAAACTTGTACATAAAGAATCATGATGATTCCGTTTGTGATGAAATCTTTAACGAATATCTTGCTCCTTAAATCACTCTGAATCATTGTGAATGAATTTCTTCATCACACTATGATTCTAAAATTCTAAGATATTATCATATCTTTCGTTATAAAAATCTTCAATATTTCTGGAGAAATCTTCATAACTATTCTGATCCGATATTAATTACCTCTTTGCATTATCTGTATTATATCAGAAGGGAAACTGTTTTAGTTTCTAAATTCTGAGAAATTCGAATTTAAAAATATGAATGTTTTTGAAGTAATGTTGGGAACTGAAGCATGAGTTAGTATAATATAATGACACTTGATCAACGTGATTATATTACAGTAAGTCATGCTGAGTTTCTAATGGAACGTGATGATTCACAAATTATAAAGTCATCATGCGCCATGTTACATGACTCTTACATTCTATCTGATCTCTAAACATATCAAGAACATATTTTCTTGATAGTTCTATCTTTTATTTTGAATTCTGGTAATTTAATCAATTAAGATCGTGCTATTACAATTTCCCTCTTAGAACGTTAGTCATGTTCATTTGAAACTTCCTACCCACGAATTCTGGATCATTATTCGCTTGACTTAAAGTCGGGAAGAGAAAATAAAAGGATGGAACTCCAAAATATAAAAGAAATGAAGAGAGTAGATTTAAAGTGAAATATCTGACAAATCAATCAAAACAGATTATTGCATTTAATCAAAGAAGATTCTAATTTCCTTAATTACCGGAGAACCAAATATTAATACGAAGATTTCCTCTAAATCCCTTAAATTCTAGAAATCAACTGTGACTACGTCACCGGTTAAGACAAACTTGCTTTTACTCATTTCATTCTTTTGTGATAGATTCACTCGTACTCTTCGAGTAGTCAAATTATCTTATCCATATTACCCAACAGTTATAAAACTCTATTTATCCGCTCATATTCGTCAGGAAAACATTCTTATTGTTAGCCATGACGACCTCGAAGAAATTTCGGGACGAAATTTCTTTAACGGGTAGGTACTGTGACGACCCGAAAATTTCCGACCAAATTTAAACTTGATCTTTATATGTTTCCGACACGATAAGCAAATTCGATAATGTTGAGTCTCAAAACTTTTGAACTGTTTACATGGATTCATTTAACCCTTCGACAATTTTCGACGATTCACGAACAATTGTGTATAAATAAATATGTAAATATATATGAAATCTATACATATGTAATATTGTAATAAATATATATATATATATATATAATTAATAAATAATAAGGATACAATAAAATTATATAGTTAAAAGATATTATAACAAATAGTAAACTTAATTACAAGCTGAATATAATTAGTATATTAATACCATTATCATTATTAGTATTATTATTAAGTAACATTATCAATAATATTATTAAATAGATTATTATTATTATTATTGTATATATATATATATATATATATATATATATATATATATATATATATATATATATATATATATATATATATATATATATATATATATATATTGTAAGGTATGGATATTAAATATTAAATATATGTTATTATAGACATAATTATTAAATATTACATAACTAATAAATTGCAATATTAAATGTAATTACAAGATAAAAACATAAATATTATATTAATAATGTATTGTTACTTTCATTAAAATAAATAGTAATACTAAAATCTATTAAGAAGATTATATATATGAAAGTAAAATAAATGTAAATTGTTATGATAATGTTATTATTATTATTATTAGTAAATAATACAATTTATTATTATTATTATCATTAATAACATTATTATTATAATTTTTATTCTTTTTAGTATCATTATTATTTACTATTATGAATGTAATTATTATTATTATTATTAGTATTATAATTTCTATTAGAATAGAAATATGAATCTTATTTATATAAAGTATTATTATAATTAATATCATTATTATTAATAATATTATTTTTATAAATTTTATAGTTATTATTATCATTATTAATAATAATAATAATACTATTATTATTATTATTATTATTATTATTATTATTATTATTATTATTATTATTATTATTATTATTATATTAGTATCATTATTTATAATATTAAGTGCATTATTATTAAAGATATAGTTATTAAGTATTGAAATTGTATAAAATATATAGATATATGCATACAGAAATACAGGTATCGATATGTATACAGGTATATATAATGTTATATGTATACAGATACGTATTATGGAGTAGGAATCAGTATAACTGAATTAATTATACAAATTAATACAAAACTCTGTTTCCTGTAATTGTCATACTATTTTTTATTTTAGAATTCGTACCAATCACCAATTCAATCATAGAAAACTCCAAGAATCTGTTAGACATCGATCTCATACGTTTTTTTTATATTTTATTATCCTGTCTGACCATTGTACCATATAATAAACAAATTAATCGATGAATTGAATTAACGTACTCAGTTCTTTTATTCATTATCAATTAAAAACCCTTTACAGTCTTCAAAGAGAATTGAATTAGAACAGAAATAGGGAAGAACACAGACAATTACTCTGTACGTGTCCATTTTTTAAAAAAGATCGATTTTGAAGTCAAATAAAAAATGTAATAATGTAGTTGTTATTGGAATCCCTATGTCAAACTATCTACAAACTTTCAATTCTCAATTCTTCGTAACGGATTCCAATTTAAGAGTCAAACTTTAATGTTAGAAAGTCAAAGAGGATGTTCATCGAGAAATTCGTGATCATGCTGATGTTTTAAGTTAAATTAAGAATTCAGAAAGTTTCTAAAGATGATTTAATATCTTTTTCATGTTGGAGTCGTGGTCTCAAACGTCCTCAAATTCAAATTCAATGGTAGAGTTCATACGCGTTTTTTTATTGGTCTGTTATAGTTAAATTCTTGTCTCTTATTTAAATTAATTTAATCAAACACTAAGGGTCATTTTCTGTATAAATTATAGAACTGAAATCGTTTAGTAATTGAACGTTCTGAGTGTTAATCTTTATAACTGATATTGAAAGGGATGAAGAAGATGAATACGGGTTTTAAGTTTAATAGAAAATGAAGCGAGTATTAATCAGAATAATAGAACCAGCGGGATGTTTATGGGTGTTAGTGCGTGAGCGAGAGGTCTCGGGTTCGATTCCAGTACTGGGCATTCTTTTTGAAAAATCCCTTACAGAGGGTATATTTTGTATTGACCCGAACTTTTCCATATTTATATATATTAAATGAAATTGATATTTACATGATTTTGTGTTTCCAACATGTTAAGCAATCAAACTTGTTAAGACTTGATTAATTGAAATAGGTTTCATATAGACAATTGACCACCCAAGTTGACCAGTGATTCACGAACGTTAAAACTTGTAAAAACTATATGATGACATATATATGATTATATATATAGTTAACATGATATTATGATATGTAAGTATCTCATTAGGAATTTTAACAATGAGTTATAAACATAAATTGAGTTTATTGAATTAAGAAACTCGAAACGATATATATAACGATTATCGTTATAACAACGTCTTACTAATTACATATGAATCATATTAAGATATTGTTACACTATGTTTAATCATGATAAATGATAAGTAAACATGCAATTATGTATATTAACAATGAACTACATATGTAAAAACAAGACTACTAACTTAAGGATTTCGAAACGAGACATATATGTAACGATTATCGTTGTAACGACATTTAAATGTATATATATCATATTAAGATATATTAATATATCATTATATCATGATAATATAATAATTTAACATCTCATTAGATATAATAAACATTGGGTTAACAACATTTAACAAGATCATTAACTTAAAGGTTTCAAATCAACATTTACAAGTAACGACTAACGATGACTTAACGACTCAGTTAAAATGTATATACATGTAGTGTTTTAATATGTATTCATACACTTTTGAAAGACTTCAAGACACTTATCAAAATATTTTTACATAACAAAAATGCTTACAATTACATCCTCGTTCAGTTTCATCAACAATTCTACTCGTATGCACCCGTATTCGTACTCGTACAATACACAACTTTTAGATGTATGTACTATTGGTATATACACTCCAATGATCAGCTCTTCGTAGCTCATATGAGTCACCTAACACATGTAGGAACTATCATTTGGCAACTAGCATGAAATATCTCATAAAATTACAAAAATATTAGTAATCATTCATGACTTATTTACAAGTAAACAAAATTACACATCCTTTATATCTAATCCATATACCAATGACCAAAAACACCTACAAACACTTTCATTCTTCAATTTTCTTCATCTAATTGATCTTTCTCAAGTTCTATCTTCAATTTCTAAGTGTTCTTCATAAATTCTATAAGTTCTAGTTTCATAAAATCAAGAATACTTCCAAGTTTGCTAGCTTACTTCCAATATTGTAAAGTGATCATCCAACCTCAGGAAATATTTCTTATTTAAAGTAAGATATCTTTCTAATACAAGGTAATACTCATATTCAAACTTTGATTCAATTTCTATAACTATAGCAATCTTATTTCGAGTGGAAATCTTACTTGAACTTGTTTTCGTGTCATGATTCTGCTTCAAGAACTTTCAAGCCATCCAAGGATCCTTTGAAGCTAGATCTATTTTTCTCATTTCTAGTAGGTTTATCCACAAAACCTGAGGTAGTAATGATGTTCATAACATCATTCGATTCATATATATAAAACTACCTTATTCGAAGGTTTAAACTTGAAATCACTAGAACATAGTTTAGTTAATTCTAAACTTGTTCGCAAAAAAAAGTTAATCCTTCTAACTCGACTTTTAAAATCAACTAAACACATGTTCTATATCTATATGATATGCTAACTTAATGATTTAAAACCGGAAAATACGAAAAACACTGTAAAACCGGATATACGCCGTCGTAGTAACACCGCGGGCTGTTTTGGGTTAGTTAATTAAAAGCTATGATAAACTTTGATTTAAAAGTTGTTCCTCTGGGAAAATGATTTTTCTTATGAACATGAAACTATATCCAAAAATCATGTTTAAACTCAAAGTGGAAGTATGTTTTCCAAAATAGTCATATAGACGTCGTTCTTTCGACTGAAATGACTATCTTTACAAAAATGACTTGTAACCTATATTTCCGACTATAAACTTATACTTTTTCTGTTTATATTCATAAACATAAGTTCAATATGAAACCATAGCAACTTGAAACACTCAAAACGGATTTAAAACGAAGAAGTTATGGGTAAAACAAGATTGGATATTTTTGCTTGTTGTAGTTACGTGAAAATTGGTAACAAATTTATATTAATCATATCCTAGCTAACTTATATTGTATTATACATGGATTCTAATATATTATGTAATCCTGGGATACCATAGACACGTATGCAAATGTTTTGACATATCATATCGACCCATCTATATATATTATTTTGAACAACCATAGACACTCTATATGCAGCAATGTTGGAGTTAGCTATACAGGGTTGAGGTTGATTCCAAAAATATATATACTTTAAGTTGTGATCTAGCCTGAGACGTGTATACTCTGGGTCGTGGATTGATTCAAGATAATATATATCTATTTATTTCTGTACATCTAATTGTGGACAACTAGTTTTAGGTTACTAACGAGGACAGCTGACTTAATAAACTTAAAACATTAAAACGTATTAAAAATGTTGTAATTATATTTTGAACATACTTTGATATATATGTACATATTTGTTATAGGTTCGTGAATCGACCAGTGGCCAAGTCTTACTTCCCGGCGAAGTAAAAAATCTGTGAAAGTGAGTTATAGTCCCACTTTTAAAATCTAATATTTTAGGAAGAGAATACATGCAGTTTTATAAATGTTTTATAAAATAGACACAAGTAATTGAAACTACATTATATGGGTGAATGATCGAAGCCGAATATGCCCCTTTTGCTTAGTAACCTAAGAATTAGTAAACCGATCTACTAATTGACGCGAATCCTAAAGATAGATCTATTGGGCCTAACGAACCACATCCAAAGTACCGGATGCTTTAGTACTTCGAATCCATTTTTATCATGTCCGAAGGATTTCCCGGAATGATAGGGGATATTCTTATATGCATCTTGTTAATGTCGGTTACCAGGTGTTCACCATATGAATGAATTTTATCTCTATGTATGGGATGTATATTGAAATATGAAATCTTGTGGTCTATTATTATGATTTGATAATATATAGGTTAAACCTATAACTCACCAACATTTTTGTTGACGTTTTAAGCATGTTTATTCTCAGGTGATTATTAAGAGCTTCCGATGTTGCATACTAAAATAAGGACAAGATTTAGAGTCCATGCTTGTATGATATTATGTAAAAACTGCATTCAAGAAACTTATTTTTGATGTAATATATTCTTATTGTAAACCATTATGTAATGGTCGTGTGTAAACGTTATATTTTAGATTATCATTATTTGATAATCTACGTAATGCTTTTTAAACCTTTATCGATAAAATAAAGGTTATGGTTGTTTTAAAAATGAACGCAGTCTTTGAAAAACGTCTCATATAGAGGTCAAAACCTCGCGACGAAATCAATCAATATGGAACGTTTATAATCAATATGAACGGGACATTTCATATTTCTTATCTTTATATCTATTATTATTAATATTGTAAATATTATTATTATTGTTATTATGATCATTATTATTAATGTTATTATTATTATTATTATTATTATTATTATTATTATTATTATTATTATTATTATTATTATTATTATTCTTATTATTATTATTATTATTATTATTATTATTTTTATTATTATTATTATTATTATTATTATTATTATTATTATTATTATTATTATTATTATTATTATTATTATTATTATTATTATTATTATTATTATTATTATTATTATTGTTATAGTTACTGTTATGATTATTGTTATTATTAAGTTTTATAATTATTATTACTACTAATATCATAAGTATATATATAAACATTAGGGACCATATTATCATTAGTATTAAAAAGTATCATTATTATTATTATTATTATTATTAATATAGTATTAGTATCATTATTAGGGTTATGATTGTCATTATTATCATTAATATTTCTATCATTAAAAATTAATACTTGTATCATTTTATGAATGATAACATTATTATTAGTATTATTACTAGTATTATAATTATTATTAGTAATACAATTATCATTATAAGTATCATAATTATTATTATTATTATTATTATTATCATTGTAAGTATGATTATTTATATTATAAAGAGTGTTAATAATATGTAATTACTAAAATCATTATTATAAGCATCATTAACTGAAAAATTTATATTTTACAGTTATTATTATAAATATCATTATTAAGATCATTAATAAAATTATTTAGTAATATTAAGTCTTATGATTATTATCATTTTTATCGTAGTATTACTAAAATTACTATTTTTAACAAACAAATGATATATACATATATAAAAATATATCTAATACATATAACAAAACGAAAAGTAATATTTCATATAACAAAATAAATATATGAAACATATATATTATTATTATAAAAAGTATATAACTAATAAATTTATATATATATTGTTCTATTATAACTTTGTATATTAATAAATATACAAATGATATAGGTTCGTGAATCCGAGGCCAACCCTGCATTGTTCAATATCGTCATATGTATTTTTACTACAAAATACATTATTGCGAGTTCATTTGATTCCCTTTTACTCTTTACATTTTTGGGACTGAGAATACATGCGCTATTTTTACAACTGCTTTATTAAATGCTTTTGAAATATATTTTGAACTGCGAATACATGAAATGCTTTTATAAATGTTTGACGAAATAGACACAAGTACTTAAAAACATTCTATGAATGAGTTATTATGAGTACACTGGATATCACCCCTTTTAGTCTGGTAATCTAAGAATTAGGAAACCGAGCTCCTAATTGACGCGAATCCTAAAGATAGATCTATGGGCACTAACCAACCCCAGTCAGAGAATTTGAACTGCTTTAGTACTTTGAGATAGGTATACAACCGCCAGCTTTAAAAGATATGATCTATTTGTGATGTGTGCACAACTATCATATTTAAAAGAGTGGCCTGATTGTATGCTTTTTGCAAGACCGTGCGGAATGCCGGTATACGGGGGATATTCTAGATGCATTTTTTTAAGGTTGATTACCAGGTGTTTATAATTCGTATGAATGACTTTTATCTCTATGCCGTGCGAAATGCCTTATATGAGATTATGTTTATGAAAGATATTAAAAATCGCGAGGCAACCTACGTGGGAGAAAAGGATATGAACCAACTCTGCTAAGCATTACGAAATATGGTTTTGTACACGAGATAGGTGTACTGTATTTAAATCTTGTGGTCTATTAAAATGATAAATTTTATTGTTTACGATAAACCTATGAACTCACCAACCTTTTGGTTGACACTTGAAAGCATGTTTATTCTTAGGTATGAAAGAAATCTTCCGCTGTGCATTTGCTCATTTTAGAGATATTACTTTTATTCATTCATGACATATTTCAAAAGACGTTGCATTCGAGTCATTGAGTTCATCAAGATTATTGTTAAGTCAATTATAGTTGGATATATTATGAAATGGTATGCATGCCGTCAACTTTTGATGTGAAGAAAGTTTGTCTTTTAAAAACGAATGCAATGTTTGTAAAATGTATCATATAGAGGTCAAGTACCTCGCGATGTAACCAAATGTAATGTATTCGTCCAGATGGATTAGGACGGGTCTCTACAGAATTCTCTTACAACAATAGCTATCACGCGAGTATTAAAGCTGCACCTTTCGAAGCTTTATATTGCCGTAAATGTCGTTCTACTATTTGTTGCGCCGAGGTAGGTGATAAGAAAATCACTAGACCCGAACTCTTCCATGAAACAACCGAGAAGATCATTCAAATCCAAGTGGGTGACCGCGTAATGTTAAAAGTCGCACCTTGGAAATGTGTAATCCATTTTGCAAAGCGTGGGAAGCTAAATCCACGATATATTGGTCCTTTTGAAATCTTAGAGCGTATTGGACCCGTTGCTTACTGTTTGGACCGTCCTTCTCAATTAAGTTCTATTCATCCCACTTTCCACGTATCGAATCTGAAGAAATGTCTTTCTAAACCAGAACATGTCATACCACTCGAGGAGCTTTACAATTGATGACAAACTCTACTTCGTAGAAGAACCTGTTGAGGTCATGGACCATGAGGTCAAGACTTTGAAGCACAACAAGATTCCAATTGTCCGAGTCTGTTGGAATTCTAAACGAGGACTCGAGTTTACTTGGGAGCTAGAGGATCAGATGATGCAGAAGTATCCTCACCTCTTCCCGACTCTACCATCTACCTCAGTTTAAAATTTTGGGACGAAATTTTCTTTAACAAGGGGGTAATGTAACGACCCGACTTTTTTGACTTATAATTATACTTATTACTTTCACGAAACTGCATATTTGTGTGTAGTGAGCTAAATTATATTCTGGGATCATTATTCATGTTTATTACTTTCGTAAATACCTTACAACGTGTTATTAAGTGCTTAATCACTTAACTTGATCCTTGAATGCTTTTATGACCGTTAGTGTCACTTGTCATTTAGAACGAGCTATGTACTTTGTACACGTTAAAATTTTGTCATAATTGGAGCATTATGACTACTTAAAACTAATTGTTATTTCTTAATTACAATTACTTGGCTTATTGGTTGCTTAATTACGCTTAGTGTTTTACTAATGCACACTAGTTAGTCTTAATGGACTTTTTAACTTAATGGACTTAGGCCCACCCTAATCTTGCTAATGGACTATTATGTTAGCCCATTTTAATAGACTTATAATCCATTAAGATGTAGGACAAAACCCATTAAGATATAAGCCAACATACTAGCATATTTGTGTACCATTTCCTACACCATGTTGCATGGGATCCCAACATGCAAGCATCACCTTTGTACCACCACACATGAAAAGCAAAATGGTCCCCCCATTCCCCCACCCATGACCATCGGCCTAGAGGACACAACACCACCACCACCACTTTAAATACAAGTTTCATCCTCATTTCACACTTCATTTCATTCTCAAAACACACACACACTTTCTCTTTAATTTTCTCTCTAGTCTTTCTCACACTAAAAGCTTAAGAACTTGTAAGTTTTTCATGAATTTATTCTTCTTTTTCTTTCTTAGTCACAAAATCATCATCATCACGAGATCAAGCTTTTTAGCTTTTTTATCGTGTTATATCTTGTAGATTCAAACCTTGATTAGAAATATTCAAGAACATGAAGGATTCAAGCTTTCTAGCTTTAAATCTTCATTACTTTGTTGGATCTAAGTTTTATTGCTTAAGATCTCTTTATTTTTGTTAAAGGATCAAAACTTGTGTTTGTGACCTTCATGAAACTTGAAGATCTAGCTTTTTGCTTTAAGGATCTTCAAGAACATTAGAGATACAAGCTTTCTAGCTTGAGGTTTCTACAAAAAGTTGTTAAGAGATCAAGTTATTTAACTTAAGATCTTCTTTAATTTGTTTCACTTTAATTTTGTAAACTTGTGTTTTCATTAAACAAATATACAAGCTTTCTAGCTTGAAGTCTCATAAGTATTGATAAGGAATCCAAGATTTCTAGCTTAGGGTTTCATTACATTGTTTGATCTAAGTTATGTAACTTAAGGTCTTGCTTGTTTGATTTGAATCAAAGTTTGTAGCTTTAAATTTTGAATTGAACTTGTACTTGTGTTGAAACTAAGAACATGATGTAACCTTGGTTC
This sequence comes from Rutidosis leptorrhynchoides, assembly GCF_046630445.1. Taxonomy (NCBI): domain Eukaryota; kingdom Viridiplantae; phylum Streptophyta; class Magnoliopsida; order Asterales; family Asteraceae; genus Rutidosis; species Rutidosis leptorrhynchoides. Next base: position 273,965,069 of record NC_092333.1, on the reverse strand, counting down.
ATCATCCTTCTAAAACTCTTAAGTGAGTTGTATTTCTTCTTAGTCTTGACATTGTGTGTTGATGGTTGAAACTTGGTCAAAGTGATGCTAAAACATCAAAGAGTTGTACACTTGAGGCTTATACGCATCAAGCATGAGAACCGTGATAAGCATCAAACACCAAGAAACCCACCGGAGCACTTGTTGAAATGTCCCGTTCTTATTGATTAAAAACGTTCCATATTAATTGATTTCGTTGCGAGGTTTTGACCTCTATATGAGACGTTTTTCAAAGACTGCATTCATTTTTAAAACAAACCATAACCTTTATTTCATAGATAAAGGTTTTAAAAAGCTTTACGTAGATTATCAAATAATGATAATCTAAAATATCCTGTTTACACACGACCATTACATAATGGTTTACAATACAAATATGTTACAACAAAATAAGTTTCTTGAATGCAGTTTTTACACAATATCATACAAGTATGGACTCCAAATCTCGTCCTTATTTAAGTATGCGACAGCGGAAGCTCTTAATAATCACCTGAGAATAAACATGCTTAAAACGTCAACAAAAATGTTGGTGAGTTATAGGTTTAACCTATATATATCAAATCATAATAATAGACCACAAGATTTCATATTTCAATACACATCCCATACATAGAGATAAAAATCATTCATATGGTGAACACCTGATAATTGACATTAACAAGATGCATATATAAGAATATCCCCATCATTCCGGGACACCCTTCGGATATGATATAAATTTCGAAGTACTAAAGCATCCGGTACTTTGGATGGGGTTTGTTAGGCCCAATAGATCTATCTTTAGGATTCGCGTCAATTAGGGTGTCTGTTCCCTAATTCTTAGATTACCAGACTTAATAAAAAGGGGCATATTCGATTTCGATAATTCAACCATAGAATGTAGTTTCACGTACTTGTGTCTATTTTGTAAATCATTTATAAAACCTGCATGTATTCTCATCCCAAAAATATTAGATTTTAAAAGTGGGACTATAACTCACTTTCACAGATTTTTACTTCGTCGGGAAGTAAGACTTGGCCACTGGTTGATTCACGAACCTATAACAATATATACATATATATCAAAGTATGTTCAAAATATATTTACAACACTTTTAATATATTTTGATGTTTTAAGTTTATTAAGTCAGCTGTCCTCGTTAGTAACCTACAACTAGTTGTCCACAGTTAGATGTACAGAAATAAATCGATAAATATTATCTTGAATCAATCCACGACCCAGTGTATACGTATCTCAGTATTGATCACAACTCAAACTATATATATTTTGGAATCAACCTCAACCCTGTATAGCTAACTCCAACATTCACATATAGAGTGTCTATGGTTGTTCCGAAATATATATAGATGTGTCGACATGATAGGTCGAAACATTGTATACGTGTCTATGGTATCTCAAGATTAGATAATATACAATACAAGTTAATTAAGTTTTGGTTGGAATAGATTTGTTACCAATTTTCACGTAGCTAAAATGAGAAAAATTATCCAATCTTGTTTTACCCATAACTTCTTCATTTTAAATCCGTTTTGAGTGAATCAAATTGCTATGGTTTCATATTGAACTCTATTTTATGAATCTAAACATGAAAAGTATAGGTTTATAGTCGGAAAAATAAGTTACAAGTCGTTTTTGTAAAGGTAGTCATTTCAGTCGAAAGAACGACGTCTAGATGACCATTTTAGAAAACATACTTCCACTTTGAGTTTAACCATAATTTTTGGATATAGTTTCATGTTCATAATAAAAATCATTTTCTCAGAATAACAACTTTTAAATCAAAGTTTATCATAGTTTTTAATTAACTAACCCAAAACAGCCCGCGGTGTTACTACGACGGCGTAAATCCGGTTTTACGGTGTTTTTCGTGTTTCCAGGTTTTAAATCATTAAGTTAGCATATCATATAGATATAGAACATGTGTTTAGTTGATTTTAAAAGTCAAGTTAGAAGGATTAACTTTTGTTTGCGAACAAGTTTAGAATTAACTAAACTATGTTCTAGTGATTACAAGTTTAAACCTTCGAATAAGATAGCTTTATATGTATGAATCGAATGATGTTATGAAAATCATTACTACCTTAAGTTCCTTGGATAAACCTACTGGAAAAGAGAAAAATGGATCTAGCTTCAACGGATCCTTGGATGGCTCGAAGTTCTTGAAGCAGAATCATGACACGAAAACAAGTTCAAGTAAGATCATCACTTGAAATAAGATTGTTATAGTTATAGAAATTGAACCAAAGTTTGAATATGATTATTACCTTGTATTAGAATGATAACCTACTGTAAGAAACAAAGATTTCTTGAGGTTGGATGATCACCTTACAAGATTGGAAGTGAGCTAGCAAACTTGAAAGTATTCTTGATTTTATGTAACTAGAACTTGTAGAATATATGAAGAACACTTAGAACTTGAAGATAGAACTTGAGAGAGATCAATTAGATGAATAAAATTGAAGAATGAAAGTGTTTATAGGTGTTTTTGGTCGTTGGTGTATGGATTAGATATAAAGGATATGTAATTTTGTTTTCATGTAAATAAGTCATGAATGATTACTCATATTTTTGTAATTTTATGAGATATTTCATGCTAGTTGCCAAATGATGGTTCCCACATGTGTTAGGTGACTCACATGGGCTGTTAAGAGCTGATCATTGGAGTGTATATACCAATAGTACATACATCTAAAAGCTGTGTATTGTACGAGTACGAATACGGGTGCATACGAGTAGAATTGTTGATGAAACTGAACGAGGATGTAATTGTAAGCATTTTTGTTAAGTAGAAGTATTTTGATAAGTGTATTGAAGTCTTTCAAAAGTGTATGAATACATATTAAAACACTACATGTATATACATTTTAACTGAGTCGTTAAGTCATCGTTAGTCGTTACATGTAAGTGTTGTTTTGAAACCTTTAGGTTAACGATCTTGTTAAATGTTGTTAACCCAATGTTTATAATATCAAATGAGATTTTAAATTATTATATTATCATGATATTATCATGTATGAATATCTCTTAATATGATATATATATATTAAATGTCTTTACAACAATAATCGTTACATATATGTCTCGTTTAAAAATCATTAAGTTAGTAGTCTTGTTTTTACATATGTAGTTCATTGTTAATATACTTAATGATATGTTTACTTATCATAGTATCATGTTAACTATATATATATCCATATATATGTCTTCATATAGTTTTTACAAGTTTTAACGTTCGTGAATCACCGGTCAACTTGGGTGGTCAATTGTCTATATGAAACATATTTCAATTAATCAAGTCTTAACAAGTTTGATTGCTTAACATGTTGGAAACATTTAATCATGTAAATATCAATCTCAATTAATATATATAAACATGGAAAAGTTCGGGTCACTACAGTACCTACCCGTTAAATAAATTTCGTCCCGAAATTTTAAGCTGTTGAAGGTGTTGACGAATCTTCTGGAAATAGATGCGGGTATTTCTTCTTCATCTGATCTTCACGCTCCCAGGTGAACTCGGGTCCTCTACGAGCATTCCATTGAACCTTAACAATTGGTATCTTGTTTTGCTTAAGTCTTTTAACTTCACGATCCATTATTTCGACGGGTTCTTCGATGAATTGAAGTTTTTCGTTGATTTGGATTTCATCTAACGGAATAGTGAGATCTTCTTTAGCAAAACATTTCTTCAAATTCGAAACGTAGAAAGTGTTATGTACAGTCGCGAGTTGTTGAGGTAACTCAAGTCGGTAAGCTACTGGTCCGACACGATCAATAATCTTGAATGGTCCAATATACCTTGGAATTAATTTCCCTCGTTTACCAAATCGAACAACGCCTTTCCAAGGTGCAACTTTAAGCATGACCATCTCTCCAATTTCAAATTCTATATCTTTTCTTTTAATGTCAGCGTAGCTCTTTTGTCGACTTTGGGCGGTTTTCAACCGTTGTTGAATTTGGATGATCTTCTCGGTATTTTCTTGTATAATCTCCGGACCCGTAATCTGTCTATCCCCCACTTCACTCCAACAAATCGGAGACCTGCACTTTCTACCATAAAGTGCTTCAAACGGCGCCATCTCAATGCTTGAATGGTAGCTGTTGTTGTAGGAAAATTCTGCTAACGGTAGATGTCGATCCCAACTGTTTCCAAAATCAATAACACATGCTCGTAGCATGTCTTCAAGCGTTTGTATCGTCCTTTCGCTCTGCCCATCAGTTTGTGGATGATAGGCAGTACTCATGTCTAGACGAGTTCCTAATGCTTGCTGTAATGTCTGCCAGAATCTTGAAATAAATCTACCATCCCTATCAGAGATAATAGAGATTGGTATTCCATGTCTGGATATGACTTCCTTCAAATATAATCGTGCTAACTTCTCCATCTTGTCATCTTCTCTTATTGGCAGGAAATGTGCTGATTTGGTGAGACGATCAACTATTACCCAAATAGTATCAAAACCACTTGTAGTCCTTGGCAATTTAGTGATGAAATCCATGGTAATGTTTTCCCATTTCCATTCCGGGATTTCGGGTTGTTGAAGTAGACCTGATGGTTTCTGATGCTCAGCTTTGACCTTAGAACACGTCAAACATTCTCCTACGTATTTAGCAACATCGGCTTTCATACCCGGCCACCAAAAATATTTCCTGAGATCCTTGTACATCTTCCCCGTTCCAGGATGTATTGAGTATCTGGTTTTATGAGCTTCTCTAAGTACCATTTCTCTCATATCTCCAAATTTTGGTACCCAAATCCTTTCAGCCCTATACCGGGTTCCGTCTTCCCGAATATTAAGATGCTTCTCCGATCCTTTGGGTATTTCATCCTTTAAATTTCCCTCTTTTAAAACTCCTTGTTGCGCCTCCTTTATTTGAGTAGTAAGGTTATTATGAATCATTATATTCATAGATTTTACTCGAATGGGTTCTCTGTCCTTCCTGCTCAAGGCATCGGCTACCACATTTGCCTTCCCCGGGTGGTAACGAATCTCAAAGTCGTAATCATTCAACAATTCAATCCACCTACGCTGCCTCATATTCAGTTGTTTCTGATTAAATATGTGTTGAAGACTTTTGTGGTCGGTATATATAATACTTTTGACCCCATATAAGTAGTGCCTCCAAGTCTTTAATACAAAAACAACTGCGCCTAATTCCAAATCATGCGTCGTATAATTTTGTTCGTGAATCTTCAATTGTCTAGACGCATAAGCAATCACCTTCGTTCGTTGCATTAATACACAACCGAGACCTTGCTTTGATGCGTCACAATAAATCACAAAATCATCATTCCCTTCAGGTAATGACAATATAGGTGCCGTAGTTAGCTTTTTCTTCAATAACTGAAACGCTTTCTCTTGTTCATCATTCCATTCAAATTTCTTCCCTTTATGCGTTAATACAGTCAAGGGTTTTGCTATTCTGGAAAAGTCTTGGATGAACCTTCTGTAGTAACCAGCTAGTCCTAAAAACTGGCGTATGTGTTTCGGAGTTTTCGGGGTTTCCCACTTTTCAACAGTTTCTATCTTTGTCGGATCCACCTTAATACCTTCTTTGTTCACTATGTGACCGAGGAATTGAACTTCTTCCAACCAAAATGCACACTTTGAAAACTTAGCGTACAATTCTTCTTTCCTCAATACTTCTAACACCTTTCTCAAATGTTCACCATGTTCTTGGTCATTCTTTGAGTAAATAAGTATGTCATCAATGAAAACAATGACAAACTTGTCAAGGTATGGTCCACACACTCGGTTCATAAGGTCCATGAACACAGCTGGTGCATTAGTTAAACCAAACAGCATGACCATAAACTCGTAATGACCGTAACGTGTTCTGAAAGCAGTCTTTGGAATATCATCTTCTTTCACCCGCATTTGATGATACCCGGAACGTAAGTCAATCTTTGAATAAACAGACGAGCCTTGTAGTTGATCAAATAAGTCATCGATTCTCGGTAGTGGGTAGCGGTTCTTGATGGTAAGTTTGTTCAACTCTCGATAGTCGATACACAACCTGAATGTACCATGTTTCTTCTTGACAAACAAAACAGGAGCTCCCCACGGTGATGTGCTTGGTCGAATGAAACCACGCTCTAAAAGTTCTTGTAATTGGCTTTGCAGTTCTTTCATCTCGCTGGGTGCGAGTCTGTAAGGAGCACGAGCTATTGGTGCAGCTCCTGGTACAAGATCTATTTGAAATTCAACGGATCGATGTGGGGGTAATCCCGGTAATTCTTTCGGAAATACATCGGGAAATTCTTTTGCAATGGGAACATCATTGATGCTATTTTCTTCAGTTTGTACTTTCTCGACGTGTGCTAGAACAGCATAGCAACCTTTTCTTATTAGTTTTTGTGCCTTCAAATTACTAATAAGATGTAGCTTCGTGTTGCCCTTTTCTCCGTACACCATTAAGGGTTTTCCTTTTTCTCGTATAATGCGAATTGCATTTTTGTAACAGACGATCTCTGCTTTCACTTCTTTCAACCAGTCCATACCGATTATCACATCAAAACTCCCTAACTCTACTGGTATCAAATCAATCTTAAATGTTTCGCTAACCAGTTTAATTTCTCGATTCCGACATATATTATCTGCTGAAATTAATTTACCATTTGCTAATTCGAGTAAAAATTTACTATCTAAAGGCGTCAATGGACAACTTAATTTAGCACAAAAATCTCTACTCATATAGCTTCTATCCGCACCCGAATCAAATAAAACGTAAGCAGATTTATTGTCAATAAGAAACGTACCCGTAACAAGCTCCGGGTCTTCCTGTGCCTCTGCCGCATTAATATTGAAAACTCTTCCGCGGCCTTGTCCATTCGTGTTCTCCTGGTTCGGGCAATTTCTAATAATGTGGCCCGGTTTTCCACATTGGTTTAGAAAAACCTGGTGGTTTAGAGGTTCCCGGGTCATTGTTACAACTTAAGGACTTCGGGGGTTGACGATACATATAAAGTTCATCGGGGTTGGAATTAGATTTCTCTATTTTTATGCCCTTTCCCTTATTATAACATCATCGGAATTCTCGTCAGAATCCGATTCATCGGAGAATTGGTAATCCTCCCAATATTTTGCATCCTTAGCGGAAACACCATTGACCATAACTAACCTTGGTCGGTTGGTTGAGGATTTTCTTTTACTTAACCGTTTTATTATTTCCCCCACCGGTTCTATTTGTTCATCTGGTTCCGATTCTTCTTCCGGTTCCGATTCTTCTTCCGGTTCCGACTCTTCTTCCGGTTCCTCTTCGGTAACTTGTGAATCAGTCCACGAATCATTCTAATTTACATTTGACTCTTCATTATTATTAGGTGAGTCAATGGGACTTGTTCTAGAGGTAGACATCTATCACATAATATTAAATGCGTTAAGAGATTAATATATCACATAATATTCACATGTTAAAAATATATAGTTTCCAACAAAATTTGTTAAGCAATCATTTTTCAAGTAAACACGGTCGAAGTCCAGACTCACTAATGCATCCTAACAAAATCGATAAGACACACTAATGCAAAATTCTGGTTCTCTAAGACCAACGCTCGGAGCACTTGTTGAAATGTCCCGTTCTTATTGATTAAAAACGTTCCATATTAATTGATTTCGTTGCGAGGTTTTGACCTCTATATGAGACGTTTTTCAAAGACTGCATTCATTTTTAAAACAAACCATAACCTTTATTTCATAGATAAAGGTTTTAAAAAGCTTTACGTAGATTATCAAATAATGATAATCTAAAATATCCTGTTTACACACGACCATTACATAATGGTTTACAATACAAATATGTTACAACAAAATAAGTTTCTTGAATGCAGTTTTTACACAATATCATACAAGTATGGACTCCAAATCTCGTCCTTATTTAAGTATGCGACAGCGGAAGCTCTTAATAATCACCTGAGAATAAACATGCTTAAAACGTCAACAAAAATGTTGGTGAGTTATAGGTTTAACCTATATATATCAAATCATAATAATAGACCACAAGATTTCATATTTCAATACACATCCCATACATAGAGATAAAAATCATTCATATGGTGAACACCTGGTAATCGACATTAACAAGATGCATATATAAGAATATCCCCATCATTCCGGGACACCCTTCGGATATGATATAAATTTCGAAGTACTAAAGCATCCGGTACTTTGGATGGGGTTTGTTAGGCCCAATAGATATATCTTTAGGATTCGCGTCAATTAGGGTGTCTGTTCCCTAATTCTTAGATTACCAGACTTAATAAAAAGGGGCATATTCGATTTCGATAATTCAACCATAGAATGTAGTTTCACGTACTTGTGTCTATTTTGTAAATCATTTATAAAACCTGCATGTATTCTCATCCCAAAAATATTAGATTTTAAAAGTGGGACTATAACTCACTTTCACAGATTTTTACTTCGTCGGGAAGTAAGACTTGGCCACTGGTTGATTCACGAACCTATAACAATATATACATATATATCAAAGTATGTTCAAAATATATTTACAACACTTTTAATATATTTTGATGTTTTAAGTTTATTAAGTCAGCTGTCCTCGTTAGTAACCTACAACTAATTGTCCACAGTTAGATGTACAGAAATAAATCGATAAATATTATCTTGAATCAATCCACGACCCAGTGTATATGTATCTCAGTATTGATCACAACTCAAACTATATATATTTTGGAATCAACCTCAACCCTGTATAGCTAACTCCAACATTCACATATAGAGTGTCTATGGTTGTTCCGAAATATATATAGATGTGTCGACATGATAGGTCGAAACATTGTATACGTGTCTATGGTATCTCAAGATTACATAATATACAATACAAGTTGATTAAGTTTTGGTTGGAATAGATTTGTTACCAATTTTCACGTAGCTAAAATGAGAAAAATTATCCAATCTTGTTTTACCCATAACTTCTTCATTTTAAATCCGTTTTGAGTGAATCAAATTGCTATGGTTTCATATTGAACTCTATTTTATGAATCTAAACAGAAAAAGTATAGGTTTATAGTCGGAAAAATAAGTTACAAGTCGTTTTTGTAAAGGTAGTCATTTCAGTCGAAAGAACGACGTCTAGATGACCATTTTAGAAAACATACTTCCACTTTGAGTTTAACCATAATTTTTGGATATAGTTTCATGTTCATAATAAAAATAATTTTCTCAGAATAACAACTTTTAAATCAAAGTTTATCATAGTTTTTAATTAACTAACCCAAAACAGCCCGCGGTGTTACTACGACGGCGTAAATCCGGTTTTACGGTGTTTTTCGTGTTTCCAGGTTTTAAATCATTAAGTTAGCATATCATATAGATATAGAACATGTGTTTAGTTGATTTTAAAAGTCAAGTTAGAAGGATTAACTTTTGTTTGCGAACAAGTTTAGAATTAACTAAACTATGTTCTAGTGATTACAAGTTTAAACCATCGAATAAGATAGCTTTATATGTATGAATCGAATGATGTTATGAACATCATTACTACCTTAAGTTCCTTGGATAAACCTACTGGAAAAGAGAAAAATGGATCTAGCTTCAACGGATCCTTGGATGGCTCGAAGTTCTTGAAGCAGAATCATGACACGAAAACAAGTTCAAGTAAGATCATCACTTGAAATAAGATTGTTATAGTTATAGAAATTGAACCAAAGTTTGAATATGATTATTACCTTGTATTAGAATGATAACCTACTGTAATAAACAAAGATTTCTTGAGGTTGGATGATCACCTTACAAGATTGGAAGTGAGCTAGCAAACTTGAAAGTATTCTTGATTTTATGTAACTAGAACTTGTAGAATATATGAAGAACACTTAGAACTTGAAGATAGAACTTGAGAGAGATCAATTAGATGAAGAAAATTGAAGAATGAAAGTGTTTGTAGGTGTTTTTGGTCGTTGGTGTATGGATTAGATATAAAGGATATGTAATTTTGTTTTCATGTAAATAAGTCATGAATGATTACTCATATTTTTGTAATTTTATGAGATATTTCATGCTAGTTGCCAAATGATGGTTCCCACATGTGTTAGGTGACTCACATGGGCTGCTAAGAGCTGATCATTGGAGTGTATATACCAATAGTACATACATCTAAAAGCTGTGTATTGTACGAGTACGAATACGGGTGCATACGAGTAGAATTGTTGATGAAACTGAACGAGGATGTAATCGTAAGCATTTTTGTTAAGTAGAAGTATTTTGATAAGTGTATTGAAGTCTTTCAAAGTGTATGAATACATATTAAAACACTACATGTATATACATTTTAACTGAGTCGTTAAGTCATCGTTAGTCGTTACATGTAAGTGTTGTTTTGAAACCTTTAGGTTAACGGTCTTGTTAAATGTTGTTAACCCAATGTTTATAATATCAAATGAGATTTTAAATTATTATATTATCATGATATTATCATGTATGAATATCTCTTAATATGATATATATATATTAAATGTCTTTACAACAATAATCGTTACATATATGTCTCGTTTAAAAATCATTAAGTTAGTAGTCTTGTTTTTACATATGTAGTTCATTGTTAATATACTTAATGATATGTTTACTTATCATAGTATCATGTTAACTATATATATATATCCATATATATGTCATCATATAGTTTTTACAAGTTTTAACGTTCGTGAATCACCGGTCAACTTGGGTGGTCAATTGTCTATATGAAACATATTTCAATTAATCAAGTCTTAACAAGTTTGATTGCTTAACATGTTGGAAACATTTAATCATGTAAATATAAATCTCAATTAATATATATAAACTTGGAAAAGTTCGGGTCACTACACTTGTTTCTGTTTTTCAGGGTCTGATCTGACTCCTGGAGCTTCTGGAAAATTGAATTCCAGAAAGTTCGGGATGTGTAGATAACTTTTTGTTTAAGACTCGCCTAAATCCGATATACGGTTTAGGATTTATAGTCTTCCAATGTTCACTACGTCTTTATAACGACGTGCTGAAATTTCTGACCTACTCACGCTTTGACCGTCGCCACGGTCAAACGACATTGAGTTAGGATCTGATTTTCGGATAGCGGTAACAGGACTCACAATCAGAGCCTTGGCCACTGACCGCACGTCATTTCAGTTTGTATAGAGGTCGTAACGGCTGTATGAATTCAGCTATTCGTTTCAATCTCTATTCTTGTTGAAACCTTACTTTATCTTTTACGAATGATGATAATGATGATACTTAAGACTTGACTTATTTACCTTTAAACTTTTTGGGATGATTTACTGACTTAGTAACCTTTGACTTAGGTTGAGGACCTTTGGACCGACTTACTACTTGCTTACATTTTCATATCGACTTTACCGCACATTCACTGTGAGTTATAGCTCCCTTTTTTTACTTTAACTATTTTTGAGACTGAGAATACATGCGCTTTTTATGTTTTACATACTAGACACGAGTACTTTAACTTTATATATGTGTGGGTGACATAACGGCACAAATTTTCCCCTTAGCTCAGCAACGTTTAACTATTAGTTTATGAACCGGTAGACGCGAATCTTAGATATGGATCCATAGGGTTTGGTATCCCCACTCGGGCTAGTCGCGCTTGCATTCAATGGGTGTTTAATACTTCGTCTATTTTAACGCACTCGCCAAGTGTACTTTTAGGGGGTGATATATATTATTTTACGTTAAGTTAGTTACCAAGTGCCCACGGTTAAGCATATACTTTTCATACGGTTTTGAATACGAAATCTCGTGGTCTACATTACATTATTGATTACAATAAAACTATAGCTCACCAACATTCGTGTTGACTTTTAAGCATGTTTTATTCGCAGGTAACTAAGACGCTTATTGCTTCCGCTGTTACTGATTTGCTGTGTTAGACTTCCGCTGCATTGTTTAGAGACGTCTCAATCATGAAACTATTATTTTGCATTGACAACTTATGTTCTATCCGAACTATGGTTTGTAATGACCTAAGTGTCACATACTTTTATTAATGCTTTCTATCCGTAGAAGCATGTTACTCTTGTTAAACTTTTGTCGTTAGGAAAACGTTATCTTTTTATGAATGCAAAACTTTGTTTTAAAACAGCATATAGTGTTATACCGTGTAATAGACCTGTTGTTGATGATCCGTACCATTGATTTTTGGACGGGGCATCACAGAATAGTTCGTGCGAAACTATGTTATCAAAATACTAGGGAATCAGTAGCAAGAACCAAAAATATATTCAACCTTAGGATAGTTAGATTATCTTAGACTAGATTAGATTACTTTAAATTAGACTACCTTAGATTAAGATTATTTTAGATTACCTTAGATTACCTTAGAAATTTAGTTTATCTGTTTAAAATTAAAAAAAAGGTATATAGTGTATGACCCAAACCCGATCTAGACCAGGGCCATTGTTATTCGTACCTAATCCAGATGCAATAATCTCTAAAGCACGCAAGGAAGCACGAATCAGAAATCAAATGGCGTTATGCGTTACTTTAGCATAAAACACCAAACCCTCGATTGAAGTTCGAGGATGATCGATCAGATTTCCAGAGATTCAAGGACACTCGTTCGAGTTAAAACATCACATCATCCAGCTCATCCAAAATAGCTGTCAGTTTCATGGATTACCGAATGACGATCCTAACTCTCACCTTGATAAATTCATATCTCTTTCGAACTCTTACAAACAGCCAGGGATAGGACAAGATAGAGTCCGGCTATACTTATTCCCCTTTTCTCGCACTCATCATGCTCAAACATGGTTCGAAGGACCGGAAAAAGATTCCATCACATCATGGACGGAGATGGCTACTAAATTTCTAACCAAATATTTCCCTCATTCTAAACAAACCAAACTCAAGAATGACATCATTAACTTCAAATAAAGTTATGATGAATCTCTTTACACTGCATGGGAGCGATTCAAAACCCTGCTGAAGAAGTGCCCTAATCACCAGCTAGAACGGTCAGCTCAAATCTGTACCTTCTACAATGGTCTTACGATAAATCATAGGATGACGATTGATGCAGCAGCTTAAGGAAATCTAATGAACCAAACAGCAGACGAAGCATGGGAATTGCTCGAGAACATGTCAATGCATCATAATGACTGGAATAGTGGCGAAACAACTTTATCATCTGCCCCACTCTCTGCACTTAACAATCAAACGGAGGCCATCAAATCCCTCATGGATAAGATGGAATCTCTTGCTAAACAACTCAGAGATTTGAAGACGCAGCCGCAGCAGGGTAACCAGGCTCATGCCTTTGTTAATTGTACCAACCCGCAACCCACTGTAGAATATCAAGTTGAGTACGAGAACCCTAACGGTTCAGTCTGTTACGTTCAATACCCAACTCGTCAACCAAATCCCAGATTTAATCAACAAACTAGGGTTAACCAATTTCAATGAAGCAACCAGCCTTTTCGCTATCGCTACACACCTTATCCAGCCCACCAATCTCAATTGTTCTATAATTAACCACTTCCACTCACTGGTCCTCCAGTTGAGGAAAATTCACCAACCACCCAAATTACAAAAGTAACCAACCTCACTCTCAGAGTTGATGATAAGTTGGCCCAGTTCATTCAAGGACAACAACAGCTAAATCAGAGAACTGCATCCAGACAAGACCAGACGGAGATACTAATGAGAAATCAATTGGCTCTACTCAAAAGTCTAGAGACGCAGCTCGGACAGTTATCACAACGCCTTGAAACCCGACCAGAAGGAAGGTTACCGAGTAATACTATCTAAAATCACCACATAGAGGAAGCTAAGCAAATGGATTCCGTAATCCTAGAGGAAGAACCATGAAGAAGGTCAGCTAGGCTCAAGAACAAGTCAACATTACTCAGAAGCTGCCCCCTGCAACTCCAGTTCGTGTACCCTATCCTGAAAGGCTACAGGAGGAACCATCCAAGCTTGATTCCCTCAAACTGGATAGAAGATTCCTGGACATCATGTCCAAAGTTCCCAACCAGAAAAGATACATCCGAAGGCTTCTCTCTACTAAGGAGAGGATACCAGATTCTAAAAAAATTCCGATGAGTGAAGAATGCTCGGCATTACTCAGAAACTCTCTTCCACCAGAGCTAGGAGATATGGGACGATTCATTTTCCCGTGTTTGATCTACCAATCTGGAACCATTTGAAATGTCCCATTCTTATTGATTAAAAACGTTCCATATTAATTGATTTCGTTGCGAGGTTTTGACCTCTATATGAGACGTTTTTTCAAAGACTGCATTCATTTTTAAAACAAACCATAACCTTTATTTCATAAATAAAGGTTTAAAAATCTTTACGTAGATTATCAAATAATGATAATCTAAAATATCCTGTTTACACAGGACCATTACATAATGGTTTACAATACAAATATGTTACATCGAAATCAGTTTCTTGAATGCAGTTTTTACACAATATCATACAAACATGGACTCCAAATCTTGTCCTTATTTTAGTATGCAATAGCGGAAGCTCTTAGTATTCACCTGAGAATAAACATGCTTTAAACGTCAACAAAAATGTTGGTGAGTTATAGGTTTAACCTATATATTTCAAATCGTAACAATAGACCACAAGATTTCATATTTCAATACACATCCCATACATAGAGATAAAAATCATTCATATGGTGAACACCTGGTAACCGACATTAACAAGATGCATATATAAGAATATCCCCATCATTCCGGGACACCCTTCGAATATGATATAAATTTCGAAGTACTAAAACATCCGGTACTTTGGATGGGGTTTGTTAGGCCCAATAGATCTATCTTTAGGATTCGCGTCAATTAGGGTGTCTGTTCCCTAATTCTTAGATTACCAGACTTAATAAAAAGGGGCATATTCGATTTCGATAATTCAACCATGGAATGTAGTTTCACGTACTTGTGTCTATAACAATATATACATATATATATATATATGAAAGTATGTTCAAAATATATTTACAATACTTTTAATACATTTTGATGTTTTAAGTTTATTAAGTCAGCTGTCCTCGTTAGTAACCTACAACTAGTTGTCCACAGTTAGATGTACAGAAATAAATCGATAAATATTATCTTGAATCAATCCACGACCCAGTGTATACGTATCTCAGTATTGATCACAACTCAAACTATATATATATATTTTGGAATCAACCTCAACCATGTATAGCTAACTCCAACATTCACATATAGAGTGTATATGGTTGTTCCGCAATATATATATAGATGGGTCGACATGATAGGTCGAAACATTGTATACGTGTCTATGGTATCTCAAGATTACATAATATACAATATAAGTTGATTAGGTTATGGTTGGAATAGATTTATTACTAACTTTCACGTAGGTAAAATGAGTAGTTTTTATCAATCTTGTTTTACTCGCCATTTCTTCATTTCTAATTCGTTTTGAGTGATTCCAGTGGCCACGGTTTCGTATTGAACTTAACTTTATGAATCTAAATAGAAAAATTTTAAGTTTATAGTTGGAAATACAAGTTACAAGTTGTTTTTGAAAGCGGTAGTCATTTCCGTCGAAAGAACGACATCTTGATGACCATTTTGAAAAACATACTTTCACTTTGAGTTTAACCATGATTTTTGGATATAGTTTCATGTTCATAAGAAAAATCATTTTTCCAGAAGTATAGATTTTAAATCAAAGTTCTTCTTAGCTATTAATTATCCCAACCAAAACAGCCCCCGGTTTTACTACGACGGCGTATATCCAGTTTTATGGTGTTTATCGTGTTTCCGGGTTTTAAATGAAATGTCCCGTTCTTATTGATTAAAAACGTTCCATATTAATTGATTTCGTTGCGAGGTTTTGACCTCTATATGAGACGTTTTTCAAAGACTGCATTCATTTTTAAACAAACCATAACCTTTATTTCATCAATAAAGGTTTAAAAAGCTTTACGTAGATTATCAAATAATGATAATCTAAAATATCCTGTTTACACACGACCATTACATAATGGTTTACAATACAAATATGTTACAACAAAATAAGTTTCTTGAATGCAGTTTTTACACAATATCATACAAGCATGGACTCCAAATCTTGTCCTTATTTAAGTATGCGACAGCGGAAGCTCTTAATAATCACCTGAGAATAAACATGCTTAAAACGTCAACAAAAATGTTGGTGAGTTATAGGTTTAACCTATATATATCAAATCGTAACAATAGACCACAAGATTTCATATTTCAATACACATCCCATACATAGAGATAAAAATCATTCATATGGTGAACACATGGTAACCGACAATAACAAGATGCATATATAAGAATATCCCCATCATTCCGGGACACCCTTCGGATATGATATAAATTTCGAAGTACTAAAGCATCCGGTACTTTGGATGGGGTTTGTTAGGCCCAATAGATCTATCTTTAGGATTCGCGTCAATTAGGGTGTCTGTTCCCTAATTCTTAGATTACCAGACTTAATAAAAAGGGGCATATTCGATTTCGATAATTCAACCATAGAATGTAGTTTCACGTACTTGTGTCTATTTTGTAAATCATTTATAAAACCTGCATGTATTCTCATCCCAAAAATATTAGATTTTAAAAGTGGGACTATAACTCACTTTCACAGATTTTTACTTCGTCGGGAAGTAAGACTTGGCCACTGGTTGATTCACGAACCTATAACAATATATACATATATATCAAAGTATGTTCAAAATATATTTACAACACTTTTAATATATTTTGATGTTTTAAGTTTATTAAGTCAGCTGTCCTCGTTAGTAACCTACAACTAGTTGTCCACAGTTAGATGTACAGAAATAAATCGATAAATATTATCTTGAATCAATCCACGACCCAGTGTATACGTATCTCAGTATTGATCACAACTCAAACTATATATATTTTGGAATCAACCTCAACCCTGTATAGCTAACTCCAACATTCACATATAGAGTGTCTATGGTTGTTCCGAAATATATATAGATGTGTCGACATGATAGGTCGAAACATTGTATACGTGTCTATGGTATCTCAAGATTACATAATATATAATACAAGTTGATTAAGTTATGGTTGGAATAGATTTGTTACCAATTTTCACGTAGCTAAAATGAGAAAAATTATCCAATCTTGTTTTACCCATAACTTCTTCATTTTAAATCCGTTTTGAGTGAATCAAATTGCTATGGTTTCATATTGAACTCTATTTTATGAATCTAAACAAAAAAAGTATAGGTTTCTAGTCGGAAAAATAAGTTACAAGTCGTTTTTGTAAAGGTAGTCATTTCAGTCGAAAGAACGACGTCTAGATGACCATTTTAGAAAACATACTTCCACTTTGAGTTTAACCATAATTTTTGGATATAGTTTCATGTTCATAATAAAAATCATTTTCTCAGAATAAAAACTTTTAAATCAAAGTTTATCATAGTTTTTAATTAACTAACCCAAAACAGCCCGCGGTGTTACTACGACGGCGTAAATCCGGTTTTACGGTGTTTTTCGTGTTTCCAGGTTTTAAATCATTAAGTTAGCATATCATATAGATATAGAACATGTGTTTAGTTGATTTTAAAAGTCAAGTTAGAAGGATTAACTTTTGTTTGCGAACAAGTTTAGAATTAACTAAACTATGTTCTAGTGATTACAAGTTTAAACCTTCGAATAAGATAGCTTTATATGTATGAATCGAATGATGTTATGAACATCATTACTACCTTAAGTTCCTTGGATGAACCTACTGGAAAAGAGAAAAATGGATCTAGCTTCAATGAATCCTTGGATGGCTCAAAGTTCTTGAAGCAAAATCATGACACGAAAACAAGTTCAAGTAAGATCATCACTTGAAATAAGATTGTTATAGTTATAGAAATTGAACCAAAGTTTGAATATGATTATTACCTTGTATTAGAATGATAACCTACTGTAAGAAACAAAGATTTCTTGAGGTTGGATGATCACCTTACAAGATTGGAAGTGAGCTAGCAAACTTGAAAGTATTCTTGATTTTATGAAACTAGAACTTTTGGAATTTATGAAGAACACTTAGAACTTGAAGATAGAACTTGAGAGAGTTCAATTAGATGAAGAAAATTGAAGAATGAAAGTGTTTGTAGGTGTTTTTGGTCGTTGGTGTATGGATTAGATATAAAGGATATGTAATTTTGTTTTCATGTAAATAAGTCATGAATGATTACTCATATTTTTGTAATCTTATGAGATATTTCATGCTAGTTGCCAAATGATGGTTCCCACATGTGTTAGGTGACTCACATGGGCTGCTAAGAGCTGATCATTGGAGTGTATATACCAATAGTACATACATCTAAAAGCTGTGTATTGTACGAGTACGAATACGGGTGCATACGAGTAGAATTGTTGATGAAACTGAACGAGAATGTAATTGTAAGCATTTTTGTTAAGTAGAAGTATTTTGATAAGTGTATTGAAGTCTTTCAAAAGTGTATAAATACATATTAAAACACTACATGTATATACATTTTAACTGAGTCGTTAAGTCATCGTTAGTCGTTACATGTAAGTGTTGTTTTGAAACCTTTAGGTTAACGATCTTGTTAAATGTTGTTAACCCAATGTTTATAATAACAAAAGAGATTTTAAATTATTATATTATCATGATATTATGATGTACGAATATCTCTTAATATGATATATATACATTAAATGTCGTTACAACGATAAACGTTACATATATGTCTCGTTTCAAAATCATTAAGTTAGTAGTCTTGTTTTTACATATGTAGTTCATTGTTAATATAATTAATGATATGTTTACTTATCATAATATCATGTTAACTATATATATAACCATATATATGTCATCATATAGTTTTTTTACAAGTTTTAACGTTCGTGAATCACCGGTCAACTTGGGTGGTCAATTGTCTATATGAAACCTATTTCAATTAATCAAGTCTTAACAAGTTTGATTGATTAACATGTTGGAAACATTTAATCATGTAAACATCAATCTCAATTAATATATATAAACATGGAAAAGTTCGGGTCACTACAGTACCTACCCGTTAAATAAATTTCGTCCCGAAATTTTAAGCTGTTGAAGGTGTTGACGAATCTTCTGAAAATAGATGCGGGTATTTCTTCTTCATCTGATCTTCACGCTCCCAGGTGAACTCGGGTCCTCTACGAGCATTCCATCGAACCTTAACAATTGGTATCTTGTTTTGCTTAAGTCTTTTAACCTCACGATCCGTTATTTCGACGGGTTCTTCGATGAATTGGAGTTTTTCGTTGATTTGGATTTCATCTAACGGAATAGTGAGATCTTCTTTAGCAAAACATTTCTTCAAATTCGAGACGTGGAAAGTGTTATGTACAGCCGCGAGTTGTTGAGGTAACTCAAGTCGGTAAGCTACTGGTCCGACACGATCAATAATCTTGAATGGTCCAATATACCTTGGATTTAATTTCCCTCGTTTACCAAATCGAACAACGCCTTTCCAAGGTGAAACTTTAAGCATGACCATCTCTCCAATTTCAAATTCTATATCTTTTCTTTTAATGTCAGCGTAGCTCTTTTGTCGACTTTGGGCGGTTTTCAACCGTTGTTGAATTTGGATGATCTTCTCGGTAGTTTCTTGTATAATCTCCGGACCCGTAATCTGTCTATCCCCCACCTCACTCCAACAAATCGGAGACCTGCACTTTCTACCATAAAGTGCTTCAAACGGCGCCATCTCAATGCTTGAATGGTAGCTGTTGTTGTAGGAAAATTCTGCTAACGGTAGATGTCGATCCCAACTGTTTCCGAAATCAATAACACATGCTCGTAGCATGTCTTCAAGCGTTTGTATCGTCCTTTCGCTCTGCCCATCAGTTTGTGGATGATAGGCAGTACTCATGTCTAGACGAGTTCCTAATGCTTGCTGTAATGTCTGCCAGAATCTTGAAATAAATCTGCCATCCCTATCAGAGATAATAGAGATTGGTATTCCATGTCTGGAGACGACTTCCTTCAAATACAGTCGTGCTAACTTCTCCATCTTGTCATCTTCTCTTATTGGTAGGAAGTGTGCTGATTTGGTGAGACGATCAACTATTACCCAAATAGTATCAAAACCACTTGCAGTCCTTGGCAATTTAGTGATGAAATCCATGGTAATGTTTTCCCATTTCCATTCCGGGATTTCGGGTTGTTGAAGTAGACCTGATGGTTTCTGATGCTCAGCTTTGACCTTAGAACACGTCAAACATTCTCCTACGTATTTAGCAACATCGGCTTTCATACCCGGCCACCAAAAATGTTTCTTGAGATCCTTGTACATCTTCCCCGTTCCAGGATGTATTGAGTATCTGGTTTTATGAGCTTCTCTAAGTACCATTTCTCTCATATCTCCAAATTTTGGTACCCAAATCCTTTCAGCCCTATACCGGGTTCCGTCTTCCCGAATATTAAGATGCTTCTCCGATCCTTTGGGTATTTCATCCTTTAAATTTCCCTCTTTTAAAACTCCTTGTTGCGCCTCCTTTATTTGAGTAGTAATGTTATTATGAATCATTATATTCATAGATTTTACTCGAATGGGTTCTCTATCCTTCCTGCTCAAGGCATCGGCTACCACATTTGCCTTCCCCGGGTGGTAACGAATCTCAAAATCGTAATCATTCAATAATTCAATCCACCTACGCTGCCTCATATTCAGTTGTTTCTGATTAAATATGTGTTGAAGACTTTTGTGGTCGGTATATATAATACTTTTGACCCCATATAAGTAGTGCCTCCAAGTCTTTAATGCAAAAACAACCGCGCCTAATTCCAAATCATGCGTCGTATAATTTTGTTCGTGAATCTTCAATTGTCTAGACGCATAAGCAATCACCTTCGTTCGTTGCATTAATACACAACCGAGACCTTGCTTTGATGCGTCACAATAAATCACAAAATCATCATTCCCTTCAGGCAATGACAATATAGGTGCCGTAGTTAGCTTTTTCTTCAATAACTGAAACGCTTTCTCTTGTTCATCATTCCATTCAAATTTCTTCCCTTTATGCGTTAATGCAGTCAAGGGTTTTGCTATTCTGGAAAAGTCTTGGATGAACCTTCTGTAGTAACCAGCTAGTCCTAAAAACTGGCGTATGTGTTTCGGAGTTTTCGGGGTTTCCCACTTTTCAACAGTTTCTATCTTTGCCGGATCCACCTTAATACCTTCTTTGTTCACTATGTGACCGAGGAATTGAACTTCTTCCAACCAAAATGCACACTTTGAAAACTTAGCGTACAATTCTTCCTTCCTCAATACTTCTAACACCTTTCTCAAATGTTCACCGTGTTCTTGGTCATTCTTTGAGTAAATAAGTATGTCATCAATGAAAACAATGACAAACTTGTCAAGGTATGGTCCACACACTCGGTTCATAAGGTCCATGAATACAGCTGGTGCATTAGTTAAACCAAACGGCATGACCATAAACTCGTAATGACCGTAACGTGTCCTGAAAGCAGTCTTTGGAATATCATCTTCTTTCACCCGCATTTGATGATACCCGGAACGTAAGTCAATCTTTGAATAAACAGACGAGCCTTGTAATTGATCAAATAAGTCATCGATTCTCGGTAGTGGGTAGCGGTTCTTGATGGTAAGTTTGTTCAACTCTCGGTAGTCGATACACAACCTGAATGTACCATCTTTCTTCTTGACAAACAAAACAGGAGCTCCCCACGGTGATGTGCTTGGTCGAATGAAACCACGCTCTAAAAGTTCTTGTAATTGGCTTTGCAGTTCTTTCATCTCGCTGGGTGCGAGTCTGTAAGGAGCACGAGCTATTGGTGCAGCTCCTGGTACAAGATCTATTTGAAATTCAACAGATCGATGTG
This sequence comes from Rutidosis leptorrhynchoides, assembly GCF_046630445.1. Lineage (NCBI taxonomy): Eukaryota > Viridiplantae > Streptophyta > Magnoliopsida > Asterales > Asteraceae > Rutidosis > Rutidosis leptorrhynchoides. The sequence continues at coordinate 273,943,184 of NC_092333.1, read as the reverse complement.
GGGGTAATCCCGGTAATTCTTTCGGAAATACATCGGGAAATTCTTTTGCAATGGGAACATCATTGATGCTCTTTTCTTCAGTTTGTACTTTCTCGACGTGTGCTAGAACAGCATAGCAACCTTTTCTTATTAGTTTTTGTGCCTTTAAATTACTAATAAGATGTAGCTTCGTGTTGCCCTTTTCTCCGTACACCATTAAGGGTTTTCCTTTTTCTCGTATAATGCGAATTGCATTTTTGTAACAAACGATCTCCGCTTTCACTTCTTTCAACCAGTCCATACCGATTATCACATCAAAACTCCCTAACTCTACTGGTATCAAATCAATCTTAAATGTTTCGCTAACCAGTTTAATTTCTCGATTCCGACACCATTTGTTCCTTTCGTTCTATTAACCCCTGGTCCGTAGACCTCACACTTCGCCGCGCTATGACCATTTCTTTTACACTTGTTGCAAAATTTGGTGCAGAACCCCGAGTGATTCTTTTCACACCTTTGGCATAGTTGCTTCTGATTGTTGTTGTTGTTGCGGTTATTATTGTTGTTGGGATGATTGTTGTAGTTGCTGTTGTTGTTGTTGTTGTTGTTGTTGTTGGGCCGTTTGTTGTAGTTGCGATTGATGTTGCGATTGTTGGGATAATTGTTGCGATTATTGTTGTAATTGCTGTTGTTGTTGTATTGGTGATTCTTATCACCGTTTTCCTCCCACTTTCTTTTGACTTGCTTCACATTGGCCTCTTCAGCAGTCTGTTCTTTAATTCTTTCTTCAATCTGGTTCACTAGTTTGTGAGCCATTCTACATGCCTGTTGTATGGAGGCGGGCTCGTGTGAACTTATATCTTCTTGGATTCTTTCCGGTAATCCTTTCACAAACGCGTCGATCTTCTCTTCCTCATCTTCGAATGCTCCCGGACACAATAGGCACAATTCTGTGAATCGTCTTTCGTACGTGGTAATATCAAATCCTTGGGTTCGTAACCCTCTAAGTTCTGTCTTGAGCTTATTGACCTCGGTTCTGGGACGGTACTTCTCGTTCATCAAGTGCTTGAATGCTGACCACGGTAGTGCGTACGCATCATCTTGTCCCACTTGCTCTAGATAGGTATTCCACCATGTTAACGCAGAACCTGTGAAGGTATGCGTAGCGTACTTCACTTTGTCCTCTTCAGTACACTTACTTATGGCAAACACCGATTCAACCTTCTCGGTCCACCGTTTCAATCCGATCGGTCCTTCAGTTCCATCAAATTCCAAAGGTTTGCAGGCAGTGAATTCTTTGTAGGTGCATCCTACACGATTTCTTGTACTGCTAGATCCAAGGTTATTGTTGGTATGTAGCGCAGCCTGTACTGCGGCTATGTTTGAAGCTAGAAAAGTACGGAATTCCTCTTCATTCATATTCACGGTGTGTCGAGTAGTCGGTGCCATTTCCTTCAAAATAGTTAAATGGAACAAGTTAATCATACAGAATATTAAGAGTAGTTAATAGTATTTCGTAGCATAATATGAACTCATTTATAAAAGCTTTTTCTTCATATTAGCGTTTTATAAGTTTAAATTCGGGTAGTACCTACCCGTTAAGTTCATACTTAGTAGCTAATATACAATTCAACTACTACAATTCTATATGAAAAACTGATTATAATAATATTTCGCGTTCAAACTTTTATACAATATTTTACAAACTTACAATACCGCTTATTTTACATAAAGCATGAAATATAGCACACAATAACTTTGATACAAGATAGTTGTGAAGACAATTCTAGCTAGTACACAAGTCGTTCAGCAAAGGCAATAAAGACACGTAATTCATACGTCCAGAAACAAGTCATGCATTCTGGTTTTACTAGGACTACTTCCCATCCTTGGTCTTGTGCAACATAACCGTTATGGCCGTTGATAAGACAGCGTGTTGTAACATCATCAAAGGGACGAGGGTTACGTAATGTCCAACAGTCCCGTAATAATCTAAAAACCTCATTTCTTACCCCAATTACCGACTCCGTCACTTGTGGGAACGTTTTGTTTAATAGTTGTAGCCCGATGTTCTTGTTCTCACTTTGGTGAGAAGCGAACATTACTAATCCGTAAGCATAACATGCTTCTTTATGTTGCATGTTAGCCGCTTTTTCTAAATCACGAAGTCCAATATTCGGATATATTGAGTCAAAATAATTTCTTAACCCGTTGCGTAAAATAGCATTTGGGTTCCCCGCAATATATGCGTCAAAGTAAACACATCGTAACTTATGGGTTTCCCAATGTGATATCCCCCATCTTTCAAACGAAAGTCTCTTATAAACCAAGACATTCTTGGAACGTTCTTCGAATGTCTTACAAACTGATCTCGCCTTAAATAGTTGTGCCGAAGAATTCTGGCCGACTCTAGACAAGATTTCATCAATCATGTCTCCGGGTAGGTCTCTTAAAATATTGGGTTGTCTATCCATTTTGTGTTTTTAAACTGTAAAATAGACAAGAGTTAGATTCATAAAAAAAATACTTATTAATACAAGCAATTTTTACATATATCATAAAGCATAAGAACACTATATTCCATATATTACACCACACGAATACAACTATCTTATTCCGACTCGCTCGTTTCTTCTTCTTCGGTTTTGGTTCGTTTTGCCAAGTTTCTAGGGATATATGATGTTCCCCTAATACGAGCCGTCGTTGTCCACATTGGTTTAGAAAAACCTGGTGGTTTAGAGGTTCCCGGGTCATTGTTACAACTTAAGGACTTCGGGGGTTGACGATACATATAAAGTTCATCGGGGTTGGAATTAGATTTCTCTATTTTTATGCCCTTTCCCTTATTATTTTCTTTTGCCTTTTTAAATTCAGTTGGGGTAATTTCTATAACATCATCGGAATTCTCGTCGGAATCCGATTCATCGGAGAATTGGTAATCCTCCCAATATTTTGCTTCTTTGGCGGAAACACCATTGACCATAATTAACTTTGGTCGGTTGGTTGAGGATTTTCTTTTACTTAACCGTTTTATTATTTCCCCCACCGGTTCTATTTCTTCATCCGGTTCCGATTCTTCTTCCGGTTCCGATTCTTCTTCCGGTTCCGACTCTTCTTCCGGTTCCTCTTCGGGAACTTGTGAATCAGTCCACAAATCATTCCAATTTACATTTGACTCTTCATTATTATTAGGTGAGTCAATGGGACTTGTTCTAGAGGTAGACATCTATCACATAATATCAAACACGTTAAGAGATTAATATATCACATAATATTCATATGGTAAAAATATATAGTTTCCAACAAAAATGTTAAGCAATCATTTTTAAAGAAAGCACGGTCGAAGTCCAGACTCACTAATGCATCCTAACAAACTCGATAAGACACACTAATGCAAATTTTCTGGTTCTCTAAGACCAACGCTCTGATACCAACTGAAATGTCCAGTTCTTATTGATTAAAAACGTTCCATATTAATTGATTTCGTTGCGAGGTTTTGACCTCTATATGAGACGTTTTTCAAAGACTGCATTCATTTTTAAACAAACCATAACCTTTATTTCATCAATAAAGGTTTAAAAAGCTTTACGTAGATTATCAAATAATGATAATCTAAAATATCCTGTTTACACACGACCATTACATAATGGTTTACAATACAAATATGTTACAACAAAATAAGTTTCTTGAATGCAGTTTTTACACAATATCATACAAGCATGGACTCCAAATCTTGTCCTTATTTAAGTATGCGACAGCGGAAGCTCTTAATAATCACCTGAGAATAAACATGCTTAAAACGTCAACAAAAATGTTGGTGAGTTATAGGTTTAACCTATATATATCAAATCGTAACAATAGACCACAAGATTTCATATTTCAATACACATCCCATACATAGAGATAAAAATCATTCATATGGTGAACACCTGGTAACCGACAATAACAAGATGCATATATAAGAATATCCCCATCATTCCGGGACACCCTTCGGATATGATATAAATTTCGAAGTACTAAAGCATCCGGTACTTTGGATGGGGTTTGTTAGGCCCAATAGATCTATCTTTAGGATTCGCGTCAATTAGGGTGTCTGTTCCCTAATTCTTAGATTACCAGACTTAATAAAAAGGGGCATATTCGATTTCGATAATTCAACCATAGAATGTAGTTTCACGTACTTGTGTCTATTTTGTAAATCATTTATAAAACCTGCATGTATTCTCATCCCAAAAATATTAGATTTTAAAAGTGGGACTATAACTCACTTTCACAGATTTTTACTTCGTCGGGAAGTAAGACTTGGCCACTGGTTGATTCACGAACCTATAACAATATATACATATATATCAAAGTATGTTCAAAATATATTTACAACACTTTTAATATATTTTGATGTTTTAAGTTTATTAAGTCAGCTGTCCTCGTTAGTAACCTACAACTAGTTGTCCACAGTTAGATGTACAGAAATAAATCGATAAATATTATCTTGAATCAATCCACGACCCAGTGTATACGTATCTCAGTATTGATCACAACTCAAACTATATATATTTTGGAATCAACCTCAACCCTGTATAGCTAACTCCAACATTCACATATAGAGTGTCTATGGTTGTTCCGAAATATATATAGATGTGTCGACATGATAGGTCGAAACATTGTATACGTGTCTATGGTATCTCAAGATTACATAATATATAATACAAGTTGATTAAGTTATGGTTGGAATAGATTTGTTACCAATTTTCACGTAGCTAAAATGAGAAAAATTATCCAATCTTGTTTTACCCATAACTTCTTCATTTTAAATCCGTTTTGAGTGAATCAAATTGCTATGGTTTCATATTGAACTCTATTTTATGAATCTAAACAAAAAAAGTATAGGTTTCTAGTCGGAAAAATAAGTTACAAGTCGTTTTTGTAAAGGTAGTCATTTCAGTCGAAAGAACGACGTCTAGATGACCATTTTAGAAAACATACTTCCACTTTGAGTTTAACCATAATTTTTGGATATAGTTTCATGTTCATAATAAAAATCATTTTCTCAGAATAACAACTTTTAAATCAAAGTTTATCATAGTTTTTAATTAACTAACCCAAAACAGCCCGCGGTGTTACTACGACGGCGTAAATCCGGTTTTACGGTGTTTTTCGTGTTTCCAGGTTTTAAATCATTAAGTTAGCATATCATATAGATATAGAACATGTGTTTAGTTGATTTTAAAAGTCAAGTTAGAAGGATTAACTTTTGTTTGCGAACAAGTTTAGAATTAACTAAACTATGTTCTAGTGATTACAAGTTTAAACCTTCGAATAAGATAGCTTTATATGTATGAATCGAATGATGTTATGAACATCATTACTACCTTAAGTTCCTTGGATGAACCTACTGGAAAAGAGAAAAATGGATCTAGCTTCAATGAATCCTTGGATGGCTCAAAGTTCTTGAAGCAAAATCATGACACGAAAACAAGTTCAAGTAAGATCATCACTTGAAATAAGATTGTTATAGTTATAGAAATTGAACCAAAGTTTGAATATGATTATTACCTTGTATTAGAATGATAACCTACTGTAAGAAACAAAGATTTCTTGAGGTTGGATGATCACCTTACAAGATTGGAAGTGAGCTAGCAAACTTGAAAGTATTCTTGATTTTATGAAACTAGAACTTTTGGAATTTATGAAGAACACTTAGAACTTGAAGATAGAACTTGAGAGAGTTCAATTAGATGAAGAAAATTGAAGAATGAAAGTGTTTGTAGGTGTTTTTGGTCGTTGGTGTATGGATTAGATATAAAGGATATGTAATTTTGTTTTCATGTAAATAAGTCATGAATGATTACTCATATTTTTGTAATCTTATGAGATATTTCATGCTAGTTGCCAAATGATGGTTCCCACATGTGTTAGGTGACTCACATGGGCTGCTAAGAGCTGATCATTGGAGTGTATATACCAATAGTACATACATCTAAAAGCTGTGTATTGTACGAGTACGAATACGGGTGCATACGAGTAGAATTGTTGATGAAACTGAACGAGAATGTAATTGTAAGCATTTTTGTTAAGTAGAAGTATTTTGATAAGTGTATTGAAGTCTTTCAAAAGTGTATAAATACATATTAAAACACTACATGTATATACATTTTAACTGAGTCGTTAAGTCATCGTTAGTCGTTACATGTAAGTGTTGTTTTGAAACCTTTAGGTTAACGATCTTGTTAAATGTTGTTAACCCAATGTTTATAATAACAAAAGAGATTTTAAATTATTATATTATCATGATATTATGATGTACGAATATCTCTTAATATGATATATATACATTAAATGTCGTTACAACGATAAACGTTACATATATGTCTCGTTTCAAAATCATTAAGTTAGTAGTCTTGTTTTTACATATGTAGTTCATTGTTAATATAATTAATGATATGTTTACTTATCATAATATCATGTTAACTATATATATAACCATATATATGTCATCATATAGTTTTTTTACAAGTTTTAACGTTCATGAATCACCGGTCAACTTGGGTGGTCAATTGTCTATATGAAACCTATTTCAATTAATCAAGTCTTAACAAGTTTGATTGCTTAACATGTTGGAAACATTTAATCATGTAAACATCAATCTCAATTAATATATATAAACATGGAAAAGTTCGGGTCACTACATTAAATCATTAAGTTAGCATATCATATAGATATATAACATGTGTTTAGTTGATTTTAAAAGTCTAGTTAGAAGGATTAACTTTATTTGCGAACAAGTTTAGAATTAACTAAACTATGTTCTAGTGATTACAAGTTTATAACGTTGAATAAGACAGCTTTTTATGTATGAATCGAATGATGTTATGAAAATCATTACTACCTCAAGTTCCTTGGATAAACCTACTGGAAATGAGAAAAATGGATCTAGCTTTAAAGGATCCTTGGATGGCTTGAAAGTTCTTGAAGCAGAATCATGACACGAAAACAATTTCAAGTAAGATTTCCACTCGAAATAAGATTGTTATAGTTATAGAAATTGAATTAAAGTTTGAATATGATTATTACCTTGTATTAGAAAGATAACCTACTGTAAGTAACAAAGGTTTCTTGATCTTGGATGATTACTTGGAATGGATTTAGAAAACTTGGAAGTAAACTTGCAATCTTGGAAGTATTCTTGATTTTATGAAACTAGAACTTTTGGAATTTATAAAGAACACTTAGAACTTGAAGATAAAACTTGAGAGAGATCAATTAGATGAAGAAAATTGAAGAATGAAAGTATTTGTATGTGTTTTTGGTCGTTGGTGTATGGATTAGATATAAAGGATATGTAATTTTGTTTTCATGTAAATAAGTCATGAATGATTACTCATATTTTTGTAATTTCATGAGATATTTCATGCTAGTTGCCAAATGATGGTTCCCACATGTGTTAGGTGACTCACATAGGCTGCTAAGAGCTGATCATTGGAGTGTATATACCAATAGTACATAAATCTAAAAGCTGTGTATTGTACGAGTACGAATAATAGTGCATACGAGTAGATTTGTTGATGAAACTGAACGAGGATGTAATTGTAAGCATTTTTGATAAGTAGAAGTATTTTGATAAGTGTATTGAAGTCTTTCAAAAGTGTATGCCTACATATTAAAACACTACATGTATATACATTTTAACTGAGTCGTTAAGTCATCGTTAGTCATTACATGTAAATGTTGTTTTGAAACCTTTAGGTTAACGATCTTGTTAAATGTTGTTAACCCAATGTTTATAATATCAAATGAGATTTTAAATTATTATATTATCATGATATTATGATGTACGAATATCTCTTAATATGATCTATATACATTAAATGTCGTTACAACGATAATCGTTACATATATGTCTCGTTTCAAAATCATTAAGTTAGTAGTCTTATTTTTACATATGTAGTTCACTATTAATACACTTAATGATATATTTACTTATCATTTAACATAATTAACCAAGTGTATCAATATCTCAATATGATTCATATGTACCTAGTAAGACGTTATAACGATAATCGTTATATATATCGTTTTCGAGTTTCTTAATTTAATAGTCTCATTTTTATGTATATAACTCATTGTTAAAATACCTAATGAGATACATACTTATAATAAAATCATGTTAAATATATATATAACCATATATATGTCATCGCATAGTTTTTACATGTTTTAAAGTTCGTGAATCACCGGTCAACTTGGGTGGTCATTTGTCTATATGAAACCTATTCCAATTAATCAAGTCTTAATAAGTTTGATTGCTTAACATGTTGGAAACACTTAATCATGTAAATATCAATTTCATTTAATATATATAAACATAGAAAAGTTCGGGTCAGTACAGTACCTACCCGTTAAATAAATTTCGTCCCGAAATTTTAAGTTGTTGAAAGTGTTGATGAATCTTCTAGAAATAGATGCGCGTATTTCTTCTTCATCTGATCTTCACGCTCCCAGGTGAACTCGGGTCCTCTACGAGCATTCCATCGAACCTTTACAATCGGTATCTTGTTTTTTTTAAGTCTCTTAACCTCACGATCCATTATTTCGACGGGTTCTTCAATGAATTGAAGTTTTTCATTGATTTGGATTTCGTCCAATGGAATAGTGAGATCTTCTTTAGCAAAACATTTCTTCAAATTTGATACGTGGAAAGTGTTATGTACAGCCGTGAGTTGTTGAGGTAGCTCCAGTTGGTAAGCTACTGGTCCGACACGATCTATAATCTTGAATGATCCAATGTACCTTGGATTTAGTTTCCCCCATTTACCAAATCGAACAATGCCTTTCCAAGGTGAAACCTTAAGCATGACCATTTCTCCAATTTCAAACTCTATATCTTTTCTTTTACTGTTCGCGTAGCTCTTTTGTCGACTCTGGGCGATTTTCAATCTTTGTTGAATTTGGATGATTTTCTCGGTAGTTTCTTGTATTATCTCTGGACCCGTAATCTGTCTATCCCCCACTTCATTCCAACAAATCAGAGACCTACACTTTCTACCATAAAGTGCCTCAAACGGTGCCATCTCAATACTAGAATGATAACTGTTGTTGTAGGAAAATTCTGCTAACGGTAGGTGTCGATCCCAACTGTTTCCGAAATCAATAACACATGCTCGTAGCATGTCTTCAAGCGTTTGTATCGTCCTTTCGCTCTGCCCATCAGTTTGTGGATGATAGGCAGTACTCATGTCTAGACGAGTTCCTAATGCTTGCTATAATGTCTGCCAGAATCTTGAAATAAATCTGCCATCCCTATCAGAGATAATAGAGATTGGTATTCCATGTCTGGAGACGACTTCCTTCAAATACAGTCGTGCTAACTTATCCATCTTGTCATCTTCTCTTATTGGCAGGAAGTGTGCTGATTTGGTGAGACGATCAACTATTACCCAAATAGTATCAAAACCACTTGCAGTCCTTGGCAATTTAGTGATGAAATCCATGGTAATGTTTTTCCATTTCCATTCCGGGATTTCGGGTTGTTGAAGTAGACCTGATGGTTTCTGATTCTCAGCTTTGACCTTAGAACTCGTCAAACATTCTCCTACGTATTTAACAACATCGGCTTTCATACCCGGCCACCAAAAATGTTTCTTGAGATCCTTGTACATCTTCCCCGTTCCAGGATGTATTGAGTATCAGGTTTTATGAGCTTCTCTAAGTACCATTTCTCTCATATCTCCAAATTTTGGTACCCAAATCCTTTCAGCCCTATACCGGGTTCCGTCTTCCCGAATATTAAGATGCTTCTCCGATCCTTTGGATATTTCATCCTTTAAATTTCCCTCTTTTAAAACTCCTTGTTGTGCCTCCTTTATTTGAGTAGTAAGGTTATTGTGAATCATTATATTCATAGATTTTACTCGAATGGGTTCTCTGTCCTTCCTGCTCAAGGCGTCGGCTACCACATTTGCCTTCCCTGGGTGGTAACGAATCTCAAAGTCGTAATCATTCAACAATTCAATCCACCTACGCTGCCTCATATTCAGTTGTTTCTGATTAAATATGTGTTGAAGACTTTTGTGGTCGGTATATATAATACTTTTGACCCCATATAAGTAGTGCCTCCAAGTCTTTAATGCAAAAACAACCGTACCTAATTCCAAATCATGCATCGTATAATTTTGTTCGTGAATCTTCAATTGTCTAGACGCATAAGCAATCACCTTCGTTCGTTGCATTAATACACAACCGAGACCTTGCTTTGATGCGTCACAATAAATCACAAACTCATCTTTCCCTTCAGGCAATGACAATATAGGTGCCGTAGTTAGCTTTTTCTTCAATAACTGAAACGCTTTCTCTTGTTCATCCTTCCTTTCAAATTTCTTCCCTTTATGCGTTAATGCAGTCAAGGGTTTTGCTATTCTGGAAAAGTCTTGGATGAACCTTCTGTAGTAACCAGCTAGTCCTAAAAACTGGCGTATGTGTTTCAGAGTTTTCGGGGTTTCTCACTTTTCATCAGTTTCTATCTTTGCCGGATCCACCTTAATACCTTCTTTGTTCACTATGTGACCGAGGAATTGAACTTCTTCCAACCAAAATGCACACTTTGAAAATTTAGCGTACAATTCTTCCTTCCTCAATACTTCTAACACCTTTCTCAAATGTTCACCGTGTTCTTGGTCATTCTTTGAGTAAATAAGTATGTCCTCAATGAAAACAATGACAAACTTGTCAAGGTATGGTGCACACACTCGGTTCATAAGGTCCATGAACACAGCTGGTGCATTAGTTAAACCAAACGGCATGACCATAAACTCGTAATGACCGTAACATGTTCTAAAAGCAGTCTTTGGAATATCATCTTCTTTCACCCGCATTTGATGATACCCGGAACGTAAGTCAATCTTTGAGTAAACAGACGAGCCTTGTAGTTGATCAAATAAGTCATCGATTCTCGGTAGTGGGTAGCGGTTCTTGATGGTAAGTTTGTTCAACTCTCGGTAGTCGATACACAACCTGAATGTACCATCTTTCTTCTTGACAAACAAAACAGGAGCTCCCCACGGTGATGTGCTTGGTCGAATGAAACCACGCTCTAAAAGTTCTTGTAATTGGCTTTGCAGTTCTTTCATCTCGCTGGGTGCGAGTCTTTAAGGAGCACGAGCTATTGGTGCAGCTCCTGGTACAAGATCTATTTGAAATTCAACGGATCGATGTGGGGATAATCCCGGTAATTCTTTCGGAAATACATCGGGAAATTCTTTTGCGACGGGAACATCATTGATGCTCTTTTCTTCAGTTTGTACTTTCTCAACGTGTGCTAGAACATCATAGCAACCTTTTCTTTTTAGTTTTTGTGCCTTCAAATTATTAATAAGATGTAGCTTCGTGTTGCCCTTTTCTCCGTACACCATTAAGGGTTTTCCTTTTTCTCGTATAATGCGAATTGCATTTTTGTAACAAACGATCTCTGCTTTCACTTCTTTCAACCAGTCCATACCGTTTATCACATCAAAACTCCCTAACTCTACTGGTATCAAGTCAATCTTAAATGTTTCGCTAACCAGTTTAATTTCTCGATTCCGACATATATTATCTGCTGAAATTAATTTACCATTTGCTAATTTGAGTAAAAATTTACTATCCAAAGGCGTCAATGGACAACTTAATTTAGCACAAAAATCTCAACTCATATAGCTTCTATCCGCACCCGAATCAAATAAAACGTAAGCAGATTTATTGTCAATAAGAAACGTACCCGTAACAAGCTCCGGGTCTTCCTGTGCCTCTGCCGCATTAATATTGAAAACTCTTCCGCGGCCTTGTCCATTCGTGTTCTCCTGGTTCGGGCAATTTCTAATAATGTGGCCCGGTTTTCCACATTTATAACAAACTACATTGGCATAACTTGCTCCGACACTACTTGCTCCGCCATCACTCGTTCCGACACCATTTGTTCCTTTCGTTCTGTTAACCCCTGGTCCGTAGACCTCACACTTCGCCGCGCTATGACCATTTCTTTTACACTTGTTGCAAAATTTGGTGCAGAACCCCGAATGATACTTTTCACACCTTTGGCATAGCTGCTTCTGATTGTTGTTGTTGTTGTTGCGGTTATTATTGTTGTTAGGACGATTGTTGTAGTTGCTGCTGCTGCTGTTGTTGTTGTTGTTGTTGTTGTTGTTGTTGTTGGGCCGTTTGTTGTAGTTGCGATTGATGTTGCGATTGTTAGGATTGTTGTTGCGATTATTGTTGTAATTGCTGTTGTTGTTGTATTGATGATTCTTATCACCGTTTTCCTCCCACTTTCTTTTGACTTGCTTCACATTGGCCTCTTCATCAGTCTGTTCTTTAATTCTTTCTTCAGTCTGGTTCACTAGTTTGTGAGCCATTCTACATGCCTGTTGTATGCAGGCGGGCTCGTGTGAACTTATATCTTCTTGGATTCTTTTCGGTAATCCTTTCACAAACGCGTCGATCTTCTCTTCCTCATCTTCGAACGCTCCCGGACACAATAGGCATAATTCTGTGAATCGTCTTTCGTACGTGGTAATATCAAATCCTTGGGTTCGTAACCCTCTAAGTTCTGTCTTGAGCTTATTGACCTCGGTTCTGGGACGGTACTTCTCGTTCATCAAGTGCTTGAATGCTGACCACGGTAGTGCGTAAGCATCATCTTGTCCCACTTGCTCTAGATAGGTATTCCACCATGTTAACGCAGAACCTATGAAGGTATGCGTAGCGTACTTCACTTTGTCCTCTTCAGTACACTTACTTATGGCAAACACCGATTCGACCTTCTCGGTCCACCGTTTTAATCCGATCGGTCCTTCGGTTCCATCAAATTCCAAAGGTTTGCAGGCAGTGAATTCTTTGTAGGTGCATCCTACACGATTTCCTGTACTGCTAGATCTAAGGTTATTGTTGGTATGTAGCACAGCCTGTACTGCGGCTATGTTTGCAGCAAGAAAGGTACGAAATTCCTCTTCACTCATATTCATGGTTTGTCAAGTAGTCGGTGCCATTTCCTTCAAATAGTCAAATGAAACAAGTTAATCATACAGAATATTAAGAGTAGTCAATAGTATCTCGTAGCATAATATGAACTCATTTATAAAAGCTTTTTCTTCATATTATCGTTTTATAAGTTTGAATTCGGGTAGTACCTACCCGTTAAGTTCATACTTAGTAGCTAATATACAATTCAACTACTACAATTCTATATGAAAAACTGATTATAATAATATTTCGCGTTCAAACTTTTACACAATATTTTACAAACTTACAATACCGCTTATTTTACATATAGCATGAAATATAGCACACAATAACTTTGATACAAGATAGTTGTGAAGATAATTCTAGCTATTACACAAGTCATTCAGTAAGGCAATAAAGACACGTAATTCATACGTCCAGAAAAAGTCATGCATTCTGGTTTTACTAGGACTACTTCCCATCCTTGGTCTTGTTGAACATAACCGTTATGGCCGTTGATAAGACAGCGTGTTGTAACGTCTTCAAAGGGACGAGGTTTACGTAATATCCAACAGTCCCGTAACAATCTAAAAACCTCATTTCTTACCCCAATTACCGACCCGTCACTTGTGGGAACTTTTTGTTTAATAGTTGTAGTCCGATGTTCTTGTTCTCACTTTGGTGAGAAGCGAACATTACTAACCCGTAAGCATAACATGCTTCTTTATGTTGCATGTTAGCCACTTTTTCTAAATCACGAAGTCCTATATTCGGATATATTGAGTCAAAATAATTTCTTAACCCGTTGCGTAAAATAGCATTTGGGTTCCCCGTAATATATGCGTCAAAGTAAACACATCGTAACTTATGGGTTTCCCAATGTGATATCCCCCATCTTTCAAACGAAAGCCTTTTATAAACCAAGGCATTCTTGGAACGTTCTTCGAATGTCTTACAAACTGATTTTGCCATAAATAGGTGTGCCGAGGAATTCTGACCGACTCTAGACAAGATTTCATCAATCATGTCTCCGGGTAAGTCTTCTAAAATATTGGGTTGTCTATCCATTTTGTGTTTTTATACTGTAAAATAGACAAGAGTTAGATTCATAAAAGATACTTATTAATACAAGCAATTTTTACATATATCGTAAAGCATAAGCACACTATATTACATATATTACACCGCACAAATACAACTATCTTATTCCGACTCACTCGTTTCTTCTTTTTCGAACTTGGTTCTTGTTGCTAAGTTTTTAGGGATATATGATGTTCCCCTAATACGAGCCGTCGTTTTCCACATTGGTCTAGAAAAACCTGGTGGTTTAGAGGTTCCCGGGTTATTGTTACAACTTAAGAAATACGGGTGTTGACGATACATATAAAGTTCATCGGGGTTGGAATCAGATTTCTCTATTTTTATGCCCTTTCCCTTATTGTTCTGTTTTACCTTTTTAAATTCAGTTGGGGTAATTTCTATAACATCATCGGAATATTCATCGGGATCCGATTCATCGGAGAATTGGTAATCCTCCCAATATTTTGCTTCCTTGGCAGAAACACCGTTGACCATAATTAACCTTGGTCGGTTGGTTGAGAATTTTCTCTTACTTACCCGTTTTATTATTTCCCCCACCGGTTCTATTTCTTCTTCCGGTTCCTCCTCCTCCGGTTCCGATTCTTCTTTCGGTTCCGATTCTTCTTCCGGTTCCTCTTCGGGAACTTGTGAATCAGTCCACGAATCATTCCAAATTACATTTAACTCTTCATTATTATTAGGTGAGTCAGTGGGACTTGTATTAGAGGTAGACATCTATCACATAATATGAAACACGTTAAGAGATTAATATATCACATAATATTCACATGTTAAAAATATATAGTTTCCAACAAAATTTGTTAAGCAATCATTTTTCAAGTAAACACGGTCGAAGTCCAGACTCACTAATGCATCCTAACAAACTCGATAAGACACACTAATGCAAAATTCTGGTTCTCTAAGACCAACGCTCGGATACCAACTGAAATGTCCCGTTCTTATTCATTAAAAACGTTTCATATTAATTTATTTCGTTGCGAGGTTTTGACCTCTATATGAGACGTTTTTTCAAAGACTGTATTCATATAACCTTTATTTCATAAATAAAGGTTTAAAAAGCTTTACGTAGATTATTAAATAATGATAATCTAAAATATCCTGTTTACACACGACCATTACATAATGGTTTACAATACAAATATGTTACATCGAAATTAGTTTCTTGAATGCAGTTTTTACACAATATCATACAAACATGGACTCCAAATCTTGTCCTTATTTTAGTGTGCAACAGCGGAAGCTCTTAGTATTCACCTGAGAATAAACATGCTTTAAACGTCAACAAAAATGTTGGTGAGTTATAGGTTTAACCTATATATATCAAATCATAATAATAGACCACAAGATTTCATATTTCAATACACATCCCATACATAGAGATAAAAATCATTCATATGGTGAACACCTGGTAACCGACATTAACAAGATGCATATATAAGAATATCCCCATCATTCCGGGACACCCTTCGGATATGATATAAATTTCGAAGTACTAATGCATCCGGTACTTTGGATGGGGTTTGTTAGGCCCAATAGATCTATCTTTAGGATTCACGTCAATTAGGGTTTCTGTTTCCTAATTCTTAGATTACCAGACTTAATAAAAAGGGGCATATTCGATTTCGATAATTTAACCATAGAATGTAGTTTCACGTACTTGTGTCTATTTTGTAAATCATTTATAAAACCTGCATGTATTCTCATCCCAAAAATATTAGATTTTAAAAGTGGGACTATAACTCACTTTCACAGATTTTTACTTCGTCGGGAAGTAAGACTTGGCCACTGGTTGATTCACGAACTTATAACAATATATACATATACATATATATATCAAAGTATGTTCAAAATATATTTACAATACTTTTAATACATTTTGATGTTTTAAGTTTATTAAGTCAGCTGTCCTCGTTAGTAACCTACAACTAGTTGTCCACAGTTAGATGTACAGAAATAAATTGATAAATATTATCTTGAATCAATCCACGACCCAGTGTATACGTATCTCAGTATTGATCACAAATCAAACAATATATATATTTTAGAATCAACCTCAACCCTGTATAGCTAACTCCAACATTCACATATAGAGTGTCTATGGTTGTTCCGCAATATATATATAGATGGGTCGACATGATAGGTCGAAACATTGTATACGTGTCTATGGTATCTCAAGATTACATAATATACAATATAAGTTGATTAGGTTTTGGTTGGAAAAGATTTATTACTAACTTTCACGTAGGTAAAATGAGTAGTTTTTATTAATCTTGTGTTACTCGCCATTTCTTCGTTTCTAATCCGTTTTGAGTGATTCAAGTGGCCACGGTTTTGTATTGAACTTAACTTTATGAACGACATCTTGATGACCATTTTGAAAAACATACTTTCACTTTGAGTTTAACCATCATTTTTGGATATAGTTTCATGTTCATAAGAAAAATCATTTTTCCAGAATTATAGCTTTTAAATCAAAGTTCTTCTTAGCTTTTAATTATCCCAACCAAAACAGCCCCCGGTTTTACTACGACGGCGTATATCCAGTTTTATGGTGTTTATCGTGTTTTCGGGTTTTAAATCATTAAGTTAGCATATCATATAGATATAGAACATGTGTTTAGTTGATTTTAAAAGTCTAGTTAGAAGTATTAACTTTATTTGCGAACAAGTTTAGAATTAACTAAACTATGTTCTAGTGATTACAAGTTTATAACGTTGAATAAGACAGCTTTTTATGTATGTATGAATCGAATGATGTTATGAACATCATTACTACCTTAAGTTCCTTGGATAAACCTACTGGAAATGAGAAAAATGGATCTAGCTTCAAAGGATCCTTGGATGGCTTGAAAGTTCTTGAAGCAGAATCATGACACGAAAACAATTTCAAGTAAGATTTCCACTCGAAATAAGATTGTTATAGTTATAGAAATTGAATTAAAGTTTGAATGTGATTATTACCTTGTATTAGAAAGATAACCTACTGTAAGTAACAAAGGTTTCTTGATCTTGGATGATTACTTGGAATGGATTTAGAAAACTTGGAAGTAAACTTGCAATCTTGGAAGTATTGTTGATTTTATGAAACTAGAACTTTTGGAATTTATGAAGAACACTTAGAACTTGAAGATAGAACTAGAGAGAGATCAATTAGATGAAGAAAATTGAAGAATGAAAGTGTTTGTAGGTGTTTTTGGTCGTTGGTGTATGGATTAGATATAAAGGATATGTAATTTTGTTTTCATGTAAATAAGTCATGAATGATTACTCATATTTTTGTAATTTTATGAGATATTTTATGCTAGTTTCCAAATGATGGTTCCCACATGTGTTAGGTGACTCACATGGGCTGCTAAGAGCTGATCATTGGAGTGTATATACCAATAGTACATACATCTAAAAGCTGTGTATTGTACGAGTACGAATACGGGTGCATACGAGTAGATTTGTTGATGAAACTGAACGAGGATGTAATTGTAAGCATTTTTGTTAAGTAGAAGTATTTTGATAAGTGTCTTGAAGTCTTGAATACATATTAAAACACTACATGTATATACATTTTAACTGAGTCGTTAAGTCATCGTTAGTCGTTACATGTAAATGTTGTTTTGAAACCTTTAGGTTAACGATCTTGTTAAATGTTGTTAACCCAATGTTTATAATATCAAATGAGATTTTAAATTATTATATTATCATGATATTATGATGTAAAAATATCTCTTAATATGATCTATATACATTAAATGTCGTTACAACGATAATCGTTACATATATGTCTTGTTTCAAAATCATTAAGTTAGTAGTCTTATTTTTACATATGTAGTTCATTGTTAATACGCTTAATGATATATTTACTTATCATTTAACATAATTAACCAAGTGTATCAATATCTTAATATGATTCATATGTACCTAGTAAGACGTTATAACGATAATCGTTATATATATCGTTTTCGAGTTTCTTAATTTAATAGTCTCATTTTTATGTATATAAGTCATTGTTAAAATACCTAATGAGATACATACTTATAATAAAATCATGTTAACTATATATATAACCATATATATGTCATCGTATAGTTTTTACAAGTTTTAACGTTCGTGAATCACCGGTCAACTTGGGTGGTCATTTTCTATATGAAACCTATTCCAATTAATCAAGTCTTAATAAGTTTGATAGCTTAACATGTTGGAAACACTTAATCATGTAAATATCAATTTCATTTAATATATATAAACATGGAAAAGTTCGGGTCACTACACCAATTATGCGCTAGCAGATTTAGGAGCAAGTATCTACCTAATCCCCTACTCTCTCTACAAGAGATTAGAGTTATGAGACTTGTCACCAACGAAAATGACAATCCAACTTTCCGATCACCCAATTCGATATCCTAAGGGCATAGTTGAGAACGTCTTGGTGAAAGTCGATAAATTCTTGTATCCTACGGATTTCGTAGTGATGGAAATTAAGGAAGACCTACACACACCAATAGTGTTAGGAAGACCTTTCATGAATACGGTTAGGACTGTCATTGATGTGTACAATCAAACCTTGATCTTGCGATCACATGGGGAGAGCGTTACCTTCAAAATTGACCGACCTACCGATCTTTCTGGACAGGCAGAGATGTTTGCTATATGATAACTCCTAAATTATACAGTTTTTTGATAACATTTTGAGGATTTATCTTAGTATTTTTGAGTCATTTTGATACAAAACACACTAAAATGGGTAAAAAAGGAAAAAAAAAAAGATATTTCTAATGATTATGTCCAAGTTATGTGTTAAACAGGATCAAAAATGAAGAAAATTACAGATCAGCTGTATGAAGCCGCCGGCATGGTTCTAAGGAAGCCACCGGCTTTGAAGGAAAAATACCAGAATGTTCCAGAATCGATAATAATTTAAAGAACTTATTGATCAAGAAAAAGGCAAAGGAAGCCGCCGGTTTTCAATGAAGCCGCCGGCCTGGTTTACACGTTTTCTCAACTTATTGATCAAGTTCAAGTAAAAATGGAAACAAAATCAAGATAAAATCAGAAAGATCCGGCGAATCAAGTGAAGCCGCTGGCATGGCTACGAAGCCGCCGGCTTCAGTATGATAGTTATAATGTGATGACCCGGAAATTTCCGACCAAATTTAAACTTAATCTTTATATAATTTTGACACGATAAGCAAAGTCTATATTGTTGAGTCACAAAATTTTTGAACTGTTTTATATATTCAATTGAACTTCGACTGCTCTCGACGATTCATGAACCATTATTTGTAAATAGGTACATATATATTTAAATATATGAATATATAATACTTATTATTTAAAACATCTATATATGTAAATGGAGTACATTGAATATAAATGGTTTCGAATATAATGATTGTAATCATTGGTCTGTAGATAGATTGCGTAGATTATGAAATGCATTTACTTTGATAGTTTGGATGTTAATACTCTGTATATCTTATTTAGCACTAAAAACAAGTAAGTGACAAACTTTTTATAAATAATTTTACAAGAATTAAGATCAAAGTATATGAATTTATAATACTTCATTTTATATAAATAATTATGTATTAATATTAATTTGTTATAGTGATATTAATATTTTATCATTATTAACACTATTATTAATAATAAATTATCATTGTATTAATATTTATTATTATGAAAAATTTTATTATTATTATTAACAATAATATTATTATTAATATATTTAGTAATTATTAACATTAAATATAATATATAACCATAAATAATTACGCCTAAAATGATCTGTTATGCGTCAAAGTCAGTTGTCATGTTTTTCTGTGACCCCGTGAACTAGTGTTGACAAAGTGAAAAGATGCCATTTCAGGTACATATAATTATCTCCATCTATTAACTTTCAGTCACATATATCCCCACTAGCAAAAGTTAGGGAATATATATTACATATATATGCATATAACATGCATTCAAGACTATCATCACCTAAACCCATCTCCTGTTCCGTTTCTATTTTCCTTCATCATCATAAAACCACAAGACCCAGATCAATGTTCTGTTTACTATTACATTTCTGTTTCGCTCTTCCGATCAACACAACCATGGAACAATCGTAATCAAACATCACAAAACACTCTCAACTTTTACTATTCGATCTCCTTCTTGCTCTATGAATATCAACAACACCAAACCACTAGTGTTTCTGTCCTCTGATTGTATCAAAACCACCAAACCATCATGAACTATTGATGTATCTGGTTATGGTTCGATCCAACCCAAGTATCACAAAACCATCACCAAACTAACTCATCTCTTTGCTCTTACTTTCGATTTCTAACTCTTTTATCATCTTCATCAATCAAATAAGCCACTACCATACATCCAACTCCATCGATCACCATTGTCATCTTGATCATAAACCCACTCTCCCTCTACTCTCTCTCCTAAATTTGTTCAAGAACCACCACCTCGATCCGTCATCTTCTATCACCTACAATCTGCAAACCCCCACCTTCAAATAACCGCCTTCAAGTTGTGTAATTTCCTGTTTTGATTATCACTATCACCATTCTCCAAGCTATCTACTACCATTATTGTTTGGATTATGTGGTTACCAAAACAAAGAAAGAAATCATAATTATTCTACTCCTATACTACTCGATTAAAACCCATTTCAAAACACCTTAGTTTTCTTTTATTTTCTTATCAAGCATACATGTATTTCATCACCCTACCCACCACCTTTGATCAATAATCACCACAACCAAAACCATCGACATAAACCACATACAACCACTTGTTTTTTCCTGTTTTTTGCAGTCTGAACACCACCACCTCACAAAGTCACTGCTACAGCGTATGTCTTCTTCCTGCTTCTGTTTCAAATCCCAAACCAAACCGCATGGACTGCTGCTGTAACTTCTATTTTTCTGTTTCTAATTTAACACCACGACCACCACTGTAAACCACCACAAACAAAACCCATCCTTCTCCTCCCATCGACTTCTTTGACAACACCAAAATCCACGAAGAAATACTTGTGATACTGATTTTCTGTCGAGCAATATAGCGATTTGGAATTGAGTGGTGGACGTTTACTTTATTAAAGCTATCAACTTGGATAAAGTATATCATCATACCGCATATTATTTTATATTCAAGTGGAACAATAATTTAAATCTTAATGCCGACACGTTTAAAAAAACCTAAACCCACTTCCAGTTGTTTATTGCACAAAACAAATAACAAAGCTAAAAAAAAGAAAAAAGAAAAAAGAAATTGAGACGGTAATTTAGTTGGGCCAAATAGTTGATGGATGGGCCGTAAAATATAGTTGGGTTTGTGGAATTTGGGTTACTAATTTTTTTCTTATTTCCATCGAGGCCCAACACCAATTATTTTGGGTATTATGATGTTAAGATTAGAATAAGAACGAGAATGATAATTACATGATGATAATGGTATGATATAGACACGAGTTAGATGTTAAGGATGAATATTAGGAACGATTATGTATTTGATGAGTAGAAGATGATGATGAACGTACATGATTATGATTCATGATTATATGATGAGCGTATAAATGGTTTTGATGATGATTGTATGATCATGGTTAATGATGATGTTAAGATGACATATGTATGATGATCATGATCACGTAGGGATTAGATGATTATGATGGACGATTAATGGTAATGATTATAAAATAATGACGAATGAGAAAGAAATAGGAAATACAATATACGGGTTTAATATAATTCGTATCCAGTAAAAATCAGAATTGAAACACATGGCATAATGATTAAGGATGTTATCGGGTTAGCGGGACGGCGCCGGTTCAAACCCGAACTTGGGCATTTTTTTAAGGGCTACTTCATTAAGGTAGTTTACTTATTACTCATTTTTATTATTATTATTATGATTATTATTATTATTATTATTATTATTATTATTATTATTATTATTATTATTATTATTATTATTATTATTATTATTATTATTATTATTATTGTTGTTATTATTGTTATTATTATTGTTATTATTATTATTATTATTATTATTATTATTATTATTATTATTATTATTATTAAAAGTATTATTAAAGTTATCATTTTTCTATCATTATTATTAAAAGTATCATTTTATCATTATTATTATTATTATTATTATTATTATTATATGATGAAACCACTTTTTTATCTATTATTATCAATATTGTTTTATCGAATAACTATTAGTTATATAAAATCATATTTACTACATATAACATAATTATATTAATATTTTTGTGATAAATATTAATAAATGTAATTAATTAGGTTATTAACGAAAAACATAATTAAGGTAACAAATAAGACATTAATAATACATAAATTGTTTAATTACCATTATATGTGTTATAGGTTCGTGAATTCGAGGCCAACCTTGCATTGTTCAATGTTGTCATATGTATTTTTACTACAAAATACAGTATAGTGAGTTTCATTACTCCCTTTTTAAATGCTTTTGCAATATATATTTTTGGTACTGAGAATACATGCGCTTTTATAAATGTTTTAAGAAATAGACACAAGTAATCGAAACTATATTATATGGTTGAATGATCGAAGCCGAATATGCCCCTTTTGCTTGGTAGCCTAAGAATTAGTAAACCAGTCTACTAATTGACGCGAATCCTAAAGATAGATCTATTGGGCCTAACAAACCCCATCCGTTGTAGCGGATGCTTTAGTACTTCGATGTTGTTTTATCATATCCGATGGATGTCCCGGAATGATAGGGGATATTCTTATATGCATCTTGTTAATGTCGGTTACCAGGTGTTCAATCCATATGAATGATATTTTTGTCTCTATGCATGGGACGTATATTTATGAGAAATGGAAATGAAAATCTTGTGGTCTATTAAAATGATGAAAATGAATGATTATGATAAACTAATGAACTCACCAACCTTTTGGTTGACAGTTGAAAGATGTTTATTCTCAGGTATGAAAGAAATCTTCCCCTGTGCATTTGCTCATTTTAGAGATATTACTTGGAGTCATTCATGACATATTTCAAAAGACGTTGCATTCGAGTCATTGAGTTCATCAAGATTATTATTAAGTCAGTGATAGTTGGATATATTATGAAATGGTATGCATGCCTGTCAACTTTCAATGAAATGAAAGTTTGTCTTTTAAAAGCGAATGCAATGTTTATAAAATGTATCATATAGAGGTCAAGTACCTCGCGATGTAATCATATGTTATTGTATTCGTTCTTATGGATTAGGACGGGTCTTTAAATGTGGTATCAGAGCGGTGGTCTTAGCGAACCAGGTCTTGCATTAGTGTGTCTAACTGATAGTTGTTTAGATGCATTAGTGAGTCTGGACTTCGACCGTGTCTGCATGTTAAAAGTTTTGCTTATCATTTCGTGTCAAAAATTACCTGCTTATCATCCTTAGGAAATTACCTGCTTATCATGCTTAGTCTAGACACGTTTACTGTATTGACTGCATGAATAGTGTATAGACAAAATTCATATCTTAGCGTATCTGCTAATTCATATCTTAGCGTAGTTGTTACTGTAAACTTTACCTAGTATATTCCGTGAATTCCTCTGTAATCTACGAAATCTTTTGTTCTATATATATAGATATTCTATATAATTAGAATACCACCCGATAGCCGAAAATCATTTTATATCGAAAAATCCTTTACTCATTCGTACGAAATGGAACTCGTCACTAGTTCAGGATTCTTCAGAACCCGACAGCTATTCCGACATGGATGTTTACCTAAGCACCGAAAGCAACGTCACCAGTATGAATCAACCAATCATCCATCCCCAATTCATCTGATGGGTTCGTAGACGACTTAACCGATGGAGATGCGAAGAAGGCGATCCTTTCCATCCACCACATTCCTGAAATGTCCCGTTCTTATTGATTAAAAACGTTTCATATTAATTGATTTCGTTGCGAGGTTTTGACCTCTATATAAGACATTTTTCAAAGACTGCATTCATTTTTAAAACAAACCATAACCTTTATTTCATAAATAAAGGTTTAAAAAGCTTTACGTAGATTATCAAATAATGATAATCTAAAATATCCTGTTTACACACGACCATTACATAATGGTTTACAATACAAATATGTTACATCGAAATCAGTTTCTTGAATGCAGTTTTTACACAATATCATACAAACTTGGACTCCAAATCTTGTCCTTATTTTAGTATGCAACAGCGGAAGCTCTTAGTATTCACCTGAGAATAAACATGCTTTAAACGTCAATAAAAATGTTGGTGAGTTATAGGTTTAACCTATATATATCAAATCGTAACAATAGACCACAAGATTTCATATTTCAATACACATCCCATACATAGAGATAAAAATCATTCATATGGTGAACACCTGGTAACCGACATTAACAAGGTGCATATATAAGAATATCCCCATCATTCCGGGACACCCTTCGAATATGATATAAATTTCGAAGTACTAAAGCATCCGGTACTTTGGATGGGGTTTGTTAGGCCCAATAGATCTATCTTTAGGATTCACGTCAATTAGGGTGTCTGTTCCCTAATTCTTAGATTACCAAACTTAATAAAAAGGAGCATATTCGATTTCGATAATTCAACCATAGAATGTAGTTTCACGTACTTGTGTCTATTTTGTAAATTATTTATAAAATCTGCATGTATTCTCATCCCAAAAATATTAGATTTTAAAAGTGGGACTATAACTCACTTTCACAGATTTTTACTTCGTCGGGAAGTAAGACTTGGCCACTGGTTGATTCACGAACCTATAACAATATATACATATATATCAAAGTCAGCTGTCCTCGTTAGTAACCTACAACTAGTTGTCCACAGTTAGATGTACAGAAATAAATCGATAAATATTATCTTGAATCAATCCACGACCCAGTGTATACGTATCTCAGTATTGATCACAACTCAAACTATATATATTTTGGAATCAACCTCAACCCTGTATAGCTAACTCCAACATTCACATATAAAGTGTCTATGGTTGTTCCGAAATATATATAGATGTGTCGACATGATAGGTCGAAACATTATATACGTGTCTATGGTATCTCAAGATTACATAATATACAATACAAGTTGATTAAGTTATGGTTGGAATAGATTTGTTACCAATTTTCACGTAGCTAAAATGAGAAAAATTATCCAATCTTGTTTTACCCATAACTTCTTCATTTTAAATCCATTTTGAGTGAATCAAATTTCTATGGTTTTATATTGAACTCTATTTTATGAATCTAAACAGAAAAAGTATAGGTTTATAGTCGTAAAAATAAGTTACAAGTTATTTTTGTAAAGGTATTCATTTCAGTCGAAAGAACGACGTCTAGATGACCATTTTAGAAAACATACTTCCACTTTGAGTTTAACCATAATTTTTGGATATAGTTTCTTGTTCATAATAAAAATCATTTTCCCAGAATAACAACTTTTAAATCAAAGTTTATCATAGTTTTTAATTAACTAACCCAAAACAGCCCGCGGTGTTACTACGACGGCGTAAATCCGATTTTACGGTGTTTTTCGTGTTTCCAGGTTTTAAATCATTAAGTTAGCATATCATATAGATATAGAACATGTGTTTAGTTGATTTTAAAAGTCAAGTTAGAAGGATTAACTTTTATTTGCGAACAAGTTTAGAATTAACTAAACTATGTTCTAGTGATTACAAGTTTAAACCTTCGAATAAGATAGCTTTATATGTATGAATCGAATGATGTTATGAACATCATTACTACTTCAAGTTCCTTGGATAAACCTACTGGAAATGAGAAAAACAAATCTAGCTTCAAAGGATCCTTGGATGGCTTGAAAGTTCTTGAAGCCGAATCATGACACGAAAACAATTTCAAGTAAGATTTCCACTCGAAATAAGATTGTTATAGTTATAGAAATTGAATTAAAGTTTGAATATGATTATTACCTTGTATTAGAATGATAACCTACTATAAGTAACAAAGGTTTCTTGATCTTGGATGATTACTTGGAATGGATTTAGAAAACTTGGAAGTAAACTTGCAATCTTGGAAGTATTCTTGATTTTATGAAACTAGAACTTTTGGAATTTATGAAGAACACTTAGAACTTGAAGATAGAACTTGAGAGAGATCAATTAGATGAAGAAAATTGAAGAATGAAAGTGTTTGTAGGTGTTTTTGGTCGTTGGTGTATGGATTAGATATAAAGGATATGTAATTTTGTTTTCATGTAAATAAGTCATGAATGATTACTCATATTTTTGTAATTTTATGAGATATTTCATGCTAGTTGTCAAATGATGGTTCCCACATGTGTTAGGTGACTCACATGGGCTGCTAAGAGCTAATCATTGGAGTGTATATACCAATAGTACATACATCTAAAAGCTATGTATTGTACGAGTACGAATACGGGTGCATACGAGTAGAATTGTTGATGAAACTGAACGAGGATGTAATTGTAAGCATTTTTGTTAAGTAGAAGTATTTTGATAAGTGTCTTGAATTCTTTCAAAAGTGTATGAATACATATTAAAACACTACATGTATATACATTTTAACTGAGTCGTTAAGTCATCGTTAGTCGTTACATGTAAATGTTGTTTTGAAACCTTTAGGTTAACGATCTGGTTGAATGTTGTTAACCCATTGTTTATTATAACAAATGAGATGTTAAATTGTTATATTATCATGATATTATGATATATAATATATCTTAGTATGATATATATACAGTTGAATGTCGTTACAACGTTAATCGTTACATATATGTCTCGTTTCGAAATCATTAAGTTAGTAGTCTTATTTTTACATATGTATTTCATTGTTAATACACTTAATAATATATTTTCTTATCATTTAACATAATTAACCAAGTGTATCAATATCTTAATATGATTCATATGTACCTAGTAAGACGTTGTTATAACGATAATCGTTATATATATCGTTTTCGAGTTTCTTAAATTAATAGTCTCATTTTTATGTATATAACTCATTGTTAAAATACCTAATGAGATACATACTTATAATAAAATCATGTTAACTATATATATAACCATATATATGTCATCGTATAGTTTTTACAAGTTTTAACGTTCGTGAATCACCGGTCAACTTGGGTGGTCAATTGTCTATATGAAACCTATTTCAATTAATCAAGTCTTAACAAGTGTGATTGCTTAACATGTTGGAAACACTTAATTATGTAAATAACAATTTCATTTAATATATATAAACATGGAAAAGTTCGGGTCACTACAATTCCCATCTTAGCGAAGAACCTGAGGCACTTACCGGCGAACCTGTTTGTAATACCATTTTCTCTCTCATTTCCTGAGTATCTTGCCACGATTATATTCTATCTAAAATTCTAAAACTTATTCATCCGCTCGTTCTGATCGACAATCATCCCTGAATAATAGAAGAAGTCAACGAACTTCGCGCTCGAGTAATGAATTTGGAGAATATGGTGCAAAATTTACCAGCTTCAGCAACATCACTGGCACCAACAGTACCATCAATAAACAGCACCAGTACCATCAACAATCCATTCCTCAACATCTCATTCTGTACCTAGAGTATAATTATCAATCTACGAATCGTTCTACATCATTTATCTTCGTTCTGCATGACGATTATGTAATTTCTAGTGTTTTAGAGATTATATATATTCTAGTTCTAACGAAAAATCAAATGAGATTAATATCATAATTGACTCATTAAATCCATGATTACATCTGAAGAAAATATATATGTATATATGTTTTCATAAAGATTGTAATTAAAAATTCTTTTGTATAAACTGTTAATGGTAAAAATATTTTAACGGGTAGGTAATACCCGAGGAATATTTCAAATTAATAAGTTACACTGTACATTCTTCGAATCTGATTCAACAGTCATTCACTATCCTACTTACATCCACGGATATACTAATCCGTTCACCACAGAATAACCATTTTCATTCAATTTCATATTTGGATTTTGACTTATCAGAATCCAACAAGTGGCATAATGAAGAAAACATTGGACAAATAAAATTTGTTAGAAACAAACAAATTAACTATGAGAAATTCTGTTAAGAATCCACGCTAACAAAATCCTATCTAACTGTTCCTAGCTAACTATTAATTCCTATTTACATTTAGTTATCGCTATTTAATTATCACAATTTTAATTCTCTCAATTTTATTTATCGTCATTTAATTTCTGTTATTTATTTTACGCACTTTAAATACCGGGACACGTATACAAGGTTTTAACATATCATATCGACGCATCTATATATATTATTTAGAATAACCATAGACACTCTATATGCAGTAATGCTTGAGTTAGCTATACAGGGTTGAGGTTGATTCTACAATAATATATATACTTTGAGTTGTGTTGAGTCTGATACATGTATACAATGGGTCACGATATGTATTAATTAATTCGAATATTATATATGAATTATTGAATTGCTAATTGTGGACTAGTAACTGTGGACTACCAACATTGGACAATTAAAATGAATTAAAATATTGATTATAACATCTGAAACTAAACAATTCTTCAACTTTACCACTTGATTTCATCCTACACCTCATTTGTATCTTGACGATTACCCTCTACGTTCAAACCTTTCATGATTCTTGAAAACACCTCAATCGAGAGGATGAACCAACCGCACTCCATCTACAGAAGAAAAGATTGATACATATAGTTATGCACCTAAAAAACTCTCAGAAACTGAGTAAACATTTAACACGTAGCTGTGTTAATTCCTTTAGCGTTGTTATTACCGAAAATAACATTACAATTCTTTACCAAATTATCCAAATTTGTCATAGCTCCAGCAAATCAACTTCGACTTTTCGTTTGAAACAACCTTATTATAACTTTGATATATATGCGTGCTTTTTTATTGTTACCGGAAAACCTTTTATATTCCACCATATTACCATCAACGTTTAATCATCTAAAAATACAATTCTCTTGAAACTACCTCGGATTGATAACCGATGATTCAGATATCGTAGCATTAAATGCAGAGGAAACAGAAAAATTGTAGATGGTGTAGTGACCCGGGAAATTCCGATCAAATTTAAACTTTAATCTTTATATGTTTCCGACACGATAAGCAAAGTCCGTAATGTTGAGTCTCAAAATTTTTGAACTATTTTCATATATCCAATTACCCTTCGATTATTTTCGACGATTCACGAACAACTATTGATAAATCGATATGTATATATATATATAAATAAATATATTATATAATAACTTAAAATGTTATTCATACATTATATGAAATTGTTGTTATAAATAATCATGTAAAATAATATACTAAATAATGAAATTACTATTTTATATACAAATATATATATATATATATGAATATTAATTGTAAATAGATATGTGTGTATGTATATATAAATAATAATTCGAAATATAACTTGAAGTATTATATGTTGTTGTTATTTAAACTTAATAAAATAAAAATAGGATATTATAATTATTATTTAAAATATATCTCTATATATAAATAAAGTATATTAAAAATAAATATTAAATGATTGTAATACTCGTTTTAGGTTTTGATGGATATTAAGTAAGTTAAATTCAAACTTATGTTATTTTAAAATAAACGGTGATACGAAAATGAGTTCTATAAATTTTAGGCTTATTAAAAATGTATTTAGGAACTATTTGTTAAGTTTTAACACTTTTTATATTTTACCCAGAATTGAGAGGGACTGTTGATGTAATTTTTATTTAACAAATTAAGGATCGAATTTTATACCATAATGACTGAAATAAATAAAGAAATTTAATATATAAAAATTGGGATTTTTCCGTGTATTTTATCCGCCACTCATTAACAACGGAGCACGATATAATACTCCATGAATTGATAATAGGACAAATATTCGGCTGCTTATAGATTATGATTGACAAACTACTGTATTTGATTGAATTAAAATTACTACAGTATGTATGACTTATGAGTGCACATGTGTTATCATATATTATATTAAATTTCTATATTTTATATATATATATATATATATATATATATATATATATATATATATATATATATATATATATATAAAAATCTAATTCTATATCTATATAACTGCTCGATAGATACATGTAAGTCCAATCGAAATTATATAATTGAAATCCATTTCTTTTCGCTTTCTAACTTCAAAATGCAGAAATGCAAAAACAAGGGAGGTGATAATGTTCGCGAAACATGATTGTTTAAAAGATGGAGACATATAATTTTCCATAATAAACTTATAAAACCTCAAAATCCTTTATTATTCTGTTGCTTCATCTCTTGATCACTCACCACCACTCTATCATTCAACCATCACTCTTACCCTCTATTAACCATCAAACCGTCACCATAACTCAACTTTTTCCATCGGTAAACAACCGGCCACCATTACCATGAACAACCCTTTATTTCCTTTAAATCTAGAGTTTCCTGTCTTTCTAAAAA
The DNA here is from genome assembly GCF_046630445.1 of Rutidosis leptorrhynchoides. Lineage (NCBI taxonomy): Eukaryota > Viridiplantae > Streptophyta > Magnoliopsida > Asterales > Asteraceae > Rutidosis > Rutidosis leptorrhynchoides. The sequence continues at coordinate 273,912,617 of NC_092333.1, read as the reverse complement.
AGTACAGCCATCACAACCTCACTCGCTCTCTCTCATCCTCTTTCTCTCTCTCTCTTCGCGCATAAAACACCATTGAAATAACCTTCAACCATCTTAAACCAATGCTATATGTTTCTGATTTGATCACTTATAAATTAACAAAACAACAACCACATACTACTACCGTTCAGCTTATGTTACAGCACGCAACCCTCACCTTTATTACCGTTGCAGCTTACGGTGTTGTTTATGTTTCAATTATAACCAAACCAAACACCCGTTTGTCTCGCTGCAACTCTTTCTCCGTTGCTCCTATTGTTTTCTGTTGCAAATAAACCATCCAAACACCATCGTTGCTTGTTATTGTTTATTGTAACTGCTGTATGCTTGCTTCCTGCTTTTATCAAATAACGAGAAGTTGCAAAACAATGTGCTGTTTTTTTATTAATTAAATGGTGCTTTACAGTAAAGAGGTGAAGTATATAGTTCATTGATTTTGTTCGTGGAATCCAGCTGGAACACAACTGACCGAAATCAATTTATTCTTGTTATTAGTCTGCTACTTTTGTTCTTGGGTTTATTAAGTTGGGAAATTTGATTGTGGGTTTGAATTAGCAGCTGTTGGGCAGCGATCCTTAAATTAGTATGCTGGGCCGAATTATATAGGTTTAGTAGATGGTGGACTGATTAATTGGGCCGAGGTCTAGCATTTGCTGTTGGGCCAAAGAGTTTGACTATGTCAATGGTTTATAGGAATTAGTTTATAACTGAAGTAAGAAAGATCACAGATGGAGGAGTGGTTTAGAGGTTTTGTGTTTAACGAGAGGTCTTAGGTTCAAACCTGCGCCATGACATTATTTTTTTAAGGAGCTTATTCTATTAAGGTAGTCTTATTTTTATTATTATTGTTATCATTATTATCATTATTATTAAAATTAATATTTTTTAGGATCATTATTATTATTTTATCATTATTATTATTAGTATTAACATTATTATTAATATCTTTATTATTTTTAGTATTACTACTATCATTATTATTACTTTTACCATTATTATTATTACAACTATATTATTTTTCTATTAATATTAATATTATTATTATAAAAGTTAGTTATAAAAAAGGTATACGTAATAAAACTATATTTTGGAAATCATTTATTTAAATTCTATATCTATATATATAAAGCAAATATATTTAAGTCAATAATAAAACATAAGAATTAATAAAATAACAGTTATACTAATAATAATACTTAAATTTATTCAATTTCAATTATATATGTTAATATATATAAATGATATAGGTTCGTGAATCCGAGGCCAACCCTGCATTGTTCAATATAGTCCTATGTATTTTCACTACAAAATACATTAGGTGAGTTTCATTAATCCCTTTTTAAATGCTTTTGCAATATATATTTTTGGGACTGAGAATACATGTGCTATTTTTATAACTGTTTTACGAAATAGACACAAGTAATTGAAACTACATTATATGGTTGAATGATCGAAATCGAATATGCCCCTTTTTATTAAGTCCGGTAATCTAAGAATTAGGGAACAGACACCCTAATTGACGCAAACTTTAAAGATAGATCTACCGGGCCCAACAAGCCTCATCCAAAGTACCGGATGCTTTAGTACTTCGAAATTTATATCATGTCCGAAGGAGGATCCCAGAATGATGGGGATATTCTTATATGCATATTGTGAATGTCGGTTACCAGGTGTTCAATCCATATGAATGATTATTTTTTGTCTCTATGCATGGGACGTATGTTTATGAGAACTGAAAAATGAAAATCTTGTGGTCTATTAAAATGATGAAAATGATTATTTATGTTAAACTAATGAACTCACCAACCTTTTGGTTGACACTTGAAAGCATGTTTATTCTCAGGTATGAAAGAAATCTTCCGCTGTGCATTTGCTCATTTTCAAGGTATTACTTGGAGCCATTCATGACATATTTCAAAAGTCGTTGCATTTGAGTCATTGAGTTCATCAAGATTATTATTTAGTCAATTATAGTTAGATATATTATGAAATGGTATGCATGTCGTTAACTTTCGATGAAATGAAAGATTGCCTTTTCCAAAAACGAATGCAATGTTTGTAAAATGTATCATATAGAGGTCAAGTACCTCACGATGTAATCAACTGTTGTGAATCATTTATAATTGATATGGACTTCGTTCGGATGGATTAGGACGGGTCTTCACTGTAACACCCCAGCTTAACATGACCACAATATTGTCCGCTTTGCCCGCAGGCGTACGGCTTTTTCTTGGCGACCACACACGAGAAGCACTTTCCCAGGAGGTCACCCATCCTGGTAGTGCTCTCGCCCGAGCACGCTTAACCACAACGTACTCGCACTTCTACTCAGCTTGTGATCCCAAAACGCGTTGTGTCATTTAAGCGTGAGTATTACCTTATAATCCCATGATCACTCATGTTCGTGGGCGATGTGGGATTTGTCTAGGGTGTTACATTCACCCCCCCCCCTTAGGGACTCATCGTCCTCGATGAGGTTTGCCCCACCACCCCCAACGGCACATGAGTGGCTCTGATACCATTCTGAAATGTCCCGTTCTTATTGATTAAAAACGTTCCATATTAATTGATTTCATTGCGAGGTTTTGACCTCTATATGAGACGTTTTTCAAAGACTGCATTCATTTTAAAACAAACCATAACCTTTATTTCATCAATAAAGGTTTAAAAAGCTTTACGTAGATTATCAAATAATGATAATCTAAAATATTCTGTTTACACACGACCATTACATAATGGTTTACAATACAAATATGTTACAATAAAATAAGTTTCTTGAATGCAGTTTTTACACAATATCATACAAGCATGGACTCCAAATCTCGTCCTTATTTAAGTATGCGACAGCGGAAGTCTTAATAATCACCTGAGAATAAACATGCTTAAAACGTCAACAAAAATGTTGGTGAGTTATAGGTTTAACCTATATATATCAAATCATAATAATAGACCACAAGATTTCATATTTCAATACACATCCCATACATAGAGATAAAAATCATTCATATGGTGAACACCTGGTAACCGACATTAACAAGATGCATATATAAGAATATCCCCATCATTCCGGGACACCCTTCGGATATGATATAAATTTCGAAGTACTAAAGCATCCGGTACTTTGGATGGGGTTTGTTAAGCCCAATAGATCTATCTTTAGGATTCGCGTCAATTAGGGTGTCTGTTCCCTAATTCTTAGATTACCAGACTTAATAAAAAGGGGCATATTCGACTTCGATAATTCAACCATAGAATGTAGTTTCACGTACTTGTGTCTATTTTGTAAATCATTTATAAAACCTGCATGTATTCTCATCCCAAAAATATTAGATTTTAAAAGTGGGACTATAACTCACTTTCACAGATTTTTACTTCGTCGGGAAGTAAGACTTGGCCACTGGTTGATTCACGAACCTATAACAATATATACATATATATCAAAGTATGTTCAAAATATATTTACAACACTTTTAATATATTTTGATGTTTTAAGTTTATTAAGTCAGCTGTCCTCGTTAGTAACCTACAACTAGTTGTCCACAGTTAGATGTACAGAAATAAATCGATAAATATTATCTTGAATCAATCCACGACCCAGTGTATACGTATCTCAGTATTGATTACAACTCAAACTATATATATTTTGGAATCAACCTCAACCCTGTATAGCTAACTCCAACATTCACATATAGAGTGTCTATGGTTGTTCCGAAATATATATAGATATGTCGACATGATAGGTCGAAACATTGTATACGTGTCTATGGTATCTCAAGATTACATAATATACAATACAAGTTGATTGAGTTATGGTTGGAATAGATTTGTTACCAATTTTCACGTAGCTAAAATGAGAAAAATTATCCAATCTTGTTTTACCCATAACTTCTTCATTTTAAATCCGTTTTGAGTGAATCAAATTGCTATGGTTTCATATTGAACTCTATTTTATGAATCTAAACAGAAAAAGTATAGGTTTATAGTCGGAAAAATAAGTTACAAGTCGTTTTTGTAAAGGTAGTCATTTCAGTCGAAAGAACGACGTCTAGATGACCATTTTAGAAAACATACTTCCACTTTGAGTTTAACCATAATTTTTGGATATAGTTTCATGTTCATAATAAAAATCATTTTCTCAGAATAACAACTTTTAAATCAAAGTTTATCATAGTTTTTAATTAACTAACCCAAAACAGCCCGCGGTGTTACTACGACGGCGTAAATCCGGTTTTACGGTGTTTTTCGTGTTTCCAGATTTTATATCATTAAGTTAGCATATCATATAGATATATAACATGTGTTTAGTTGATTTTAAAAGTCAAGTTAAAAGGATTAACTTTTGTTTGCGAACAAGTTTAGAATTAACTAAACTATGTTCTAGTGATTACAAGTTTAAACCTTCGAATAAGATAGCTTTATATGTATGAATCGAATGATGTTATGAACATCATTACTACCTTAAGTTCCTTGGATAAACCTACTGGAAAAGAAAAAAATGGATCTAGCTTCAATGGATCCTTGGATGGCTCGAAGTTCTTGAAGCAGAATCATGACACGAAAACAAGTTCAAGTAAGATCATCACTTGAAATAAGATTGTTATAGTTATAGAAATTGAACCAAAGTTTGAATATGATTATTACCTTGTATTAGAATGATAACCTACTGTAAGAAACAAAGATTTCTTGAGGTTGGATGATCACCTTACAAGATTGGAAGTGAGCTAGCAAACTTGAAAGTATTCTTGATTTTATGTAACTAGAACTTTTGGAATTTATGAAGAACACTTAGAACTTGAAGATAGAACTTGAGAGAGATCAATTAGATGAAGAAAATTGAAGAATGAAAGTGTTTGTAGGTGTTTTTGGTCGTTGGTGTATGGATTAGATATAAAGGATATGTAATTTTGTTTTCATGGAAATAAGTCATGAATGATTACTCATATTTTTGTAATTTTATGAGATATTTCATGCTAGTTGCCAAATGATGGTTCCCACATGTGTTAGGTGACTCACATGGGCTTCTAAGATCTGATCATTGGAGTGTATATACCAATAGTACATACATCTAAAAGCTGTGTATTGTACGAGTACGAATACGGGTGCATACGAGTAGAATTATTGATGAAACTGAACGAGGATGTAATTGTAAGAATTTTTGTTAAGTAGAAGTATTTTGATAAGTGTCTTGAAGTCTTTCAAAAGTGTATGAATACATATTAAAACACTACATGTATATACATTTTAACTGAGTCGTTAAGTCATCGTTAGTCGTTACATGTAAATGTTGTTTTGAAACCTTTAGGTTAACGATCTTGTTAAATGTTGTTAACCCAATGTTTATAATATCAAAAGAGATTTTAAATTATTATATTATCATGATATTATGATGTACGAATATCTCTTAATATGATATATATACATTAAATGTCGTTACAACTATAATGGTTACATATATGTCTCGTTTCAAAATCATTAAGTTAGTAGTCTTGTTTTTACATATGTAGTTCATTGTTAATATACTTAATGATATGTTTACTTATAATAATATCATGTTAACTATATATATAACCATATATATGTCATCATATAGTTTTTTACAAGTTTTAACGTTCGTGAATCACCGGTCAACTTGGGTGGTCAATTGTCTATATGAAACCTATTTCAATTAATCAAGTCTTAACAAGTTTGATTGCTTAACATGTTGGAAACATTTAATCATGTAAATATCAATCTCAATTAATATATATAAACATGGAAAAGTTCGGGTCACTACATTCACAGTTGGTATCAGAGCGGTGGTTTAGCGAACCGGGTCTTGCATTAGTGTGTCTAACTGATAGTCGTTAGGATGCATTAGTGAGTCTGGACTTCGACCGTGTCTGCATGTCAAAAGTTTTGCTTATCATTAGTGTCGAAAAATTATTTGCTTATTATCCTTAAAGTCTAGACACGTCTTACTGCCTCTATTGCATAGACAGTGTATACAAAAATTCATATCTTAGCGTATCTGTTATTGTTACCTTTGCCTGACAGTTTCCGTAGATTCCTCCGTAACTTATGGGATTTTAGTATTGTATATATGCATATGTAAATTATGTATTGCAGGGTACTAATCTACATCCTATAATCTATTTCTTATCGAAAATCCTTCATCTGATCGTATGAGATGAATCCCTTAATCAGTTCGAATTCCTCGAAGTCCGACAGGTATTTCGATATGGAGTTTCATTCGAGCTCCGAAAGCAGTGTCACCGGAATGAATCAATCAACCAGCCATCCCCAACTCATCTGATGGTTTTATAGTCGACTAAATCAATGGAGACGAGAAGAAAGCGATCCTTTCCATTCCACCAACCGAATTTACCTCTCGGCGATGAACCTGAAACACTTACCGGCGAACCTGTTTGTAATACTATTTTCTCTTTCATTTCCCTAATATCTTGCCAAGATTATATTTTATCTAAAATTCTAAACCTTATTCATTCGCTCGTTCCGACCGACAATCACCCCGGAATAATAGAAGAAGTCAACAAACTTCGCACTCGAAAAATAAATTTGGAGAATATGGTACAAAATGTACCAGCTTCAGCAACATCACCGGCACCAACAGTATCACCAACAACCCAAGTTTCAACATCACACGCCTCAAAATCTCATTATATACCTCGAGTATAATCAACGTTCTACATATCGTTCTACATCATTTATCTTCATTCTATCTGGCGATTATGTAACCTCTAATGTTTTAGAGATTATGTATTCCAGTTCTAACGATGAATCAAATGATATTAATATCATATAAATTCATCAAATCCAAGATTACATCTGAAGAAAATATATAAGTATATATATTTTCATAAGGATTGTAATTAAAAATTCTTTTTTTACAAACTGCTAATGGTGAAAATATTTTAACGGGTAGGTAATACCCGAGGAATATTTAGGTTTTACATTAATAAGTTACATTGTACGTTCTTCAAATCTGATTCAACATTCATTTACTATCCTATTTACATCCACAGATATACGAATCCATTCACCGCAGAATAACTATTTTCATTCAACTTCATATTTGGATTTTGACCTATCAAAATCCAACAAGTGGCATAATGAAGAAATAATGGACACAATAAAAATTGATTAGAAACAGATTAATTATTAATATGAAATTTTGTTAAGAAACCACGCTAACAAGATCCTAGCTAACTGTTCCTAGCTAACTGTTAATTTCGTATTACATTTTATTTTATCGCAATTTAGTTATCGTAATTTAATTATCACAATTTACATTCTCGCAATTTTATTTATCGTCATTTAATTTCTGTTATTTATTTTTACGCACTTTAAATATCGGGACACGTATACAAGGTTTTAACATATCATATCGACGCATCTATATATATTATTTGGAATCACTATAGACACTCTATATGCAGTAATGATCGAGTTCTCTATACAGGGTTGAGATGGATTCTATAATAATATATATACTTTGAGTTGTGATCGAGTCTGAGACGAATACGGGTCATGATACATATTAATTAATTCGAATATTATATATTAAACAATATATGAATTATTGGACTGTTAACTGTGGACTATCGACTGTGGACTAATAACATTGGACAATTAAAATGAATTAAAATATTGATTATAACATATGAAACTAAACAATTCTTCAAGTCGCCACTTGATTTCATCTTAAACCTCATTTGTATCTTGACGATTACAATCTGCGATTCAAACCTTTCATGATTCTTGGAAATACCTCACTCGATAGGATGAATCAACCACACTTCATCTACGGAAGGAAAGATTTAGGCATATAGTTATGCACCTGAGAAACTCTCAGCAACTGAGTAAAAGTTTAACACGTAACCGCGTCAGATCCTTTGGCATTTATTAGCAAAAATAACTTTGCGATCCCTTTTCAAAGTAGCCAATTTTGTCACAGCTCCAGCAAGTCAACTTCGACTTTTCATTCGAAGTAGTCTTACTATAATCCTGATATTTATACAATTACCCTTTTGATACCGGAGAATTTTTTTTATATTCCACCATATTACCAGCAGACGTACCAGCAACCTCGTTACTTCTTGGCTTAAATCTTTCTGATAAATCATTATGTTTATTCATTGAAACCCTATCATATACTCATCCGCATCTTGTAACGAGAACTGTCATACCAATTACCGGGAACCAGCAATCAGTACTTTGAAAACTCACAGCCTGTCTACATCAACAGTTATATGTATGACATTATTCTCTTAGAATTATGATCTTTTATTCTGAAATTCTGAAAAGCACTCAGTCTACAAATCAAATACTCTGAATGTTGAAAAAGCTGAATGAAGCAGCAGAAATCATAGACAACCGTAAATGACCTTAGTAGTCAGAAGTTTGATGATAAAGAATAATATGTTAGAAAAGCTCAGAAACGTTGGAACTGGAAAACGGATAGAGTTAACCATGAAGGAGACCAAGGAAAAATATAAGGACCATACCCTATATTCAAAGAATCCAGATAATTCTAAATCCGATGAAATCCTTAGAGATTATCTTGCTTCAAAGTCATGTTAAAATCTTGCGGAAAATCTTTCTCCATCGAACTTAGAAATTCCAAAATACCATCATCAATATCTTCGATATTTCTGAGGATATTTTCATAAATATTCTCGTCCGAAATTTATATACCTCTTCGTGCTTCCTGGGTATCATTATATGGGAAACTTTCAAGAGAAAATTTAGTACCGAAAAGCAGATTATGCGAAACTATGAAGAAAGCCGTGGACAAATCACCAAGAATAAGTTTGACTTCAAAGAATCCAAATGATTCAATATCTGCTAAAGTCTTTAGTGAATATCTTGCTCCTTACTCTAAACCCTTACAGACAATAGTTTCTATCATCCGCTGATCTTAGATATTCAAAGATATTATCATATCTTTCATTATAAATATCCTCGATATTTCTGAATATATTTTTATAACTAATACTATCTGAAATCATTTATCTCTTCGTGCTATCAGTGTTACATCATATAGAAACTGTTAGTTTCTATATTCTGTAAACTTTCGAGCTTAAAATATGAATGTTATTGAAGTAATGTTGGGAACTGATGCATGAGTTAGTATAATATAATGACACTTGATCAACGTGATTATATTACAGTAAGTCATGCTGAGTTCTAATGGGACATGATGGTTCACAGTAGATCATACCACCATCATGTGTCATGTTACATAACTCTTTCATTCTAATTAACTTCTGAACATATCAAGAAAGTATATTCTTGATAGCTCTATTCTCAATGATTCTGGTAATTTGACGAATCAAATCGTGCTATTACGTTCTTTCTTGATTATAACATAAAATTCATTCAAAACTCCATACTTACAAATTCTAGACCATTACTCGTTTTACTAGAGATCGAGAGGAGATTAAAAAGACGAAGAGCTTCGAAACATAAAGGAAGATATAAAACTCGACAACAACACTGAAATTACAATAATTAAAAATTAAAACATCACGACAGTTAAAAATTAAAAGATTACAATCAAACTACTCATCGTCGTCAATTGTCATCTGCAAAGTAGTGTTCACCAGTCATTCCACCATCCGTGAGGTACTCTGGAGACATCGGTATTTCTCTTGATGCCTCAACTGTTGCTTCAGTTGATTCATCGAGGTAACGATAACCCAACGTCTCTTCATCTTCAAGAACCGCATACAAAGAAATGCGTTTACCGCGATCTTCAATGGTATCTTTTATAAAGTACCATTGATCATCAGTACACAGAAAACTTGCCCTACAATCCGCATCATAATCGTCTTTATAAAAGAACACATACGTGAATTCACACGGAACTTTTTCCTTCAGAAAGGATAGCAAGTCTTGTAAACCAACATCACGAATGTCGATATCTTCAATTGAAATATTGTCGCCCCACTTATATTCCTTCATTTGATTACGGAAATCACCTCCGTAATGAACATCGAATGAAACAATCATTGGGAGAAATGTTAACATTTTGCAGTTTGGGAGTGTTTGATTTTGATTTTTGAGAAAGGTGGAAATATAAAAGAAATATATGTTTGAGTGTATAAAATGAAGTATATGGTTGGTGTTTATATAGTGTAAAGGTGCCCGTTGGGATAGCCGTTGGAAATTTTTTTATATTTTACTAACGGCTAAAAATTTGGGCAAGTTTTTGGGTGAAGGTGCACGATGCCCGTTGGGACCTCTCTCATGATAGTTTCATTCGTGCTCTTCGAAAAATCGAATTATTTTATATGTATTATTCTGTAATGATGAAAACTCTATTTATCAACTCACATTCGTCATGAAAACATTTTTATAGTTAGCCACGACGACCTCACTCAAATTTCGGGACGAAATTTCTTTAACGGGTAGGTACTGTAGTGACCCGGGAAATTCCGATCAAATTTAAACTTTAATCTTTATATGTTTCCGACACGATAAGCAAAGTCCGTAATGTTGAGTCTCAAAATTTTTGAACTATTTTCATATATCCAATTACCCTTCGATTATTTTTGACGATTCACGAACAACTATTGATAAATCGATATGTATATATATATATATAAATAAATATATTTATATAATAACTTAAAATGTTATTCATACATTATATGAAATTGTTGTTATAAATAATCATGTAAAATAATATACTAAATAATGAAATTACTATTTTATATACAAATATATATATATATATATATATATATATATATATATATATATATATATATATATATATATATATATATATATATTAATTGTAAATAGATATGTGTGTATGTATATATAAATAATAATTCGAAATATAACTTGAAGTATTATATGTTGTTGTTATTTAAAATTAATAAAATAAAAATAGGATATTATAATTATTATTCAAAATATATCTCTATATATAAATAAAGTATATTAAAAATAAATATTAAATGATTGTAATACTCGTTTGAGGTTTTGATGGATATTAAGTAAGTTAAATTCAAACTTATGTGATTTTAAAATAAACGGTGATACGAAAATGAGTTCTATAAATTTTAGGCTTATTAAAAATGTATTTAGGAACTATTTGTTAAGTTTTAACACTTTTTATATTTTACCCAGAATTGAGAGGGACTGTTGATGTAATTTTTATTTAACAAATTAAGGATCGAATTTTATACCATAATGACTGAAATAAATAAAGAAATTTAATATATAAAAATTCGGATTTTTCCGTGTATTTTATCCGCCACTCATTAACAACGGAGCACGATATAATACTCCATGAATTGATAATAGGACAAATATTCGGCTGCTTATAGATTATGATTAACAAACTACTGTATTTGATTGAATTAAAATTACTACAGTATGTATGACTTATGAGTGCACATGTGTTATCATATATTATATTAAATTTCTATATTATATATATATATATATATATATATATATATATATATATATATATATATATATATATATTATATATAAAAATCTACTTCTATATCTATATAACTGCTCGATAGATACATGTAAGTCCAATCGAAATTATATAATTGAAATCCATTTCTTTTCGCTTTCTAACTTCAAAATGCAGAAATGCAAAAACAAGGGAGGTGATAATGTTTGAGAAACATGATTGTTTAAAAGATGGAGACATATAATTTTCCATAATAAACTTATAAAACCTCAAAATCCTTTATTATTCTGTTGCTTCATCTCTTGATCACTCACCACCACTCTATCATTCAACCATCACTCTTACCCCCTATTAACCATCAAACCGTCACCATAACTCAACTTTTTCCATCGGTAAACAACCGGCCACCATTACCATGAACAACCCTTTATTTCCTTTAAATCTAGTCGACAGTTTCCTGTCTTTCTAAAAAAATACAGCCATCACAACCTCACTCGCTCTCTCTCATCCTCTTTCTCTCTCTCTCTCTTCGCGAATAAAACACAATTGAAATAACCTTCAACCATCTTAAACCGATGCTATATGTTTCTGATTTGATCACTTATAAATCAACAACACAACAACCACATACTACTACCGTTCAGCTTATGTTTCAGCACGCAACCCTCACCTTTATTACCGTTGCAGCTTACGATGTTGTTTCTGTTTCAATTATAACTAAACCAAACACCCGTTTGTCTCGCTGCAACTCTTTCTCCGTTGCTCCTACTGTTTTCTGTTACAAATAAACCATCCAAACACCATCGTTGCTTGTTATTGTTTATTGTAACTGCTGTATGCTTGTTTCCTGCTTTTATCAAATAACGAGAAGTTGCAAAACAATGTGCTATTTTTTTATTAATTAAATGGTGCTTTACAGTAAAGAGGTGAAGTATAAAGTTCATTGATTTTGTTCGTGGAATCCAGCTGGAACACAACTGACCGAAATCAATTTATTCTTGTTATTAGTCTGCTACTTTTGTTCTTGGGTTTATTAAGTTGGGAAATTTGATTGTAGGTTTGAATTAGCAGCTGTTGGGCAGCGATCCTTAAATTAGTATGCTGGGCCGAATTATATAGGTCTAGTAGATGGTGGACTGATTAATTGGGCCGAGGTCTAGCATTTGCTATTGGGCCAAAGAGTTTGACTATGTCAATGGTTTATAGGTATTAGTTTATAACTCAAGTAAGAAAGATCACAGATGGAGGAGTGGTTTAGAGGTTTTGTGTTTAACGAGAGGTCTCAGGTTCAAACCTGGGCCATGACATTATTTTTTTAAGGAGCTTATTCTATTAAGGTAGTCTTATTTTTATTATTATTGTTATCATTATTATCATTATTATTAAAATTAATATTTTTTAGGATCATTATTATTATTTTATCATTATTATTATTAGTATTAACATTATTATTAATATCTTTATTATTTTTATTATTACTACTATCATTATTATTACTTTTACCATTATTATTATTACAACTATATCATTTTTCTATTAATATTAATATTATTATTATAAAAGTTAGTTATAAAAAAGTTATACGTAATAAAACTATATTTTGGAAATCATTTATTTAAATTATATATCTATATATATAAAGCAAATATATTTAAGTCAATAATAAAACATAAGAATTAATAAAATAACAGTTATACTAATAATAATACTTAAATTTATTCGATTTCAATTATATATGTTAATATATATAAATGATATAGGTTCGTGAATCAGAGGCCAACCCTGCATTGTTCAATATAGTCATATGTATTTTCACTACAAAATACATTAGGTGAGTTTCATTAATTCCTTTTTAAATGCTTTTGCAATATATATTTTTGGGACTGAGAATACATGTGCTATTTTTATAACTGTTTTACGAAATAGACACAAGTAATTGAAACTACATTATATCGTTGAATGATCGAAATCGAATATGCCCCTTTTTATTAAGTCTGGTAATCTAAGAATTAGGGAATAGACACCCTAATTGACGCGAACTCTAAAGATAGATCTATCGGGCCCAACAAGCCCCATCCAAAGTACCGGATGCTTTAGTACTTCGAAATTTATATCATGTCCGAAGGAGGATCCCGGAATGATGGGGATATTCTTATATGCATATTGTGAATGTCGGTTACCAGGTGTTCAATCCATATGAATGATTATTTTTGTCTCTATGCATGGGACGTATGTTTATGAGAACTGAAAAATGAAAATCTTGTGGTCTATTAAAATGAACACACCAACCTTAAACTAATGAACACACCAACCTTTTGGTTGACACTTGAAAGCATGTTTATTCTCAGGTATGAAAGAAATCTTCCGCTGTGCATTTGCTCATTTTCAAGATATTACTTGGAGTCATTCATGACATATTTCAAAAGTCGTTGCATTCGAGTCATTGAGTTCATCAAGATTATTATTTAGTCAATTATAGTTAGATATATTATGAAATGGTATGCATGTCGTTAACTTTCGATGAAATGAAAGATTGCCTTTTCCAAAAACGAATGCAATGTTTGTAAAATGTATCATATAGAGGTCAAGTACCTCACGATGTAATCAACTGTTGTGAATCATTTATAATCGATATGGACTTCATCCGGATGGATTAGGACGGGTCTTCACAGATGGTCTAAACGGCCAAAAGTTTGATGATAAAGAAGAGAGTGTTGGGAACGCTCGATAGAAAATTTGGTACTGAAAAACACATTGAGCTAACCATGAAGGAGACCAAGGAAAAATACAAGGACCAAACCCTATATTCAAAGAATCCAGGTAATTCTAGATCCGATGAAATCTTTAGAGAATATCCTGCTCCGAAGTCATGTCAAAATCTTGCGGAAAATTTTTCCTCATCAATCTTCGAACTTAGAAATTTTCAAAATATCATCATAAATATCTTCGATATTTCTGAGGATATTTTCATAAATATTTTCGTCCGAAATTATATACCTCTTTGTGCTATCTGTTTTACATCATATTGATAACTATTTTAGTTTTCAATATTCTGTAACATCTAAGTATAAATTATGAATGAATTCTGGAGAAGTGTTGGAAATTGAAGCATGAGTTAGTATAATATAATGACACTTGATCAACGTTATTATATTACAGTAAGTCATGCTGAGTTTCTAATGAAACATGATGATTCACAGACTATAACGTCATCATATGCCATGTTACATAACTCTTTCATTCTACTTAACCTCTAAGCATATCACGGAAATATTTTTCTTGATATTTCTGTTCTTTCGTAATTCTGACAGTTTGCTAATAAATCGTGCGATTACATTTTTTTCCCAATTAGATGAATTCTTTAAATTCCTTGAATTTCGGAAATTAACCATGACTACGTCAAAAGTTAAGACGAATCTCTAATTCTTTAGTTCAATCTTTTGCGATAGTTTCATTCATATTATTCGAGTAATCGAATTATTTTATCCCAATTACTCAATAGTGATAAAACTCTATTTATCAACTCATATTCGTCATGAAAATATTTTTATTGTTAGCCATGATGACCTCACTCAAATTTCGGGACGAAATTTCTTTAACGGGTAGGTACTGTGACGACCCGAAAATTTCTGACCAAATTTAAACTTAATCTTTATATAATTTTGACACGATAAGCAAAGTCTATATTGTTGAGTCACAAAATTTTTGAACTGTTTTATATATTCAATTGAACTTCGACTGCTCTCGACGATTCACGAACCATTATTTGTAAATAGGTACATATATATTTAAATATATGAATATATAATACTTATTATTTAAAACACCTATATATGTAAATGGAGTATATTGAATATAAATGGTTTCGAATATAATGATTGTAATCATTGGTCTGTAGATAGATTGCGTAGATTATGAAATGGATTTACTTTGATAGTTTAGATGTTAATACTCTGTATATATCTTATTTAGGACTAAAAACAAGTAAGTGACAAACTTTTTATAAATAATTTTACAAGAATTAAGATCAAAGTATATGAATTTATAATACTTCATTTTATGTAAATAATTATGTATTAATATTAATTTGTTATAGTGATATTAATATTTTATCATTATTAACACTATTATTAATAATAAATTATCATTGTATTAATATTTATTATTATGAAAATTTTTATTATTATTATTAACAATAATATTATTATTAACATATTTAGTAATTATTAACATTAAATATAATATATAACCATAAATAATTACGCCTAAAATGATCTGTTATGCGTCAAAGTCAGTTGTCATGTTTTTCTGTGAACCCGTTAACTAGTGTCGACAAAGTGAAAAGATGCCATTTCAGCTACATATAATTATCTCCATCTATTAACTTTCAGTCACATATGTCCCCACTAGCAAAAGTTACGGAATATATATTACATATATATGCATATAACATGCATTCAAGACTATCATCACCTAAACCCATCGCCTGTTCCGTTTCTATTTTTTCTTCATCATCATAAAACCACAAGACCCAGATCAATGTTCTGTTTACTATTACGTTTCTAATTTCACTCTTTTGATCAACACAACCATGGAACAATCGTAATCAAACATCGCAAAACACTCTCAACTTTTACTATTCGATCTCCTTCTTGCTCTATGAATATCAACAACACCAAACCACTAGTGTTTCTGTCCTCTGATTGTAGCAAAACCACCAGACCATCATGAACTATTGATGTATCCGGTTATGGTTCGATCCAACCCAAGTATCACAAAACCATCACCAAACTAACTCATCTCTTTGCTCTTGCTTTCGATTTCTAACTCTTTTATCATCTTCATCAATCAAACAAGCCACTACCATACATCCAACCCCATCGATCACCATTGTCATCTTCATCATAAACCCACTCTCCCTCTACTCTCTCTCCTAAATTTGTTCAAGAACCACCACCTCGATCCGTCATCTTCTATCACCTACAATCTGCAAACCCCGACCTTCAAATAACCGCCTTCAAGTTGTGTAAGTTTCCTGTTTTGATTATCACTACCACCTTTCTCCAAGCTATCTACTACCATTATTGTTTGGATTTTGTGGTTACCAAAACAAAAGAAAGAAATCATAATTATTCTACTCCTATACTACTCGATTAAAACCCATTTCAAAGCACCTTAGTTTTCTTTTGTTTTCTTATCAAGCATACATGTATTTCATCACCCTACCCACCACCTTTGATAAATAATCACCACAATCAAAACCATCGACATAAACCACATACAACCACTTATTTTTTCATGTTTTCTGCAGTACGAACATCACCACCTCACAAAGTCACTGCTACAGCGTATGTCTTCTTCCTTCTTCTATTTCAAATCCCAAACCAAACCGCATGGACTGCTGCTGTAACTTCTATTTTTCTGTTTCTAATTTAACACCACGACCACCACTATAAACCACCACGAACAAACCCCATCCTTCTCATCCCATCGACTTCTTTGACACCACCAAAACCCACGAAGAAATACTTGTGATACTGATTTTCTGTCGGGCATTATAACGATCTGGAATTGAGTGGTGGACGTTTACTTTATTAAAGCTATCAACTTGGATAAATTATATCATCATACCATATATTATTTTTTATGCAAGTGGAACAACAATTTAAATCTTAATGCCGACATGTTTAATAAAACCTAAACCCACTTCCAGTTGTTTATTGCACAAAACAAATAACAAAGCTAAAAAAAAGAAAAAAGAAATTGAGACGGTAATTTAGTTGGGCCAAATAGTTGATGGATGGGCCGTAAAATATAGTTGGGTTTGTGGAATTTGGGTTACTAATTTTTTTCTTATTTCCATCGAGGCCCAACACCAATTCTTTTGGGTATTATGATGTTAAGATTAGAATAAGAACGAGAATGATAATTACATGAAGATAATGGTATGATATAGACACGAGTTAGATGTTAAGGATGAAGATTAGGAACGATTATGTATTTAATGAGTAGAAGATGATGATGAACATACATGATTATGATTCATGATTATATGATGATCGTATAAATGGTTTTCATGATGATTGTATGATCATGGTTAATGATGATGTTAAGATGACATATGTATGATGATCATGATCACGTAGGGATTAGATGATTATGATGGACGATGAATGGTAATGATTATAAAATAATGATGAAGGAGAAAGAAATAGGAAATACGATATACGGGTTTAATATAATTCGTATCCAATAAAAATCATAATTGAAACACATGGCATAATGATTAAGGATGTTATCGGGTTAGCGCGACGTCGCGGGTTCAAACCCGGACTTGGGCATTTTTTTTAAGGGCTACTTCCTTAAGGTAGTTTACTTATTACCTATTCTCATTATTATTATTATTGTTATTATTATTATTATTATTATTATTATTATTATTATTATTATTATTATTATAATTATTATTATAATTATTATTATAATAATAATAATTATTATTATTATTATTATTATTATTATTATTATTATTAAAATTATTATTAAAGTTATCATTTTTCTATCATTATTATTAAAAGTATCATTTTATCATCATTATTATTATTATTATATGATGAAACCACTTTTTTATCTATTATTATCAATATTGTTTTATCGAATAACTATTAGTTATATAAAATCATATTTACTACATATAACATAATTATATTAATATATGTATGATAAATATTAATAAACGTAATTAATTAGGTTATTAATGAAAAACATAATTAAGGTAACAAATAAGACATTAATAATACATAAATTGTTTAATTACCATTATATGTGTTAATATATATATAAATGATATAGGTTCGTGAATCCAAGGCCAACCCTGCATTGTTCAATGTTATCATATGTATTTTTACTACAAAATACAGTATAGTGAGTTTCATTACTCTCTTTTTAAATGCTTTTGCAATATATATTTTTGGGACTGAGAATACATGCGCTTTTATAAATGTTTTACGAAATAGACACAAATAATCGAAACTACATTATATGGTTTAATGATCGAAGCCGAATATGCCCCTTTTGCTTGGTAGCCTAAGAATTAGTAAACCAGTCTAGTAATTGATGCGAATCCTAAAGATAGATCTATTGGGCCTAACAAACCTCATCCGTTGTAGCGGATGCTTTAGTAGTTTGATGTTGTTTTATCATGTCCGATGGATGTCCCGGAATGATAGGGGATATTCTTTTATGCATCTTGTTAATGTCAGTTACCAGGTGTTCAATCCATATGAATGATATTTTTATCTCTATGCATGCGACGTATATTTATGAGAAATGGAAATGAAAATCTTGTGGTCTATTAAAATGATGAAAATGAATGATTATGATAAACTAATTAACTCACCAACCTTTTGGTTGACACTTGAAAGCATGTTTATTCTCAAGTATGAAAGAAATCTTCAGCCGTGCATTTGCTCATTTTAGAGATATTACTTGGAGTCATTCATGACATATTTCAAAAGACGTTGCATTCGAGTCGTTAAGTTCATCAAGATTATTATTAAGTCAGTGATAGTTGGATATATTATGAAATGGTATGCATGCCTGTCAACTTTCGATGAAATGAAAGTTTGCCTTTTAAAAGGGAATGCAATGTTTGTAAAATATATCATATAGAGGTTAAGTACCTCGCGATGTAATCATATGTTATTGTATTCATTCTTATGGATTAGGACGGGTCTTTACATATAAGGTTTGACTTGCTAATCAAGTTTAACTTGCACGAGGAGTCACGACTCAAGGCAAGCCGTCGGCTTCCCAATGAATCCGCCGGCTTGGCAAACCTCCCCAGAATACTATAAATTGAAGCTCCTGGTCTCAGTTTTCATATGTTCAAAAATTCAGAAGTTTGTAGAAGTAGACAGTTCATTTTTAGGGGTTTTCTCTAAACCCTTAGGTTAGATTTACTCTTTTGTAATCAAGATTCAAGATTTTATTTAAGTAATTTTACATCTACCTTCTTTAAAAGGTATGATTCTATCTTTAATTTATTGTTTTGTCTATTTTATTTTCTGCAATTGTTTCTGTTCGTATTTTATCATGAACTAAACGTTCATAGTGATTACGTGGACGAAAGTCAAACTTCATCTGGAATTCAGATGAAGCCGTCGGTTTCACACTCAAGCCGCCGGCTTGGTATGAAGGAAACCGCCGGCTTCGTGCTTCTTCCTGTGCAGCTTCTGGTTCTTTTCCAGATCTGTATGGTTGAGTTTCTGTGATGATCTTTAAACTGTTTTGAATCTGTTTTGCTTGATTACACTTGTTTGACATGCTTAATATTTAAATAACATGAGGTTGATTAGTCCTTGATCTGATAAATCTATTATTTGATTCATACTACTTGTTTAGATCTAGTCCATCAAACTAGTTTAATTGAATTGCATGTAACTAAGTTAAAGAGTTTAATAGTGATAAACTTATTTGATTTGAATTACGCTTATATAATAGAGGTTGATATTGTTAGGTTTAATTGAAGATCCTTCGTTTGGATTTGTTTAATTAATGATTGTATGAAAACTTAGTAGTTATTGGCTTTCAGCTAGTAACTTGAGTTGATCTACTTGGTGTTTAATAGCTTATATAATTTGTCAGTCTATTTGAATATTGATCATCATCACAAGATTGGTATGTTTCATGTAATTGAATTGAACATGAAGAATTAAGATGTTAGTTATGCACATCACATATCAAGCATATGCTTTAAATCCTACTTATTGATTGATATGCAACACTTAGTTTAACCTATTAAGGGATAACAATTGGTCTATGATTGTTATTCTACTTTGTGTTAATATAAGTCATGAAACTTATTTAATATGAATCCCGTATGAATTGATTGTCCATGTAATCACTTGTATACTTATTTGTATCTTTATCTTTATTTTTGAATCTTCAATTCCTTATGTTATTATGTTTATCTTTTAAAAAGCAAACTCTTTCCTAATAGAAATCTATCCTATAAAAGACATAAAAATATATGTTTAATTCTTTAATAAGAATTAATTAATAAAAACAACTCTTATCGACACCACCCATCTCATGGGACGATAACCTTACATACCACCTCTGATCGGGTTTTGTTGCTCGTTAGTGTGTTAAAGTGTAATAATTAAAAGGTTTTATAAATTTAAAAGTTGAAGATTAAGCTAAGCACTAATGCACACACTTTCAACACATCAACTTTTTGGCGCCGCTGCCGGGGATTGGCGTGGTAAATACGGAAATTGGATATACTTTGGTTATTGATATTTCTTGAAAACGGGTGATGACTGTCTTCCTTTAGGAGATGGTTGCTGGGGTTCCAATTTAAAGGCTCCTGCCCAAACCTAGACGCTGACGGGTCACTTAAGTATTGAAAGATTCAATAGGCCGTGTATGTTTGATTATTCATTGTTATGCGATAAAAGTTGTTATTTAATATTTATATTATTAATTACGTCTCTAATATTTAATATATTTAATAATTTAAAATCTACTTATACTCTAAGATACTCCTTAAATAGAAAATCTAAATATATAAATCCTTTAAGGCTTAAAAGATTTTCTCCTAAAACATTTCTTTTCATGATTCTAGATCAAATGATTACTCGATCCAAGAAACCGGTCTTACAAAGAACGTTTTCAAATCCTGATATATTATTTAAACTTTCTAAGAATTCGAAAATAGTTAAGAAATTAGATTTCTAAGAAGGAACTACTTCTAGTGATGATTCGTTATCTAGCCCTCCATCTAGTCCTGATTCTAATTTAGGATGTCTTTTTGGTTCAGAAATTGAAATGACTGATTCAATGGAAGCGTTAATGAAAGCTGGTCGGGAAGGATTAGGTCATGCTATTACTCAGCCGGAAATTAAAGAGAATTTTGATATTAAGGGTCCTATTTTTCATTTTCTAAAAGATAATCAATTTAGGGGTACGGAGAAGGAAGATGCTAATGCCGACATTCGGAATTTTAAAGATATCTGTAATCAGTTTAACATTAATAATATGGAGAGTAATATTATTTGTCTTCGTCTCTTCCCATGGTCACTAAAGGATGAAGCTAGGGAATGGTTGAACTCGTTACCTGAAGGAGATATTACTAGTTGGGATACAATGGTTGAGAAGTTTCTCACTCGATTCTTTCCTGCGTCTAAAACTGTCACCCTTCAAACTGAAATTGCTAATTTTTGTCAGAAAACTAACGAGTTTCTTTATTCTGCGTGGGTTCGATTTGGTCAAATGCTTAGAGGTTTTCCGCAACATGGTTTGGATAAGTTTAAAAAGGTAACTACTTTCTATAAGGGTTGTGATATTGCTACAAGAAGAGAAATTGATACATCTGCTGGAGGAAATATTATGAGCAAAACTGCCGAAGAAGTCGAAACTCTTATTAACAAGTTGGCTGCTCATTCCCATGAATGGCACCAAGACTTAGATATTTCTCGTTCGGTGAAATCTGTTAGTTATGATTCTGAAGATATGGTTAAAGCTATGAATGTGCAATTGGGTAATTTAGGAAGGCAGATTGAAAAGCTTACTAAGGAAATGCATATGATTAAGGTAGGTTGTGAAAAATGCCAAGGTCCTCATGCTACTAAAGATTGTGTTGCTAGTCTTACCATGGAGCAAGTCGAGAATGTTTCGTATGTTAACCAATTTCAAGGAAACCCGAATTACCGAAATAATTATAATACGCCTTATCCTGCTAATAATAATAAAAACTCACCTGGTTTCTTTCATGTTAGAGCACCCTTCATTCCAAATTCTTCTAATGTTTGAAAATCTAATCTTGAAGAAAGCATCCTCACTCTTATCAAAAATCAAAATGAAGCTAATGATAACATAAAAGCTCAACTTTCCCAAGTACAAAATAATCATCAAGCGTCCATTCAAAACTTAGAATGCAATGTTATTAAGTTATTCAAACTTGTCGAGGGAAAAGTTCCAGTTGAATCTGAAGTTTCTAAGGAAGTTCGTTTTGAGAAGGTGAATGTTATTAGGGAAGTAAATAGGGTTGATGTTTATGAACCTGGTTTGAAGTATTTATGGGAGTTTGATATGGTTGAGGAAGAATATGATCAGGAAATAAAGAAGTTAACTGCTACCGAAGAAGATAGGTCAAAAGATGATAATGTTCGAGGTCTTTATCGTGATGAGTTAATTTTCATGCATGAGTTGTTTGATGAGAAGGAAGAAGAAGTTAATAAAAAGGTTGATGAAAATAATGAAGTTAATAGTGAAAAATCTGAAAAATCAGAATGTGAAGATAAGGATGATTGGTTAGCTGATACTGTGAGACAGTTGGAAGAAAGGAAAAAGGAAGGTTTTTGCCCTCTTTATTCCTTCACAATTAATTCGGTAGATCCATATTCATCACCTGACGTTCCTGTTGCTATATGCACTGATCCTAGGGAATTTCAAATCCCTTGTTTAATTCGTAGTCCAATACCAGTTATGGGATTAGCTGATACTGGTTATAGCATTAATGTTATGCCATTTTCTATCTATAATCGTTTAGGATTACCGTCGTTGGAACCAATCAAAGGAAATGTTTGTTTTGCTGATAGTCGTCTACAGGAGCCGTTGTGGATTGTTAAAAAAGTTGAAGTTATTGTTGGTTATGCTTTCTACAAAATTGATTTTGTTGTGATGGACATGAAAGAAGATCCGATAACTCCTTTAATCTTAGGATCTTCGTTTTTACCTACCGCTCGTGCTACCACTAACTATGCTGATAATTCATTAACTATTCATTATGGTGCAATATTTGAGTCTATTCCGTTAGTTCCAAGATCCAAAGTTCCTCGCTCTAATGTTAAAAATGGTTAAGGTTGATAAAGAGGATGATGATGACTTTACCGTGGATAAAATTGTTACTGAATTCATAAAAGATCAATATAAACTTAGCACTGAAGTGAGAAAACATATCCATGAGTTAAGTGTTTCATTCGAAATGTCTTTTCGTAGGGGTCTTGACATCACATTGAATTTCTTGCAACAAATTAAAGCGTTGAATGAATATGAAAAAAGTAAGTGTGAAGAGAATAAGCATAAGGAGTAATTCCGTGAGAAAAAAAGAGACGCGCAAACGACTCTATAATCAAAACTACCTATCTCTATATGTTTGTTTATTAGGACTATATTATGTCCAAGTGTTTTAATTGTTTTATTACTTTATTATGAATGTAAGAGCAATATAGCTCCTAAGTGTTTAAATGTTTAAGTGATGAAGAATTATTAATAAAATATTATGTTCGTATTATGATTGGGTTATTTAATATTCTTGTCAAGTTATTTATTCAATTCAAAAGAAGTCTGCAAAAGTGCTCACAAATCATATTATGATCCTACAAATCGAGTAACATCACTCTTTCCCTTATTTTTTTTTATTATGTCCTTTGTTTATTTATTTCATTCTTTTATTTATAAATGCAATGAGGACATTGCATAATCTAAGTATGGGGAGGGAAGTGATTAATCACTTGAAAAAGTATAAAAGATACTATCAAATTTTCCCAAAAAGGTTGAAAAATGGGTATAATTTTAAATTTTTTTAAATTTTTTTCAATTTTTCGAAAGTATAAATTCTTAGTCAAACTTATGTCTTTCTACTAACTTAATCTTAATGCTAATAAAAGAACTACTCTCAATTTCGAGATCGGATTACTTGTTTAAGATAAGGAAGTTAAAAGCCAAAAATTGTGAAATGAATGCAAGCTTATAGCCACTATCATATGGCATAAGAAGCATGGACCACTGATGTGACGACCCGGAAATTTCTGACCAAATTTAAACTTTAATCTTTATATTATTCCGACACGATAAGAAAAGTTTGTTAAGTTAAATCTCAAGAATTTTAAACTGTGTTCATACATTCATTATAACCTCGACCAAATTCCGACGATTCACGAACCGTTATATATAAATAGATATGTATATGTATATATATATTATAACTTGAGAATATTAATAAAGTATTAAACGCATAATACTTTACATGAACGTATTTGTTTCAATATGATTTTCGACGAAATTAAAAAAATATATATTAAATGATTGAATTATCAGAAACATTGAATTATGATTACAAATCTCTGTTAAGAGGTCCACTATGATTTGACAAAATCTATTCCTCTTAACAATATTGAGAATAATTTGTAAAGCTATTTATAAATAAAAACAAAAAGTGTCATTTACAAAAGTTAGACAAAAGTTAGTGGAGAATTGGTTTCCATAATATTCTATTAATCTATTTTCAAACGTACAAAGACGTTTTCAGTTTAAAAAGAACATTATTATTAAAACGTATATAACTTTTATAAATATCTAGAATCACTTTTGACAACTCATTACTTAACCAGTATAATAAATATAACGATATTTTTATTTTATTTCATTAAATATATATAACGATTTAAATTAATATTATATATATTTATACGCGTATTATACATACATAGTTTTTATACTTTTACTATACTTTAACTTTACCTTTACTTTACTTTTACTTTACTTTAACTTTAATTATTCACTTTAATAATTAATACTTTAATAATTCACTTTAATAATTCATACTTTAATAATTCAATTTAATAATTCATACTTTAATAATTCACTTTAATAATTCAAAAATTTATTATAAATAGAATTCAATAGGTTTCATTATTTCATAGAAACTTGAAAATATATTTCTCTAAACTCTCTCAATCGATTTAATGCTCGTGAGGTCAATCTAGTATTTATCATCTCCGTTGCGTCGACGTACTTTCCTGCAATATTGAATCTCAATATTGATACGTGAGCACTTATAACTTAACTTTTATATATCAATAGTGTATCCCTGACTAGTGCTCGAGTATATAGGATTATGCATGCTTGTACATTCGATATTGTCCTTAGATAGGTTTGTTGAATCCTGAATTAGATACATATGCTACTGAGATAGTGTTGGGATTTAACAAGTTTCAAAATGCTCAATCGATTTATATATATATATATATATATATATATATATATATATATATATATATATATATATATATATATATATATATATATATATATATATATATATATATATATATATATATATATATATATATATATATGCTCTGTATTATTTCAAGATATTATTAGTATACATAAAATATTACGATGGAGTGCTGTCCGAGTGATTTCAAAATAGTTTTTTTTGAATGAGTCGAAGCTAAGGAAATTATGGGTTATAGCTATGGAGGTGATGGGTATGGTTCATGGGTATGCTCGTGAGGTCAATCTAGTGTTTATCATCTCCGTTGCGTCTACGTACTTTCCTGCAATATTGAATCTCAATATTGATACGTGAGCACTTATAACTTAACTTTTATATATCAATAGTGTATCCCTGACTAGTGCTCGAGTATATAGGATTATGCATGCTTGTACATTCGATATTGTCCTTAGATAGGTTTGTTGAATCCTGAATTAGATACATATGCTACTGAGATAGTGTTGGGATTTAACAAGTTTCAAAATGCTTAAAACATAATAAGAATCAAACTTAGCAGAAGCATGTAATTACCAATTTTAGACTTGTTAAACTTTAACCAATTAAAGTTAAATCCCAATTAGGATCAAGTTGTGAAACATACTTACAAACTACAAGATAGATAAGAGATTATACCTTCTCCAAGCTATGTAGTTGATGATGAAGATGATGATGAAGAATAGAGCTTCAAATGGATGAAACCTCAAGTAGTTATACCCCAAACTTATGCAGCAACACCTAGCCTTTGGTTAGGATTTTATTACACTTGAATATAGACTTGCAAAAATTGAATTTAGAACCTCCTAATGGCACCAAAAGGCCACAGCTTACAGCTCTAATATGAGCTGAATTCTGCAGTTTTTATCTCTATTTTTGTATGTATCACTTGAGAGAATAAGTGCAATACTTGGTAGAAGTGTAAACATGCTTATATGGAGTTGTGTAGAATTGAAAGTAACAAAAAAAGAGCATGAGATGCTCTCTTGGAGACCCCAAAAACTGCCACTTATCATGGGGTTTATTTTATATATAAGTGTTTATTTTATAAAACAATTTATATACAAACCCATGAATTTATTTTGTTACTTGCATATTTTATAAAACCTTTTATAAAATATAACACAATATAATTATTTAAACTTATAAATAATTAAATCCTTATTATGTAAATTATCTAAATAATTTATCTCAAGTGATAATATTTTAGAAAACCGATTTTCTAAAATCCAAGTGTCGCGTATTTATTTAACGATCCAACTGTTAAGATTAAATAATTGTAAAGTGTTGGTAAGCCTGTTATTGGGTATGACCCGACTTGGATCATAACACATTAGCCACATTAATTTAATATGTCTCTCAGGCATACGAAATACCTTCATTCTCCCACTTGCACGTGAAACATAAGAAATTAATGCAAGTGATGGATACCACCTAACGACTGTCCATCACCCCCAACATGTTATGACTTTGTGCCATTCAATAACATCATCCCTTTCGAGTTCCCATTTCGAATATGAATAGGTGAATCTTTCATTATTTCCTTTCGTCCTAGATGTCATGTTAAATCCAATAGACACAGAGTGATCACTCTCTTCTAGATTTAACTTTATCAGGCCTTAGACATCTGACACTTAACGAATAAGAGGGACAAATTCCATCTTGACTACATACGTCCTAAATATGTACCTTGCATTGTACCTGAGCTCTTCCTTATGAACTACCATATTTCAGAATAGCGAAGGAAAGAATCAAGGCACAATACTTGGTAAATATCGGAACCCAATATGTATCTCAGGTCAGAGGATACAATGATATTCGCCTTTACTCAAGATTACATGTGATCAACCACAAAGGCTCCATTTAGCAAATCTTGAGGGCGGGTCTTCCAATATTTGCATCCCATAAATATCTATGAACCTTGGTAGCAACCTTGCCCCACATTCAGTCCGTGAATGTATACCAATCCAAGTTCATAATAGTCTAAACCTCACACTTGTTCCCACGAATGTGATCGACTACGGAATTTAGAATAATTACTTATTCATGGATAAAATATGCAAAATAGGAACATGACTCAAAATAAATTAATACCATAATTATATTAATGAGTTTGAACAATTTCGTTCCGTTACAATACTTAAAACAGATCATGACCAATCACTAGAATATCGAAACCCTAATGCACAAACATGTCCTGTATGTTTTGATCCATGTAAGAGCTTCGTGAGAGGGTCCTATATATTAAGATCTGTGTGAGCTTTGCGAATACATATCTTTCCCTTTTCAACTTCATCTCTTATGTAGTTGAATCTCCGCTCAATGTGATGGGTATTTTGGTGAGCACGAGGTTCTTTGATTTGAGCAATCGCACCCTCGTTGTCACAAAAGATCTCAAGAGGGTCCTGAATGGAAGGGACTACTCCTAAGTCATCGATGAATTTCTTCATCTATGCAGCTTCCTGAGCTACCAATGAGGCGGCAATGTACTCCGACTCTGTAGTGGATAATGCAACAACATCCTGTTTTGAACTCTTCCAAGAGACTGCACCTCCATTTAACATGAAGACATAACCGGATTGTGATCGAGAATCATCTCGATCAGTTTGGAAACTCGCGTCCACGTAACCTTTTACAGCGAGTTTCTCCTCACCAGACCCGTATATAAGAAACATATCTTTAGTCCTCCTAATGTAGTGACCCAAACTTTTCCATGTTTATATATATTAATTGAGATTGATATTTACATGATTAAATGTTTCCAACATGTTAAGCAATCAAACTTGTTAAGACTTGATTAATTGAAATATGTTTCATATAGACAATTGACCACCCAAGTTGACCGGTGATTCACGAACGTTAAAACTTGTAAAAACTATATGATGACATATATATGGATATATATATAGTTAACATGATACTATGATAAGTAAACATATCATTAAGTATATTAACAATGAACTACATATGTAAAAACAAGACTACTAACTTAATGATTTTTAAACGAGACATATATGTAACGATTATCGTTGTAAAGACATTTAATGTATATATATATCATATTAAGAGATATTCATACATGATAATATCATGATAATATAATAATTTAAAATCTCATTTGATATTATAAACATTGGGTTAACAACATTTAACAAGATCGTTAACCTAAAGGTTTCAAAACAACACTTACATGTAACGACTAACGATGACTTAACGACTCAGTTAAAATGTATATACATGTAGTGTTTTAAATATGTATTTATACACTTTTGAAAGACTTCAATACACTTATCAAAATACTTCTACTTAACAAAAATGCTTACAATTACATCCTCGTTCAGTTTCATCAACAATTCTACTAGTATGCACCCGTATTCGTACTCGTACAATACACAGCTTTTAGATGTATGTACTATTGGTATATACACTCCAATGATCAGCTCTTAGCAGCCCATGTGAGTCACCTAACACATGTGGGAACCATCATTTGGCAACTAGCATGAAATATCTCATAAAATTACAAAAATATGAGTAATCATTCATGACTTATTTACATGAAAACAAAATTACATATCCTTTATATCTAATCCATACACCAACGACCAAAAACACCTACAAACACTTTCATTCTTCAATTTTCTTCATCTAATTGATCTCTCTCAAGTTCTATCTTCATGTTCTAAGTGTTCTTCATAAATTCCAAAAGTTCTAGTTTCATAAAATCAAGAATACTTTCAAGTTTGCTAGCTCACTTCCAATCTTGTAAGGTGATCATCCGACCTCAAGAAATCTTTGTTTCTTACAGTAGGTTATCATTCTAATACAAGGTAATAATCATATTAAAACTTTGGTTCAATTTCTATAACTATAACAATCTTATTTCAAGTGATGATCTTACTTGAACTTGTTTTCGTGTCATGATTCTGCTTCAAGAACTTCGAGCCATCCAAGGATCCATTGAAGCTAGATCCATTTTTCTCTTTTCCAGTAGGTTTATCCAAGGAACTTAAGGTAGTAATGATGTTCATAACATCATTCGATTCATACATATAAAGCTATCTTATTCGAAGGTTTAAACTTGTAATCACTAGAACATAGTTTAGTTAATTCTAAACTTGTTCGCAAACAAAAGTTAATCCTTCTAACTTGACTTCTAAAATCAACTAAACACATGTTCTATATCTATATGATATGCTAACTTAATGATTTAAAACCTGGAAACACGAAAAACACCGTAAAACCGGATTTACGCCGTCGTAGTAACACCGCGGGCTGTTTTGGGTTAGTTAATTAAAAACTATGATAAACTTTGATTTAAAAGTTGTTATTCTGAGAAAATGATTTTTATTATGAACATGAAACTATATCCAAAAATTATGGTTAAACTCAAAGTGGAAGTATGTTTTCTAAAATGGTCATCTAGACGTCGTTCTTTCGACTGAAATGACTACCTTTACAAAAACGACTTGTAACTTATTTTTCCGACTATAAACCTATACTTTTTCTGTTTAGATTCATAAAATAGAGTTCAATATGAAACCATAGCAATTTGATTCACTCAAAACGGATTTAAAATGAAGAAGTTATGGGTAAAACAAGATTGGATAATTTTTCTCATTTTAGCTACGTGAAAATTGGTAACAAACCTATTCCAACCATAACTTAATCAACTTGTATTGTATATTATGTAATCTTGAGATACCATAGACACGTATACAATGTTTCGACCTATCATGTCGACACATCTATATATATTTCGGAACAACCATAGACACTCTATATGTGAATGTTGGAGTTAGCTATACAGGGTTGAGGTTGATTCCAAAATATATATAGTTTGAGTTGTGATCAATACTGAGATACGTATACACTGGGTCGTGGATTGATTCAAGATAATATTTATCGATTTATTTCTGTACATCTAACTGTGGACAACTAGTTGTAGGTTACTAACGAGGACAGCTGACTTAATAAACTTAAAACATCAAAATATATTAAAAGTGTTGTAAATATATTTTGAACATACTTTGATATATATGTATATATTGTTATAGGTTCGTGAATCAACAAGTGGCCAAGTCTTACTTCCCGACGAAGTAAAAATATGTGAAAGTGAGTTATAGTCCCACTTTTAAAATTTAATATTTTTGGGATGAGAATACATGCAGGTTTTATAAATGATTTACAAAATAGACACAAGTACGTGAAACTACATTCTATGGTTGAATTATCGAAATCGAATATGTCCCTTTTTATTAAGTCTGGTAATCTAAGAATTAGGGAACAGACACCCTAATTGAGGCGAATCCTAAAGATAGATCTATTGGGCCTAACAAACCCCATCCAAAGTACCGGATGCTTTAGTACTTCGAAATTTATATCATATCCGAAGGGTGTCCCGGAATGATGGGGATATTCTTATATATGCATCTTGTTAATGGCGGTTACCAGGTGTTCACCATATGAATGATTTTTATCTCTATGTATGGGATGTGTATTGAAATATGAAATCTTGTGGTCTATTGTTACGATTTGATATATATAGGTTAAACCTATAACTCACCAACATTTTTGTTGACGTTTAAAGCATGTTTATTCTCAGGTGAATATTAAGAGCTTCCGCTGTTGCATACTAAAATAAGGACAAGATTTGGATTCCATGTTTGTATGATATTGTGTAAAAACTGCATTCAAGAAACTGATTTCGATGTAACATATTTGTATTGTAAACCATTATGTAATGGTCGTGTGTAAACAGGATATTTTAGATTATCATTATTTGATAATCTACGTAAAGCTTTTTAAACCTTTATTTATGAAATAAAGGTTATGGTTTGTTTTAAAAATGAATACAGTCTTTGAAAAACGTCTCATATAGAGGTCAAAACCTCGCAACGAAATCAATTAATATGGAACGTTTTTAATCAATAAGAACGGGACATTTCACCTAAGGTATTTCAATATACTTTTAACCGCAATCCAATGACTGTTTCCTGGGTTATTCTGGTATCTACTTGTCAAGCTCAGAGCGCATGACACATCCGGTCTAGTGCATATCATTGCATACATGATTGACCCAATAGCAGACGCATATGGGACTTTCTTCATTCTCTCCTGTTCATCTTTCGTGGTGGGACACTGAGATGAACTAAGGAGTGTTCCTCTTTGAATAGGTACTAAACCTTTCTTAGAATTCTCCATCTTGAACCTTTTCAAGATCTTTTCAATGTATGCACTTTGATTCAAACCTATCAATTTTTTGGATCTATCCCTGTAGATCCCAATCCCCAAAAAATATTGTGCTTCTCCAAGATCCTTAATGGAGAAGCATTTACTTAGCCAAGTTTTAACACTTTTCATTTCCGGAATATCATTTCCAAATAACAATATATCATCCACATATAGTACAAGGAACATGATTGTGCTCCCACTAGCCTTCTTATATACACAAGCTTCATCACCATTTTTAATGAAGCCAAATTTCTTGGCTTCCTTATTAAAACGATGATTCCACATTCTAGATGCTTGTTTCAATCCGTAGATTGACTTCTTTAACTTGCATACCCTTTTAGGACACTTCGGATCAACAAAACCTTCAGGTTGAACCATATAGACATCTTCCTCAAGATGTCCATTTAGGAAAGCGGTCTTGACATCCATATGCCATATTTCATAATCATAATGAGCAGCAATGGCAAGTAATATCCTAATAGACTTTAGTATTGCCACAGGTGAAAAAGTTTCATCATAGTCAACCCCTTGAGTTTGAGTGAAACCTTTTGCTACAAGTCTAGCTTTATATGTATCCAAGTTTCCATGTATGTCGGTTTTCATTTTGAAAAGCCATTTACAATCAACTAGCCTTGAGGCAGTAGGTTGTTCAACAAGTTACCAAACTTGGTTGTCATACATGGATTGCATCTCAGTGTTCATGTCTTCCTGCCATTTATCCTTATCAATCCTTGATAAAGCATCATGGTAGTTTGTTGGCTCATCCAAATCAACCACATAGCAACCATCCATGAGAAACCCATATCTCTCAGGAGGATTACTAATCCTACCAGATCTGCGAACGTCTTGTGTATTTTGATCATCCATTTGATCACTCTCAACATTTTCATGTTGAGTGCTAGTGTTAGCCAATTGTGTATCATCTACTTGATCTTGAACCTCCTTAAGATCTATCTTCCTTTAACTATTTCCTTCCATTAGGAACTTAGTTTCAAGGAATTCCGCCTTCCGAGCAACAAATACATTCTGCTCGGATGGATCATAGAAATAATATCCCATATCATCCTTGGGATATCCTATGAAGATACACTTCGTAGATCGAGCATTCAACTTATTAGGGACGTAACGCTTAGGGTAAGCTTCACATCCCCATACCTTTTAGTATGATAGAGATGGAGGTTTTCCAAACCACATCTCATGAGGTGTTCGTTCCACTTTCTTGGTTGGGGCCATATTTAAAATACGAGCCGCGGAGCATAGACAATAACCCCAAAATGATAGAGGTAACGAGCTTCTAGCCATCATAGATCGAACCATATCCATTAGGGTTCGGTTCCTCCTTTCGGAAACTCCATTCAGTTGGGGTGTTCCAGGAGGAGTGAGTTGCGAGATAATCCCACAACTTCTAAGATGATCTTGGAAAGCATCGCTTAGGTATTCACCTCCTCTATCGGTAAGAAGTACCTTGATTGTCTTATTGAGTTGATTTTATACTTCATTTTGATACTCTTTGAATGCTTCAAAAGTTTCGTCCTTATGTTTTAACAAGTAGACATATCCGAAACGGCTGAAGTCATCAATGAAAGTAACGAAGTATCTTTCACCATTCCTAGTTATGGGCTTAAAGGGTCCACATACATCATAATGTATTAATCCCAATAAGTCCTTAGCCCTTTCATAGGTCCCTTTGAAAGGTGCTTTAGTCATTTTTCCTTGTAAACAAGACTCACATACATCAAATGAGTCTAGTTCATTTGATTTCAAAAGTCCATTCTTTTGAAGTGTATGCATTCGGTTCTTGTTTATGTGACCAAGGCGACAATGCCATAAGTAGGAATCACTCAAATCCCTTTTGAGTTTCTTGGTGCTAGTATGGTATATTGAGCTACTAGATGATGTGTCATCATGAACCAATTCATAAATTCCATTTGAAGGCGAAGCCTTAAAATAGAATACATTATCTAAATAAACGTGGATATCATCATTGACAAAATTAAGATAAAAACCACATTGTTTTAAACGGGAAACTGAAATAATGTTTCGACATAAATCCGGTGCATACAAAACATTGTTCAAAATAAGTTCCAAACCACTTGGAAGCTTTAATACAAAGTCTCCTTGAGCCTTCACTTGCACTTTGACTCCATTACCCATAAAGAGACTTGATGTTTCCGTTTGCTTGCTACTTCTTTTGAACCCCTGCAAAGAATTGCAAATGTGAGTTCCACATCCAGTGTCTAATACCCATGTATTAGAAGAAGTAATACTAAGCTCTATATATACCATATATATATTACCTGAGGTTTGCCCCGCATCCCTCTTTTCCTTCAACTCCTTAAGGTAGACCGGGCAGTTGCATTTCCAGTGACCCATTTCACCGCAACCGAAGCACGGGTCTTCCTTGGGGTTTGCTTGTTCGGCAACCTTTTGCTTCTTGTTCTTATTTTTGGTTGGGGTAACCATCCTCCCCTTTCCCTTGCCTTGATGGGCGGGTCCTTTCCTCTTAGCCGCCTTTGGCTTAGAGGTGTTGTTACCTTTGGATCCACCATCATTGATCATTAGCACGGGTGAAGCCCTCTTACCCATGCTAGTTTCCGCCGTCCTAAGCATGCCATGAAGTTCGCCAATGGTCTTATCTATCCCATTCATATTGTAATTAATTACAAATTGGTCAAACCTCTTTGACAAGGAGTTTAGGATAAGATCCGTGGCTAGCTCAATAGATATGTTGAGATTAAGACGGTTTGCGCGATCAATGAGGCTTTTCATCTTAAGGACATAAGATGAAACGGATTGGGAGTCGTCCATACGACATGCATGAAGCGCTCGAACGGTCTCAAAGCGCTCGACACGTGCTTGTTGAAGGAACATCTCCTTCAATTGCGTGATCATGTCGTATGCAGTATGATGCTCGAAATCCTTTTGGAGTTCGGGTATCATAGTCCCAAGCATTAGGCAAGCGACTTGCACCGAATCGGTGCAATACTTATCCCAATAAGCCATGCCTTCTGTATCATCCTCGTCGAGTTGATCGGAAATGGGGTCTTCCAACACATACGCCTTATCCTCAAGTTTGAGGACAATCCTAAGATTACGGAACCAATCCATAAAGTTCGTATGGTTGAGTTTATCTTTCTCGAGGAGAGACCTTAACGATAGGTTGTTCAAGTTAATACGTGCGTTTTGCATGTTGTTGTTATTGGCGGCCATCTACAAAATTTAACAAAGTTCATTTAAGTATCGATTTTAAATTTAATAAACAATATCCCTTTAAATTTTAATTGACTTATTAAATATTAGAATCCAACGGTAAATCAAATTTCGGTTAGGTGACCTTTATCCCGTTATTTGATTTAGCTAGGTAGTCATTTATATGACAATTGCAATCCTTTTGCAACTTCTAAATTATGGGATCATGCAATCCTTTTGCATGGCATATTTATCCCATCAACGCCTATTTGTTCCTCATGCTTCGGTGACCCTATGTTCATGATTCCCAAATCAAGTCATCCTACTTGTGTAAACATGTAAAATTAACATACAAGTGGTTAGGTGACCTTTATCCCACAAGCATGCGAATTTTACCTTAACCATATTAGTTAGCTCATAACGGTTAGGTGACCTTTATCCCATTATGAGTTCCCTACTATGTTTAAGTGTCCCACAAAAGGATGGCGTTAAACTTGTTTACCTTGTCAATTAAGGGATTTTAAGTTTTCGTTAATTCTAGTTTAAGAAAACTTTTATGCCATACACCAACATGCATTTAGTGTATGGTTCATTTGAAATAAATTTTCAAGTCTTGTAATTTTAGCCAATTACTTGATATAAATCATTTTATATATATGATCCTTATCATGTTCTTAATAACCGATTATTAATGTCCTTTTAGCTATTTTTAATTTAACCATTTAAATTGAAGTTTTGCATGTCGTTAATAATGTTATAATTTAACCAATTAAATTGCCATTTTCTAGTTGTCGACTTGTGTGATTAACTTGTAGCATAGAAACATACAATCCACATAATCATACAAAACAACCACGCATGCAAAATCATATGTTCACAATCAAGCCATTTTGGTGGACATTTGTTTAGCCAAAAACAAATGCCACCGGTAAAGGGGTTATAACACAAAGTAGGAGATTTTAAATCTCCCACTTAATCTTGCATCCAAATACTTCTTCCAAGTCTTCAAGTATTCATCATCTTCATCATTTTACAAAATATATCCTAATACATTTTGTCTAAAAAATGAAAATACAACCTAATCTATTTTACATACCAAATATAAAATAAATTACATAACCAAAATAATAATATTAAAAACCAAATTGAATAAATATTATTACAAACCAAATGAAAGAATAATAAATCAACCAAACATGCATACATTCAAACATAAGGTCAAGGCTTGATTGTGAACTTCAACATTCAACAAAATATGACCAAATTTCAAGTTCCAAACCCATTTAGAACTTGCTAAAATTCGGCCAAAAAAAGGAAACCCACCCAAACATATAATTTTTGCATTTTACTATCATGCATGTACATAAAATGCAAAATATATAGTGAGTTTAAAACTATCTCGAAGCATATTTCAACAACTTCGGCTCTAGATACCATTGTTGGGATTTAACAAGTTTCAAAATGCTTAAAACATAATAAGAATCAAACTTAGCGGAAGCATGTAGTTACCAATTTTAGACTTGTTAAACTTTAACCAATTAAAGTTAAATCCCAATTAGGATCAAGTTGTGAAACATACTTACAAACAACAAGATAGATAAGAGATTATACCTTCTCCAAGCTATGTAGTTGATGATGAAGATGATGATGAAGAATAGAGCTTTAAATGGATGAAACCTCAAGTAGTTATACCCCAAACTTATGCACCAACACCTAGCCTTTGGTTAGGATTTTATTACACTTGAATATAGACTTGCAAAAATTGAATTTAGAACCTCCTAATGGCACCAAAAGGCCACGGCCTACAGCTCTAATATGAGCTGAATTCTGCAGTTTTTTATCTCTATTTTTGCATGTATCACTTGAGAGAATAAGTGCAATACTTGGTAGAAGTGTAAGCATGCTTATATGGAGTTGTGTAGAATTGAAAGTAACAAAAAAAGAGCATGAGATGCTCTCTTGGAGACCCCAAAAACTACCACTTATCATGGGGTTTATTTTATATATAAGTGTTTATTTTATAAAACAATTTATATACAAACCCATGAATTTATTTTGTTACTTGCATATTTTATAAAACCTTTTATAAAATATAACACAATATAATTATTTAAACTTATAAATAATTAAATCCTTATTATGTAAATTATCCAAATAATTTATTTCAAGTGATAATATTTTAGAAAACCGATTTTCTAAAATCCAAGTGTCGCGTATTTATTTAACGATCCAACCGTTAAGATTAAATACTTGTAAAGTGTTGGTAAGCCTGTTATTGGGTATGACCCGACTTGGATCATAACACATTAGCCACATTAATTTAATATGTCTCTCAGGCATACGAAATACCTTCAGATAGGGTATATGATATGCATGTCGTTGGAAAGCTAGCAAAAAATTAAGAACTTTTCATTTAGATATCGAATGGTTTTGATGAACGGATTAGAAGTTATAGTCAACTGAATTTTAGTATTATTGTTAAAATGATTATTATTACTATCGTTGTTATTATTTTAATAGAAATATCATTGTTATTATAAAATATCATTATTACTATTATGTTAGTATTATCATTTTATCATAATAACATTTTTAGTAAATATAAATATTGTTATTTTTTTATATAGAATAATAATAATTATTATTGCAAAATAATACAACTTTTACTTATTATTATTATGATCAATATTATTTTATCAAATAAATAAGGGATACAAAGATATTTTTCACCACGCGTAATATAATTACATTAATAATACTTACCACTATATTTTTACGATATTAAGTGAACTTTATAAATTTTACTACTTAAGATATATAAAAGTATATTTTATCATATATAAACGTTAATATAAATTTTTATTAATAAATGACTTTTATTATTATAAAATCTAATAAATATATTTAAATATAAAAAATGACTACAGTTAAGTTATATAATAAACACGTATAAATTTTAGAAGTCATTTTGGGTCAAGTTGACTTTTGTTGACTTTTGCATATTAGTCTCGAGCATTAGGATTGTGGTACACTATGACTTGACCAAAAATTGTTAGACAAATATTGACCAACATATAAATATATATAATTAATATAGGTTCGTGAATTCGAGGCCAACCTTGCACTTGTTAAATAACGTTATATGTATTTTTACTACGAAATACAGTATGGTGAGTTTCATTTGCTCCCTTTTATATATATTTTTGGGACTGAGAATACATGTGCTGTTTTTATAAATGTTTTACGAAATAGGCACAAGTACTAAAACTAATTCTAGGTGGGTTTAAACCAGAAATATACCCTTAGCTTGGTAACATTAAACTACTTGTCTATGTACGGTAGGCGTGAATCCTAAAGATAGATCTATTGGGCCTGACAAACCCCATCCTGACTATGAGATGCTTTAGTACTTCGAGGTTATTTTAAACACACCTGATCTGGTATACTTCAGAGGGTAAAACATGAACGTTAAGGCTTGTTACCGGGTGCCTACAACTTATAGAATACTTTTATACACTTACGAGTGTACATATATTTATAAACGGAAATCCTGTGGTCTATTAATATATTGAAATGATTGTTATGGTAAACCTATGAACTCACCAACCTTTTGGTTGACAATTTAAAGCATGTTTATTCTCAGGTATTAAAGAAATCTTCCGCTGTGCATTAGCTCATTTTAAGGATATTACTTGGAGTCATTCATGGCATATTTTGAAAGACGTTGCATTCGAGTCATTGAGTTCATCAAGATTATTATTATTAAGCCAATTATAGTTGGATGTATTTTGAAATAGTGTGCATGCCGTCAACTTTCGTTGTAAAGAAAGTTTGTCTTTTAAAAATGAATGAAATGTTTGTAAAATGTATCATATAGAGGTCAAATACCTCGCGATGTAATCAACTATTGTGAATCATTTATAATGTATATGAACGGATCCTTTCAGTTGGTATCAGAGCGGTGGTCTTAGCGAACCAGGTCTGCATTAGTGTGTCTAACTGATAGTCGTTAGGATGCATTAGTGAGTCTGGACTTCGACCGTGTCTGCATGTCAAAAGTTTTGCTCATCATTTTTGTCAGAAATTACCTGCTTATCATTC
Organism: Rutidosis leptorrhynchoides; assembly: GCF_046630445.1. Lineage (NCBI taxonomy): Eukaryota > Viridiplantae > Streptophyta > Magnoliopsida > Asterales > Asteraceae > Rutidosis > Rutidosis leptorrhynchoides. The sequence continues at coordinate 273,873,558 of NC_092333.1, read as the reverse complement.
TTAGTCTAGACACATCTTATTGCATTGATTGCATGAATAGTGCATAGACAAAATTCATATCTTAGCGTATCTGTTACTGTAAACTTTGCCTGACATATTCCGTAAATTCCTCCGTAATCTACGAAACCTTTTTCTCTATATAATTAGAATACCACCCAATAGCCGAAAAATTCTTTATTCAATCGTATGAAATGGAATTCCTCATTAGTTCAAGTCCCTCGGATTCCGAAATGGAATCCCACTCAAGTTCCGAAAGCAGTGTGACCGGAATGGATCAACCAATTAGTCATCATCAATTCTGGATGAATTGGGGATAGGTTCGTAGCCTCCTTAATCATTGGAGACAAGAAGAAGGTGATCCCTTCCATCCACCACATTTTCCTCTTGGCGAAGAACCTGAAGCCCTTACCGGTGAACCTATCTGAAACACCATTTTCTCTCTTATTTCTAGAGTATCTCATCACGATTACATACTACACCAAATTCTAGATTTTATTTATCCGCTCGTCCGAACCGACAATCACCCCGGTGTAATAGAAGAAGTCAACGAGCTTCGCGCTCGGGTAGTGGCTTTGGAGAATATGGTACAAAGGTTACAAACACCAGCAGCAGCACCAGCAGCATAAACAGTACCACCATCAGCAACACCAACAGTACCATCACCACCACCAACAACAACATCCACATCCCATACCGCAACATCACAATCTGTATCTCAAACATCAACGTCATACGCCCTGTAAATATCCAGGAATATCAACAACAACAAACGATGAAGTATTAATTCATAAACTTCATTGAAGAGATATCTCTGCGGCAGTTATGTAATCTCCAAAATCTTAGAGATATCTCTCGGGTTTTCTTGTGAAATTTTTTTAACGGGTAGGTAATACCCGAGAGATATATAAATTCACAATTAATATATTACATTTTTTGAAACTGATTCAACAATCATCAACTATACTCCCTACTTTCACAACAATATCCATTCTTTCATATAAATCAAAAACAATCATACTCATTCAAATTCAATTACATATTCTGATTTTGAAATCGCATAATTCAATTCAAAATATAACCAGTATCATCACTCTTAGATTCCTATATCTTTCAAAGCTATACTTTGACTTAAAAACTGTGTTAGAACATCATATGTATTAACGATTACAATATGTGCTCAAACCCTTCGAAATTCCTGAAGACACTTCAACTAAGGAACAATCGAGATGATGATCCAACCATATGTTACCCACAGTTATACACCTGAAAAACTCTCAAAACCCAAGTCATAGTTCGACACGTATCCGTGTTGAACCCTTTGGCATTTAGTAGCTAAAATAACTTTTCAATTCCATTTCAAAATAGACAGTTTTGTCACAGCTCCAGCAAGTCAACTTTAACTTCTCAATCAAAACAGTCTTATTATAACCTCGATAGATACGTTGCCCTTTCACCAACGTTACTGGGGAATCGTTTATATTCACCACATTAGCAATAAACTTACCAACAACTTCACTGATCTTTGACTTTCAAAAAAAAAAATCAATATAATTATCGAAACCCTATCATATACTCATTCGTACCTTATAACAAGAATTTCCATACCAATTATTGAGAATCAGCAATCAGTATTTTGAAACCTCGCAGCATGTCTACATCAACAATTACATATACACACAACGTCTACCTCCAAGAGTTACATTCTTTGAATGAGAAATTTCTAAAAAACACCCTAAACTGCGAACCAGTTCTCGAAATTTTGAAAAATGCTGATGAAGCAGCAAAAAAAAAATGTAAACGACCTTAACAGTAAAAAGTTGGATGATAAAGGATAGTATATTGGCAAAGCTCAGAAAAAGAGAAGCTTTGGAACTGGAAAACGGATTGAGCAAAGTATGAAGGAGGCTGTGGACAAATCACAAAGGCTGAACCTGCCTTCAAAGAATCCAAATGATTCAGTACTTGCTGAAGTCATTAACGAATACCTTGCTCCTGACTCTAAACCCTGCGGACAATATCCTTCATCATCCTCTGATATTAGACATTCTAAGATATCATCGTATCTTTCATTATAAATATCATCCATACTTCTGAAGATATTTTTATAATTATTCTTATCTGAAATCATTTATGAAATGTCCCGTTCTTATTGATTAAAAACGTTCCATATTAATTGATTTCGTTGCGAGGTTTTGACCTCTATATGAGACGTTTTTCAAAGACTGCATTCATTTTAAAACAAACCATAACCTTTATTTCATCAATAAAGGTTTAAAAAGCTTTACGTAGATTATCAAATAATGATAATCTAAAATATCCTGTTTACACACGACTATTACATAATGGTTTACAATACAGATATGTTACAACGAAATAAGTTTCTTGAATTCAGTTTTTACACAATATCATACAAGTATGGACTCCAAATCTTGTCCTTATTTAAGTATGCGATAGCGGAAGCTCTTAATAATCACCTGAGAATAAACATGCTTAAAACGTCAACAAAAAAAATGTTGGTGAGTTATAGGTTTAACCTATATATATCAAATCGTAACAATAGACCACAAGATTTCATATTTCAATATACATCCCATACATAGAGATAAAAATCATTCATATGGTGAACACCTGGTAACCGACATTAACAAGATGTATATATAAGAATATCCCCATCATTCCAGGACACCCTTCGGATATGATATAAATTTTGTAGTACTAAAGCATCCGGTACTTTGGATGGGGTTTGTTAGGCCCAATAGATCTATCTTTAGGATTCGCGTCAATTAGGGTGTCTGTTCCCTAATTCTTAGATTACCAGACTTAATAAAAAGTGGCATATTCGATTTCGATAATTCAACCATAGAATGTAGTTTCACGTACTTGTGTCTATTTTGTAAATCATTTATAAAATCTGCATGTATTCTCATCCAAAAAATATTAGATTTTAAAAGTGGGACTATAACTCACTTTCACAGATTTTTACTTCGTCGGGAAGTAAGACTTGGCCACTGGTCGATTCACGAAGCTATAACAAATATGTACATATATATCAAAGTATGTTCAAAATATATTTACAATACTTTTAATACATTTTGATGTTTTAAGTTCATTAAGTCAGCTGTCCTCGTTAGTAACCTACAACTAGTTGTCCAACGTTAGATGTACAGAAAAAATTGATATATATTATCTTGAATCAATCCACGACCCAGTGTATACACGTCTCAGGCTAGATCACAACTCAAAGTATATATATTTTTGGAATCAACCTCAACCCTGTATAGCTAACTCCCACATTACTGCATATAGAGTGTCTATGGTTGTTCCAAATAATATATACACATGGGTCGATATGATATGTCAAAACATTTGCATACGTGTCTATGGTATCCCAAGATTACATAATATATTAGAATACATGTATAATACAATATAAGTTAGCTAGGATATGATTAATATAGATTTGTTACCAATTTTCACGTAGCTACAACAAGAAAAATTATCCAATCTTGTTTTACCCATAACTTCTTCGTTTTAAATCCGTTTTGAGTGAATCAAATTGCTATGGTTTCATATTGAACTCTATTTTATGAATCTAAACAGAAAAAGTATAGGTTTATCGTCTGAAATATAAGTTACAAGTTATTTTTGTAAGAGGTAGTCATTTCAGTCGAAAGAACGACGTCTTGATGACCATTTTGAAAAACATACTTCCACTTTGAGTTTAACCATGATTTTTGGATATAGTTTCATGTTCATAAGAAAAATCATTTTCCCAGAAGAACAACTTTTAAATCAAAGTTTATCATAGTTTTTAATTAACTAACCCAAAACAGCCAGCGGTGTTACTACGACGGCGTAAATCCGGTTTTACGTTGTTTTTCGTGTTTCCAGGTTATAAATCATTAAGTTAGCATATCATATAGATATAGAACATGTGTTTAGTTGATTTTAAAAGTCAGGTTAGAAGGATTAACTTTTGTTTTCGAACAAGTTTAGAATTAACTAAACTATGTTCTAGTGATTACAAGTTTAAAACTTCGAATAAGATAGCTTTATATGTATGAATCGAATGAGGTTATGAACATAATTACTACCTCAAGTTTTCTGGATAAAGATACTAGAAATGAGAAAAATGGATCTAGCTTCAAAGGATCCTTGGATGGCTTGAAAGCTCTTGAAGCAGAATCATGACACGAAAACAGTTCAAGCAAGATTTTCACTCGAAATAAGATTGTTATAGTTATAGAAATTGAATCAAAGTTTGAATATGAGTATTACCTTGTATTAGAAATATATCTTACTGTAAATAAGAAAGATTTCTTGAGGTTGGATGATCACTCTACAAGATTGGAAGTAAGCTAGCAAACTTGGAAGTATTCTTGATTTTATGAAACTAGAACTTGTAGAATTTATGAAGAACACTTAGAACTTGAAGATAGAACTTGAGAGAGATCAATTAGATGAAGAAAATTGAAGAATGAAAGTGTTTGTAGGTGTTTTTGGTCGTTGGTGTATGGATTAGATATAAAGGATATGTAATTTTATTTTCATGTAAATAAGTCATGAATGATTACTCATATTTTTGTAATTTTATGAGATATTTCATGCTAGTTGCCAAATGATGGTTCCCACATGTGTTAGGTGACTCACATGGGCTGCTAAGAGCTAATCATTGCAGTGTATATACCAATAGTACAGACATCTAAAAGCTGTGTATTGTACGAGTACAAATACGGGTGCATATGAGTAGAATTGTTGATGAAACTGAACGAGGATGTAATTGTAAGCATTTTTGTTAAGTAGAAGTATTTTGATAAGTGTCTTGAATTCTTTCAAAAGTGTATGAATACATATTAAAACACTACATGTATATACATTTTAACTGAGTCGTTAAGTCATCGTTAGTCGTTACATGTAAGTGTTGTTTTGAAACCTTTAGGTTAACGATCTTGTTAAATTTTGTTAACCAAATGTTTATAATATCAAATGAGATTTTAAATTATTATATTATCATGATATTATGATGTACGAATATCTCTTAATATGATATATATACATTAAATGTGGTTACAACGATAATCGTTACATATATGTCTCGTTTAAAAATCATTAAGCTAGTAGTCTTGTTTTTACATATGTAGTTCATTATTAATATACTTAATGATATGTTTACTTATCATAGTATCATGTTAACTATATATATATATATATATATATATCCATATATATATATATATATATAAACATGAAAAAGTTCGGGTCACTACAGTACCTACCAGTTAAATAAATTTCGTCCCGAAATTTTAAGCAGTTGGAGGTGTTGACGTATCTTCTGGAAATAAATGCGGGTATTTCTTCTTCATCTGATCTTCTCTTTCCCAGGTGAACTCGGGTCCTCTACGAGCATTCCATCGAACCTTAACAATTGGTATCTTGTTTTGCTTAAGTCTTTTAACCTCACGATCCATTATTTCGACGGGTTCTTCGATGAATTAAAGTTTTTCGTTGATTTGGATTTCATCTAATGGAATAGTGAGATCTTCTTTAGCAAAACATTTCTTCAAATTTGAGACGTGGAAAGTGTTATGTACAGCCGCGAGTTGTTGAGGTAACTCAAGTCGGTAAGCTACTGGTCCGACACGATCAATAATCTTGAATGGTCCGATATACCTTGGATTTAATTTCCCACATTTACCAAATCGAACAACGCCTTTCCAAGGTGCAACTTTAAGCAGGACCATCTCTCCAATTTAAAATTCTATATCTTTTCTTTTAATGTCAGCGTAGCTCTTTTGTCGACTTTGGGCAGTTTTCAACCGTTGTTGAATTTGGATGATCTTCTCGGTAGTTTCTGGTATTATCTCCGGACCCATAATCTGTCTATCCCCCACTTCACTCCAACAAATCGGAGACCTACACTTTCTACCATAAAGTGCTTCAAACGGCGCCATCTCAATGCTTGAATGGTAGCTGTTGTTGTAGGAAAATTCTGCTAACGGTAGATGTCGATCCCAACTGTTTCCGAAATCAATAACACATGCTCGTAGCATGTCTTCAATCGTTTGTATCATCCTTTCACTCTGCCCATCAGTTTGTGGATGATAGGCAGTACTCATGTCTAGACGAGTTCCTAATGCTTGCTGTAATGTCTGCCAAAATCTTGAAATAAATCTGCCATCCCTATCAGAGATAATAGAGATTGGTATTCCATGTCTGGAGATGACTTCCTTCAAATACAGTCGTGCTAACTTCTCCATCTTGTCATCTTCTCTTATTGGCAGGAAGTGTGCTGATTTGGTGAGACGATCAACTATTACCCAAATAGTATCAAAACCACTTGCAGTCCTTGGCAGTTTAGTGATGAAATCCATGGTAATGTTTTCCCATTTCCATTCCGGGATTTCGGGTTGTTGAAGTAGACCTGATGGTTTCTGATGCTCAGCTTTGACCTTAGAACACGTCAAACATTCTCCTACATATTTAGCAACATCGGCTTTCATACCCGACTACCAAAAATGTTTCTTGAGATCCTTGTACATCTTCCCCGTTCCAGGATGTATTGAGTATCTGGTTTTATGAGCTTCTCTAAGTACCATTTCTCTCATATCTCCAAATTTTGGTACCCAAATCCTTTCAGCCCTATACCGGGTTCCGTCTTCCCGAATATTAAGATGCTCTTCCAAATTTTGGGTATTTCATCCTTTAAATTTCCCTCTTTTAAAACTCCTTGTTGCGCCTCCTTTATTTGAGTAGTAAGGTTATTGTGAATCATTATATTCATAGATTTTACTCGAATGGGTTCTCTGTCCTTCCTGCTCAAGGCGTCGGCTACCACATTTGCCTTCCCCGGGTGGTAACGAATCTCAAAGTCGTAATCATTCAACAATTCAATCCACCTACGCTGCCTCATATTCAGTTGTTTCTGATTAAATATGTGTTGAAGACTTTTGTGGTCGGTATATATAATACTTTTGACCCCATATAAGTAGTACCTCCAAGTCTTTAATGCAAAAACAACCGCGCCTAATTCCAAATCATGCGTCGTATAATTTTGTTCGTGAATCTTCAATTGTCTAGACGCATAAGCAATCACCTTCGTTCGTTGCATTAATACACAACCGAGACCTTGCTTTGATGCGTCACAATAAATCACAAAATCATCATTCACTTCAGGTAATGACAATATAGGTGCCGTAGTTAGCTTTTTCTTCAATAACTAAAACTCTTTCTCTTGTTCATCCTTCCATTCAAATTTCTTCCCTTTATGCGTTAATGCAGTCAAGGGTTTTGCTATTCTGGAAAAGTCTTGGATGAACCTTCTGTAGTAATCAGCTAGTCCTAAAAACTGGCATACGTGTTTCGGAGTTTTCGGGGTTTCCCACTTTTCAACAGTTTCTATCTTTGCCGGATCCACATTAATACCTTCTTTGTTCACTATGTGACCGAGAAATTGAACTTCTTCCAACCAAAATGCACACTTTATAAACTTAGCGTACAATTCTTCCTTCCTCAATACTTCTAACACCTTTCTCAAATGTTCACCGTGTTCTTGGTCATTCTTTGAGTAAATAAGTATGTCATCAATGAAAAAAATGACAAACTTGTCAAGGTATGGTCCACACACTCGGTTCATAAGGTCCATGAACACAGCTGGTGCATTAGTTAAACCAAACGGCATGACCATAAACTCGTAATGACCGTAACATGTTCTGAAAGCAGTCTTTGGAATATCATCTTCTTTCACCCGCATTTGATGATACCCGGAACGTAAGTCAATCTTTGAATAAACAGAGCCATCTAGTTGATCAAATAAGTCGTCGATTCTCAGTAGTGGGTAGCGGTTCTTGATGGTAAGTTTGTTCAACTCTCAGTAGTCGATACACAACCTGAATGTACCATCTTTCTTCTTGACAAACAAAACAGGAGCTCCCCACGGTGATGTGCTTGGTCGAATGAAACCACGCTCTAAAAGTTTTTGTAATTGGCTTTGCAGTTCTTTCATCTCGCTGGGTGCGAGTCTGTAAGGAGCACGAGCTATTGCTGCAGCTCCTGGTACAAGATCTATTTTAAATTCAACGGATCGATGTGGGGGTAATCCCGGTAATTCTTTCGGAAATACATCGGGAAATTCTTTTGCGACGGGAACATCATTGATGCTCTTTTCTTCAGTTTGTACTTTCTCGACGTGTGCTAGAACAGCATAGCAACCTTTTCTTATTAGTTTTCGTGCCTTCAAATTACTAATAAGATGTAGCTTCGTGTTGCCCTTTTCTCCGTACACCATTAAGGGTTTTCCTTTTTCTCGTATAATGCGAATTGCATTTTTGTAACAAACGATCTCTGCTTTCACTTCTTTCAACCAGTCCATACCAATTATCACATCAAAACTCCCTAACTCTACTGGTATCAAGTCAATCTTAAATGTTTCGCTAACCAGTTTAATTTCTCGATTCAGACATATATTATCTGCTGAAAGTAATTTACCATTTGCTAATTCAAGTAAAAATTTACTATCCAAAGGCGTCAATGGACAAGTTAATTTAGCAAAAAAATCTCTACTCATATAGCTTCTATCCGCACCCGAATCAAATAAAACGTACGCAGATTTATTGTCAATAAGAAATGTACCCGTAACAAGCTCCGGGTCTTCATGTGCCTCTGCTGCATTAATATTGAAAACTCTTCCGCGGCCTTATACATTCGTGTTCTCCTGATTCGGGCAATTTCTAATAATGTGGCCCGGTTTTCCACATTTATAACAAACTACATTGGCATAACTTGCTCCGACACTACTTGCTCCGCCATTACTCGTTCCGACACCATTTGTTCCTTTCGTTCTGTTAACCCCTGGTCCATAGACCTCACACTTTGCCGCGCTATGACCATTTCTTTTACACTTGTTGCAAAATTTGGTGCAGAACCCCGAGTGATACTTTTCACACCTTTGGCATAGCTGCTTCTGATTGTTATTGTTGTTGCGGTTATTATTGTTGTAGTTGCTGTTGTTGGTGTTGTTGTTGTTGTTGTTGTTGGGCCGTTTGTTGTAGTTGCGATTGATGTTGCGATTGTTGGGATAGTTGTTGCGATTATTGTTGTAATTGCTGTTGTTGTTGTATTGGTGATTCTTATCACCGTTTTCCTCCCACTTTCTTTTGACTTGCTTCACATTGGCCTCTTTAGCAGTTTGTTCTTTAATTCTTTCTTCAATCTGGTTCACTATTTATGAGCCATTCTATATGCCTGTTGTATGGAGGCGGGCTCGTGTGAACTTATATCTTCTTGGATTCTTTTCGGTAATCCTTTCACAAACGCGTCGATCTTCTCTTCCTCATCTTCGAACGCTCCCGAACACAATAGGCATAATTCTGTGAATCGTCTTTCGTACGTGGTAATATCAAATCCTTGGGTTCGTAACCCTCTAAGTTCTATCTTGAGCTTATTGACCTCGGTTCTGGGACGGTACTTCTCGTTCATCAAGTGCTTGAATGCTGACCACGGTAGTACATAAGCATCATCTTATCCCACTTGCTCTAGATAGGTATTCCACCATGTTAACGCAGAACCTGTGAAGGTATGCGTTGCGTACTTCACTTTTCTCCTCTTCAGTACACTTACTTATGGCAAACACCGATTCGACCTTCTCGGTCCACCGTTTCAATTCGATCGGTCCTTCGGTTCCATCAAATTCCAAAGGTTTGCAGAGTGAATTCTTTGTAGGTGCATCCTACACGATTTACTGTACTGCTAGATCCAAGGTTATTGTTGGTATGTAGCGCAGCCTGTACTGCGGCTATGTTTGAAGTAAGAAAGGCACGAAATTACTCTTCGCTCATATTCAAGGTGTGTCGAGTAGTCGGTGCCATTTCCTTCAAAATAGTCAAATGAAACGAGTTAATCATATAGAATATCAAGAGTAGTCAATAGTATTTCGTATCGTAATATGAACTTATTTATAAAAGCTCTTTCTTCATATTAGCGTTTTATACTCTTTAATTCGAGTAGTACCTACCCGTTAAGTTCATACTTAGTAGCTAACATACCATTTCAACTACTACAATTCTATATGAAAAACTAATCACAAAAACAAAAACAAAAAAATATATCATATTCAAGCCTTTATACAATAACTTACAAACTTACAATACCGCTATTTTACATATAGCATGAAATATAGCACATAAATCTTTGATACAAAGTAGTTGCTAAGATAATTCTAGTTAATAAATAAGGCGTTCAGCAAAGGCAAGAAAGACACGTAATTCATACGTCCAGAAACAAGTCATGCATTCTGGTTTTACTAATATCACTTCCCATCCTTGGTTTTGTGGAACATAACCGTTGTGACCAATAGTAAGACAATGTGTTGTAACGTCGTCAAAAGGATGAAGGTTACGTAATGACCAATAGTCTCGTAATAACCTAAAAACCTCATTTCTTACCCCAATTACCGACTCCGTCACTTGTGGGAATGTTTTGTTTAATAGTTGTAGCCCGATGTTCTTGTTCTCACTTTGGTGAGAAGCGAACTTTACTAACCCGTAAGCATAACATGCTTCTTTATGTTGCATGTTAGTCGCTTTTTCTAAATCACGAAGTTCTATATTCGGATATATTGAGTCAAAATAATTTCTTTACCCGTTGCGTAAAATAGCATTTGGGTTCCCCGCAATATATGCGTCAAAGTAAACACATTGTAACTTATGGATTTCCCAATGTGATATCCCCCATCTTTCAGATGAAAGCCTTATATAAACCAAGGCATTCTTGGAACATTCTTCGAATGTCTTACAAACTGATCTCGCCTTAAATAGTTGTGCCGAGGAATTCTGACCGACTCTAGACGAGATTTCATCAATCATATCTCCGGGTAGGTCTCTTAAAATATTGGGTTGTCTATCCATTTTGTGTTTTTATACTGTAAAATAGACAAAAGTTAGATTCATAAAAAAATACTTATTAATACAAGCAATTTTTACATATATCATAAAGCATAAGCACACTATATTGCATATATTACAACACACGAATACAACTATCTTATTCCGACTCGCTCGTTTCTTCTTCTTCGATTTTGGTTCGTTTTGCCAAGTTTCTAGGGATATATGATGTTCCCCTAATACGAGCCGTCGTTTTCCACATTGGTTTAGAAAAACCTGGTGGTTTAGAGGTTCCCGGGTTATTGTCACAACTTAAGAAATACGGGTGTCGACGATACATATAAAGTTCATCGGGTTTGGAATCAAATTTCTCTATTTTTATGCCCTTTCCCTTATTGTTCTCTTTTGCCTTATTAAATTGTGTTGGGGTAATTTCTATAACATCATCGGAATCCTTGTCGGGATCCGATTCATTGGAGAATTGGTAATCCTCCCAATACTTTGCTTCCTTGGCGAAAACACCATTGACCATAATTAACTTTGGTGGGTTGGTTGAGGATTTTCTTCTACTTAACTATTTTATTATTTCCCCCACTGGTTCTATTTCTTCTTCCGGTTCCGATTCTTCTTCCGGTTCCGATTCTTCTTCCGGTTCCGACTCTTCTTCCGGTTCCTCTTCGGGAACTTGTGAATCAGTCCACGAATCATTCCAATTTACATTTGACTCTTCATTATTATTAGGTGAGTCAATGGAACTTGTTCTAGAGGTAGACATCTATCACATAATATCAAACACGCTAAGAGATTAATATATCACATAATATTCACATGTTAAAAATATATAGTTTCCAACAAAATTTGTTAAGCAATCATTTTTCAAGTAAACACGGTCAAAGTCCAGACTCACTAATGCATCCTAACAAACTCGATAAGACACACTAATGCAAAATTCTGGTTCTCTAAGACCAACGCTCTGATACCAACTGAAATGTCCCGTTCTTATTCATTAAAAACGTTCCATATTAATTGATTTCGTTGCGAGGTTTTGACCTCTATATGAGACGTTTTTCAAAGACTGCATTCATTTTAAAACAAACCATAACCTTTATTTCATCAATAAAGGTTTAAAAAGCTTTACGTAGATTATCAAATAATGATAATCTAAAATATCCTGTTTACACACGACTATTACATAATGGTTTACAATACAAATATGTTACAACGAAATAAGTTTCTTGAATGCAGTTTTTACACAATATCATACAAGTATGGACTCCAAATCTTGTCCTTATTTAAGTATGCGATAGCGAAAGCTCTTAATAATCACCTGAGAATAAACATGCTTAAAACGTCGACAAAAAAAATGTTGGTGAGTTATACGTTTAACCTATATATATCAAATCATAACAATAGACCACAAGATTTCATATTTCAATATACATCCCATACATAGAGATAAAAATCATTCATATGGTGAACACCTGGTAACCGACATTAACAAGATCCATATATAAGAATATCCCCATCATTTCGGGACACCCTTCGGATATGATATAAATTTTGAAGTACTAAAGCATCTGGTACTTTGGATGGGGTTTGTTAGGCCCAATAGATCTATCTTTAGGATTCGCGTCAATTAGGGTGTCTGTTCCCTAATTCTTAGATTACCAGACTTAATAAAAAGGGGCATATTCGATTTCGATAATTCAACCATAGAATGTAGTTTCACGTACTTGTGTCTATTTTGTAAATCATTTATAAAATCTGCATGTATTCTCATCCCAAAAATATTAGATTTTAAAAGTGGGACTATAACTCACTTTCACAGATTTTTACTTCGTTGGGAAGTAAGACTTGGCTACTGGTCGATTCACGAACCTATAACAAATATGTACATATATATCAAAGTATGTTCAAAATATATTTACAATACTTTTAATACATTTTGATGTTTTAAGTTCATTAAGTCAGCTGTCCTCGTTAGTAACCTACAACTAGTTGTCCAATGTTAGATGTACAGAAAAAAATTGATATATATTATCTTGAATCAATCCACGACCCAGTGTATACATGTCTCAGGCTAGATCACAACTCAAAGTATATATATTTTTGGAATCAACCTCAACCCTGTATAGCTAACTCCCACATTACTGCATATAGAGTGTCTATGGTTGTTCCAAATAATATATACACATGGGTCGATATGATATGTCAAAACATTTGCATACGTGTCTATGGTATCCCAAGATTACATAATATATTAGAATACATGTATAATACAATATAAGTTAGCTAGGATATTATTAATATAGATTTGTTACCAATTTTCACGTAGCTACAACAAGAAAAATTATCCAATCTTGTTTTACCCATAACTTCTTCGTTTTAAATCCGTTTTGAGTGAATCAAATTGCTATGGTTTCATATTGAACTCTATTTTATGACGGAAATATAAGTTACAAGTCATTTTTGTAAGAGGTAGTCATTTCAGTCGAAAGAACGACGTCTTGATCACTATTTTGAAAAACGTACTTCCACTTTGAGTTTAACCATGATTTTTGGATATAGTTTCATGTTCATAAGAAAAATCATTTTCCCAGAAGAACAACTTTTAAATCAAAGTTTATCATAGTTTTTAATTAACTAACCCAAAACAGCCCGCGGTGTTACTACGACGGCGTAAATCCGGTTTTACAGTGTTTTTCGTGTTTCCAGGTTTTAAATCATTAAGTTAGCATATCATATAGATATAGAACATGTGTTTAGTTGATTTTAAAAGTCAAGTTAGAAGAATTAACTTTTGTTTGCGAATAAGTTTAGAATTAACTAAACTATGTTCTAGTGATTACAAGTTTAAAACTTCGAATAAGATAGCTTTATATGTATGAATCGAATGATGTTATGAACATCATTACTACCTCAAGTTTTCTGGATAAAGCTACTGGAAATGAGAAAAATGGATCTAGCTTCAAAGGATCCTTGGATGGCTTGAAAGTTCTTGAAACAGAATCATGACACGAAAACAGTTCAAGTAAGATTTTCACTCGAAATAAGATTGTTATAGTTATAGAAATTGAATCAAAGTTCGAATATGAGTATTACCTTGTATTAGAAAGATATCTTATTGTAAATAAGAAAGATTTCTTGAGGTTGGATGATCACTCTACAAGATTGGAAGTAAGCTAGCAAACTTGGAAGTATTCTTGATTTTATGAAACTAGAACTTGTAGAATTTATGAAGAACACTTAGAACTTGAAGATAGAACTTGAGAGAGATCAATTATATGAAGAAAATTGAAGAATGAAAGTGTTTGTAGGTGTTTTTGGTCATTGGTGTATGGATTAGATATAAAGGATATGTAATTTTGTTTTCATGTAAATAAGTCATGAATGATTACTCATATTTTTGTAATTTTATGAGATATTTCATGCTAGTTGCCAAATGATGATTCCCACATGTGTTAGGTGATTCACATGGGCTGCTAAGAGCTGATCATTGGAGTGTATATACCAATAGTACAGACATCTAAAAGCTGTGTATTGTACGAGTACGAATACGGGTGCATATGAGTAGAATTGTTGATGAAACTGAACGAGGATGTAATTGTAAGCATTTTGGTTAAGTAGAAGTATTTTGATAAGTGTCTTGAAGTATTTCAAAAGTGTATGAATACATATTAAAACACTACATGTATATACATTTTAACTGTGTCGTTAAGTCATCGTTAGTCGTTACATGTAAGTGTTGTTTTGAAACCTTTAGGTTAACGATCTTGTTAAATTTTGTTAACCCAATGTTTATAATATCAAATGAGATTTTAAATTACTATATTATCATGATATTATGATTTACGAATATCTCTTAATATGATATATATACATTAAATGTCGTTACAACGATAATCGTTACATATATGTCTCGTTTCAAAATCATTAAGTTAGTAGTCTTGTTTTTACATATGTAGTTCATTATTGATATACTTAATGATATGTTTACTTATCATAATATCATGTTAACTATATATATAACCATATATATGTCATCATATAGTTTTTACAAGTTTTAACGTTCGTGAATCACCGGTCAACTTGGGTGGTCAATTGTCTATATGAAACCTATTTCAATTAATCAAGTCTTAACAAGTTTGATTGCTTAACATGTTAGAAACACTTAATCATGTAAATAACAATTTCATTTAATATATATATAAACATGGAAAAGTTCGGGTCACTACAATTTACCTCTTCGCGCTATCTGTATTACATCATAAAAGAAACTATTTTAGTTTCTAAATTCTGAAACATTCGAGTTTAAAATAGGAATATTCTTGAAGAAGTGTTGGGAGTTGAAGCATGAGTTAGTATAATATAATAACACTTGATCAACGTGATTATATTACAGTAATTCATGATGAGTTTCTAAATGGAACATGATGATTCACAGATCATAACGTCATCATGTGCTATGTTACACGACTCTTGTATTCTCTTTGATCCCTAAATATCAAGAAAATATTTCTTGATGATTCGGCCTTTTTCGAGGTATTCTGGTAATTTAACAAGTCAAGATCGTGCCATTACAATTTCCTTCCTAGAAAATTAACAATGTTCATTCCGAAATTTATATCTGCGAATTCTGGACCATTACAAGCGGTGCTTAATCGCAAGAAGAAGAAACGAAAGGACAAAGCTCCAAACTAGAAATGGGAGTATAAATCATAGCAAATAGAAGAGAGCATTAACTGTGGATGACAATGATTATAGAAGAAGCAAGGACTTTGAAATATAAGGGAAGATATAAAACCCAACAACAACCCTGAAATCACAAACCGTATATATATCAATGCATATAGCAATATAAAGACACGGGAGAACTAAAAACACTATAAAACCATGAGTATAGTAGAAGTAAATAGATTCTTCCGGAGGCAGATGAAAAGGAAGAGCGACAGATATGAAAGTGAGGAGTATATCAAGAATCAGCACTGGATGAAGCATATTGACAAATACTTTAAAATATGAGTTGAGAAGGTGTGAGTTGTAAGAAAACAAAGGAAGTGGATTTATAGTGAAATATCCGACAGAGAAATCAACATGGATTATCGCATTAATTCAAAGAGGATCATAATTTCCTTAATCGCCGAATAATCAGATCCAATATAGATTACAAAGATTTTCTTTTCGGATATCAATCGTGATGACGTCAAAAGATACGACGAATCACTATTATCTTATTTCATTCATTTATGATAACTTCGAGTAATCGAATTATTTTATCCATGCTTCTTGAACATGATAAAACTCTATAATCGTTATAATAACATTCTCATTGTTAGTCATGACGACCTCTATCAAATTTCGGGGACGAAATTTCTTTAACGGGTAGGTACTGTGACGACCCGGAAATTTTCGACCAAATTTAAACTTTAATCTTTATATTATTCCGACACGATAAGCAAAGTTTGTTAAGTTAAATCTCAAGAATTTTAAACTGTGTTCATACTTTCATTATAACCTCGACCAAATTCTGACGATTCACGAACCGTAATATATAAATAGATATGTATATGTATATATATATTATAACTTGAGAATATTAATAAAGTATTAAACGTATAATACTTTACACGAACGTATTTGTTTCAATATGATTTTCGACAAAATTAAAAATATATATATTAAATGATTGAATTATCAGAAACATTGAATTATGATTACAAGTCTCTGTTGAGAGGTCCACTATGATTTGAGAAAATCTATTCCTCTTAACGATATTCAGAATAATTTGTAAAGCTATTTATAAATAAAAACAAAAAGTGTCATTTATGAAAGTTAGACAAAAGTTAGTGGAGAATTGGTTTCCATAATATTCTATTAATCTATTTTCAAACGTACAAAGACGTTTTCAGTTTAAAAAGAATTTTATTATTAAAACGTATATAACTTTTATAAATATCTAGAATCATTTTTGACAACTCATTACTTAACCAGCATAATAAATATAACGATATTTATATTTTATTTCATTAAATATATATAACGATTTAAATTAATATTATATATATTTATACGCGTATTATACATACATAGTTTTTATACTTTTACTATACTTTAACTTTACCTTTACTTTACTTTTATTTTACTTTAACTTTAATAATTCACTTTAATAATTAATACTTTAATAATTCACTTTAATAATTCATACTTTAATAATTCACTTTAATAATTTATACTTTAATAATTCACTTTAATAATTTAAAAATCTATTATAAATAGAATTCAATAGGTTTCATTATTTCATAGAAACTTGAAAATATATTTCTCTAAATACTCTCAATCGATATATATATATATATATATATATATATATATATATATATATATATATATATATATATATATATATATATATATATATATATATATATATATATATATATATATATATATATATATATATATTTGCTCTGTATTATTTCAAGATATTATTAGTATACATAAAATATTACGACGGAGTGCTGTCCGAGTGATTTCAAAATAGTTTTTTTTAATGAGTCGAAGCTAAGGAAATTATGGGTTATAGCTATGGAGGTGATGGGTATGGTTCATGGGTATGCTCGTGAGGTCAATCTAGTGTTTATCATCTCCGTTGCGTCTACGTACTTTCCTGCAATATTGAATCTCAATATTGATACGTGAGCACTTATAACTTAACTTTATATATCTATAGTGTATCCCTGACTAGTGCTCGAGTATATAGGATTATGCATGCTTGTACATTCGATATTGTCCTTAGATAGGTTTGTTGAATCCTGAATTAGATACATATGCTACTGAGATAGGGTATATGATATGCATGTCGTTAGAAAGCTAGCAAAAAATTAAGAACTTTTCATTTAGATATCGAATGGTTTTGATGAACGGATTAGAAGTTATAGTCAACTGAATTTTAGTATTATTGTTAAAATGATTATTATTACTATCGTTGTTATTATTTTAATAGAAATATCATTGTTATTATAAAATATCATTATTACTATTATGTTAGTATTATCATTTTATCATAATAACATTTTTAGTAAATATAAATATTGTTATTTTTTTATATAGAATAATAATAATTATTATTACAAAATAATACAACTTTTACTTATTATTATTATGATCAATATTATTTTATCAAATAAATAGGGGATACAAAGATATTTTTCACCACGCGTAATATAATTACATTAATAATACTTACCACTATAGTTTTACGATATTAAGTGAACTTTATAAATTTTACTACTTAAGATATATAAAAGTATATTTTATCATATATAAACGGTAATATAAATTTTTATTAATAAATGACTTTTATTATTATAAAATCTAATAAATATATTTAAATATATAAAACGACTACAGTTAAGTTATATAATAAACACGTATAAATTTTAGAAGTCATTTTGGGTCAAGTTGACTTTTGTTGACTTTTGCATATTAGTCTCGAGCATTAGGATTGTGGTACACTATGACTTGACCAAAAATTGTTAGACAAATATTGACCAACATATAAATATATATAATTAATATAGGTTCGTGAATCCGAGGCCAACCTTGCACTTGTTAAATGACGTTATATGTATTTTTACTACGAAATACAGTATGATGAGTTTCATTTGCTCCCTTTTTTTATATATTTTTGGGACTGAGAATACATGCGCTGTTTTTATAAATGTTTTACGAAATAGGCACAAGTACTAAAACTAATTCTACGTGGGTTTAAACCAGAAATATACCCTTAGCTTGGTAACATTAAACTACTTGTCTATGTACGGTAGACGCGAATCCGAAAGATAGATCTATTGGGCCTGACAAACCCCATCCTGACTATGGGATGCTTTAGTACTTCGAGGTTATTTTAAACACACCTGATCTGGTGTACTTCAGAGGGTAAAACATGAACGTTAAGGCTTGTTACCGGGTGCCTACAACTTATAGAATAATTTTATACACTTGCGAGTGTACATATATTTATAAACGGAAATCTTGTGGTCTATTAATATATAGAAATGATTGTTATGATAAACCTATGAACTCACCAACCTTTTGGTTGACACTTTAAAGCATGTTTATTCTTAGGTATTAAAGAAATCTTCTACTGTGCATTAGCTCATTTTAAGGTTATTACTTGGAGTCATTCATGGCATATTTTGAAAGACGTTGCATTCAAGTCATTGAGTTCATCAAGATTATTATTAAGCCAATTATAGTTGGATGTATTATGAAATGGTGTGCATACCGTCAACTTTCGTTGTAAAGAAAGTTTATCTTTTAAAAATGAATGAAATGTTTGTAAAATGTATCATATAGAGGTCAAATACCTCGCGATGTAATCAACTATTGTGAATCGTTTATAATGTATATGAACGGGTCCTTTCAACTGAGGCAGCAAAAGAGTCACAAATAAGGGCCAATTTAGAAAATTGCCAAATGTAAAGCAAATGCTAAGCATGAAAGCAAAAGAAAAGGAAAAAAGAGCCCAATGAAGGCCAACAAAAGAAAAGAGTTCCAATGAGAACCATATATTTATAAAAGTTAGAAAATAAAGGAGTCCAATGATGACAAAACTGTATAAATCTGACTTAATAAACCTTTAGGACTACTTGTAATCCTTGGTCTGGTTCATACTAGTTCTTGTGAATAATAAATACTAACTTCTTATTAAGACATACTTTTGACTTTGCAATTTTACTTTAATACCCATGATATAATTTATAAGGTTTACTTGAGGACAATTAAAGGTTTAAGTATCACACCCCCAAATAGGGCCTGAGGTATTTGTGACTAATTATATCAAATCACATTTGTATAAACGAGAACGACTCTACATGAGACGTTTTGTTGAGTTTTGCAGCGGAAGATAAATATGTCTTTAATTGATATGATATGTAATGAAGACTCCAAGCATAGCAAGCAATCATCATCAAAGCAGTAGATATATAGTGGAAGCAATACTTAAGTACCTGAGAATAAACATGCTTAAAAAGGTCAACACGAGGTTGAGTGAGTTCATAGGTTTGTCATAAATAATGATTTCAGTAATAGTGTTAGACCACAAGATTTGTTTTCATAAGTAGATCACTCAGATCCAGTCAAGTTGATCTTTCGCAGGATCAAAAAGTTATGCCAGTGCGTGATATTTA
The DNA here is from genome assembly GCF_046630445.1 of Rutidosis leptorrhynchoides. NCBI lineage: Eukaryota > Viridiplantae > Streptophyta > Magnoliopsida > Asterales > Asteraceae > Rutidosis > Rutidosis leptorrhynchoides. The sequence goes on along the minus strand of NC_092333.1, from coordinate 273,853,490 downwards.
GACTAAACGTTGTTTGCCCCGTGACAAGTTGTTCTGTCCTTGTCGTTTAATTTCATTATCAAGTAATACAAAGACTTAGTCAAATATATCGGGGACGTTACTCCCGATAGGCCTATCCCCAATAATTAAGAATGCCGCAGCAATTAAAAATATCACTTTAGGGACTTAGTCGGACATAGCCGGGTATAGCATAGTTTTAACAGTTGGTACTGATATTTTGACTAGACTTTCAAGTTTGCCCCGTAACAAGTTATCGTTTATACTTATCGATTGGGGACTTGCTGGTCATAGCCCAACATATCACAGTTTAATAGTTGATACGTGTAAAACAGTTATAAAAGTTGTGCATGTATTCTCAGTCCAAAAATATAGATAAAAAGGGAGCAGATGAACTCACATTAAATAGCAGTTAAAGTATTCCACGCAAGAAGGAAAGTAAAGCAAGTAAGTGATCTGGATATCAACCTTGAGGTATAACGTTTGATTAGTTAATTTCTAACTTGACATAAAGTATGTTTATTAATATAGCAACTATATTGACAGTGACGGTTTTCGAGAAAAGTTTATATTTCTCAAAAATTTCTATTTTTGGAAACCTACTATTTATGAAAAACTTCCACTTATAGTAAGCTTCTAGTTTAAGAATGTTCGGGTTATAATTCTTAGCAAAGATGTTGTACAATCTCGCCCAAACTTCATCGCTAACATGCAAGTCACTCGAATGATCTATTGTTACCGAGCAGCCCAGGATCTCTTGACCAGAATCTAAGTCTTGGCATTCGAGATCCACAAGCGTCCCATAATGGTAACAAGGATCACCTTAGGCCACAAGTAGCGGTGATGTTTGTAGTCTTTGTACGCTATCTTTAATTATAACCTTCACGTTAGGTGCGTATATACATATATATATATTCATTAATTCGATTTTAATTATAACTCCTATATATTAATTCATAAAAATACTTTTATAATTTTTAGTAACATATATTACTAATTATAACATGTTATTTATTTAATTTTAATTGCATATAATTTATAACATTATTTACATGTTTCGGTAAAAAAAATAAACCGAAGTAAATAGTAAAAAGTAAAAAGTAAAAAAGTAAAAAGTAAAAAGTAAGAAAAGAATACTTACTAGTAGTAATTCTTTAAAGAGAGAATGAGAGAAATTTTGGTGTGAGTTTGAATGAGAAATGAGGGGTATTTATACTTGAAAAAATTAGGTAAAAAGAATAAAATAATTAAAAAAAAGAAATATTTTATTTTTTAATGGGATTTTAAAATTTAAAAGTATTAAATATTAGGTCATGGGATAATGCACAAAATAAAATAATAAAAGTAGTTTTCCATTATAATTTTTAATTAAAAAGTAATTTATTTATTTATTTAATTATTTTATTAAAAAAATCATTTATTTTAAGGATTTATATATATATATATATATATATATATATATATATATATATATATATATATATATATATATATATATATATATATATATATATATATTTAAAATAAACAAATTTATTTACTACTTTTCCAAGAATATTTGTCAATATTTTTTTTATTCATAATAACAATACTGATAATAAAGATATTAATTATTGATATCTTGTTTAAAAAGGATATTAATAATAATAATATTAATATATCAAATTAATGCGTAATTATTTACAAATTATTGTTCGTGAATCGTCAGAATTAGTTGAGGTTAAATGAAATCATATAAAGATTTTTGTTTAAATTTTGCCAAAAATTTACGGGTTGTCACATTAAGTGTGGAGAATTTGATAACTCCTAAATTATACAGTTTTTTGATAACATTTTGAGGAGTTATCTTAGTATTTTTGAGTCATTTTGATACCAAAACACACTAAAATGGATAAAAATGGGAAAAAGATATTTCTAATGATTATGTCCAAGTTATGTATTAAACAGGATCAAAAATGAAGAAAATTGCAGATCGGCTGTATGAAGCCGCCGGCATGGTTCTAAGTAAGCCGCCGGCTTTGAAGGAAAAATACCAGAATGTTCCAGAATCGATAATAATTGAAAGAACTTGTTGATCAAGAAAAAGGCAAAGGAAGCCGTCGGCTTCCCAATGAAGCCGCTGGCCTGGTTTACACGTTTTCTCAACTTATTGATCAAGTTCAAGTAAAAATGGAAACAAAATCAAGATAAAATCAGAAAGATCCGGCGAATCAAGTGAAGCTGCCGGCATGGCTATGAAGCCGCCGGCTTCAGTATGACAGTTATAAGGATTGACTTTCTAATCAAGTTTAACTTGCACGAGGAGTCACCGACTCAAGGGAAGCCGCCAGCTTGGCAAACAGCCCCAGAATACTATAAGTTGAAGCTTCTGGTCTCAGTTTTCATATGTTCAAAAATTCAGAAGTTTGTAGAAGTAGATAGTTCATTTTTTAGGGGTTTCTCTAAACCCTTAGGTTAGATTTACACTTTTGTAATCAAAATTCAAGATTTTATTCAAGTAATTTTACATCTACCTTCTTTACAAGGTATGATTCTATCTTTAATTTATTGTTTTGTCTATTTTATTTTTGTAATTGTTTCTGTTCGTCTTTTATCATGAACTAAACGTTCATATTGATTACGTGGACGAAAGTCAAACTTCATCTGGAATTCAGATGAAGCCGCAGGCTTCACACTCAAGCCGCCGGCTTGGTGTGAAGGAAGTCGCCAGCTTCGTGCTTCATCCTGTGCAGCTTCTGGTTCTTTTCTAGATCAGTATGGTTGAGTTTCTGTGATGATCTTTAAAATATTTTGAATCTGTTTTGCTTAATTACACTTGTTTGCCATGCTTAATGTTTAAATAACATGATTTTAAGGTTGATTAGTCATTGATATGATAAATCTATTATTTGATTCATGCTACTTGTTTAGATCTAGTCCATCAAACTTGTTAAATTGAATTGCGTGAAACTATGTTAAAGATTTTAATAGTGATAAACTTATTTGATTTGAATTAAGCTTATATAATAGAGGTTGATATTTTTAGGCTTAATCGAAGATCCTTCATTTGGATTTGTTTAATTAATGATTGCATGAAAACTTAGTAGTAATTGGATTTCAGCTAGTAACTTGAGTTGATCTACTTGGTGTTTAATAGCTTATATAATTTGTCAGTCTATTTGCATATTGATCCTCATCACAAGATTGATATGTATCATGTAATTAAATTGAACATGAAGAATTAAGATGTTAGTTATGCACATCACATATCTAGCATATGCTTTAAATCCTACTTATTGATTGATATGCATTAAGATGTTAGTTATGCACATCACATATCTAGCATATGCTTTAAATCCTACTTATTAATTAAGGGATAATAATTGGTCTATGATTGTTATTCTACTTTGTGTTAATATAAGTCATGAAACTTATTTAATATGAATCTCGTATGAATTGATTGTCCATGTAATCACTTGTATACTTATTTATATCTTTATCTTTATTTTTGAATCTTCAATTCCTTATGTTATTATGTTTATCTTTTAAAAAGCAAACTCTTTCCTAAGAGAAATCTATCCTATAAAAGACATAAAAATATATCTTTAATTCTTTAATAAGAATTAAATAATAAAAAAAACTCTTATCGACACCACCCGTCTAATGGGACGATAACCTTACATACTACCTCTGATCGATTTTTGTTGCTCGTTAGGGTGTTAAAGTGTAATAATTAAAAGGTTTTATAAATTTAAAAGTTGAAGATTAAGATAGGCACTACTGCACACACTTTCAACACATCACTATATCCACCAGACGAATCACTTCCGATGACGAGTCTTCACCACCAGCCAATGATATCGAAATGAGTATCGAATCACAATCTGCAGATGACCCAGAATTGGAAGAAGAGGATCCCAGTGAAGAAATAGAGGAAGAGGAAGAGGAAATGGAAGATGTAAAAGAAACTACGATAATACCCTCTCTAAGCATTAAGCGTCATGAAGAATTAATGAGGCTTAAGGCGGAAGATCACAGTTTAATCATTCGTTTCAAGAAGAAGACTGATAACGTTGAGGTTAAAGATATAGGAATTGACCCTCCAAGTATCAAAGTGGAGAACCAGAGTACTGAAGAACCTCGTTCATCAGACGAATCCTCAGAAGAACAATATACCAATGATGACGAGGAAGAGCAACATGAAGACATTCTAGATAACTCACACTCTCCAACTGAACCATATCAAGGGGAGCCGGACTCTTCTTTAGATCGAATTCCGATCATATCTACACACTCCGACATGATAACCTTCATCAATGACACCGATGAATTTGAAGATATTCTCGAAGCCATCTGTAAATCAACAATTGATTTCACGCTACACTTAACTGAATGAATCATGGCTATCTAAGAAGAATACAACCTCTATCTCTAAAGAGAAGACAATGATGTTGAAATCCTAGAAGAGCGCATTCAAGACTTTATCAATACTCTTCACGATCATATCTACCGTGAAGAAAGGCAACGAGAGCACAATTCAGTGGTTCACACTATTCTTGAGACTTGATTCTGTCGAGTTCAGAAGATCATTTACTCTAAGGTTTACAACGCCTTAGCCGGATCTACACTTCCTTACTTAGCAAACCAACGAGCACTACTGACTTTCATCTGGAAGCACATAGATCTTTCCATCGGATGCCCGACTTATCACTCTGATTTGCAAATGATCGAGGATATTCACAACTTTTTCTCTCTCTTAGAAAGAGATAATTTCGAAAGCACACCAGATAGGCTAGTGATTTATGTAACAGTTGATCACCACGCTGATCTAATTATCAAAGAGCTACGAGACGCAGTTACAGAGGAAGTAAGACGCAACAATCCGTTCTCTCATCTAGAACCATACCAAGTCAACATTGCCACATATGTTACGAAGCAGATAGCACGTATCTTCCACGAATCCACGGATTCAAGTTTCATATTTAAAGCTGGATGTCGGGAGATGTACTCAAAGACGGTGACGTTGATGCTCGGGTCATGATTTCTTTTCACTTCTTTTCAGCTACACCTTTTGACCAATCTGTGCAAAGCTACAGACTCTTACTGTGGAGATCACCATTATGAAGACTTCTAGATACTAAAGATACAGTTTCTAACACAATTTGAAGACCTCCGAAATGAGCATCTCATAAGAGAGATAATCACCACGAGCACTGCCTCTATGATTGACATTCATCGGTCAACTAGCAGAGCCGTGGATCATATTCTCATCGGACTTCAAGATTTATCACGAGTCGAAATTGCACACTACCTATCTTTCAGAATATCTTCAACAGAAGTACCAGATCTTCTACCACTTTTGGTCTGACACTTTCTCAAGATTTACCCACCAAGACTCACATTCCCTCGAGAAGACCAAGATTACAACTACCAGCAAAAAATGTTTGCTTTCTAAGCATCACTACGGTCTAGCCAACAACCTTAAATAAAAGAAGTTCTCGGGAGGCAACCCGTGCAATAAAGTAGAGTAGACGAATAAAGGATGACAAATGAGCCGATCAATAAAGGACGTAACTTACAAGCTTGAAAGCCATTCAATATCTTAACAAGCAATATCTGCTAGGGGTAATCTTTTCTTCCCGTTACTAGCTCAAACTTTAAATTATGCCACACCCTAGCTTAATCACTAATTGTGGGATCCCAACCCAAATAAACACTAGAAAAATATTCCCAAATCTTCAACTAAAACTCCTAAGTGTGGGATACACTAGGAACATTGAGGACAATGTTCGTCTAAGTGTGGGATATTGGTAAAATCTTTTTATGCTGTATCAAAATAACTCATTACGAAGATTCCAAGTTCTTAAGCCAAATGTCAAAAAAATTTAACAAGAGAAAGCCTTTTCGAAAATTTATTTTTGAAACCTAAAACGTTTGTAAATAAAAGTAAGGATTAAGTAAGGTGGAAATCTTGTTAGGAAAAACCAAATCTCTAATAGAGCATTACATGACTTGGCATTATCGACCTAAATTGATTATGGTGAGGCACCCAAATAAGACCAACATTCATCTTTAATGCTTCACTGTTTTCCATTACGAATGCCGATGTCTGTGCTCAGAATCAAAACTTGCTTTAGATCTACATTTCCAAAGCAGCGAAATGTGATTCGGTTATAATCAGAAGAGCTAGCCATTTGTCAAAAATAAGCCTTTCGCACCTCCACTACTTCTACTTCACCACCACATTCACATCATCTTTACTATCACTCAAAAAATACAGAAAATGAGATTCCTTCCGAAAACCCGATATTATAAACTCTCAAGTATCATGCCAAAGGTCTTGAAAAAGTTTATCGGCAAAAAGTTTCTCGAAAAAAAATATATATATTTCAAAGTTCTGAAAAAAGGAGCAGAACTTATAAAGAGAAACGCCGAAGAAGAACTTGACCAAAAATCAAATGAAGAAAAGTTCGAAACTGCTTCTAAAAATATCAGCACTCCTATCTATGTTTCCGAATAAAAGTCTTCAAAAAGACTATACTACCTTTTTCTCACCTCTTAAAAACAACTTCACTACCACTCCAAAATTCCTTTCCATCATTGAAAAATGACCTAGAAGCTATGGTTACTACCATTCTCACATTAGTAGCAAGAATTTGAGTCTTTATCAAGCCTATGATGATGGGTGCAGCATGACTTGTGACAACCCGGAAAATTCCAACCAAATTTAAATTTTATCTTTATATTATTCCGACACGATAAGCAAAGTTTGTTAAGTTAAATCTCAAGAATTTAAAACTGTGTTCATACATTCATTATAACATCGACCAAATTCTGACGAGTATATATATATATATATATATATATATATATATATATATATATATATATATATATATATATATATATATATATATATATATATATTATAACTTCAGAATATTAATAGAGTATTAAACGTATAATAATTTACACGAACGTATTTGTTTCAATATGTTTATCGATGGAATTAGAAGATAATATCAAATGATTGATTTATCAGATATATTGTGATATGATTACGGGTCCATGTTATGAGGTCCACTGTGATTTAAGAAATCTATTCTTTTTGACAACATTCGGAAAATGGTAAAGTGATTTATAAGTAAGAACGTGGAGTGTAAATAACTTAGATGTTGGATATCGACAAGTTAAGTAACTTGACATTTTTCATTAAGATGATTTCATACGTTTATTTAACCTTTGGACTTTATCTCATGCTTCATCAACAGACTGTAATTTAAAAACTTGAAACCTATTATGAATATATATGATTCTACTTTTCTAAAACGTTTTATGATATAACGATTTCCATTATTTTAACCTTTAAACAAAATAATTCTTAAATATATTTAGTTTTGGAAAACAAAATTATCATATTTATTTGATTTAGTTTCAAACGTACAAAAATGTTTTCAGTTTAAAAAAGAACTTTATTATTAAAACGTATGTAATATTTATAAATATCTAGAACCACTTTTGACAACTCATTACTTAACCAGTATGATAAAGATAATGATATTTATATTTTATTTTATATTATTAAATATATATAACGATTTAAATTAATATTATATATATTTATACGCGTATTATACGTACATAGTTTTATACTTTTACTATACTTAAACTTAAACTTTACTTTATTTTTACCTTACTTTAACTTTAATAATTCACTTTAATAATTCATATTTTAATAATTCACTTTAATAATTCATACTTTAATAATTCACTTTAATAATTCAAAAATCTATTATAAATAAAATTCAATAGGTTTCATTATTTCATAGAAACTTGAAAATATTTTTCTCTAAACTCTCTCAATCGATTTACATATATATATATATATATTATATATATATATATATATATATATATATATATATATATATATATATATATATATATACTCCGTATTATTTCAAGATATTATTAGTATACATAAAATATTACGACGGAGTGATGTCCGAGTGATTTCAAAATTGTTTTTCGAGCGGGATAGAGCAAAGAAAATTATGGGTTAGAGCTATGGAGGTTATGGGTATGGTTCGGGAGTATTGCTCGTATGTCAAACTAGTATTTATCATCCCCGTTGCGTCTACTTACTTTTCCTGCAATATTGAATCTCAATATTGATACGTGAGCACTCATAACTTAACTTTTATATATTATTAGTGTATCCCCGACTAGTGCTCGAGTATATAGGATTATGCATGCTTATACGTTCATTATTGTCGTTATATAGGTTATGTCGAATCTTGAATTAAAAACATATGCTATTAAGATAAGGTATATGATATGCATGTCGTTAGAAAGCTAGCGAAAAAGTGAGAACTTTTCATTTAGATATCGAATGGTTTTGATGAACGGTTTAGAAGTTATAGTCAATTGAATTTTTTTAAAAGTGATTATTATTATCGTCGTTATTATCGTCGTTATAATCTAATTATTATTATTATTATTATTATTATTATTATTATTATTATTATTATTATTATTATTATTATTATTATCATTGTCGTTATTAATAAAAGATATTATTGTTATTTTTATTATTATTATTATCGTTATTATCGTTAAGGTTATAATTAGTATAGTTATTATTATTATTATTATTATTATTATTATCATTCAAATAGTTATTAGTATTATCATTAATATTATTATTATTAGTATTATTATAATTAAAACTAATATTAGTAACATCTAATTATTATGATTACTATTATTATTATTAATATGAACGCGATATAAAAGACGACTAAAAGTTATTAAACGAAGCAATTAGGAAATAATGAGTATGAGTATTATGATGAAATTAAGATATTGTAAGATATTGATTTAAAGGAAAAATATCGTTTTCATTTATTTACTATTATTATTATTAAAAGTATTATTAATATTAAAACTATCATTTTTACTAAAATTATTATTTTTAATAAATATATCGTTGTTAATATGAAACATCATTATTATTATTATCATTTTAGTACTATTATTAATAAAAATTATAATTTTATCATTTTTAGAAAATATAATTATTTTTATTTTTATTAGTAGAATAATAATAATTATTACAAAATAATACAACTTTTACTTATTATTATTATCAATATTATTTTATCAAATAAATATGTGATACAAAGATATTTTACTACGTATAATATAATTACATTAATAATACCTATCATATTATTTTTATGATATTAAATGAACTTTATAAATTTTATTACTTAAGATATATAAAAGTATATTTTTATTATATAAATTTTAATATAAAATTTTATTTATTAATAAAAGAACTATATTATTTACTTTAATAAAATCCGTTAAAAATATTTAAATATATAAAACGACTATATTTAAACTATATAATAATCATGTATAAATTTTGGAAGATATTTTGGTCAATATGACTTTTGTTGACTTTTGCATATTTAGTCTCGAGCATTAGGATTGTGATACACTATGACTTGACCTAAATTGTTAGGCAGATATTGATCAAACATTTAAATATATATAATTAAAATAGGTTCGTGAATCCGATGCCAACCTTGCACATGTTCAATACCATCATATGCTTAATTACTACGAAATACAATATTGTGAGTTTCATTTGCTCCCCTTTTAAATGCTTTTGCAATATATATTTTTGGGACAAAGAATACATGCGCTGCTTTTATAAATGTTTTACGAAATAGACACAAGTAATCGAAACTACATTATATGGTTGGATTATCGAAATTGAATATTGCCCCTTTAAGTCTGGTAAACTAAGAATTAGGGAAATGACCCCTAATTGACGCGAATCCTAAAGATAGATCTATGGGCCTAACAAATCTCATTCTGGAATTTGGAATGCTTAGTACTCCGATTTAAATGGTGATTACGATTGCCAATATTTATGGCATACTTGCGAGTATGGGGGGATATTCTATATGCATTATGTTAATGTCGGTTATCAGGTGTCCATCGTATGAATGATTTTTATGCACTTGCGAGTGTAATGAGATTTATGGAAAAATGAGAATCTTGTGGTCTATTATATAAATGGGAAATGATTAATTATGATAAACTAATGAACTCACCAACCTTTTGGTTGACACTTTAAAGCATCTTTATTCTCAGGTATTAAGGAAATCTTCCCCTGTGCATTAGCTCATTTTAAGAATATTACTTGGAGTCATTCATGGCATATTTCGAAAGACGTTGCATTCGAGTCATTGAGTTCATCAAGATTATTATTAAGTCAATTATAGTTAGATGTATTATGAAATGGTATGCATGCCGTCAACTTTCGATGTAAAGAAAGTTTGTCTTTTGAAAACGAATGCAATGTTTGTAAAGTGTATCATATAGAGGTAAAATACCTCGCGATGTAATCAACTACTGTGAATCGTTTATAATGTATATGAACGGGTCCTTTCAGTTGGTATCAGATCGGTGGTCTTAGAGAACCAGGTCTGCATTAGTGTGTCTAACTGATAGTCGTTAGGATGCATTAGTGAGTCTGGACTTCGACCGTGTCTGCATGTCAAAAGTTTTGCTTATCATTTTTGTCGGAAATCGCCTGCTTATCATTCTTAATCTAGATATGTCTTACTGCAATGATTGCATGAATAGTGTATAGACAAAATTCATATCTTAGCGTATCTGTTACTATAAACTTTGCCTGACATATCCCGTAAATTCCTCTGTAATCTACGAAATCTTTTGCGCTATATATATAGATATTCTATGTAATTAGAATACCACCCGATATCCGAAAAATTATTTCATATCGAAAAATCCTTTATTCAATCGAACGAAATGGAATTCCTCATTAGTTCAAGTCCCTCGAATTCCGATATGGAATCCCAGTCAAGCTCCGAAAGCAGTGTGACTGGAATGGATCAACCAATTAGCCATCATCTATTTTGGATGAATTGGGGATGGGTTCGTAGCCTCCTCAATCATTGGAAATAAGAAGAAGGTGATCCTTTCCATCCACCACATTGCCCTCTTGGCGAAGAACCTGAAGCACTTACCGGCGAACCTGTCCGAAACACCATTTTCTCTCTCATTTCCAGGGTATCTCGTCACGATTATATACTACATCAATGCCTAGATTTTATTTATCCGCTCGTCCGAACCGACAATCACCCCGGTGTAATAGAAGAAGCCAACGAGCTTCGCGCTCAGGTAGTGGCTTTGGAGAATATGGTGCAAAGGTTACAAACACCAGTAGCATAACTAGTACTACCATCATCAACGCCAACAGTACCATTACCACCCCCAACCACAACCGCGTCGTAAACCTCAACTTTACAATCTATCCCAAGAGCACCAATGTCATACGCCCTATAGATACCAAGGAATGCCTACAACAACAAACGATGAAGTGTTGATTCATAACTTCATTAGAGAAACACTCCGCGGTGACTATGTAATCTCTAAAGTCTTAGAGATTATCTATTCTAATCCTAACCATAAATCAGATGAGTGAATCGAAATGATAGAAGGAAGAGTAAAAATCCTGAAAAGAATGATGCGTGATTAATAAGCTAGACTTGTTTTACCAACAGCATCCACAGTACCGTAGCATCACCATCACAGTTAGTGCCGTCAGTGTCATCAGAATCAGCAGCACCTATAACATCACAAACTCCGTCAGTTCAAGAATCATTGTGGACATCATTACGAATCAATAACGCGTATATTGTATCAACAAGTTATGAAGTATTAACTCACTCCCTCTGAAGAAATTATATGTATATTTTATATATATATATATATATATATAAATTTTGAGATCAAAATAAATCTTTCCATACTAAGCTATTATGTGTGAATCATAACTACTCGATTAATTCATATTACTAATATGCAATGAGGTACGTCCTTCGTCCGCAACTTAACCATCATTAGCTACAATTTTCAGTCTCAATTCAATAAATTCCAACTCATAATAAACCAAGTGTATTACTCAAATATAGGTTTGATTTTAAACTTTCATCATCGATGTACTCAAAACTTTTCAGATAACATCATTCGTACCTTGCGAAGTTCACAAGAATTTCACAAAAACCAGCATCATGTATCAACAAATAATGAAGTATTGATTCATAATATTATTGAAGAAATACTTATGAAATTTCTAAAGTTTTAGGGACTACTCAATTCTAGTTTCAACCATAAATCAGATGAGTTTAATTTAATATTAAATCATTAAATCTATGTTACATCTAAAGAAAATATACACATATATATTTTCGTAAAGACTGTAATAAAATTATTTTGTACAAAATATTAATTGTGAAAAAAAAATTTAACGGGTAGGTAATACCCGAGAGATATATAAATTCACAATTAATATGGTACATTTTTCGAATCTGATTCAACAATCAACAATTATACACACTATTTTCTCAACAATATACATTCTTTTATAAAAATCAAAACAACCATACTCGTTCAAATTCAATTACATATGCTGATCTTGAAATCGCAGAATTCAATTCGAAATATAACCAGTATCATCACTCTTAGATTCCTATATCTTTCTAAATTATACTTTGACTTCAAAACTATGCTAGAACATCATATATATATTAACGATTATAATCTGTGTTCAAACCCTTCGAAATTCCTGAAGAAACTTCAAATAATGAACAATCGAGATGATGATCCAACCACATGTTACCCACAGTTATGTGTCTGAAAAACCCTAGAAACCAAAGTCATAGTTTAACACAAATCTGTGCCAGACCCTTTGGCATTTATTAGCTAAAATAACTTTTCAATCTCTTTTCAAAGTAGCCAGTTTTGTCACAACTCCAGCAAGTCGACTTCAACTTTTCAGTCGGACAAACCTTATTATAACCTAGATATATATACATTTCCCTTTCGCCATCGTTACCGGGGAACCATTTATATTCCACCAAATTAGCAGTAAACTTATCAGAAACCGTAATGATCTAGGATTTTCCGAAAAATCATCAAAACCCCATCATTTACTCATCCGCATCTTGTAACGGGAATTCCCATACGAATCATCCGGAATTAGCAATCAGTATTTTGAAATCTCGCAGCATGCCTACACCAACAGTTATATGTGTACATATAACATCTATCTCCTGGACTTATATACTTCGAATGTGAAGTTTCTGAAAAACACCCTAAACTGCGAACTAGTTCTCGAAATTTTGAAAAACAAATGCCGATGAAGCAGCAAAAACTGTAAACGACCTTAACAGTAAAAAGTTTGATGATAAAGAATAGTGTGTTGGCAAAGCTCAGAAAAAGAGAAGGTTTGGAACTGGAAAACGGTTTGAGCCAGTTATGAAGGAGGTTGTGGACAAATAACAAAGACTAAACCGCCTTCAAAGAATCTAAATGATTCAGTATCTGCGGAAGTCATTAACGAATACCTTGCTCCTGACTCTAAACCCTTGCGGACAATATTCTTCATCATCCTCTGATATTAGAAATTTTAAGATATCATCGTATCTTTCATTATAAATATCCTCCATATTTCTGAAGATATTTCCATAATTATTCTTATCCGAAATCATTTACCTCTTCGCACTATCTGTATTACATCATAAAAGAAACTTTTTTTGTTTCTAAATTCTGAAACCTTCAAGTTTAAAATAAGAATGTTTTTGAAGTAGTGTTGGAAACCGAAGCATGAGTTAGTATAATATAATGACACTTGATCAACGTGATTATATTAAAGTAAGTCATACTGAATTTCTAAATGGAACGTGATGATTCACAGATCATAACATCATCATGTGCCATGTTACAAGACTCTGGTATTCTATTTAACCCCTAAGAGTATCAAGAAAAATATTTTCTTGATGATTCGGTCTTGTCCGAGGCATTCTAGTAATTTGACAAATCAAGATTTTGTCATTACAATTCCTTTCTTAGAACATTAATTATGTTCATTCCGAAATCCATACCTACAAATTTTGGACCATTATTCGCTTGACTTGAAGTCGGGAAGGGGAGACAAAAGTATGGAACTCTTGAATATAAAAGAAAATATAAAGCTCGACAACAACACATAAATTACAAACCATGCATATCAATACGTATTGCCACGTAGAGGCACGGGAGTATTAAAATTATATAACCCCAAGGTAATAGTAGAAATAAATAAAATCCTTCGGTGGTAGATGAAAGAGAAGAATGACAGATATGAAAGTGAGGAGTATATCAAGAATCAGTACTTGATGGAGCATATTGACGAATACTTTAAAATATGAGTTGAGGGAAAAAGAATAGAAGGTGTAAATTACAAGGAAACGAAGGGGGTGGATTTATAGTAAAATATCCGACAGAACAATCAAAACAGATTATCGCATTTAATCAAAGAGGATTCTAACTTCCTTAATTACCGAAGAACCAAATCTTATTATGAATATTTTCTCTAAATTCCTTGAATTCCGTAAATCAATCATGACTATGTCATTGGTTAAAAAGAACGTGCATTTACTCATTTCATTCTTTTGTGATAACATCACTCGTACTCTTCACAAAAATCAAATTGCTTTATCTATATTACTTGATGATAATAAAACTCTAATTTCCAATTCGTATACATCATAAAAACATACTTATTGTCAGTCATGACCATCTCATTCAAATTTCGGGACGAAATTTCTTTAACGGGCAGGTACTGTGACAACCCGAAAAATTCCAACCAAATTTAAACTTTATCTTTATATTATTCCAACACGATAAGCAAAGTTTGTTAAGTTAAATCTCAAGAAATTTAAACTGTGTTCATACATTCATTATAACCTCGACCAAATTCCGACGATTCACGAACCGTTATATATAAATAGATATGTATATATATGTATATATATATATATTATAACTTGAGAATATTAATAAAGTATTAAACGTATAATACTTTACACGAACATATTTGTTTCAATATGTTTATCGATGGAATTAGAAGATAATATCAAATGATTGATTTATCAGATACATTGTGATATGATTACGGGTCCATGTTATGAGGTCCACTGTGATTTAAGAAATCTATTCTTTTTGACAACATTCGGAAAATGGTAAAGTGATTTATAAGTAAGAACGTGGAGTGTAAATAACTTAGATGTTGGATATCGACAAGTTAAGTAACTCGACATTTTTCATTATGATGATTTCATACGTTTATTTAACCTTTGGACTTTATCTCATGCTTCAACAATAGACTGTAATTTAAAAACTTGAAACCTATTATGAATATATATATGATTCTACTTTTCTAAAACGTTTTATGATATAACGATTTCCATTATTTTAACCTTTAAACAAAATGATTCTAAAATATATTTAGTTTTGGAAAACAAAATTATCATATTTATTTGATTTAGTTTTAAACATACAAAAACATTTTCAGTTTAAAAAAGAACTTTATTATTAAAACGTATATAACTTTTATAAATATCTAGAACCACTTTTGACAACTCATTACTTAACCAGTATGATAAAGATAACGATATTTATATTTTTTTATTAAATATATATATAACAATTTAAATTAATATAATATATATTTATACGCGTATTATACGTACATAGTTTTATACTTTTACTATACTTAAACTTTACCTTTACTTTATTTTTACTTTACTTTAACTTTAATAATTCACTTTAATAATTTATACTTTAATAATTCACTTTAATAATTCATACTTT
The DNA here is from genome assembly GCF_046630445.1 of Rutidosis leptorrhynchoides. Lineage (NCBI taxonomy): Eukaryota > Viridiplantae > Streptophyta > Magnoliopsida > Asterales > Asteraceae > Rutidosis > Rutidosis leptorrhynchoides. The sequence continues at coordinate 273,837,779 of NC_092333.1, read as the reverse complement.
AATAATTCACTTTAATAATTTATATTTTAATAATTCACTTTAATAATTCATACTTTAATAATTCACTTTAATAATTCAAAAATCTATTATAAATAGAATTCAATAGTTTCATTATTTCATAGAAACTTGAAAATATTTTTCTCTAAACTCTCTCAATCGATTTATATATATATATATATATATATATATATATATATATATATATATATATATATATATATATATATATATATATATATATATATATATATACTCCGTATTATTTCAAGATATTATTAGTATACATAAAATATTACGACGGAGTGCTGTCCGAGTGATTTCGAAATTGTTTTTCGAGCGGGATAGAGTTAAGAAAATTATGGGTTATAGCTATGGAGGTTATGGGTATGGTTCGGGAGTATTGCTCGTAAGTCAAACTAGTGTTTATCATCCCCGTTGCGTCTACGTACTTTTCCTGCAATATTGAATCTCAATATTGATACGTGAGCACTCATAACTTAACTTTTATATATTATTAGTGTCTCCCCGACTAGTGCTCGAGTATATACGACTATGCATGCTTATACGTTCGATATTGTCGTTAGATAGGTTATGTCGAATCTTGAATTAAATACATATGCTATTAAGATAAGGTATATGATATGTATGTCGTTGTAAAGCTAGCGAAAAATTGAGAACTTTTCATTTAGATATCGAATGGTTTCGATGAACGGTTTAGAAGTTATAGTCAATTGAATTTTTGTAAAAGAGATTATTATTATCGTCATTATTATCGTCGTTATAATCTAATTATTATTATTATTATTATTATTATTATTATCATTATCATTGTCGTTATTAATAAAAGATATTATTGTTATTTTTATTATTATTATTATCGTTATTATCGTTAAGGTTATAATTAGTATTATTATTATTATTATTATTATTATCATTCAAATAGTTATTAGTATTATCATTAATCTTATTATTATTAGCATTATTATAATTAAAACTAATATTAGTAACATCTAATTATTATGATTACTATTATTATTATTAATAGTAACGCGATATAAAAGACGACTAAAAGCTATTAAATGAAGCGATTAGGAAATAATGAGTATGAGTATCATGATAAAATTAAGATATTGTAAGATATTGATTTAAAGAAAAAATATCGTTTTCATTATTTTACTATTATTATTATTAAAAGTATTATTAATATTAAAACTATCATTTTTACTAAAATTATTTTTTTTAATAAAAATATCATTGTTAATATGAAACATCATTATTATTATCATTTTAGTACTAATATTAATAAAAATTATCATTTTATCATTTTTAGAAAATATAATTATTGTTATTTTTATTAGTAGAATAATAATAATTATTACAAAATAATAAAACTTTTACTTATTATTATTATTATCAATATTATTTTATCAAATAAATATGTGATACAAAGATATTTTACTACGTATAATATAATTACATTAATAATACCTATCATATTATTTTTATGATATTAAATGAACTTTATAAATCTTATTACTTAAGATATATAAAAGTATATTTTTATTATATAAATTTTAGTATAAAATTTTATTTATTAATAAAAGAACTATATTATTTACTTTAATAAAATCTGTTAAAAATATTTAAACATATAAAAAGACTATATTTAAACTATATAATAATCATGTATAAATTTTGGAAGATATTTTGGTCAATATGACTTTTGTTGACTTTTGCATATTTAGTCTCTAGCATTAGGATTATGATACACTATGACTTGACGTAAATTGTTAGACAGATATTGATCAAACATATAAATATATATAATTAATATAGGTTCGTGAATCCGAGGCCAACTTTGCACTTGTTCAATGCCATCATATGCTTAATTACTACGAAATACAATATTGTGAGTTTCATTTGCTCCCTTTTTAAATGCTTTTGTAATATATATTTTTGGGACTGAGAATACATGCGCTGCTTTTATAAATGTTTTACGAAATAGACACAAGTAATCGAAACTACATTATATGGATGGATTATCGAAATTAAATATCGCCCCTTCAAGTCTGGTAACCTAAGAATTAGGGAAATGGCCCCTAATTGACGCGAATCCTAAAGATAGATCTATGGGCCTAACAAACCCCATTCTGGAATTTGGAATGCTTTAGTACTTCGATTTAAATGGTGATTGCGATTGCCAATATTTATGGCATACTTGCGAGTATGGGGGGATATTCTATATGCATTATGTTAATGTCGGTTATCAGGTGTCCATCATATGAATGATTTTTATGCACTTGCGAGTGTAATGAGATTTATGGAAAAATGAGAATCTTGTGGTCTATTATATAAATGGGAAATGATTGATTATGATAAACTAATGAACTCACCAACCTTTTGGTTGACACTTTAAAGCATGTTTATTCTCGGGTATTAAGGAAATCTTCCGCTGTGCATTAGCTCATTTTAAGGATATTACTTGGAGTCATTCATGGCATATTTCGAAAGACGTTGCATTCGAGTCGTTGAGTTCATCAAAATTATTATTAAGTCAATTATAGTTGGATGTATTATGAAATGGTATGCATGCCATCAACTTTCGATGTAAAGAAAGTTTGTCTTTTGAAAACGAATGCAATGTTTGTAAAATGTATCATAAAGAGGTCAAATACCTCGCGATGTAATCAACTATTGTGAATCATTTATAATGTATATGAACGGGTCCTTTCAGGACTGGCTATGAGTGAATTCATTTCTTAGATCTATATGGAACCCTAAACACTTGTGTGATTTGAGTGACCCGTGAAAGCTAGTCTAAGTCATGTAACCTCCTCGCATGCTTGCAGAGATAGTTTCAATCCTAACATAGATAACTCATCTTACTTTTTGCTCTTATAATAAAAAGCAAACCACTTAGGCTATTAGAAAAGAAACTCTGAAAAGATTTCTCAAGGTAAAAATGAGAGTTTGCTTGAGGACAAGAAAAGTCTAAGTGTGGGATATTTGATATCAGCTAAAAAGTCACGTTTTCACCTAGGTATTAAGGCCCAAAAATAATAAAGTTTCGAACTTTATCGACAAAATACCCGCTTCGTTGGTTAGAATTGAATATCAAGTAATTACGAAGACGATGCAAAAAGAATCAAGAGTATCAGAGCTAAAACGAAGATTTTAGAGCAAAAACGGTGAAAGACAAGAAATCAAGTTAGGATCCAGCAAATCAGCAAGCTAAACGGCCTGCCAAACGGCCTGCCAAATGGCTAACCAGTATGGCAAACGGCCTACCATATGCACAGATCAAACGGGCACGTTAAACGGGCTGGCCTGGTAAACGGCCCTGCAAATGGCTTGCCAAACGGCCTGCAACTCGTTTGCAAGCAAATTTCATGCTTATTTAAAGGGTATCTGCTATTCATTCCAACATCCAAAAATCAAGGTTAAACTCAAAGTGGAAGTATGTTTTCTAAAATGGTCATCTAGACGTAGTTCTTTCGACTGAAATGACTACCTTTACAAAAACGACTTGTAACTTATATTTCTGACTATAAACCTATACTTTTCTATTTAGATTCATAAAATAGAGTTCAATATGAAACCATAGCAATTTGATTCACTCAAAACGGATTTAAAATGAAGAAGTTATGGGTAAAATAAGATTGGATATTTTTGATCTTTTTAGCTACGGGAAATGTTTAACAAACCTATACAAATCATATCCTAGCTAACTTATATTGTATTATACATGTATTCTAATATATTATTTAATCTTGAGATACCATAGACATGTATGCAAATGTTTTGACATATCATATCGACCCATGTATATATATTATTTGGAACAACCATAGACACTCTATATGCAGCAATGTTGGAGTTAGCTATACAGGGTTGAGGTTGATTCCAAAAATATATATACTTTGAGTTGTGATCTTGCCTGAGACGTGTATACACTGGGTCGTGGATTGATTCAACATAATATATATCGATTTATTTCTGTACATCTAACTGTGGACAACTAGTTGTAGGTTACTAACGAGGATAGCTGACTTAATACACTCAAATCTTTAAAACATAATAAAAATGGTTGTAATTATATTTTGATCATACTTTGATATATATGTACATATTTGTATAGGTTCGTGAATCGATCCGTGGCCTAGTCTTATTTCCAAGGAAGGAAATATCTGTGAAAGTGAGTTATAGTCCCACTTTTAAAATCTAATATTTTTGGGATGAGAATACATGCAGGTTTTATAAATGATTTACAAAATAGACACAAGTACGTGAAACTACATTCTATGGTTGAATTATCGAAATCGAATATGCCCCTTTTATAAAGTATGGTAATCTAAGAATTAGGCAACAGACACCCTAATTGACGCGAATCCTAAAGATAGATCTATTGGGCCTAACAAACCCCATCCAAAGTACCAGATGCTTTAGTACTTCGAAATTTATATCATATCCGAAGGGTGTCCCGAAATGATGGGGATATTCTTATATATGCATCTTGTTAATGTCGGTTACGAGGTGTTCACCATATGAATGATTTTTATCTCTATGTATGGGATGTGTATTGAAATATGAAATCTTGTGGTCTATTGTTACGATTTGATATATATAGGTTAAACCTATATGTCACCAACATTTTTGATGACGTTTAAAGCATGTTTATTCTCAGATGAATACTAAGAGCTTTCGCTATTGCATACTAAAATAAGGACAGGATTTGGAGTCCATGTTTGTATGATATTGTGTAAAAACTGCATTCAAGAAACATATGTCGATGTAATATATTTCTATTGTAAACCATTATGTAATGGTCGTGTGTAAACAGGATATTTTAGATTATCATTATTTGATAATCTACGTAATGTTTTTAAAACCTTTATTGATAAAATAAAGGTTATGGTTGTTTTAAAAATGAACGCAGTCTTTGAAAAACGTCTCATATAGAGGTCAAAACCTCGCACCGAAATCAATTAATATGGAACGTTTATAATCAATATGAACGGGACATTTCAGTTGGTATCCGAGCATTGGTCTTAGAGAACCAGAAAATTTGCATTAGTGTCTTATCGAGTTTGTTAGGATGCATTAGTGAGTCTGGACTTCGACCGTGTTTTCTTTAAAAATGATTGCTTAACATTTTTGTTGGAAACTATATATTATTAACATGTAAATATTATGTGATATATTAATCTCTTAACATGTTTGATATTGTGTGATAGATGTCTACCTCTAGCACAAATCCCATTGACTCACCTAATAATAACGAAGAGTCGAATATATATTGGCAAGATTCACAAGTTCCCGAAGAACCGGAAGAAGAGGAAACGGAACCGGAGGAGAGGAACCGGAAGAAGAGGAACCAGAAGAAGAGGAACTGGAAGAAGAAGAGGTTCCGGAGGGGGGAATAGTAGGAACCACAGAAAACCGGTCAAATAAAAGAAAATCCTCAACCAATGGACCAAAGTTAATAATGGTCAATGGTGTTTCCGCTAAGGAAGCAAAATATTGGGAAAATTACCAATTTTCCAATGAATTGGATCCTGATGAGGATTCCGATGATGTTATAGAAATTACCCCGACCCAATTTAATGAGGCAAAAGAAAATAATAAGGGAAAAGGCATCAAAATAGAGAAATCTGATTCGGACCCCGATGAACTTTATATGTACCTTCAACACCCGTATTTTCAATATCGTGACAATAACCCGGGAACCTCTAAACCACCAGGTTTTTCTAAACCAATGTGAAAAATGACGACTCATATTAGAGGAACATCATATATCCCTAGAAGATTAGGAAAAAGAACCAAGTCCCAAGAAGAAGAAACCAGTGATTCAGATTAGAGGGGTGTGAGCATGTTGTGTAATAAATGTATTGTAGTGTGCTTGTACTTTTACGTTCTATATAAAAATTTCTTGTATTGTTTGTTTTTTACGAATCTAATCCTTGTCTATTTTACAGTATAAAAACAAAATGGATGTTAAGGGTAGACATCCGAATATTTTAGAAGACCTACCAGAGGATATGATTGAGGAAATCTTGTCTAGAGTCGGTCAGAATTCATCAGCACATTTAGTTATGGCGAAATTAACTTGTTAAACATTTGAAAGACTTTCTAGAAATGCCTTAGTTTATAAAAGGCTTTCCTTTGATAGGTGGGGTATATCACATTGGGGAGACTTTAAGTTACGTCGTGTTTTCTTTAAAGCGTTAAATGTGGGGAACCCAAATACAATTTTACGCTGCGGGTTAAGAACCTATTTTGACTCAACATATCCCAACATAGGATTTCGTGAATTAGAAAGAGCTTCTAACATGCAACATAAAGAAGCATGTTATGCTTACGGGTTAGTGATGGTCGCTTCTTACCAAAGTGAGAAAAAGAACATCGGATTGCAGCTTTTAAATAAAATTTTCCCACAAGTGACGGATTCAGTAGTTGGGGTGAGAAACAAGGTTTTTAGATTATTACGGGGCTGTTGGACATTACAAAACCCTCGTCCTTTTGACGACATTACAACATGCTGTCTAGCTAATGGTCATAACAGTTATTTTCCACAAGACCAAGGATGGGAAGTCGTCTTAGTAAAACCAGAATGCATGACTTGTTTCTGGACTTATGAATTACGTGTCTTTATTTCCTTTGCTGAACAACTTGTGTATTAACTAGATTTATCTTCAAAACTGTCCTGTATCATAGTGTACTATATTTCATGTTATATGTAATATAGCAAAGTTGTAAGTTTGAAGAATATTTGTATGTGATATATTATTATAATCAGTTTTTCATATGGAATTGCAGTAGTTGAATTGTATAGTAGCTACTAAGTATGAACTTAACGGGTAGGTAGTACCCGAATTTAAACTTATAAAATGATAATATGAAGAAAAAGCTTTTATAAATGAGTTCATATTATGCTACGAGATACTATTGACTACTCTTAATATTCTATATGATTAAATTGTTTCATTTGACAATTTTGAAGGAAATGGCACCGACTACTCGACACGCCTTGAATATGAGCGAAGAGGAATTTCGTGCCTTTCTTGCTTCAAACATAGCCGCAGTACAGGTCGCGCTACATATCAACAATAACTCTGAATCTAGAAATACAGCTAACGGTGCAAGAAATCATGTAGGATGTTCCTACAATGAATTCACTGCCTGCAAACCTTCAGAATTTGATGGGACCGAAGGACCAATCGAATTGAAACGGTGGACCGAGAAAGTTGAATCGGTGTTTGCCATAAGTAAGTGTGCTGAAGTAGACAAAGTGAAGTACGCTACGCATACCTTCACAGGTATTGCGTTAACATGGTAGAATACCTATCTAGAGCAAGTGGGACAAGATGCTGCTTACGCGCTACCATGGTCAACATTCAAGCACTTGATGAACGAGAAGTACCGTCCCAGAACCGAGGTCAATAAGCTCAAGTCAGAACTTAGAGGGTTACGAACACAAGGATTCGATATTACTTCGTATGAAAGACGATTCACAGAATTGTGCCTATTGTGTCCGAGAGCATTCGAAGATGAGGAAGAGAAGATCGACACGTTTGTGAAAGGGTTTCCGGAGAGAATCCAAGAAGATATAAGTTCACACGAGCCTGCCTCCATACAAAAGGCATATAGAATGGCTCACAAACTACTGAACCAGATTGAGGGAAGAATTAAAGAACAGGCGGCCGAAGAGGCCAACGTGAAGTTAGTCAAAAGAAAGTGGGAGGAAAACGGTGATAAGAGTCACCAAAACAACAACAACTATCCCAACAATCGCAACATCAATCGCAACTACAACAAATGGCACAACAACAACAACTACAACAATCATCCCAACAATGACAACAACAATTAGAAGTAGCTAAGCCAAAGGTGTAAAAAGTATCACTCGGAGTTCTGCACCAAATTTTGTAACAAGTGTAAAAAAAATGGTCATAGCGCGGCGAAGTGTGAGGTCTACGGACCAGGAGTTAACATAACGACAGGAACAAATGGTGTCGGAACGAGTAATGGCGGAGTAAGTAGTGTCGGAGCAAGTTATGCCAATGTAGTTTGTTATAAATGTGGAAAACCGGGCCAAATTATTAGAAATTGCCCGAACCAGTAGAACACGGATGGACAAGGCCGCGGAAGAGTTTTCAATATTAATGGGGCAGAGGCATAGGAAGACCCGGAGCTTGTTACGGGTACGTTTCTTATTGATAATAAATCTGCTTACATTTTATTTGATTCGGGTGCAGATAGAAGCTATATGAGTAGAGATTTTTGTGCTAAATTAAGTTGTCCATTGACGCCATTGGATAGTAAATTTTTACTCGAATTAGCAAACGGTAAATTAATTTCAGCAGATTATATATGTGGGAATTGAGAAATTAAACTGGGTAGCGAAATATTTAAGATTGATTTGATACCAGTAGAGTTGGGGAGTTTTGATGTAATAGTTGGCATGGACTGACTGAAGGAGATGAAAGCAGAGATCGTATGTTACAAAAATGCAATTCGCATTGTACGAGAAGAAGGAGAACCCTTAATGGTGTATGGAGAAAAGGGCAACACGAAGCTACATCTTATTAGTAATTTGAAGGCACAAAAACTAATAAGAAAAGGTTGCTATGCTGTTCTAGCACACGTCAAGAAAGTACAAACTGAAGAAAAGAGCATCAGTGATGTTCCCGTCGCAAAAGAATTTCCCGATGTATTTCCAAAAGAATTACCGGGACTACCTCCACATCGATCTGTTGAATTTCAAATAGATCTTGTACCAGGAGCTGCACCAATAGCTCGTGCTCCTTACAGACTCGCACCCAGCGAGATGAAAGAACTGCAAAGCCAACTGCAAGAACTATTAGAATGTGGTTTCTTTCGACCAAGCACATCACCATGGGGAGCTCCTGTTTTGTTTGTCAAGAAGAAGGATGGTACATTTTGGTTGTGTATTGACTACAGAGAGTTGAATAAACTTACCATTAAAAACCTTTATCCACTACCGAGAATTTACGACTTATTTAACAACTACAAGGCTCGTCGGTTTATTCGAAAATTGATTTACGTTCTGGATATCATCAAATACGAGTAAAGGAGGATGATATTCCAAAAACTGCTTTTAGGACGCATTATGGTCATTACGAGTTTATGGTTATGCCGTTTGGATTGACTAACGCACCAGCTGTATTCATGGACCTATGAACAGAGTGTGTGGGCCATATCTTGACATGTTTGTCATTGTTTTCATCGATGACATACTTATTTACTCAAAGAATGATCAAGAGCACGAAGAACATTTGAGAAAAGTGCTAGAAGTATTGAGGAAAGAAAAACTGTACGCTAAGTTTTCAAAGTGAGCATTTTGGTTGGAAGAAGTTCAATTTCTCGGTCACATAGGGAACAAAGAAGGTATCCAGGTGGACCCAGCAAAGATCAAAATCGTTGAAAAGTGGGAAACCCCAAAAACTCTGAAGCATATACGTCAATTTTTAGGATTGGCTGGTTACTACAGAAGATTCATCCAAGATTTCTCCAAAATAGCAAAATTCTTGACTGCATTAACGCATAAGGGAAGAAATTTGAATGGAAGGATGAACAAGAGAAGGCGTTTCAGTTATTGAAGAAAAAGCTAACTACAGCACCTATATTGTCATTGTCTGAAGGGAATAATGATTCTGTGATTTATTGTGAAGCATCAAAGCAAGGTCTCGGTTGTGTATTAATGCAACGAACGAAGGTGATTGCATATGCATCTAGACAATTAAAGATTCACGAGCAAAATTATACAACTCACGATTTAGAATTAGGTGCTGTTGTTTTTGCATTAAAGGCTTGGAGCCATTATTTATATGGGGTCAAAAGTATTATATATACCTACCACAAAAGTCTCCAACATATATTTAATCAGAAGCAACTGAATATGAGACAACGCAGGTGGATTGAACTGTTGAATGATTATGATTTTGAGATTCGATACCACCCGGGGAAGGCGAATGTGGTAGCCGACGCTTTGAGTAGAAAGGACAGAGAACCTATACGGGTAAAAGCTATGAATATAATTATTCGTACTAACCTTACTACTCAAATAAAGGAGGCGCAACAGGGGGTTATAAAAGAAGAAAAGTTGATGAATGAGATACCCAAAGGATCAGAGAAACATCTTAATATTTGGGAAGACGGAACCCGATATAGGGCTGATAGAATTTGGGTACCAAGGTTTGGAGATGTGAGAGAAATGGTACTTAAAGAAGCACATAAAATCATATATTCAATACATCCCAGAGCGGGGAAGATGTATAAAGTGAAAGGACCCGTTCATATACATTATAAACGATTCACAATAGTTGATTACATTGCGAGGTATTTGACCTCTATATGATACATTTTACAAACATTGCATTCGTTTTTAAAAGACAAACTTTCTTTACATCGAAAATTGACAGGCATGCATACCATTTCATAATATCCACTATCCAACTATAAATTTATTTAATAATAATCTTTGATGAACTCAATGACTCGAATGCAACGTTCTTCAAAATATGCTATGAAAGACTCCAAGTAATATCTTTAAAATGAGCAAATGCACATCGGAAGATTTCTTTAACACCTGAGAATAAACATGCTTTAAAGTGTCAACCAAAAGGTTAGTGAGTTCATTAGTTTATCATAATCATTTATTTCCATCATTTTAATAGACCACAAGAATTTCATTTTCAGTTCTCATAAATATACGTCCCATGCATAGAGACAAAAATAATCATTCATATGGTGAACACATGGTAACCGACATTAATTAGATACATATAAGAATATCCCCTATCATTCCGGGATCCTCCTTCGGACATGATATAAATTTCGAAGTACTAAAGCATCCGGTACTTTGGATGGGGTTTGTTAGGCCCAATAGATCTATCTTTAGAATTCGCGTCAATTAGGGTGTCTGTTCCCTAATTCTTAGATTACCAGACTTAATAAAAAGGGGCATATTCGATTTCGATAATTCAACCATAGAATGTAGTTTCACGTACTTGTGTCTATTTCGTAAAACATTTATAAAAGTTGCGCATGTATTCTCAGCCCAAAAATATAAAGGGTAAAAAGGCAAATGAAACTCACCATACTGTATTTCGTAGTAAAAATACATATAACGTCATTGAACAAGTGCAAGGTTGGCCTCGGATTCACGAACCTAAATTAATTATATATATTTATATGTTGGTCAATATTTGTCTAACAAATTAGGTCAAGTCATAGTGTACCACAATCCTAATGCTCGAGACTAATATGCAAAAGTCAACAAAAGTAAATTTGACTCAAAATAATTTCTAAAAATCTATACATGATTAATATATAGTTTAAATATCGTTTTAGATTTTTAAATATTTTAAAAAGATTTATTAGAGTAAATAATATAATTTATTTATTAATAAATAAAATTTTATATTAAATTTATATAATCAAATATACTTTTATATATATTAAGTAATAAAATTTATAGGGTTCATTTAATATCATAAAGATAATATGATAGGTATTATTAAAGTAAGTTATTACACGTAGTAAAATATGTTTGTATCACATATTTATTTTATAAAATAATATCTATAATGATAGTAAGTAAAAGTTGAAATATTTTGTTATAATAATTATTATTATAAAAATATCAATATTTATAATTACTAAGATGACATTATGATAAAACGATAATTCTAATTATGATAACTTTAATATTTACGATAATTTTTAATATTATCTTTAAAATAATAATTCTATTTAAAATAATAATAATAATAATGATATTTTATAGTAACAATGACATTTCTATTAAAATGATAATTTTTGTTAAAATGATAGTTTTAATACTAACGATACTTTTAATAATAATAGTAATGATAAAAAAAATAAGAACGATAATTTTATCTAAATTAATATCTTATAATATTTTAATTTCATCATGATACTCTTACTCATTATTTCCTAATCGTTTCGTTTAATAGCTTTTAATCGTCTTTTATATCGTGTTCATAATAATGATAATAATAGTAATCAAAATATTTAGGTGTTACAATTATTTGTTTTAATTACACTAATATTAATAATGATAGTTACTATAATATTATTAACGATAATACTAATAATTATCTTAATGATAATATAGTAATAATAATAATAACAATAACAATAACCATTTTTAAATAATGATATATATATATATATATATATATATATATATATATATATATATATATATATATATATATATATATATATATATATATATATATATATTAATAATGATAATAATAATAATAATAATAATACTAATAATAATAATAATAATAATAATAATAATAATAATAATGATAATTGGATAATAATAATAATAATACTAATTATAACTTTAACGATAATAACGATAGTAATAAAAAAACAATTTTTAATGATAAATCCCTTTTATTGATAAAGATAATAATAATGATAATAATAAGATAAAACTAGAACGACGATAAAAACGACGATAATAATAATCATTTTTAATAAAAATATCGAAAATTCAATTGATTATAACTTCTAATCCGTTCATCGAAACCATTCGATATCTAAAGGAAAAGTTCTTAATTTTTCGCTAGCTTTCCAAGGACATGCATATCTTATAACTTATCTCAACCGCAAGTGTAACTAATTCAAGATTCAACCTAACCTGTCTAAGGGCAATATCAAAAGTACAAGCATGCATAATCCTAAATACTCGAGCACTAGTCAGGGATACACTATTAGTATGTAAAAGTTAAATTATGAGTACTCACGTATCAATATTGAGATTCAATATTGCAGGAAAGGTACGTAGACGTAACGGAAATGATAAACACTATATTGACCTCACGAGCATATCCCTGAACCATACTCAATCACCTCCATAGCTATAACCCATAATTTCCTTAATCCTATTCTACTCGAAAAACAATTTCGAAATCACTCGGACAACACTCCGTCGTAATATTTTATGTATACTAATAATATCTTGAAATAATACGGAGTAAATATATATATGTAAATCGATTAAGAGAGTTTAGAGAAAAATATTTTCAAGTTTCTATGAAATAATGAAACCTATTGAATTCTATTTATAATAGATTTTTGAATTATTAAAATGAATTATTAAAGTATGAATTATTAAAGTGAATTATTAAAGTATGAATTATTAAAGTGAATTATTAAAGTATGAATTATTAAAGTGAATTATTAAAGTATAAATTATTAAAGTATGAATTATTAAAGTGAATTATTAAAGTTAAAGTAAAGTAAAAATAAAGTAAAGGTAAAGTTTAAGTATAGTAAAAGTATAAAACTATGTACGTATTATACGCGTATAAATATATATAATATTAATTTAAATCGTTATATATATTTAATAAAATAAAATATAAATATCGTTATCTTTATCATACTAGTTAAGTAATGAGTTGTCAAAAGTGGTTCTAGATATTTATAAAAGTTATATACGTTTTAATAATAAAGTTCTTTTTAAACTGAAAACGTTTTTGTACGTTTGAAACTAAATAGATCAATCGAGTCTTTATGAGATTCAATCTTCCACTATCCTTTGTCTAGTTCTCAATGATTGACAATTTGTTCTTATTTATAAATTACTTTACCATTTTCCGAATATTGTTAAAATGGAAAGATTTCTCAAATCAACGTGGGCCTTTCAACAGAGACTTGTAATCATAATTTAATATATCTGATAATTCAATCAGTTGATCTTATCTTCTAATTCCATTGATAAATATTTTGAAACAGATACAATCATATAAAGTATTTAATCTAATATTTCGTTTACATTTCAAGTTATAATATATATACACATATACATATATAATCATATTCGTTTAATGGTTCGTGAATCGTTGAAACTTGGTCGAGGTTGAATGAATGTATGAACATAGTTTAAAATTCTTGAAATTTAACTTAACAAATATTGCTTATTGTGTCGGAAACATATAAAGATTAAAGTTTAAATTTGGTTGGAAATTTCCGGGTTGTCACAGTACCTACCCGTTAAAGAAATTTCGTCCCGAAATTTAAGTGGAAAGGTCGTGAATGATAATAAGTATGTTTTCATGATACATACGGGCTGAAAATTAGAGTTTTATCATCAGCGAATAATTTGGATAAACAATCCATTTATATAAAGAGTACGAATGAAGCTAACATAGAAGAGTGAAATGAGTAAGTGTAGATTCATCTTATCATTTGACGTAGATATGATTGATTCCCAGATTTCAAGGGATTTGAAGAAAATCTTCTTAATAAGATTTGACTCTCCGGTAATCAAGGAAATTAGGATCCGCTTTAAATGCGATCGTCCATTTTAATTATTCTGTCGGAGATTTTCTTATAAATTCACCTCCTTCGTTTCCTTACAACTCACACCTTCTGTTGATGCATTTTATGCAAGTCCCTAGACATCTACCCACGTCCATTGCAGGTACAACAGTTTACAGGCCACCATGATTGCTCATTATTATCCTGTGTTTGTATGTGGTTACAGGAACTGCAGGAACGAGATTTAGATGTTTGACTATGTTAGACTTAGTCAGACGTACGAGTGAAGCCTCACTAGTACGGCTGACAGGCTCATACGCACGGTTGATGCTGAGCTAAGTCACAATTACAACCTAAATGAGAAGACACGAGTGAGTTATCACCCGTACGGCTGATGAAGCCAACTCGTACGTGTGATGAATGAATCGTATGGGTGAGTCAACAGCAGGGGTATATAAAGTCTTATGTTCTTCATTTTAGGTTAAGCCTCTTATTTGTTACACACACTCAGATCTAGTGAGCTCCTCCAATTCTCTCCCAGTCCAAATCACCCATGTGGTGAATAATAGCTCTAGGTGTTGATCTAATCACACTTGATTTAGTTGTGGTTTGACTAAATTAATCAAAAAAAACTTAACCTATTCACTAGAGGGTTTGATTCACTTATTCTGCCATTGTGTGAGTTAAATCTGTTGATTTCTAAGTTCCTAGTCATGTTTTATCACCTTCTATTCTTTCCCCCTCAACTCATATTTTAAAGTATTCATCAATATGCTCCATCCAGCTCTGATTCTCGATATACTTCTAACTTTCATATCGGTCATTCTTCTTTTTCATCTACCGCCGGAAGAATCTATTTACTTCTACTATACTCTTGGGTTTATAGTGTTTCTAGTTCTCCCGTGTCTTTATATTGCTATATGCATCGATATATGGTTTATAATTTCTGGTTTGTCGTTGAGCTTTATATGTTCCCTTATATTTCAAAGTCTCTGCTTCTGTCTTCTATAATCATTATCATTCACATTTAATGCTCTCTTTTATTTGCTGCAATTTATACCCCAATTTCTATTTCGGAGTTTTGTCCTTTCGTTTCTTCTTCTTGCGATTAAGCACCGCTTGTAATGGTCCTGAATTCACAGATATGAATTTCGGAATGAACATTGTTAATGTTCTAGGAAGGAAATTGTGATGGCACGATCTTGACTTGTCGAATTACTAGAATACCTTGGAAAAGGCCGAATCATCAAGAAATATTTTCTTGATATTTTAGAGGTTAAATAGAATACAAGAGTCATATAACATGGCACATGATGATGTTATGATCTGTGAATCATCACGTTCCATTTAGAAACTCAGCATGACTTACTGTAATATAATCACATTGATCAAGTGTCATTATATTATACTAATTCATGCTTCAGTTCTCAACACTACTTCAAAATATTCCTATTTTAAACTTGAATCTTTCAGAATTTAGAAACTAAAATAGTTTCTTTTATGATGTAATACAGATAGCGCGAAGAGGTAAATGATTTCAAATAAGAAAAATTAAGAAAATATCTTCAGAAATATGGAGGATATTTATAATGAAAGATATGATGATATTTTAGAATTTCTAATATCAGAGGATGATGAAGAATATTGTCCGCAGGGGTTTAGAATCAGGAGCAAGGTATTCGTTAATGACTTCAGCAGGTACTGAATCATTTGGATCCTTTAAAGTCAGGTACAGTCTTTGTAATTTGTCCACAGCCTCCTTCCTACTTTGCTCAATCCGTTTTCCAGTTCCAAAATTTCTCTTTTTCTGAGCTTTGCCAGCACACTTCATCATTATCATCCAGCTTTTACCATTTAAAGTCGTTTATAGTTTTTGCTGCTTCATCAGCATTTTTTCCATTTTCGGAGAACCAATTCGTAGTTCGGAGTGTTTTTCAGAAACTTCACATTCAAATTAAGTCAAGAAGATAGACGTTATATATACACATATAACTGTTGGCGCATGATAATGCTAAAAACGAACATATATTTCATAGCATTATTCCTCAAGAAAGACAAGCTTTTAGTTGCAATTGTTCTATTTACAAGAGATATTCGTTTAAATAATAAAAGGTGAAGACAAAAGACAGATTCGACGAATTGAAGACGCAAACGACCAAAAAGCTCAAAAGTACAAAAGACAATCAAAAAGGTTCCAATTATTGATAAGAAACGTCTCGAAATCACAAGAGTACAAGATTCAAAACGCAAAGTACAAGATATTAAATTGTACGCGAGGACGTTCGAAAATCCGGAACCGGGACTAGAGTCAACTCTTAACGCTCGACGCAACGGACTAAAAATTACAAGTTAACTATGTATATAAATATAATATAATATATAATTAATTATATTAATTATATATATATTATATATATATAATAAAAACCGTCGGCAGCAAGAAACTCCAAGGGTGTGAGCTGTAAATATCTCTCCGCGACTCGCGGAGTTTTAAGGCCATTTTGCCGCGAGTCGCGGAGCCCCAATTTTCAACCCTGGCTATAAAGCAACCCGAATTCTGATCAAAAAAACACATCCTTTTTCTCTTCCTCTTCATACGTAAATATATTTATATTTATAATTTATATTTTAATTTTAATTATAATTCTAATAATAAGGGTATGTTAGCGAATGTTGTAAGGGTGTAAGTCGAAATTCTGTCCGTGTAACGCTACGCTATTTTTAATCATTGTAAGTTATGTTCAACCTTTTTACATTAATGTCTCGTAGCTAAGTTATTATTATGCTTGTTTAAAACGAAGTAATCATGATGTTGGGCTAATTACTAAAATTGGGTAATTGGGCTTTGTACCATAATTGGGGTTTGGACAAAAGAACGACACTTGTGGAAACTAGACTATGGGCTATTAATGGGCTTTATATTTGTTTAACTAAATGAAAGTTTGTTAATGTTAATATAAAGATTTACAATTGGGCGTCCCTATAAATTACCATATACACTCGATCGGACACGATGGGCGGGGTATTTATATGTACGAATAATCGTTCATTTAACCGGACACGGGAATGGATTAATAGCCACTAGAATAATCAAAACAGGGGTGAAATTACATTCAAGGGTAATTGGTGTAATTGTTAACAAAGTAGTAAAACCTTGGTTTACACGCAGTCGATAACCTGGTGTATTCATTAAACAAAGTATTAAAACCTTGTTACAATTCGAATCCCCAATTAGTTGGAATATTTAACTTCGGGTATAATAATAATTTGACAAGGACACTTGCAATTTATATTTATGACTGATGGACTGTTATGGACAAAAACCAGACGGACATATTGAATAATCCAGGACAAAGGACAATTAACCCAAGGGCATAAAACTAAAATCAACACGTCAAACATCATGATTACGGAAGTTTAAATAAGCATAATTCTTTTATTTCATATTTAATTTCCTTTATTTTATATTTAATTGCACTTCTAATTATCGCACTTTTATTTATTGTTATTTTATTTTATCGCATTTTTAATTATCATACTTTTTAATTATCGCAATTTATTTTATCGCATTTTTATTATTCGTAATTTCATTATCGTTATTTACTTTACACTTTAATTTAAAGTCTTGTATTTATTTTATATTTTACATTAGGTTTTAACTGCGACTAAAGTTTTAAAATCGACAAACCGGTCATTAAACGGTAAAAACCCCCCTTTATAATAATAATATTACCTATATATATATTTGTATTTTTATAAAAATAAACTAATATAGCGTTGAGCTTTGTTTAAAGATTTCCCTGTGGAACGAACCGGACTTACTAAAAACTACACTACTGTACGATTAGGTACACTGCCTATAAGTGTTGTAGCAAGGTTTAAGTATATCCATTCTATAAATAAATAAATATCTTGTGTAAAATTGTATCGTATTTAATAGTATTTTCCTAGTAAAATAATAACTATTTTATATACACCTCGTTGCACATCAAGTATTTTTGGCGCCGCTGCCGGGGACAAACTCTTAAAAGCCGGAAGCGCAACGCTAATATAAAAAAAAAAAAAATTTTTAGTTACTTTTATTAAAAGTCGTTTTTGTAAAAATACGTTTTAAATATTCGAAAAATATAAAAAGAAAAACAAAAATATTAGTATTTTTAAGATTTTGTTAAATATTTAAGTTTTATAAGTTTCTTTATTTCTATTTTAGTTTATAAAAATATAAGTTTTATTTTAAAATCGTTTATTTAAATTAAAAACAGAAAACATAAAATAAAAAAAAAAAATAAAGAAAAACGCGAAAAAGTAAAACCTGTCAACTGAATTCTGGATCCCCGCGACTCGCGGGGTTTTCTTCTCTCTTTGCCGCGACTCGCGGAGACCTTCTGACACACGGACAAAAACCCTAAAACCGCATTAATTACGGGTTATTATTTATTATTATTATTTAAACCTTATTATTATTATTATTATTATTATTATTAGTTTTAAGTTTTATTTTTATTTAATTTATGTATTTAGTTTAAATAAGTTTAATTAAATTATAAAATTAGTAATTTTATAAAATAAATAATATAAAAAATAATATTTTTATAAAAATTGTACTTTTTACAACTTTTTGTATATTTTTATATTTTGTACCTTTTTAATCGTTGTAGCGTAATATTTGAATTTTTTAGCTCATATTTAATTTTAAACTTAGTTTTAGCTATAATTATTTTTACTCCTAGATTTTTAGGCTTTGCCGTAGAATTCCTTAAGTGCTTTTTCTTTAGACTAAGATTTAGGTGCTTTAGAATTTTGCGACGCCTTTTTAAGTTTTAGTTTCTTTTTAAGTTATTTCCATTTGGGATTTAGTTTTTCCTTGTAAGCTTTAATATTTTTAGACCTTTTACTATGTATCAATTATCATTCCAATTAGTAATTTCAATTTGCGATTATAATTTTAAGTTAGTTATAGTAATAAGGTTAAATTAGTTAAGTATTTTTAAGTTTTTATAAGTTTCTTTTATTTTTCCGTCGTCTTTTATTTTTCAACCATTTTTTCTTTTTCGACCTTTTGCGACGAACTCTTTGTCTTTCTTAATTCTCGCCATTCTAGTTTTTAGGACTTAGAATTTTATTCTACTTCTTATCTAAATTTCTTAAAATTACGAAAATTTATTTTAAGTGGTTAAATTGATAGACATCAAAATTTTCTGGTTCGTAGTAATAGTTGGATTTGTACGTGGACCGGGTTATTGGAGCCAAACAGTCCTCAATTATATTGAGACCAAACGAATCCTGCCCCTCTGCTGCATCTTTTGGCTATTCGAAACGTGGGCAAAATCAGAAAAGTCTATTGATTGGATAACTTATTATAATTTTTCTTTCCTTTTAAAAACTAATAGGATATTCAGTGAATGCACCGAGCAAGACGTTCATCACCTTTTGTACGTTCACCACCTGTAACTAGATCAAGACATTGTTTAACAAATATAACCGCCGTTGATTTTTCTTTAGAATCGTCATCCAGTCTACCAAGTACTTCAGTTCAAATTTCCGATAATCCAGTTTTTGAAACAAACCTCACAATTGAGAATCCAGAAAATATTCAGGAACGGTTCGTAGATCCTGAACCATTAAACTTTCTTCCGGAACCACCAATCATTCAAACAGAAATTGTTGAGGAACGAACTATTAAATCAGAATCATCTAGTGATACCGAGTCAACAAATTCAATTATGGAGAATCTGGAACCTTTAAGTATGGAAGACCGAATGAGAGCTAAACGCACTGGCCAAGGTCACGCAATTACTCATCCAGACATTAATGCGCCAGATTATGAAATCAAAGGACAAATTCTACACATGGTGACTAATCAATGCCAATTTAGTGGTGCGCCGAAGGAAGATCCAAATGAACATCTACGTACCTTTAATAGGATCTGCACACTATTTAAAATACGAGAAGTGGAGGATGAACAGATATATCTCATGTTATTTCCCTGGACTTTAAAGGGAGAAGCCAAAGATTGGTTGGAATCGTTACCTGAAGGGGCAATTGATACATGGGATGTTTTAATTGACAAATTTCTTAAACAATTCTTTCCTGCATCTAAAGCCGTAAGACTTCAAGCAGAAATTGTTACGTTCACACAGAAGCCAAATGAAACTCTATATGAGGCGTGGACAAGATATGGAAAATTGTTAAGAGGATGTCCGCAACATGGTTTAGACACCTGTCAAATAGTACAAATATTCTACCGAGGATGCGACATCACTACAAGAAAAGACATAGATATAGCAGCTGGTGGTTCTATTATGAAGAAAACCGAAACTGATGCTTACAAAATTATTGATAACACTGCTTCCCACTCACATGAGTGGCACCAAGAAAAAGATATCATTAGATCATCTAAAGCAGCTAGAGCCGATTCTAGCCATGACTTAGATTCCATTTCCGCAAAGATAGATGCTTTCGAGAGACGAATGGAAAAGATGACTAAAGATATTCATGCTATACGAATTAGTTGTGAGCAGTGTGGAGGACCACATTTGACAAAAGATTGTCTCAGTATTGAATTAACAATGGAACAAAGAGAGAATATTTCATACATAAACCAAAGGCCTGGAAATAATTATCAGAATAATTATCAACCGCCAAGACCGATTTACAATCAAAACCAGAATTATAACCGAAATATTCCATACAATAATCAACAAGGTCCTAGCAATCAACAAGTATCCAATAATACTTATAATCAGCAAAGACCGAATTTTCAAAACAAACCACCACAACAAACCGATGATAAAAAGCCGAATTTAGAAGATATGATGACGAAGCTAGTTGAAACTCAAACGCAGTTTTTCACATCTCAAAAACAAACCAATGAACAAAATGCTCAAGCATTTAGAAATCAACAAGCTTCTATTCAAAATCTGGAACAAGAAGTAAGTAACCTAGCAAGGTTAATAGGTGAAAGAAAACCGGGAAGTCTACCTAGCGATACAAATGCTAACCCCCGGAATGAAACAGCTAAAGCTATTACCACAAGAAGTGGTACAACACTTAAACCACCTGAAATACCTGTAACTTCTGATGAAACTATTCCTACTCCACAAGAACCACAACCTGATCAAGATAAGGAAAAAGAACCGGTAGTTGAAAAGGTTAATGAAGATAACACAGTTAAGGATAAACCTTATGTTAAACCATACCAACCACCACTTCCTTATCCGAGTAAAATGAAGAAAGAAAAACTTGAAGCCGAGCAATCCAAATTCTTGGATATGTTTAAACAGATAAATGTAAATCTTCCTTTCATTGATGTGATTTCAGGAATGCCAAGGTATGCTAAATTCTTGAAAGATCTAATCACGAATAGAAAGAAAATGGAAGAACTCTCGGCTGTTACTATGAATGCTAATTGTTCAGCAGTGCTGTTGAATAAGATACCAGAAAAACTATCTGATCCAGGAAGTTTCACAATTCCATGTTTTCTGGGTAGTCTTAGTTCAATAGAAGCATTGGCAGACTTAGGTGCTAGTATAAATCTAATGCCGTATTCACTATACGCTAAACTAGACCTTGGAGAATTGAAACCAACCAGAATAAGCATACAACTAGCCGATAGATCAATAAAATATCCTAGAGGGATAATGGAGAACATGCTAGTTAAAGTTGGTACTTTAGTATTTCCAGTAGATTTTGTTGTTTTGGACATGGAAGAAGATTCTCAAGTTCCTCTCATATTAGGAAGACCATTCTTAAACACGGCTAAAGCAATGATAGACGTGTTCGGTAAGAAACTGACCCTAAGTATAGAGAATGAGAGTGTTACCTTTTCAGTGGATAGAGCAATGCAACAACCACAATCTGCAGATGATACATGTTATTATATTCAAACTATAGATGCACATGCAGAATTATTAGAAGAATTTCCAGAATTACAAGGAACGGGAGAATGTTCTTTAGGAGAAAGTAATGAACCAATTGATGAAGCTGAAATGTTAGCTACACTTATAGCTAATGGATATGAACCAACAACAGAAGAAATTCAAATGCTAAAAGAAGAAGACAGATATCGATATAAATCATCGATAGAAGAACCTCCGAAATTAGAGTTAAAGCCACTTCCAAACCATTTGGAATACGCTTATTTACATGGTGAATCTGAATTACCTGTAATAATATCGTCTTCTCTTACTGAAAATGAGAAATCACAACTCATTTCTGTGTTGAAAGCTCATAAACCAGCCATTGCATGGAAGATTCATGATATTAAAGGAATAAGTCCTTCGTATTGCACACATAAAATCCTTATGGAAGAAGGTCATAAAACGTATGTGCAACGCCAACGAAGACTAAATCCTAATATGCAAGATGTAGTTAAGAAAGAGATTATTAAACTGCTAGATGCAGGTTTAATTTATCCAATCTCTGATAGTCCATGGGTAAGCCCAGTTCAATGCGTACCTAAGAAGGGTGGCATGACTGTTATCACAAATGAGAAAAATGAGCTTATTCCTACTAGGACTGTAACAGGATGGCGTGTATGTATTGATTATAGAAAATTAAATGACGCCACCAGAAAAGATCACTTTCCCTTACCTTTCATAGATCAAATGTTGGAAAGATTAGCCGGAAATAGTTACTATTGTTTTCTAGATGGATTTTCCGGATATTTTCAAATTCCAATAGCACCCGAGGACCAAGAGAAAACCACATTCACGTGCCCTTATGGTACTTTTGCTTACAAACGCATGCCATTTGGACTTTGTAACGCCCCTGCAACCTTTCAAAGGTGTATGATGGCGATTTTTCATGACATGATAGAAGAATGCATGGAAGTATTCATGGATGACTTTTCAGTCTTCGGTGATACATTTAATTCATGTCTAGTTAATCTGGAACGAATGCTAATTAGATGCGAAAAATCAAATCTAGTACTTAATTGGGAGAAATGCCATTTCATGGTTAAAGAAGGCATCGTTCTTGGACATAAAATTTCAAAAGAAGGAATTGAAGTGGATAGAGCTAAAGTAGATGTAATTGCTAAACTTCCACATCCCACCAATGTTAGAGGAGTTAGGAGTTTTCTAGGGCATGCCGGTTTTTACCGACGTTTCATAAAAGATTTTTCTAAAATTGCCACTCCTATGAATAAACTCCTAGAAAAGGATGCGCCATTCATCTTTTCAGATGAATGTATCAAATCTTTTAATATTCTTAAAGAAAAACTCACTAATGCACCGATCATGATAACACCAAATTGGAATCTATCATTTGAACTAATGTGCGATGCAAGTGATTTTGCAATGGGAGCCGTTTTAGGACAAAGGATTGAAAAACGATTTCAACCTATATATTATGCTAGTAAGACATTACAAGGAGCACAAACAAACTATACAACTACTGAAAAAGAACTCCTTGCTATTGTCTTTGCTTTTGACAAATTTCGATCATATCTCGTTCTAGCAAAAACGGTGGTCTATACCGACCATTCTGCTCTTAGATACCTATTTTCAAAACAAGATGCTAAACCAAGATTAATCCGTTGGATCTTACTATTACAAGAGTTTGATATTGAAATCCGAGATAAAAAAGGAGCAGAAAATCTCGCCGCTGATCATCTTTCTCGTCTTGAAAATCCCGAATTAGAAGTTCTAAATGAATCGGCCATACAAGACAACTTTCCTGATGAATATCTATTGAAGATAGATTATAAAGAAATCCCATGGTTTGCAGACTATGCAAACTACTTAGTTTGTGGATTCCTTGAAAAAGGATTATCGTACCAAAGACGAAAGAAATTCTTCAGTGATATAAAACACTATTTCTGGGAAGATCCACATCTGTTTAAAAGTTGTCCCGATGGAATAATACGCCGATGTGTATTTGGAGATGAAGCTAGTAAAATTTTAAACCATTGTCACACAGGACCAACAGGAGGGCATTATGGGCCTCAACTAACAGCAAGAAAAGTTTATGAAGCTGGATTCTATTGGCCTACAATTTACAAAGACGCACACCTTCTTTGCAAATCCTGTGATGCATGTCAAAGGGCCGGAAAAATAAGTCAACGTGATGAAATGCCACAAAATGTCATCCAAGTATGTGAAGTATTTGACATTTGGGGTATTGACTTTATGGGTCCATTTCCAAAATCTCATAATAATTTATATATACTCGTAGCCATTGATTATGTATCTAAATGGGCGGAAGCACAAGCTCTCCCAACTAACGATGCACGAGTTGTAGTAAACTTTTTAAAACGTCTTTTTGCAAGGTTTGGAACACTGAAAGCTTTAATAAGTGATCGGGGTACTCATTTCTGTAATAATCAACTTGAGAAAGTTCTTAAAAGATATGGAGTAACTCATAAAATCTCCACCGCATATCATCCACAAACAAGTGGACAAGTTGAAAATACAAACCGAGCTTTAAAACGTATTCTAGAGAAAACCGTAGGATCAAATCCGAAGGAATGGTCCATTAAATTGGAGGATGCACTCTGGGCTTTTAGAACAGCCTACAAAACTCCAATTGGAACCACACCTTTTAGACTTGTTTATGGAAAAGCATGTCATCTTCCAGTAGAAATTGAACACAAAGCATTTTGGGCTTTGAAGACATGTAATCTTGATTTACATGAAGCCGGACGTCTACGATTAAGTCAACTAAACGAATTAGAAGAATTAAGACATGAAGCATACGAAAATTCGTTAATCTATAAAGAAAGAACGAAGAAATGGCATGATAAAAGAATCAGAAGTTCAAAAGAATTTAAAGAAGGAGACAGAGTTCTTCTTTTCAATTCACGATTCAAGCTATTTCCTGGAAAATTGAAATCAAGATGGTCTGGACCATTCATAGTCAAAAGAGTTTTCCCATACGGAACGATAGAATTGATAAATTCAAATGGGATTGAATTTAAAGTTAATGGTCACAGAGTTAAACATTACATACATAGTCCGATGGAAGTCGACAACGAAGTTAATCACAATTTCGACACCACAGCTAACTAAGTGTGGGGAGAATCAAATCTTTAAAGGATAATATGTATTTCTGTTAGAGATAGATTGTCTGTTTTCGTGTAGTTCTCGAAAATGGAACACGTATGGTCTTTCCCTAGCAGACCCTAAAGAACTAGTCTTCTCCCCCCATTCTGAATTTTTATTTTTTTAGGTTTTTACGAAATGAAGACTGCCTGTGAATTAAACCATGGTCTAATGCTACACGCTTTGATCACTAAAAGAAATAATGACATACTACCAAGTGAAATAGTATCAGTAATCAGAGAAAGAATGGACGGAGTTAGAAAAGGATCCAGATGCGAAGATAATAAGTTACAATTTGGTAAAGGAAAATCAAAATCCGCAGCGAAAAGAAGAGCACGACACCTAGAACGATGTCACAAATGCGGAAAATGGTCACATGGAGGTAAATGTTCAAATAATCAAACCTATTCAAATACCGAATTTGTTACTTTATGCAGAGACGGACCGTTCATATGTTTAGAAGAAAAGACAATGAATGCTCGAGGTTACGCCTATGCAGCCATGGAAAATCAATTAAACCGACTATCTTATGAATATAATAGATCATATAACTAAGAAATCTATTTCACAGGTATGTCTGTATAGTTTTTATTTTTATTTTTATTTTTAACCTTTTGATAATAAACGCTAATTTGTTCGCTAAAAAGTATTAAATTGGTATTAAATAAAATTAGGTTTGGCGACCGAAATTATTGATATCCTTCAAAAATTTATTACATCACTGCGAAATTTAACGTTTATTCTTAAGGTATAAATATCTTTAATCAATCAACCCAAAATATTTCAAAAATTCGTCATGAGTTAAATTAGGTCTTGGAACCGAAATTACTTTACCGAAAAGAGGGGCGCATATTTTTGATAATATTTGATTGATTAAAGTGGGATAAAAAGACAAAAAGATTTTTAATTTTATTTTTACCATATTTTTAAAAATTAATATTTAAATCTTAAATTAATATTTTAAACTTTGTAAAAACAATATTTTTAAAATTGTAAATATTTGAAAAATTAATATAAGTTTGGTATGAATTTATAAATTTTTAAATTAAGTTTGGTGTGAATTTTTAATTTTTAAAATATTAATTTTTAATTTTATGCATTTTAAATTTTGAGTTTGGTGTGAATTTTTAATATTAATTTTGAATTTTATATTTAAGTTGTGTGAATTTAAAAACAAAAATTTACTTTATCTCATTAAGTTAAAAATATGATTTTTAAAATTCGTCGTAAGTTGAAGACTAGGTCTTTGAACCGAAATTGCTTTACCCGAGGGAGGGACGAGAACTTTTATTATCATTATTTTTAATCTTATTGATTTAAAGTATGCCAAAAACATTAAAAAAAAAAAAAAAAACCCAAAAATCTTAGCTTTTAAAACAATCGTTACAAAAAGACAAATTTTAAAATTTTGTCGAGGGACGGACTAGGACATCGATCCGAAACGACCTCGTCCTAAATAACAAGGGAAACAAAATTTTAAAATTAAATACTTAATTGTTTTATAAGTTAAAGATTATAAAAAAAAAAAAAAAAAAAAAAAAAAAAAAAGGGTAAACTCCGCGACTCGCGGAGTTTGCAGGGCAAAACCTCCGCGACTCGCGGAGGGACAAAATTACAGAAAAAAAATATAACAAGCTGCACGATCAGTTCACTCACCCACACACATAAACACCCAAATACTGCGAAAAAAGACCCCGAAAAACCCGAAAATCACCCCCAAAAATCTCAATTTTTAACCGTTAATCACCAAATTTTTTGCTAAAATCATGTTGAGAAGGATGATATCTAAGAACTACTCAAGAAAAACGGTAAATTTCTACACCTAAACACCATTTAATTCGAATTTTAGTGTTCTTGAGCTAATTTTTACCCAATTTGATTTTGATGCTTTTTAGTGTAATTAAGCTTAAATTGTTTATGTATTATGCTTGTATAACCTAGATTGATGCTGTTTAACATGATTAGAAGCCTTAAACTTCAAATTTTGAATAATCTAGGGTTTGTGTTCTTGAGCAATTTGGGGCTTTTTGATATAAACAGGTTATGGCCGATTTTTGTCATGAATTGTTGCTAAATTGAGTAGTGTAACATGTCTAGGTAGTTAAATGATCCAAACTTTGAGCCTAAACATGATTTTGAGAATTAAAGTGGACTTTTTCAAGTCCAAAATTCATGAACTTGATTTTTGAAAGATAATGCCATTTGAGACTTGTTTATTTGCTAGTAATGATTATTTTGACATGTTATTTGAGTTGAATGCTTATGAACTTGGTAAAAATTTTCGTGTATGCTTATTTGAAAAAGTGTAGATTTGATAAAAATGTGAAAATGAGCTTAAGTTTGATATAAATTGATAATGTCATTGTAATTATTTTGATTGATGATTTTGCTGACACTAATGCATATTTGGATGCACAAAATTTGTGTTTGATGTGTTTTGCAGAATGAAAGGGGTGAATCTTCATCCCAAGCCCGCCATGCTCCTGCTGAGAACTTGGAACAACAGGAGGTAGATAACTACTACAAGCAGGATGTACCTCATCCAGTCATGACCTTTTCAGATATGCACTTGGAACAGTTGCACCCGAACCTGCGATTTGACAGACTTTGGATAGATTATCCAAAATATCAACGGGGTTTGCATACTCTTCACTCTAAGGTTGTTGAGGTACCAAGGGTCATAGAATGGGGACCCTTGGAAGCTGTGGAATTGGCCGGGCCAATTAGGGAATTACTGGTACAGAGGTATGGTAATTCTTCTTTTAATGACTGGATATGTTTATTCACCATACGCAGACCTATATATAAAGTATGGTGTGAAGAGTTGTTATGTAGTATAGAGTTGAATGATCGGGTAGCTAGTTTAACCGATCGTTCTTTTATTAGATTTTTGTTAGGCGGTTCGATGCGCCACATGTCTTTACTGGACATGGCTCAGGCTTTACGTATATATACGCCTGAGGAATTAGCGTCTGCCGATTGTAGAGGATTGATACTAAACGGTAGGAAAATAGATGAAAATTTTGATACACACGGTGTGTGGAGTCAAATGACAAGCCATCACCGTTTCAAAGGGGGAAACTACTCTTATTTGGATATAGATAGAGCCGAATTAAGAGTAATACATAGGTTTTTAGCTAATTCGATTACACAAAGGGGTAAAAACAAAGAAAAGGTAAATGAACAAGATTTGTTTTACCATATGTGTATTCGAGACCCACACAGCGCTGTAAGTATACCATATTGTGTGGGTTATTATTTATCAGCTATGGTTCGAGGGATGCGTCCACATAGCATAATAGGAGGTGGTATTTTTATTACTTTGATTGGTGAATATCTCGGTGTGGATATAAGTCGGGGGGGATTATTAGTAGAAGAGCCGGAACCCCGCGACACTATAGGTTTAAATGTATACCATGGTGCGAAAGTTTTGAAGCGGCGAAATAACGCCGCAGTACGATACAATGGTAGACATCCACAGGTAGAGAGAAACCAGGAACAAGGTAATGTAGGAGGGGGGAATGAGATGCAAGAAATGCATAGGTTTATAGCTTCTCAGGAATACGAAAATGCTAGACAGAGAGCATTTGAAGATTGGCAAGTTCATCAGAACCAGATCATAGCGCATTGCCAACATATAGGTAGAAACTATATTCCTACACCGAAACCCGTCTTCCCTCCTTGGTCGATAGAGATGCAGCCACCATATCCTACGTATGACCCTGCCGAAGCATTCTATAGCACTTATGGTTATGCGTGGAACCCCTATTGGTACCAATATCATCCTTAGTTTACTTATTATTTTTTTTTTTATTTTGTAATTTGTAATTATTGATACATTTAATATTTTTGTTAATATTGTAATCATTTTTATAATTATCTAACTTTTATTCTTAGATTTTAATAATTGTTGAATGTGGGGTAATAAACCAAACTTCAAAAATATGTATATATGTTTGCAGTTTATCTTATGTACAAAACAGGGTAAAACAACGCATTTTCAAAGACTGGCATTAAGTTCAGCAAAAGCAACTAATTTTGACGACAAGATGCAAAATACATGTGAAATATCAACAAGACGGAATGAACAAATGATGTGCACCATTTATCATTCAGCAAACAAACGCCAATATATTTGGAAACTTTGGTAAAAATTTAATCATTTTCACACAAATCACCCTCAATAATTTAAATTGTTACTGATTTCTTGCAAATGAGGGCATTGCAAGATCTTAAGTGTGGGAAGGGGTTAAATTCTTTCGGATTTTAAAAATTTTTATATTAAACACTTGGTTACCATTAAAATACTAGTAAAGCAGTAGTTGTATTAGAATCTAGTGCTCTCTGATAAAAAAGAACAGCCCTAGTCTTATATACTGACTACCCAATTCTAGTAAAATTTTTCAATTAAATGAATTCAAATCATGTTTATACATATTTATGAACGATAAAACTAGGTTTTAACACCGAAATTATTGTTACCTCGGAAAGGACATAAATTGAGAAACAAACTAAAATGTTAAAATTCATTTAAAATGGAATAGAGGACGATAAAAAGGAGAATAAAAGCCAAGTGTGGGAAAATTTACCAACGTATTTTAAACATATGTCACATATATCTGTAACAAATAACTGAAAATACTTTTGCTTTGGACTAAACTAAACTGTTTTACCCGATGAAAGAAAAGAAGAGATGGATCTACACGATGAATTAATTCCATCATTAAAAGGAAGTAAAGTCTTCCGAAAAAGAAACGCGCTTCTTGATTTAGGTCATGAAGTTGTCGTCCAGACCAGCTGTAGGTTGACGAAAAATCTAGAAAAGTCATCACTAAAATTAGCAGGAAATCCACGGACCTCAGCATAAAACAGGGTCGCCAAGTGGTCAGATTTATCCTAACCATGAGAAGGATTTATCTCGTACAATGGGGGGGCACCATGCAAATTAGCTGGATAAGACTAATGAATCAGATCCCCAGAAAGGATAATCTCCTTAAAGATTAAAAATCAGCTTTTAAGACTGATATTACTCAATCCTAGAGATTGACCTTAAAGATTGAGAATTACAAACTCATGGAATTCGATGATATCTAAACTCGAGCTTAAACGAGAAAATATTTTGATCAAAATTATAAACCGATTTGTTTTCTGAAAACCCTATTTTCAATGCGTTCATTACCATTGAACGTAAAATCCTAGGAATTCACCTGGAATTCATTAGGTCACCTGAACCAAATCGGGTGTCAACCGTAAGAACGGTGGTTGCATAGCATGGTCAAAGACAGGACCTTGTGCCAGACCGAAAAATTATAAGGGTGAGCTTTACTATTGCTCCTACCAAGGATAGTAATTGCGTCCGACACGTTATAGACCATAATCAAAAGCATGTCACGGGACATTGCCTTAACAGTTGCTTGTTCAACGCTTTCCTTTACAACCGGACGGTAGTTTGCCGAAAGGTAATATACGGAACAAGTAAACTGGACGTGTTGCTTTCCTAATACAAGGTTAGCAAGTGGGTGACACAAAACCGCAAGTTTTGAGCTAAAATTTTCAAATCTGAAACCCACCAAACCCACAAATATTTTGCAAACACCAGTAAAGGGTTATTCCGGAAAACTTATCTAGGGTAAAAACTAGATTTAATTTTCAAAAGATCAAATGTTTTCATAAAGATCCAATTTCCTTAATGGATCTAAATTTTTATAGTCATGTGGGACTGTAAACCATATCGTTACTACCATTGTTTATACCGCCGTATAGAAATCACTGATGTACAAAGTGTGAAGAATAAAGAAGTGATCCTAGTATTTCAAGACGATATTGCTTGAGGACAAGCAACGCTCAAGTGTGGGAATATTTGATAATGCTAAAAACGAACATATATTTCATAGCATTATTCCTCAAGAAAGACAAGCTTTTAGTTGCAATTGTTCTATTTACAAGAGATATTCGTTTAAATAATAAAAGGTGAAGACAAAAGACAGATTCGACGAATTGAAGACGCAAACGACCAAAAAGCTCAAAAGTACAAAAGACAATCAAAAAGGTTCCAATTATTGATAAGAAACGTCTCGAAATCACAAGAGTACAAGATTCAAAACGCAAAGTACAAGATATTAAATTGTACGCGAGGACGTTCGAAAATCCGGAACCGGGACTAGAGTCAACTCTTAACGCTCGACGCAACGGACTAAAAATTACAAGTTAACTATGTATATAAATATAATATAATATATAATTAATTATATTAATTATATATATATTATATATATATAATAAAAACCGTCGGCAGCAAGAAACTCCAAGGGTGTGAGCTGTAAATATCTCTCCGCGACTCGCGGAGTTTTAAGGCCATTTTGCCGCGAGTCGCGGAGCCCCAATTTTCAACCCTGGCTATAAAGCAACCCGAATTCTGATCAAAAAAACACATCCTTTTTCTCTTCCTCTTCATACGTAAATATATTTATATTTATAATTTATATTTTAATTTTAATTATAATTCTAATAATAAGGGTATGTTAGCGAATGTTGTAAGGGTGTAAGTCGAAATTCTGTCCGTGTAACGCTACGCTATTTTTAATCATTGTAAGTTATGTTCAACCTTTTTACATTAATGTCTCGTAGCTAAGTTATTATTATGCTTGTTTAAAACGAAGTAATCATGATGTTGGGCTAATTACTAAAATTGGGTAATTGGGCTTTGTACCATAATTGGGGTTTGGACAAAAGAACGACACTTGTGGAAACTAGACTATGGGCTATTAATGGGCTTTATATTTGTTTAACTAAATGAAAGTTTGTTAATGTTAATATAAAGATTTACAATTGGGCGTCCCTATAAATTACCATATACACTCGATCGGACACGATGGACGGGGTATTTATATGTACGAATAATCGTTCATTTAACCGGACACGGGAATGGATTAATAGCCACTAGAATAATCAAAACAGGGGTGAAATTACATTCAAGGGTAATTGGTGTAATTGTTAACAAAGTAGTAAAACCTTGGTTTACACGCAGTCGATAACCTGGTGTATTCATTAAACAAAGTATTAAAACCTTGTTACAATTCGAATCCCCAATTAGTTGGAATATTTAACTTCGGGTATAATAATAATTTGACAAGGACACTTGCAATTTATATTTATGACTGATGGACTGTTATGGACAAAAACCAGACGGACATATTGAATAATCCAGGACAAAGGACAATTAACCCAAGGGCATAAAAATAAAATCAACACGTCAAACATCATGATTACGGAAGTTTAAATAAGCATAATTCTTTTATTTCATATTTAATTTCCTTTATTTTATATTTAATTGCACTTCTAATTATCGCACTTTTATTTATTGTTATTTTATTTTATCGCATTTTTAATTATCGTACTTTTTAATTATCGCAATTTATTTTATCGCATTTTTATTATTCGTAATTTCATTATCGTTATTTACTTTACGCTTTAATTTAAAGTCTTGTATTTATTTTATATTTTACATTAGGTTTTAACTGCGACTAAAGTTTTAAAATCGACAAACCGGTCATTAAACGGTAAAAACCCCCCTTTATAATAATAATATTACCTATATATATATTTGTATTTTTATAAAAATAAACTAATATAGCGTTGAGCTTTGTTTAAAGATTTCCCTGTGGAACGAACCGGACTTACTAAAAACTACACTACTGTACGATTAGGTACACTGCCTATAAGTGTTGTAGCAAGGTTTAAGTATATCCATTCTATAAATAAATAAATATCTTGTGTAAAATTGTATCGTATTTAATAGTATTTTCCTAGTAAAATAATAACTATTTTATATACACCTCGTTGCACATCAGCGCAGACATGCTGCAAGATTTCAAAATACTGATTGCTAATTCCCAATGATTCGTATGGCAATTCTCATTACAAGATGCGAATGAGTAAATGATGGGGTTTCAATGAATAATTATGATGACTTTTTGGAGAGGCTAAAGTCAAAGGGTAATGAAGTTGTTGGTACATCTGCTAATAATATGGTGGAATGTAAAAGGTTCTCTGGTAACGATGGTGTATACCTCAAGGTTATAATAAGGTTAGTCTGACTGAAAAGTCGAAGTTGACTTGCTGGAGCTGTGACAAAACTGGCTACTTTGAATAGGAGTCGCAAAGTTATTTTTGCTAATAAATGCCAAAGAATCTGACGCGGATACGTTGTTTAAACTTTTACTTTGGTTTCAAGAGTTTTTCGGGTACATAACTGTGGGTAACATGTGGTTGGATCATCATCTCGATTGCTCATCATTCGAAGTGTCTTCAGAAATTTTCGAAGGGTTTGAACACAGATTGTAATCGTTAACATACATTTGATGTTCTAACACAGTTTTGAAGTCAAAATATAGCTTGTGAAAGATGTAAGGATCTAAGAGTGATGATTTTGGTCATATCTCAAGTTAAATTTTGAGATTTCAAAATCAGAATATGTAATTAAATTTTGAATGAGTATGGTTGTTTTGATTTCTATAAAAGAATGTATATTGTTGTGAAAGTAGGGAGTATAATGGATGATTTGCTGAATCAGATTCGAAGAATGTAACATATTAATTGTGAATTTATATATCTCTCGGGTATTACCTACCCGTTAAAAAAAAATTTCACAATTAATATTTTGTACAAAAGAATTTTATTACAGTCTTTATGAAAATATATATATGTATATTTTCTTCAGATGTAACATAGATTTAATGAGTTAATGTTAAATTAAACTCATTTAATTTACGGTTGAAACTAGAATTGAATAATCCCTAAAGGCTTTAAAAAGTACATAACTTTTACGCAGTATTTCTTTAATGACATTCAAATTATGAATCAATACTTCGTTATTTGTTGATGTATGGTGTTCGGTTCGTGGAATTCTTGTGAATTTCGCAAAGTACGAATGATGTTATCTGAAAAGTTTCGGGTACATTGATGATGAAAGTGTAAAATCAAATATATACTTGATTTATTATGAATTGGAATTTGTTGAATTGCGACAGAGATTGTAGTTAACGCTGGTTAAGTTGCGGCCGAAGGACGTACATTATTGCATATTTGTAATATGAATTAACCGAGTAGTTAAGATTCACACACAATAGCTTAGCACTAAAAGATTTATTTCAATATATATATATATATATATATATATATATATATATATATATATAATTTCTTCAGAGGAAATGAGTTAATTCTTCATAACTCGTTGATACAATATAAACGTTATTGATTCGTAATGATGTCCACAGTGATTCTTGAACTGACGGAGTTTGTGATGTTATCGGTGTTGTTGATTCGGATGTTGACTGTACTGACGATGCTGGTAACGCTGATGGTACTATTGATGTTGTTGGTAAAGCAAGTTTAGCTTGTTAATCACACACCATTTTTGTCAGGGTTTCTACTCTTCCTTCCATCATTTTGGTTCGCTTAACTGATTTATGGTTAGGGCTAGATTAGATAATCTCTAAGACTTTAGAGATTACATAATCGCCGCGGAATGTTTCTCCAATGAAGTTATGAATTAATACTTCGTTAGTTATTGTTGTTGGTACTCCTTGGTATCTATGGTGCGTATGACGTTGATGCTCGTGGGACAGATTGTGAAGTTGAGGTTTACGACGCGGTTGTGGTTGGAGGTGGTAATAGTACTGTTGGTGTTGATGATGGTGGTACTGGTTATGCTGCTGATGCTGCTGCTGGTGTTTGTAATCTCTGCACCATATTCTCCAAAGCCACTACCCGAGCGCGAAGCTCGTTGACTTCTTCTATTACACCGGGGTGATTGTCGGTTCGGACGAGCGGATAAATAAAATCTAAAATTTGATGTAATATATAATCGTGACGAGATACTCTGGAAATGAGCGAGAAAATGGTGTTTCGGACAGGTTCGCCGGTAAGTGCTTCAGGTTCTTCATCAAGAGGGCAATGTGGTGGATGGAAGGGATCACCTTCTTCTTGTCTCCAATGATTGAGGAGGCTACGAACCCATCCCCAATTCATCCAGAATAGGTGATGACTGATTGGTTGATCTATTCCGGTCACACTGCTTTCGGAGCTTGAATGGGATTCCATTTCGGAATCTGAGTGACTTGAACTGATGACGAATTCCATTTCGTACGATTGGATAAAGGATTTTTTTTTCGATATGAAATGATTTTGGCTAACGGATGGTATTCTAATTACATAGAATATATATATATATATATATATATATATATATATATATATATATATATATATATATATATATATATATATATATATAGATCAAAAGATTTCGTAGATTACGGAGGACTTTGCGGGATATGTCAGGCAAAGTTTAAAGTAACAGATACGATAAGATATGATCTAGCAGATATGCTAAGATATGAATTTTTGTCTATACACTATCCATGCAATCAATACAGCAAGACGTGTCTTAGACTAAAAATGATAAGCAGGTAATTTTCTGAGGATGATAAGTAGTTAATTTTCGACACAAAATGATAAGCAAAACTTTTGACATGCAGATACGGTCGAAGTCCAGACTCACTAATGCATCCTATCGACTTATCAGTTAGACACACTAATGCAGACCTGGTTCGCTAAGACCACCGCTCTGATACCAACTGAAAGGACCCGTTCATATACATTATAAACGATTCACAATAGTTGATTACATTGCGAGGTATTTGACCTCTATATGATACATTTTACAAACATTGCATTCGTTTTTAAAAGACAAACTTTCTTTACATCAAAAATTGACAGGCATGCATACCATTTCATAATATCCACTATCCAACTATAAATTTATTTAATAATAATCTTTGATGAACTCAATGACTCGAATGCAACGTTCTTCAAAATATGCTATGAAAGACTCCAAGTAATATCTTTAAAATGAGCAAATGCACAGCGGAAGATTTCTTTAACACCTGAGAATAAACATGCTTTAAAGTGTCAACCAAAAGGTTAGTGAGTTCATTAGTTTATCATAATCATTTATTTCCATCATTTTAATAGACCACAAGAATTTCATTTTCAGTTCTCATAAATATACGTCCCATGCATAGAGACAAAAATAATCATTCATATGGTGAACACATGGTAACCGACATTAATTAGATACATATAAGAATATCCCCTATCATTCCGGGATCCTCCTTCAGACATGATATAAATTTCGAAGTACTAAAGCATCCGGTACTTTGGATGGGGTTTGTTAGGCCCAATAGATCTATCTTTAGAATTCGCGTCAATTAGGGTGTCTGTTCCCTAATTCTTAGATTACCAGACTTAATAAAAAGGGGCATATTCGATTTCAATAATTCAACCATAGAATGTAGTTTCACGTACTTGTGTCTATTTCGTAAAACATTTATAAAAGTTGCGCATGTATTCTCAGCCCAAAAATATAAAGGGTAAAAAGGCAAATGAAACTCACCATACTGTATTTCGTAGTAAAAATACATATAACGTCATTGAACAAGTGCAAGGTTGGCCTCGGATTCACGAACCTAAATTAATTATATATATTTATATGTTGGTCAATATTTGTCTAACAAATTAGGTCAAGTCATAGTGTACCACAATCCTAATGCTCGAGACTAATATGCAAAAGTCAACAAAAGTAAATTTGACTCAAAATAATTTCTAAAAATCTATACATGATTAATATATAGTTTAAATATCGTTTTATATTTTTAGATATTTTAAAAAGATTTATTAGAGTAAATAATATAATTTATTTATTAATAAATAAAATTTTATATTAAATTTATATAATCAAATATACTTTTATATATATTAAGTAATAAAATTTATAGGGTTCATTTAATATCATAAAGATAATATGATAGGTATTATTAAAGTAAGTTATTACACGTAGTAAAATATGTTTGTATCACATATTTATTTTATAAAATAATATCTATAATGATAGTAAGTAAAAGTTGTATTATTTTGTAATAATAATTATTATTATAAAAATATCAATATTTATAATTACTAAGATGACATTATGATAAAACGATAATTCTAATTATGATAACTTTAATATTTACGATAATTTTTAATATTATCTTTAAAATAATAATTCTATTTAAAATAATAATAATAATAATGATATTTTATAGTAACAATGACATTTCTATTAAAATGATAATTTTTGTTAAAATGATAGTTTTAATACTAACGATACTTTTAATAATAATAGTAATGATAAAAAAAATAAGAACGATAATTTTATCTAAATTAATATCTTATAATATTTTAATTTCATCATGATACTCTTACTCATTATTTCCTAATCGTTTCGTTTAATAGCTTTTAATCATCTTTTATATCGTGTTCATAATAATGATAATAATAGTAATCAAAATATTTAGGTGTTACAATTATTTGTTTTAATTACACTAATATTAATAATGATAGTTACTATAATATTATTAACGATAATACTAATAATTATCTTAATGATAATATAGTAATAATAATAATAACAATAACAATAACCATTTTTAAATAATGATATATATATATATATATATATATATATATATATATATATATATATATTAATAATGATAATAATAATAATAATAATAATAATAATACTAATAATAATAATAATAATAATAATAATAATAATAATAATAATAATAATAATGATAATTGGATAATAATAATAATAATACTAATTATAACTTTAACGATAATAACGATAGTAATAAAAAAACAATTTTTAATGATAAATCCCTTTTATTGATAAAGATAATAATAATGATAATAATAAGATAAAACTAGAACGACGATAAAAACGACGATAATAATAATCATTTTTAATAAAAATATCGAAAATTCAATTGATTATAACTTCTAATCCGTTCATCGAAACCATTCGATATCTAAAGGAAAAGTTCTTAATTTTTCGCTAGCTTTCCAAGGACATGCATATCTTATAACTTATCTCAACCGCAAGTGTAACTAATTCAAGATTCAACCTAACCTGTCTAAGGGCAATATCAAAAGTACAAGCATGCATAATCCTAAATACTCGAGCACTAGTCAGGGATACACTATTAGTATGTAAAAGTTAAATTATGAGTACTCACGTATCAATATTGAGATTCAATATTGCAGGAAAGGTACGTAGACGCAACGGAAATGATAAACACTATATTGACCTCACGAGCATATCCCTGAACCATACTCAATCACCTCCATAGCTATAACCCATAATTTCCTTAATCCTATTCTACTCGAAAAACAATTTCGAAATCACTCGGACAACACTCCGTCGTAATATTTTATGTATACTAATAATATCTTGAAATAATACGGAGTAAATATATATATGTAAATCGATTGAGAGAGTTTAGAGAAAAATATTTTCAAGTTTCTATGAAATAATGAAACCTATTGAATTCTATTTATAATAGATTTTTGAATTATTAAAATGAATTATTAAAGTATGAATTATTAAAGTGAATTATTAAAGTATGAATTATTAAAGTGAATTATTAAAGTATGAATTATTAAAGTGAATTATTAAAGTATAAATTATTAAAGTATGAATTATTAAAGTGAATTATTAAAGTTAAAGTAAAGTAAAAATAAAGTAAAGGTAAAGTTTAAGTATAGTAAAAGTATAAAACTATGTACGTATTATACGCGTATAAATATATATAATGTTAATTTAAATCGTTATATATATTTAATAAAATAAAATATAAATATCGTTATCTTTATCATACTAGTTAAGTAATGAGTTGTCAAAAGTGGTTCTAGATATTTATAAAAGTTATATACGTTTTAATAATAAAGTTCTTTTTAAACTGAAAACGTTTTTGTACGTTTGAAACTAAATAGATCAATCGTGTCTTTATGAGATTCAATCTTCCACTATCCTTTGTCTAGTTCTCAATGATTGACAATTTGTTCTTATTTATAAATTACTTTACCATTTTCCGAATATTGTTAAAATGGAAAGATTTCTCAAATCAACGTGGGCCTTTCAACAGAGACTTGTAATCATAATTTAATATATCTGATAATTCAATCAGTTGATCTTATCTTCTAATTCCATTGATAAATATTTTGAAACAGATACAATCATATAAAGTATTTAATCTAATATTTCGTTTACATTTCAAGTTATAATATATATACACATATACATATATAATCATATTCGTTTAATGGTTCGTGAATCGTTGGAACTTGGTCGAGGTTGAATGAATGTATGAACATAGTTTAAAATTCTTGAAATTTAACTTAACAAATATTGCTTATTATGTCGGAAACATATAAAGATTAAAGTTTAAATTTGGTTGGAAATTTCCGGGTTGTCACATAAAGATCTCAAGAAACACTTTTGGTGGCCGGGTATGAAAGCCGATATTGCTAAATATGTAGGAGAATGTTTGATGTGCTCTAAGGTCAAAGCTGAACATCAGAAACCATCAGGTCTACTACAACAACCTGAAATTCGGGAATGGAAATGGGAAAACATTACCATGGATTTCATTACTAAATTGCCAAGGACTGCAAGTGGTTATGATACTATTTGGGTAATAGTTGATCATCTCACCAAGTCAGCACACTTCCTGCCAATGAGAGAAGATGACAAAATGGATAAGTTGGCGTGATTGTATTTGAAGGAGGTTATCTCCAGACATGGAATACCCGTCTCTATTATCTCTGATAGGGATGGTAGATTTGTTTCAAGGTTATGGCAGACGTTGCAACAAGCATTGGGAACTCGTCTAGACATGAGTACTTCCGATCATCCACAAACTGATGGGCAGAGCGAAAGGACGATACAAAAGCTTGAAG
This sequence comes from Rutidosis leptorrhynchoides, assembly GCF_046630445.1. Taxonomy (NCBI): domain Eukaryota; kingdom Viridiplantae; phylum Streptophyta; class Magnoliopsida; order Asterales; family Asteraceae; genus Rutidosis; species Rutidosis leptorrhynchoides. Next base: position 273,797,559 of record NC_092333.1, on the reverse strand, counting down.
ACATGCTACGAGCATGTGTTATTGATTTCAGAAACAGTTGGGATCGACACCTACCGTTAGCAGAATTTTCCTACAACAACAGTTATCATTCTAGTATTGAGATGGCGCCGTTTGAGGCACTTTATGGTAGAAAGTGCAGATCTCCGATTTATTGGAATGAAGTGGGGGATAGACAGATTACGGGTCCGGAGATAATACAAGAAACTACCGAGAAAATCATCCAAATTAAACAACGATTGAAAACCGCCCAGAGTCGACAAAAGAGCTACGCGGACAGTAAAAGAAAAGATATAGAGTTTGAAATTGGAGAAATGGTCATGCTTAAGGTTTCACCTTGGAAAGGCGTTGTTCAATTTGGTAAACGGGGGAAACTAAATCCAAGGTACATTGGACCATTCAAGATTATAGATCGTGTCGTACCAGTAGCTTACCAACTGGAGCTACCTCAATAACTCGCGGCTGTACATAACACTTTCCACATCTCGAATTTGAAGAAATGTTTTGCTAAAGAAGATCTCACTATTCCGTTGGACGAAATCCAAATCAATGAAAAACTTCAGTTCATTGAAGAACCCGTTGAAATAATGGATCGTGAGGTTAAGAGACTTAAGCAAAACAAGATACCGATTGTTAAGGTTTGATGGAATGATCGTATAGGACCTGAGTTCAACTGGGAGCGTGAAGATCAGATGAAGAAGAAATACCCGCATCTATTTCCAGAAGATTCGTCAACACTTTCAACAGCTTAAAATTTCGGGACGAAATTTATTTAACTGGTAGGTACTGTAGTGACCCGAACTTTTCCATGTTTATATATATTAATTGAGATTGATATTGACATGACTAAATGCTTCCAACGTGTTAACCAATCAAACTTGTTAAGACTTGATTAATTGAAATAGGTTTCATATAGTGTAACAACCCAACCCATTATCGTTCCACAATTGCAGCATAAAATTTTTTTTTAAAGCAAGGCTGACCAGGAGGGGTGCGCGGCGCGCACACCCACCTGTGAGCGGCGCGCACAGGGCCTGGCAGCCCGCTGTCCAATTTTTCCATTTCACGCGAAAAGATCTTCGACTTCCCGACATATTTAGACGAAACGCTTTTCACAATATGTTCATATAAGTAAAAATATCACATTTCATTCATAATATAAGTTTTACAAAATGGGGCCCACATCGGCCGTTTTACGAGTTTCGTTCAAAAGAATAAAAGTTCGACCATAAGAGTTTAATTTCCAAACGACACTATGAGCATGGTGTTTGGGGGGTTAAACTACCAAATCTTGGTCAAACTCCAAAAGCAATTGCATCCTAAAAGCGTCGCCTAACAACCAAACGGGATCTCTAGTCCAACCGAATGCCCTTACCCTTATCAACGCCGGAGCCTATAAAAAGATAAACAACGAGAGGGTAAGCAAAGCTTAGTTAATGCAATAATTATACATATACATATATAATCTATTTACTTGCACCACTTACTCAATACCGTACACAAGCTAGCAATTCAACAACCATGCAAAACGTTATGCATATACCATTAACTGCAATTCACAATGAGCTAGCCATAACAATAGCATATAGTTTATAATTAAATATGCTAATACACAATACATACAACCATGGTTAACCATTAGTAAAAGGAATGGTACTCAAATTTCCCATCGGCGTTCATAACAACCGTTAGTGCACAACACATATATCACTAACCCGTGGACAACACATATCCGTTTATAAATCGTTAGTGTACAACACATATATCACTAAATTGGACAACGCATATCCAATCATAAATCGTAAGTCTACAACACATATACCACTAGTTTGGACAACATATATCCATTCATAGAACCGTTAGTGTACAACGCATATATCACTAACTCGGACAACACATATCCATTTCTACAAGTAAACACATCATATACGTACATGTATACTTATTCCACTCACCTTAACGATTCGGTGACGATTTAATACTTCCGTATGCTTCAAAGCAAAGTACCTAATACAATAAGTACTTAATTAACACATAAACTAGTTGGATTAAATACCAACAATTTACTCATGTGCATTTAATGACTTAATCGCATTAAATGCCCCATTTTCACCAAAACCGCCTCTTAAGGGTCAAGACCATCATCAATTACTTAAAAGCTAGTGATTAAGGTCCAACAACACTTACTAAGACACAATTAGGGTATTTCATACCCCTAATCTCCAACTAGGTCAATAATTAACCTTTTGACTAACTTAAAGTCAATACACTCATTTCGGGTCATCCACTAACCAACTAACACCCATTTACTAATTAACTAGGTGTGTTAGAAATTAACTAACCAATTAGGGTTCATAAACATCATTTAATACTTTGAAACCCTAGGTTAGTCACCATTTAGTCTTCATGACTCAATTTTACCCAAGAACACCCAAAATCACCAATTATGGTTTTATGTTCATCACTAACTCAAACTCTAACCCTTACACAAAATTAAAGTAAGGAAATTAAAGTTAGAACGTACCACTACAACCAAAACGAAGCTAGAGATGAGATGAAAGCAACTTCTTCCTCTTGGATTTAAGCTTTCTCACTCAAGAATCAAAATCTCTCTCTAGATTTAAAGTGATAAGGATAAAGTAGTTGAAAATGGAGTTATGACTCCACCCAAATAGATCTGGTAGCCTTTATCCCGTCCACAAATGAAATTACCAAAATACCCATCAAAATATCTCATTAATACAGCAAAAACCCGGCTACAGTAACGAGTGCACGGCGCGCTCCCTTTGGTGTGCGCGGTGCACACTAAGCTCAGATCGCTCTCTGACTTCTATTTAACTGCACAATCATTCCCACACTTTATGTACTCTGTATACTCAGCTGTACAATGAAGATTAGGGTCTTACATATAGACAATTGACCACCCAAGTTGACTGGTGATTCACGAACGTTAAAACTTGAAAAAACTATACGATGACATATATATGGTTATATATATAGTTAACATGATTTTATTATAAGTAAGTATCTCATTAGGTATTTTAACAATGAATTATATACATAAAAATGAGTCTATTAAATTAAGAAACTCGAAAACGATATATATAACGATTATCGTTATAACAACGTCTTACTAGGTACATATGAATCATATTAAGATATTGATACACTTGGTTAATTATGTTAAATGATAAGTAAATATATTATTAAGTGTATTAACAATGAAATACATATGTAAAAATAAGACTACTAACTTAATGATTTCGAAACGAGACATATATGTAACGATTATCATTGTAACGACATTTAACTGTATATATATCATACTAAGATATATTATATATCATAATATCATGATAATTTAACAATTTAACATCTCATTTGTTATAATAAACAATGGGTTAACAACATTCAACAAGATCGTTAACCTAAAGGTTTCAAAACAACATTTACATGTAACGACTAACGATGACTTAACGACTCAGTTAAAATGTATATACATGTAGTGTTTTAATATGTATTCATACACTTTTGAAAGACTTCAAGACACTTATCAAAATACTTCTACTTAACAAAAATGCTTACAATTACATCCTCGTTCAGTTTCATCAACAATTCTACTCGTATGCACCCGTATTCGTACTCGTACAATACACAGCTTTTACATGTATGTACTATTGGTATATACACTCCAATGATCAGCTCTTAGCAGTCCATGAGAGTCACCTAACACATTTGGGAACCATCATTTGGCAACTAGCATGAAATATCTCATAAAATTACAAAAATATGAGTAATCATTCATGACTTATTTACATGAAAACAAAATTACATATCCTTTATATCTAATCCATATACTAACTACCAAAAACACCTAAAAACACTTTCATTCTTCAATTTTATTCATCTAATTGATCTCTCTCAAGTTCTATCTTCAAGTTCTAAGTGTTCTTCATAAATTCCATAAGTATAGTTTCATAAAAATCAAGAATACTTCCAAGTTTGCAAGTCTACTTCCAAGCTTTCTAATCCATTCCAAGTAATCATCTAAGATCAAGGAACCTTTGTTATTTATAGTAGGTTATCTTTCTAATTCAAGGTAATATTCATATTCAAACTTTGAATCAATTTCTACAACTACAACAATCTTATTTCGAGTGAAAATCTTATTTGAACTGTTTTCATGTCATGATTCTGTTTCAAGAACTTTCAAGCCATCCAAGGATCCTTTGAAGCTAGATCCATATTTCTCATTTTCAGTAGTTTTATCCAGAAAACTTGAGATAGTAATGATGTTCATAACATCATTCGATTCATACATATAAAGCTATCTTATTCGAAGGTTTAAACTTGTAATCACTAGAACATAGTTTAGTTAATTCTAAACTTGTTCGAAAACAAAAGTTAATCCTTCTAACTTGACTTTTAAAATCAACTAAACACATGTTCTATATCCATATGATATGCTAACTTAATGATTTAAAACCTGGAAACACGATGAACACCATAAAATCGGATATACGCCGTCATAGTGAAACCGGGGGCTTTTTTGGTTTGGATAATTAAAATCTATGATAAACTTTGATTTAAAAGTTGTTCTTCTGGAAAAATGATTTTTCATAAGAACATGAAACTATATCCAAAAATCAAGGTTAAACTCAAAGTGGAAGTATGTTTTCTAAAATGGTCATCTAGACGTCGTTCTTTCGACTGAAATGACTACCTTTACAAAAATGACTTGTAACTTATATTTTCGACTATAAAACTATACTTTTTCTTTTTAGATTCATAAAATAGAGTTCAATATGAAACCATAGCAATTTGATTCACTCAAAACGGATTTAAAATGAAGAAGTTATGGGTAAAACAAGATTAGATATTTTTGATCTTTTTAGCTACGGAAAAATGTTTAACAAACCTATACAAATCATATCCTAGCTAACTTATATTGTATTATACATGTATTCTAATATAGTATGTAATCTTGGGATACCATAGACACGTATGCAAATGTTTTGACATATCATATCGACCCATGTATATATATTATTTGGAACAACCATAGACACTCTATATGCAGTAATATTGGAGTTAGCTATACAGGGTTGAGGTTGATTCCAAAAATATATATACTTTGATTTGTGATCTAGCCTGAGATTTGTATACACTGGGTCGTGGATTGATTCAATATAATATATATCGATTTATTTCTGTACATCTAACTGTGGACAACTAGTTGTAGGTTACTAACGAGGACAGCTGACTTAATACACTCAAATCTTTAAAACATAATAAAAATAGTTGTAATTATATTTTGATCATACATTGATATATATGTACATATTTGTATAGGTTCGTGAATCGATCCGTGGCCAAGTCTTATTTCCAAGGAAGGAAATATCTGTGAAAGTGAGTTATAGTCCCACTTTTAAAACCTAATATTTTTGGGATGAGAATACATGCAGGTTTTATAAATGATTTAAAAAATAGACACAAGTACGTGAAACTACATTCTATAGTTGAATTATCGAAATCGAATATGCCCCTTTTATAAAGTCTGGTAATCTAAGAATTAGGGAACAGACACCCTAATTAATGCGAATCCTAAAGATAGATCTATTGGGCCTAACAAACCCCATCCAAAGTACCGGATGCTTTAGTACTTCCAAATTTATATCATATCCGAAGGGTGTCCCGGAATGATGGGGATATTCTTATATATGCATCTTGTTAATGTCGGTTACCAGGTGTTCACCATATGAATGATTTTTATCTCTATGTATGGGATGTGTATTGAAATATGAAATCTTGTGGTCTATTGTTACGATTTGATATATATAGGTTAAACCTATAACTCACCAACATTTTTGTTGACGTTTAAAGCATGTTTATTCTCAGGTGAATACTAAGAGCTTCCGCCATTGCATACTAAAATAAGGACAAGATTTGGAGTCCATGTTTGTATGATATTGTGTAAAAACTACATTCAAGAAACATATGTCGATGTAATATATTTCTATTGTAAACCATTATGTAATGGTCGTGTGTAAACAGGATATTTTAGATTATCATTATTTGATAATCTACGTAATGTTTTTAAAACCTTTATTGATAAAATAAAGGTTATAGTTGTTTTAAAAATGAATGCAGTCTTTGAAAAACGTCTCATATAGAGGTCAAAACCTCGCAACGAAATTAATTAATTTGGAACGTTTATAAACAATATGAACTGGGCATTTCATAATAATACATGGTCTTGCAAGGTTTTTAATCCAACTGCAAAGTTAAGTTGTTGATTTTAGTAAATACGTTCAGTCTTGTTAATCCAGCTTTGGCCGAAAATGATTTTGAACTCTCAAAATGTATAATAGTACTGTATATATATTCATATATTTTCATTATGTCTATGTTGCCATTTTATACATTGCTATTACTAGTTGTTATTGATAATCACTTTTGATATTCACTGATCAGTTTTTATCATTTAGGGTTGCATAAATGTTTCATAGGATTTTAGTTTATACTTGTTGGTTAGTTTAGAACAAACAAAGTAGCATATATTTGATTCGAATATATACTTCATTTTATGTTTTTTAAGAGGTTCATAAAACTTCCTTTTATGTCTACCAAAGTTCATATTCATTCAGATTCTCTTCATGGTATCGGCACGATACTTCATCTACTCATATGTGTGTACATGATATATTACATTATGACCTAATATGAATATTTTCAAAGTCTTAGTAAGTTTAATTTTGTTCAAACTTAAACTGATTTTTTTTATTTGTGTGGGCTATATATACAGTGGTTAAGATTTGCATGTTAAACTATTTTAGTTCTTATTTTGGGTTCAATAACGAGTTTTAGATAACCAATGTGATACATGTGGCAAAAACTGACTATCTACTGCATTATCAGCTGAGAAGGCTCACCAAAGAAGTTATTGCAATAACAATCACAACTGTTTTGAGATATAAAGATTGAATCATGATATGGCTAGAACGGACGGTTTATTCGTGCGGTGTCGTTAGGTCGTAACACGTCAGAATCAGCCACCAAGAGGGGGACGGTTTATTCGTGCGGAGCCTAAATCGTACTACTCCTTATTATTAGTAAGGGAAGTATGACCTAGGGTCGTATTTTTACGATATCAGTAGAATCAATCCTATATTTAAAGCTTAAGATAGTTATGAAGGAGTAGTTGTTACCTAATTTTGTGTTTTTCTAGTTTATAAGACAGATAAAGTAAATGGAATAAAATTCGTAATTCATATAAGGTTAAAACAAGTGCATACTATGATTTCATCAGTTACTCTGCCGAATTTATGGGATGCTGGCTCATGAACAGGTAGAGACCTTGTATTCATTACACTGGTCTTAAACGCCCCTGTCGTAAGACATGTCACTGGGTAATGCGATAGGCTTTGAAGATTTGAATAGACACCAATGTCCCTTAACCCGATGCCCGTGCAGTCTGACTACAGGCGTACATGTTCAGACAGCTCATCCAACTGAGCGACTCGGTTGGGTGACGTATTAACATTCCACAAAGATCTAAACTCTCTTAAGCATAATAGAATATAGGGTTTACCATATCCGAGAGACGTGATGTGTTTCAATGCTTTCGTCAATGATTGTTTTAAAAGATAGTTAGGCCCTTAAAAAGAGTTCAACCATAAAGAACACCATGGCCAAGTCAAGTTGACTTCCATGAAAACGTTCGGTTATCTTTACCGTCTAATCCGTTATGTGTTTAAAAAAACAGTTCCTTAATTAACCAAGAATCCCTCAAGCAGGGTCCAATGCTTGAGACTGCGTTATGGTGCAGTGTACTAATCAGCACCGTCTAGGTTCCATGGCCTTACTTAGCAGAGGTACAGGTTACAACAACCGTTGTGCTTTAGCATGCACGTACGAAGTTTATATGCTTAGTGACTACACTGGCATGGTCTGGGACAGACAATGTACTAGGGGTCTAGATGTTTCACTACGAAAGAGTCCTCAGTCAGAGTCCAAAGCTTGATAGACTTACTACAACCAGTGTGCCTCACGATCTTACGTTGTATCCGAGAGATTTCTCTTACTAAGGGGTGACATATATAGTGTACTCTGAATCAGGGTTCGCGACTTCCCAATAACAGAGCCAATAACTACGTTCTATTAGTTGGAAAAGTTATTGAGTTTAAAGCATAATCAGAAAGCATTTCGACAACATACACAAACCATAACATTATTTCGGCATTATAACTGGTTACATCATAGTATACACTAAAGATAACTACTCGCTAATCATGACAACAATATCAGAGAACATAATGATAAAAAACATTATATAAAGATAAAGGATAGAAGCACCAGTAGATTAAACGAGTTCTGAATACAAAAGTGAGAACTTCAAACTCCAGACCGCTCCTAATACAATCTTCGGCGTTCTTCTCCGGGTACTAGATTTTTCGCACGGAGTTGAAGACCTTGAAAGTATGACTAATATTGTACAAGAGAGAGAAATAAGTGAATTGATTCATGTTCATATGAAAAATCATTTTTCCAGAAGAACAACTTTTAAATCGAAGTTTATCATAGATTTTAATTATCCGAACCAAAACAGCCCCCGGTTTCACTATGACGGCATATATCCGATTTTATGGTGTTCATCGTGTTTTCAGGTTTTAAGTCATTAAGTTAGAATATCATATAGATATAGAACATGTGTTTAGTTGATTTTAAAAGTCAAGTTAGAAGGATTAACTTTTGTTTGCGAACAAGTTTAGAATTAACTAAACTATGTTCTAGTGATTACAAGTTTAAACCTTCGAATAAGATAGCTTTATATGTATGAATCGAATGATGTTATGAACATCATTACTACCTCAAGTTTTTTAGATAAAACTACTGGAAATGAGAAATATGGATCTAGCTTCAAAGGATCCTTGGATGGCTTGAAAGTTCTTGAAACAGAATCATGACATGAAAACAGTTCAAGTATGATTTTCACTCGAAATAAGATTGTTATAGTTGTAGAAATTGAATCAAAGTTTGAATATGAATATTCTCTTGAATTAGAAAGATAACCTACTGTAAATAACAAAGGTTCCTTGATCTTAGATGATTACTTGAAATGGATTAGAAAGCTTGGAAGTAGACTTGCAAACTTGAAAGCATTCTTGATTTTTATGAAACTATACTTATGGAATTTATGAAGAACACTTAGAACTTGAAGATGGAACTTGAGAGAGATCAATTAGATGATGAAAATTGAAGAATGAAAGTGTTTGTAGGTGTTTTTGGTGTGATGACCCGGGAATTTCCGATCAAATTTAAACTTAAATCTTTATATGTTTCTGACACGATAAGCAAAATATGTAATATTGAGTCTCGAAAGTTTTGAAATCTATATTCATGTAATCAATTACCCTTTGACTATTTTCGACGATTCACGAACAAATGTGTACAAATAAAAATGTATATTTATAAGATATACATATATAAATAAATAAATATAAACATAAATATATATATAATAAATTGAAATAATAAGATATAATTTAATCATTTGAATTGAATATGAAAGATAATAAATAAAATAATAAAGTTATGATGAAAATAAACCTATATGTGAACGTATATAATTTCTATACATATTTAATGTTATATATATATATATATATATATATATATATATATATATATATATATATATATATATATATATATATATATTAATCTTATATATATATGTTATTATAATGTCATAATTAATAATATGTAATATTAAGTTTGTTTACGGGTTAAAAATAGAATTAAATATAATTGTTTTAGTTACCTTCAATATTTTTTAAATATTAATATCAGTATTGGTATTGTTAACCATATTATTATTATCATTGATATAATTAAAATTCTAAGATTTGTAAGGTATGTTTATCAAAACACAAGTTAAAAATATAAGTATTATTAAATTAGAATCTAAATATGATTTAAATATTATTAGTAATTAAAATTATCATTTATTATATTTAACATGATCATAACTATTTTTATAATTATAATTATAATTATCATTATTTATTATCATTAGTATTATTGATATTATTATTATTATTATTATTATTATTATTATTATTATTATTATTATTATTATTATTATTATTATTATTATTATTATTATTATTATTATTATATTTTTATCATTATTGTTAGTATGATTATTTTGATTAGTAATATTTCTATTATTATTTTCTATTATAATAATTATCAGTATTTTTATTATTATTGTTATTAATATATTTATTTATATTTGATAATTATTGATATTAAATTTTAATTATGAAACTTTACAGAATCACTTTCTGTTTGATGTCAGGATCGAACTATTATATATTCTTGTTTCTGTCCATAAATAGTTACTAGTCACGATCTCCTCTTGCAATACAAACAAAGTCTGTTAAGGATCTTAATCACTTCTCATTTTTTTTATTTCTTTTTTGTACCTGATAGCATAATCTGTGTCGATAACTTTTTAACTATGAAACAAGCATTTAATCCGTGTTTTTGACAAAAACTCATTCTGTTCTTTTATTATCACTATCAACTAAAAATATAATAGCTCCCATTTTTATGAATTAAACATAAAATTTTGGAAGTAAACAACTCGTTCCCTGTATTGTTCTTATTTTTCCAAAACTCGATTTTTTTTAACAAACTTCAAAATGTAATAACGCAATTATGTTAGGAATCTTTTATGTAATCTTTCTGCAAAATTTCATGTACCAATTCATTGTATCGAGCTTAAATTTCCGAGTCAAAGTTTATAAATAAAAGTCAAACGGTATGTTCTTGGTGAAATTCAAACTTGTTTTGATGATTTGAGTTCAATTGATGTTTCAAACAGATTCTAGACGTGATTTGAAACACAATTCGTGTTATAAATTTTTTCTAAAATGATCTTGAATTTAAAATCAAATCACGAGATCTTTTGATTTTAATTTTTTTTTCGTGTACAACACTGTGTCCATTTATTTATTTAAATTGTTGTTGTGACTGATTAACTTGAAATCACAAAATTTTAAATCGTTTATGTTACAACTGAGGAACCTGAGTCGTTATTAATTTTCGCGATTTGATTATGGTTGGTTCCTGGTCGGGTTAGTGAAGGTGAAGATGAAACAGAAAACGAAATTATATATATACTTTTAGGTGGGTTTACAAAACAGAAATGTTACATTGGAGGAGTGGGTGGGTGTTAATGCGGGTGAGCGAGAGGTCTTGGGTTCGACTCCCGTCGTGTGCAATTCTTTTTAAAACGGCTTTTTAAAGGTAGTCTTTAATTTTAAAATTCTTATTATTATTGTTATTATTAATATTTATTTTTATTGTTATTATGCTAGTTATTATTACTCCTAAAAATATAAAAGTATGATTAATACCATCCTTAGTTAAATTAATAGTATTATCATTATCATTATTATTATTATAATTATTATTATTATTATTATTAATAAAACAAGTATTATAATTAATATTATCCTTAAGATTATAATTATGATTATCATTATTATTATTATAGGAAAATAATAAAAATATATTATTATTATCATTAATATTAGGATTGTTATCATTTTATAAATATTAGTTTTATCAATATACTTATAATTATTAATATCATATTTATCATTAATATTGTTATAAGTATCATCATTAATATTTACTATTATTATGATCATCATCATTAATATGATTATGAGCATGCTAAACAACATTCGTGTTACGAAAATTATAATAAAAGCGATATGATAAAAATTATGAAAAATGGTTATAATTAAATGAATACATATACAATTATGAATACGACTATGAGCTTAAGTTATAGAATCGGTAGTCATAAATAAGTATTAGTTATTATTATTAGTAGTATATTATTATCATAATCACAAAACAACTTTTATCACTATTTAATATTATGTTACCAAATAAATATTTCGTGTATAAAATATACTTTTAGTAATATTACATATAAGTATTTAATAATCATATGAACATTTTACATATAAATAATCATATATAACAACTTAAGTATTTTAATATAATATTAACCAAATATATATTAATATAGATATTAATCATTTTGAATATATACACAAATTAAATATATAATATATAAATTAAGATATAATAAATAAATTTGTTCGATTACGATTATGTGTATTAATAAATATATGAATAATATAGGTTCGCGAATCCGAGGCCAACGTGTATACTTGTTCAATGTCGTTCTATGTATTTTTACTACAAAATACATTTGGTGAGTTTCATTTACCGTTTTACCCTTTATATTTTTGGGCTGAGAATACATGCGCAAATTTTTATAAATGTTTTACGAAATAGACACAAGTAATCGAAACTACATTATATGGTTGAATTATCGAAATTGAATATGCCCTTTTTTATTAAGTCCGGTAATCTAAGAATTAGGGAACAGACACCCTAATTAACGCGAACTCTAAAGATAGATCTATCGGGCCCAACAAGCCCCATCCAAAGTACTGGATGCTTTAGTACTTCGAAATTTATATCATGTCCGAAGGAGGATCCCGGAATGATTGGGATATTCTTATATGCATTTTGTGAATGTCGGTTACCAGGTGTTCAATCCATATGAATGATATTTTTGTCTCTATGCATGGGACGTATGTTTATGAGGAATGGAAATATGAAATCTTGTGGTCTATTAAAATTATGAAATGATTATTTATGTTAAACTAATGAACTCACCAACCTTTTGGTTGACACTTGAAAGCATGTTTATTCTCAGGTATGAAAGAAATCTTCCGCTGTGCATTTGCTCATTTTAGAGATATTACTTGAAGTCATTCATGACATATTTCAAAAGACGTTGCATTCGAGTCGTCGCATTAATCAAGATTATTATTATGTCAATTATAGTTAGATATATTATGAAATGGTATGCCTGCCGTCAACTTTTGATGTAATGAAAGTTTGTCTTTTCAAAAACGAATGCAATGTTTGTAAAATGTATCATATAGAGGTCAAGTACCTTGCGATGTAATCAACTGTTGTGAATCGTTTATAATCGATATGGACTTCGTCCGGATGGATTAGGATGGGTCCTTTCAGTTGGTTTCAGAGCGGTGGTCTTAGCGAACTGGGTCTTGCATTAGTGTGTCTAACCGATATTCGTTAGGATGCATTAGTGAGTCTGGACTTCGACCGTGTCTGCATGTCAAAAGTTTTGCTTATCATTCGTGTCGAAAATCATCTACTTATTATCCTTACGAAATTACCTGCTTATCATTCTTTGTCTAGACACATCTTACTGCAATGATTGCATGAATAGTGTAATGACCCGAAAATTTCTGACCAAATTTAAACCTTAATCTTTATATGTTTCCGACACGATAAGCAAAATCTGTAATGTTGAGTCTAGGAAGTTTGAAATCTATATTTATGTAATCGATTAATCATTGACCATTCTCGACGATTCACGAACCACCATTTGTAAATAGAAATGTATATGCAAATAATTATATATTATAAATTAAGTTATTATGTGAGTTAGTTATAATGAAAGATAACTTAAGATAATTTAAAATTTATTAATTAAAACTGTTTAGTTAATTTCAGAGAGTATATTGAAAGTAGATAAATATGAACATAATATTCAACATTAACAAATCAGTAAATGTATACTTTGAGTTTATTTGTTTAATATATATAAGTAATATATTTATTAAAGTAATAAAATTTGATAAATAAAACATAATTTTAGATATAGTAATTTGAAAATAAATGTATATAAATCCTATATATTATTATTTGTATATAGTAATATATATATAAAAGGTATAAATTTTATCATTTCCACTTTCAACATTAGTCTTGTTATTGAATTTAATAAATATTATTATCATTATTAATAATAGTGTTGTTAAAGTTAATATAATTACAAATAATACTATTATTGATATAAATTTATATAGTTACAATTTAATTATTTATTATTATTATCATCATTAATTAATATTATTATTAATGTATTATTAATATTATTATTATTATTATTATTATTATTATTATTATTATTATTATTAATATTAAAGGTATTATAATTGTTAATTAATATGAATTAATTTGTATAATACATTGCATAAAGATATTTAAACGTGTATTTATATCACTATCAATATCTGTTGCATAATTTAATCTTTTCTGTTTTTCTGTGTTGCTCGTGACACAAGAAGACACCATATCAATTTCATATAAAGCAATTCGATCAACCTTATTATCTGCTTCTACTTCAATTATCATTTATCATAAATAAACACGTTTCAGATTGCAAATACAGAAATTTCATTGATTTTTTTTTTGTTTATGCCGACTGCCTTGTTTCATATTCATTTTCCAAGAACTCAACTTTCTAACAAATTTTAAAAATCTAATAACGCAGTGTTGCTAGGAATTCATCACTAAAACTGTCTGTAAAATCTTAGATTCCAATTCGTTTTCTTGATTGAGAATTTTTTAGTCAAAGTATCGAATGCAAAAAGTCAAACAGGTTGATCTTTGAGAAATTGGAAAACTAGCTAATGTTTTAGGATTAATTGATAATTCACAAAGCTTCTAGGAAGAACTTAGAACCTTTTTCATGTGGAGATTTGTGTATAAAACTATTTTAAATTCAAAATTACATGTGGACTTGTTTTTCTTTTTACCGAAATCCATTACAGTTGATTTTTTGTTATTATTGTTTTTGTTAAAATCACAACCGGTTGTGTTTGATTTGGTTGCAAGTTCTAAATAAATTTATTGTTGTGCCGTGATGATTATGCTGACTGCAAATTGATTTGGCTATATGAAAAAGATGAATACTTTGGTACGGGTTATATAATATAGTGTATGGGTTAAATCAGAAAAACTATATTGGTCTGATGGTTAGAGGGTGTGTCGGGTTAACAAGGGACCTTTGTTCAAATCTCACAGCTGCCATATTTTTTTAAGAGGCTTCATAAGGTAGTTATTACCTTTATTATTATTATTATTATTATTATTATTATTATTATTATTATTATTATTATTATTATTATTATTATTATTATTATTATTATTATTATTATTATTATTATTATTATTATTATTATTATTATTATGATTATTATTATTATTATTATGATTATTATTATTATTATTATTATTATTATTATTATTATTATTATTATTATTATTATTATTATTATTATTATTATTATTATTATTAAAATCATACAATTTATTATCAATATATAAGTATTAGAATTATTATTATTATTATCATCTTTAATAAAATTAATATTTTGATATCACTAAGATTATCATTTTTATGGTTATCAATATTATTTATATCATTATCAGTAATAATGATAAATATGAAAAATAAGAGTTGTAAATGACGCAATTAAAGTTATAAGCATAAAAATAAAGATTTATATATATAAGTATATATTTAATACACATAACCTAACTACATTAATATTACTATATAAATATATTTAATGAAACTTGTTAATTTATTATATATATATATATATATATATATATATATATATATATATATATATATATATATATATATATATATATATATATATATATATATATATATATATATATATATATATATATATATATATATATATATATATATATATATGAAGGTATTTCGTATGCCCGAGAGACATATTAAATTAATGTGGCTAATATGTTATGATCCAAGTCGGGGCATACCCAATAACAAGCTTACCAACACCGTAAATGTATTTAAGCTTAACGAATGGATCGTTAAATGAATATACGACACTTGGATTTTAGAAAATCGGTTTTCTAAAATATAATCACTTGAGATTAATTATTTGGATAATTTATATATAATTATTTATGGGTTTAAATAATTATGTTGTGTTATATTTTATAAAAGGTTTATAAAATACATAAGTATCTTAATAAAATCATGGGATTTTATACAAAATAGGAAGTTTTATAAAATTTGAAGTCTTGTTATATGGAATTGGTGATGGAGCCGTTTTTGAGGGTGGTCTCCAAGACACCCCATGTTTATTCCATTGTTACTTGTGTTGGCACATTCCAATAAAAGCATGCTAGGCTCCATTCACCACATGCATGACTCAAGTAAGAATCTAAGAACCAAGAAAAACACTCTCTTTCTCCTCTCCTTGCTGCTGCAAAACCGTGGCCTTCTAGGCTGCAAAAGGGTGTGTTTCAAGCTTGTTTTCTAGTGATTAAGTGTCTCTAAAACCTAACCAATTCAAAGGTGTGTTGGTGCATCAAGCTTGAGGTATTATCTCTTGAGGTTCCATAGTTTTGGAACTAGTATTCATCATCATCTTTCTTGGTACTTGCTGTCCAGATTTTAAGGTTCTAGTAAAGTGGTTTTCTAGCTTGGTTAGTAAGGTTATAAGGTACCAAAGTTTAGCCAAGGTTAAGGGTGATATTGGAGAAGCATAAGCTTGGTGTTTTCATCTTCAAATTCATCATTCTTGGAAGTAAATAACCTCCTAACTTGGAGAAGGTATAACCTCTAAATTACTATCTTGTAGTTTGTAAGCATATTATTTCACAACTTGATCCATGGGATTTAACTTTAAAATGGTTTAAAGATTAACAAGTTAAAATGTAACTAACATGCTTCTGCTTTGATAAGTTTCTTAAAAGGTTTTAAGTATCATAAAACTTGTTAAATCCCAACAATGGTATCTAGAGCCGAAGTTGTTGAAATATGCTTCGAGATGGTTATTAAACTCACTATATTTTTGCATTTTATGTACATGCATGATTGTAAAATGCAAAAATTTATGATTTTGGGTGGGTTTGCTAATATGGCCGAATTCTTGGACACCCAAAATGGGTTTTGGGTTGTTCCATTTTGGTCATTTTGTTGTATATTGTTGTTCACAATCATGGCCTTGACCTTATGTTTGAATGCATGCTTGTTTGGTTGATTTATGTTTCATTTGGTATGTATTATTATTCATTCAAAAGGCATGTAATAATTATTCATTTGGTTTGTAATAATATTAATTTTGGTTATGTATTTTATTTTATATTTGGTATGTAAAATAGATTAGGTTGTATTTTCATTTTCTAGACAAAATGTATTCGGATATATTTTGTAAAATGATGAAGATGATGAAGACTTGAAGAACACATGAAGAAGCATTTGGATGCAAGATTAAGTGGGAGGTTAAAACCTCCTACTTTGTGTTATAACCCCTTAACCGGTGGCATTTGTTTTCGGCTAAACAAATGCCTACCAAAATGGCTAGATTGTGAACATCTTTGTTTTGCATGCGTGGTTGTTTTAATTTCTTGTATGATTGTGGATTGTATGTTTGTATGCTACAAGTTAATCACACAAGTTAACAACAAATAAAACTAAAATTTAATTGGTTAAATTAGACGTTATTAAACACATGCAAAACGACAATTTAAAATGGTTAAATTGAAATGGCTAAAAGGACATTAATAAACGGTTATTAAGATCATGATAAGGATCATATATATAAAATGGTTTATATCATGTAATTGGTTTAATTACAAGACATGAGAATGGTTTTTCATAAGTACCATACACTAAATGCATGTTGGTGTATGGTATAAATGTTTTCTAAAACTAGAATTAACGAAAACTCAAAATCCCTTTCACTAACAAGGTAAACAAGTTAAACGCCATCCTTTTGTGGAAACACGTAGAAGTATTAGGAAACTCTTGATGGGATAAAGGTCACCTAACCGTCATGAGCGAACTAATATGAATAAGGTACACTTCGCATACATGTGGGATAAAGGTCACCTAACCACTTGTATGTTAAGTCTACATGTTTACACAAGTAGGACGACTTGATTTGGGAATCATGAACTTAGGGTCACCGAAGCATGATGAACAAATAGGCGTTGATGGGATAAATATGCCATGCAAAAGGATTGCATGATCCCATAACTTAGAAGTTGCAAAAGGATTGCAATTGTCATATAATGACTACCTAGCTAAATCAAATAACGGGATAAAGGTCACCTAACCGAAATTTGATTTACCGTTGGATTCTAATATTTAATAAGTCAATTAAAATTTAAAAGGGTATTGAATGTTAAATTAAAAATCGATACTTAAACGAACTTTGTTAATTTTGTAGATGGCCGCCAATAACAACAACAACATTCCAAACGCACCACTTAACCTGAACCACCTATCATTAAGGTCTCTCTTAGAGAAAGACAAACTCAACCATACAAACTTTATGGATTGGTTCCGCAATCTTCGGATTGTCCTCAAACAAGAGGATAAAATGTATGTGCTTGAGGACCCCATTCCCGATCAACCGGATGATAATGATGTGGAGGCAATGGCCTCTTACGATAAGTATTGCCACGACTCCCTTCAAGTCTCATGCTTAATGCTTGGGACTATGATACCCGAACTCCAAAAGGATTTCGAGCACCATAGTGCATACGACATGATAACGCAATTGAAGGAGATGTTCCTCCAACAAGCGCGTGTCGAGCGCTTCGAAACGGTTCGGGCGCTACATGCTTGTCGTATGGACGATACCCAATCGGTTTCATCTTATGTACTTAAGATGAAAAGCCTTATCGATCGTGCTAACCGTCTTAACCTAAACATATCTAATGAGTTAGCCACCGATCTTATCCTTAACTCCCTATCAAAAAGGTTTGATCAATTTGTAATTAATTACAATATGAATGGGATGGATAAGAGCATAGGTGAGCTTCACGGTATGCTTAGAACGGCGGAAACTAGCATGGGTAAAAGGGCTTTACCCGTGTTAGCAATCGATCAAGGTGGGTCCAAAGGTAAGACCTCTAAGCCAAAGGTGGCTAAGAGAAAAGGACCCACCTATCAAGGCAAAGGGAAGGGGAAGATGGTTACCCCAACCATCAACAAGGCTAAGAAGCAAAAGGTAGCCGAGAAGGCAAACCCCAAGGAAGACCCATGTTTCGGTTGTGGTGAGATGGGTCATTGGAAACGAAACTGTCCGGTCTACCTTAAGGAGTTGAAGGAGAAGAGGGATGCGGGGCAAACCTCAGGTAATATATATATGGTATATATAGAGCTTAGTATTGCTTCTTCTAATACATGGGTATTAGACACGGGATGTGGAACTCATATTTGTAATTCTTTGCAGGGGTTCAAAAGAAGTAACAAGCAAACGGGAACATCAAGTCTCTTCATGGGGAATGGAGCTAAAGTGCAAGTGAAAGCTCAAGGAGACTTTGTGTTAAAACTTCCAAGTGGCTTGGAACTTATTTTGAATGATGTTTTGTATGCACCCGACTTATGTCGAAACATTATTTCTGTTTCCCGTTTGAAACAATGTGGTTTTAATCCTAATTTTGTTAATGATGATATCCACATTTATTTAGATAATATATTCTATTTCAAGGCTTCACCTTCAAATGGAATTTATGAATTGGTTCATGATGACACATTATCTAGTAGCTCAATATACCATGCAAGCACCAAGAAACTCAAAAGGGATTTGAGTGATTCCTACTTATGGCATTGTCGCCTTGGTCACATAAACAAGAACCGAATGCATACACTTCAAAAGAATGGACTTTTGAAATCAAATGAAATGGATTCGTTTGATGTATGTGAATCTTGTTTACAAGGCAAGATGACTAAAGCACCTTTCAAAGGGACCTATGAAAGGGCTAAAGACTTATTGGGATTAATACATTCGGATGTATGTGGACCTTTTAAGCCCATGACTAGGAATGGTGAAAGATACTTCGTTACTTTCACTGATGACTTTAGTCGTTTCGGATATGTCTACTTATTAAGACACAAGGACGAAACGTTTGAAGCATTCAAAGAATATCAAAACGAAGTACAAAATCAACTCAATAAGACAATTAAGGTACTTCGTACCAATAGAGGAGGTGAATACCTAAGCGATGCTTTCCAAGATCATCTTAGGAGTTGTGGGATTATCTCACAACTTACTCCACCCGGAACACCCCAACTTAATGGAGTTTCCGAAAGGAGGAACCGAACCCTAATGGATATGGTTCGATCTATGATGGCAAGAAGCTCGTTACCTCTATCATTTTGGGGTTATTGTCTAAGCTCCACGGCTCGTATTTTAAATATGGCCCCAACCAAGAAAGTGGAACGAACTCCTCACGAGATGTGGTTTGGAAAACCTCCTTCTCTATCATACTTAAAGGTATGGGGATGTGAAGCTTATCCTAAGCGTTACGTCCCTAATAAGTTGAATGCTCGATCCACGAAGTGTATCTTCATAGGATATCCCAAGGATGATATGGGATACTATTTCTATGATCCATCTGAACAAAATGTATTTGTTGCTCGGAAGGCGGAATTCCTTGAAACTAAGTTCCTAATGGAAGGAAATAGTGAAAGGAAGATAGATCTTGAAGAGGTTCAAGATCAAATAGATGATACACAATTGGTTGACACTAGCACTCAACATGAAAATGTTGATAATGATCAAATGGATGATCAAGGTACACAAGACGTTCGAAGATCTAGTAGGATTAGTAATCCTCCCGAGAGATATGGGTTTCTCGTGGATGGTTGCTATACGGTTGATTTGGATGAACCGACAAACTACGAAGATGCTTTATCAAGGATTGATAAAGATAAATGGCAGGATGCCATGAACGCCGAGATGCAATCCATGTATGAAAACCAAGTATGGGAACTTGTTGAGCAACCTCCTAGCTCTAAGCTAGTTGTGTAGCGACCCCGACAAATCGTCAAGTGACGGCGTCGGCTACGTGGGTCCCGTTGCGTGGTCATAGTCCCTATATGAGACGCGTTTGACCAAAATTATGTCGCATTCATTTGAAACGTGCATGACTTGCAAAGTTTAGTTCACCAAACGGATCGACAACAAGTTTAAGTTTACAAAAGTAGTAAAGTACAAATGAAATATCTTGCGACATAATTAGTTTAAAATCACAGTTGCTATAAATAGCGTAAGTATGTAAACAACATGTTTGAATCCAAAGATGCTATCACTAGCGTATGCATGTATGCTTGACCTCAAGCAAGAAATCAAAGTGTATGCATGTATGCTTGACCCCAAGCAAGTATGAGTGTACGCGGAAGCATATATCAAATAGCCAAGTATGAACCTGAGAAACATATAGAAAACTGTCAACGAAAAACGTTGGTGAGATCATAAATGTATTTGTGAAAGTATGTTTTTGAATCACAAGGTTTAGTATCAAGGCGTATACATCTCTAAAGATATGTTTGTAAACCATAAGATTTAGTATAAAGTGAATATCAAGCGTATACATCCCAAAAGATGTTGTCTGTATCACGAGCACCCAATTACCAAAACTTAACGGAATCTTCCCTCTGAATTTTGAATATAGTGTTAGAACATACACTATGCACGTTGAAATTATATTTCATCCACTAACGGTAGCGAACCGTCTGAATGAGGGTTCGTTAAACCCGTATGGCCACACAACATAATCACTCGCTTACACTTACACCCTGCAAGTGGAACTAATGATAATTGGATTGAGGACTTTTGTTCTAACTCATCTGTATCTTTGCTCTTGTATTCGCATTTGTATCCAAAGTATGAAAGTATAAACCGTATAAATGTATATAAAGTATATGTTTCTCAGCCCACGATTTAAAAGTATAAAAGTACTTGCAAAGGTGGGACTATGATCTCACCTCGAGTGCACGAGTATAAAAGTACTTCGCAAAGTAAACGTGTGCATGAAAGTTGCTTAGCCTTGACCTAAACAATTAAGTTATATCAATTAACCGTTACGACACAAGGTCGGGCGAAATGTGTTCAATTAGTCCTATGGCTCGTTACGACTCGATTAAGTATAGCATGTGAATCACGTTGTCAAGTTTCATACAAGAAACAAGTATAAAAACATGTTAGAATGATTGTATAAAAGTTTGGTTAAGTTTGGCTAAAAGTCAAACTTGGTCAAAGTCAAGTCAACGATGTCGGGTCGGGTATCCGACAATTTTTCTAAGTTACATAATCATATATGAGCATGTTGGCCAAGTTTCATGTTAATCGGAGGTCCGTAACATATCAAACATTTTACGTCAAATGACCAAGCAAAACAGCCAGTTTTAGTACAATGGGACGGCGTCCCAAATGTCTAGACGGCGTCCCACATTGAAGGGTGGGACGGCGTCCTGATATCCTAGACGGCGTCTAGGTTCAAAAGGTGGGACGGCGTCTAGGAGGTTGGGACGGCGTCCCAAGAGGCTTACAGGTCCTGTTTGCAGAAAACACAAGGCACGAGCCAAACTTCAATCAATCCTAGTTTATGATCCGCAAACAATCAAGACATGTATTTTATATCACCGGAAAGCTCTTTCGACAAGGAACACAACTAGATACATTTCCTAAATCAAATTTATCATTTTAGACAACAAAAATCTCGTCGAAAGTTCGTTAAACGTTCCAAAACAAGGTTTCAAGTTCATCAATTGCAATTCAAGTTTCGGGAATCCGATTTATACATATGATATGCCGTTTTGAAGGTAATGAAACATGTAATACAACTAAACACTTATCAATAACATTAATAAGCATTCAACGCATCAAAAGTTCGTTTTAAGAGTTGTCAAACCCTAACCAAACCTCAAAATCACTAATCATGTTAATGTAAGGTTTTCATGTCAATCAACACACCAAAACGAAGCTATTGAAGTAACTAACACTTTGAACACACAAACATTAACATCTAAACACATTTCATCATCCAAAATCAAAGATTAAGCATACACTTTTCATTTTCAAGCTAGTTACACCAAAACATCAAGATCGAACATACAAATCATATATTCATGTTATACACGAGCCATAGACACTAACTAACAACATTTCAAGTCAAAAACACGAATTTAGAGAAATCTAGAGTTTTAGAAATGTTACCCAAAATCAATGAAGTTAGTATCAAATCGTAGAGGATGATGAGAGGATCAAGAATATGTAGTCGGATTTGTTGTGAGCTTCCAAGATTGAATTTAGATGATGAATGAATGGAATGGGTTTGTGTGTGTGTTCTTGAGATGGAGAGAAAAGAGAGGAGGGAGATGATGGAATGAATGAAAAATGGGTTGACTAGTTGACCTAGTCAACTAGTTTGCCCATTTGGCAACTCCGGTCCCTCGAGTTTCAAAGCGGGTGCGGGATTTAACCGATCGAATATTTTTAAAACGCTCGAGTAAACGGGTGATGTCAAAATTAAATAGCGGGAATATAATGAACGTTACTCACGGAAACTATTAATTTAAATACGAAAGATTATGTTTTAAAAAAAAAGACGGTGTTAAAATTAAATTTAACGGAAAAACGCGGGATGTTACATTATCCACACCTCAAAAGAAATTTCGTCCCGAAATTTAGTTGGAAGTAGTAGTTGTTGAATCTTCCTCGAGATTTTGTGTTGCCAATTCTACGAATGAAGGAGAAGTACGTTCTAGGGTATTTCAACGAACCTGAAGGTCGGGGTCGTATGTCGTTTTAAGGTTTGGTTCCATGATTTTATGGTTTTCGGTCCTCCTAGGAAGTGAGGTTCATCGTCGATAGTGAGTTCATCAAAGAAGATAACAAGTTCTCGTTTCGCAAAACACGTCTTTGAGTTGATACATCGAATGTAGGATAACGGAGACCCCAAAATGAGTCGGAAAGGTCTAAACGGCTAGCGACGGGTCCAAAACACCCCAAGAATTTAAAGGGTCAAAATATCGCGGATTTAGCTTCCTACGTTTTCCCGAAACGGATTGCACCTTTCCAAGGTGCGACTCTTAACACGACGCGGTTTCCCACGTGGAATTTGAAATGTTTACGTCTAAATTGGCGTAGCTCATTTGGCGACAACGAGTCGTGTTGGGTCTTTCTTGGATATGGATAAGTTTTCTCGGTCGCTCATGCATAATCCCGGTCCCGGTGAATTGGTCATCGTTTACTTGGTTCGACAAAAGGAGAATGACGTTTCCGGTCATATAAGGTTTCGAAGGCGTGGCGTCAATACTCGAATGAAAATTTTGTAGTAAGAGAGTTTGATTAAAGGCAAAGACGTTTCTCAAGAAAATTTGAAGTTGGTAATACAAATTCGTATTATGGTTTTCAAGACTTAAATCGTATGTTTGTTCGGTCCGTCGGGTTGTGGATGGTACGCGGTACTCATGTCTAAACGCGGTCCCGAGGCTTTTTGTGAGGCACTCCAAAATCTAGAAGTGAAACGAGGATCTCGATCCGAAACGGGGTATATTTCCCTAAGGCATATTGAACAAGTTTGCTAGGAATTGAAAACGTTAGCTAGGACAAGTTTCTCAAGAAAATTCGCGTCGCGGAAGATTTATCGTTTTCCGAAAATGTTCGTTATGACTATTCACCCTCGAGGCGAATACTAGTATAATGTGAAGAGTCTCTCTCCATTGAGAATTTACAATAAAAGATTTCCTGAACCGGAATTACGAGTGTAAGGCGAGAGAAGTTTCCGCCTCGATGCGAGCATAACGAGTAAATTGTAGTTAGTCAATAAGACTGTGCGAGGACGAGATAGTATACACGTGTAACATATGGTCGAAGTCGAAAGAATTCGTCATTCATTCGGAAGCATAAATATAGTTCGACAATAGTCGAAGGTGTGTCCCCGGTATGGTTGTTGTCAGTACTTGCGGAGTTTTCAGATGTCCAAACATGAAAGGATGAAGTCATGTACATGGCACATGGTGGTGTTTAGGTTGATCGAGTCTAACCACCATCACGCGTCACTAGAACTTTGGTACGTCTTACCGTAATATAACCACGTTGATCGAGTGTCGTTATATTACGCCAAATCATACCTCCATTCCCACATCACTCCATGGGTTCAAGTTCGTGTCATCGTGAAAATCTAAAATGAACAAAATGTAACGACATCTCAAACATGATTCGTATTGAATCGAAAGAATTAGTGCAACTCTAAAGATGCGTTCCCCGAGGGAAGTGTATAAGTGATTGTTCACGTCAATGCGGTTCGAATCAGACAATAACGTAGTTAGGTATGAAAAGAGTAACGAGTCATGATAGCGAGTAGTACGCAACCGTAGCGATAAATAGTGATGACGATACTCATCTAGAGTAGTGACAGTGACTTTACAATACTCATGGATAGTAAGATGAGACGGGGGAAATAACAACCAAGGAGTCAGAGTTCCCGAACTAAAGTGGCAGGATACGAGTTCGTATAATGAAGGTTGGGTACCATTAAAAAGTTTGCCTAAGAATGATTCAAGTATAATGCACAAGTAGTCAAGTAAGTGCTATCTATAGCAAATGTATGTCAGAATGCAAATGCTAACTATCCGGTTGTAGTCTAGACTCACTAATGCGTCCTAACGACTCTGTTAGACACACTAATGCACGTCCTAGTTCCCTACAACCAATGCTCTGATACCATCTGTAGCGACCCCGACAAATCGTCAAGTGACGTCGTCGGCTACGTGGGTCCCGTTGCGTGGTCATAGTCCCTATATGAGACGCGTTTTACCAAAATTATGTCGCATTCATTTGAAACGTGCATGACTTGCAAAGTTTAGTTCACCAAACGGATCGACAACAAGTTTAAGTTTACAAAAGTAGTAAAGTACAAATGAAATATCTTGCGACATAATTAGTTTAAAATCACAGTTGCTATAAATAGCGTAAGTATGTAAACAACATGTTTGAATCCAAAGATGCTATCACTAGCGTATGCATGTATGCTTGACCTCAAGCAAGAAATCAAAGTGTATGCATGTATGCTTGACCCCAAGCAAGTATGAGTGTACGCGGAAGCATGTATCAAATAGCCAAGTATGAACCTGAGAAACATATAGAAAACTGTCAACGAAAAACGTTGGTGAGATCATAAATGTATTTGTGAAAGTATGTTTTTGAATCACAAGGTTTAGTATCAAGGCGTATACATCTCTAAAGATATGTTTGTAAACCATAAGATTTAGTATAAAGTGAATATCAAGCGTATACATCCCAAAAGATGTTGTCTGTATCACGAGCACCCAATTACCAAAACTTAACTGAATCTTCCCTCTGAATTTTGAATATAGTGTTAGAACATACACTATGCACGTTGAAATTATATTTCATCCACTAACGGTAGCGAACCGTCTGAATGAGGGTTCGTTAAACCCGTATGGCCACACAACATAATCACTCGCTTACACTTACACCCTGCAAGTGGAACTAATGATAATTGGATTGAGGACTTTTGTTCTAACTCGTCTGTATCTTTGCTCTTGTATTCGCATTTGTATCCAAAGTATGAAAGTATAAACCGTATAAATGTATATAAAGTATATGTTTCTCAGCCCACGATTTAAAAGTATAAAAGTATTTGCAAAGGTGGGACTATGATCTCACCTCGAGTGCACGAGTATAAAAGTATTTCGCAAAGTAAACGTGTGCATGAAAGTTGCTTAGCCTTGACCTAAACAATTAAGTTATATCAATTAACCGTTACGACACAAGGTCGGGCGAAATGTGTTCAATTAGTCCTATGGCTCGTTACGACTCGATTAAGTATAGCATGTGAATCACGTTGTCAAGTTTCATACAAGAAACAAGTATAAAAACATGTTAGAATGATTGTATAAAAGTTTGGTTAAGTTTGGCTAAAAGTCAAACTTGGTCAAAGTCAAGTCAACGATGTCGGGTCGGGTATCCGACAATTTTTCTAAGTTACATAATCATATATGAGCATGTTGGCCAAGTTTCATGTTAATCGGAGGTCCGTAACATATCAAACATTTTACGTCAAATGACCAAGCAAAACAGCCAGTTTTAGTACAATGGGACGGCGTCCCAAATGTCTAGACGGCGTCCCACATTGAAGGGTGGGACGGCGTCCTGATATCCTAGACGGCGTCTAGGTTCAAAAGGTGGGACGGTGTCTAGGAGGTTGGGACGGCGTCCCAAGAGGCTTACAGGTCCTGTTTGCAGAAAACACAAGGCACGAGCCAAACTTCAATCAATCCTAGTTTATGATCCGCAAACAATCAAGACATGTATTTTATATCACCGGAAAGCTCTTTCGACAAGGAACACAACTAGATACATTTCCTAAATCAAATTTATCATTTTAGACAACAAAAATCTCGTCGAAAGTTCGTTAAACGTTCCAAAACAAGGTTTCAAGTTCATCAATTGCAATTCAAGTTTCG
Organism: Rutidosis leptorrhynchoides; assembly: GCF_046630445.1. Taxonomy (NCBI): domain Eukaryota; kingdom Viridiplantae; phylum Streptophyta; class Magnoliopsida; order Asterales; family Asteraceae; genus Rutidosis; species Rutidosis leptorrhynchoides. Next base: position 273,770,306 of record NC_092333.1, on the reverse strand, counting down.
GGAATCCGATTTATACATATGATATGCCGTTTTGAAGGTAATGAAACATGTAATACAACTAAACACTTATCAATAACATTAATAAGCATTCAACGCATCAAAAGTTCGTTTTAAGAGTTGTCAAACCCTAACCAAACCTCAAAATCACTAATCATGTTAATGTAAGGTTTTCATGTCAATCAACACACCAAAACGAAGCTATTGAAGTAACTAACACTTTGAACACACAAACATTAACATCTAAACACATTTCATCATCCAAAATCAAAGATTAAGCATACACTTTTCATTTTCAAGCTAGTTACACCAAAACATCAAGATCGAACATACAAATCATATATTCATGTTATACACGAGCCATAGACACTAACTAACAACATTTCAAGTCAAAAACACGAATTTAGAGAAATCTAGAGTTTTAGAAATGTTACCCAAAATCAATGAAGTTAGTATCAAATCGTAGAGGATGATGAGAGGATCAAGAATATGTAGTCGGATTTGTTGTGAGCTTCCAAGATTGAATTTAGATGATGAATGAATGGAATGGGTTTGTGTGTGTGTTCTTGAGAAGGAGAGAAAAGAGAGGAGGGAGATGATGGAATGAATGAAAAATGGGTTGACTAGTTGACCTAGTCAACTAGTTTGCCCATTTGGCAACTCCGGTCCCTCGAGTTTCAAAGCGGGTGCGGGATTTAACCGATCGAATATTTTTAAAACGCTCGAGTAAACGGGTGATGTCAAAATTAAATAGCGGGAATATAATGAACGTTACTCACGGAAACTATTAATTTAAATACGAAAGATTATGTTTTAAAAAAAAAGACGGTGTTAAAATTAAATTTAACGGAAAAACGCGGGATGTTACAAGTTGATTGCAAATGGCTTTTCAAGAAGAAAACCGACATACATGGAAACTTGGATACATATAAAGCTAGACTTGTAGCAAAAGGTTTCACTCAAACTCAAGGGGTTGATTATGATGAAACTTTCTCGCCAGTGGCAATGCTAAAGTCTATTAGGATATTATTTGCCATTGCTGCTCACTACGACTATGAAATATGGCAAATGGATGTCAAAACCGCTTTCCTAAATGGATATCTTATGGAAGATGTCTATATGGTTCAGCCTGAAGGTTTTGTTGATCCAAAATATCCTAAAAGGGTATGCAAGTTAAAGAAGTCAATCTACGGATTGAAACAAGCATCTAGAATGTGGAATCATCGTTTTAATGAGGAAGCCAAGAAATTTGGTTTCATTAAAAATGGTGATGAAGCTTGTGTATATAAGAAAGCTAGTGGGAGCACTATCATGTTCCTTGTGCTATATGTGGATGATATATTATTATTTGGGAATGATATTACCACAATGCAAGGAGTCAAAACTTGGCTAAAGAGTTGCTTCTCCATTAAGGATCTTGGAGATGCACAATACATATTGGGGATAGGGATCTATAGGAATAGATCCAAGAGATTGATAGGTTTAAGTCAAAGTACATACATTGATAAAATCTTGAAAAGGTTCAAGATGGAAAACTCTAAGAGAGGTTTGGTACCTATTCAAAAGGGAACCGTTCTCAGTTCATCTCAGTGTCCTGCCACGAAAGATGAACAAGAGAGAATGAAGAAAGTCCCATACGCATCTGCTATTGGGTCTATCATGTATGCAATGATATGTACTAGACCGGATGTGTCATGCGCTCTTAGCTTGACAAGTAGATACCAGAACAACCCAGGAAACAGTCATTGGATTGCTGTTAAAAGTATATTGAAATACCTTAGAAGGACTAAGGATATGTTTCTAATATACGGATCTGGTGAGGAGGAACTCGCTGTAAAAGGTTACGCGGACGCGAGCTTCCAAACTGATCGAGATGATTCTCGATCACAATCCGGTTATGTATTTACATTAAATGGAGGTGCGGTCTCTTGGAAGAGTTCGAAACATGAGGTTGTTGCGTTATCTACTACAGAGTCGGAGTACATTGCCGCCTCATTGGCAGCACAGGAAGCTGCATGGATGAAGAAATTCATCGACGACTTAGGAGTGGTCCCTTCCATTCAGGACCCTCTTGAGATCTTTTGTGACAACGAGGGTGCGATTGCTCAAATCAAGGAACCTCGTGCCCATCAAAAGACTCGTCACATTGAGCTGAGATTCAACTACATAAGGGATGAAGTTGAAAAAGGAAAGATATGTATTCGCAAAGTTCATACAGATCATAATGTTGCGGATCCACTCACGAAGCTTTTACATGGGCCAAAACATGAAGGACATGTTTGTGCATTAGGGCTTCGATATTCTAGTGATTGGATATGATCTATTTTATGTATTGTACCGGAACGAAATTATTCAAACTCATTAATATAACTATGGTGTTAATTTATTTGAGTTATGTTCCTATTTTGCATATTTCATCCATGAATAAGCAATTATTCTAAATTTCCGTAGTCGATCACATTTGTGTTAACAAGTGTGAGGTTTAGACTATTATGAACTCGGATTGGTATACATTCATAGGTTGAATGTGGGGCAAGGTTGCAACCAAGGTTCATAGATATTTGTGGGAAACAAACATTGGAAGACCCGCTCTCAAGAATTACTGTATAGAGCCTTCGTGGTTGATCACATGTAATCTTGAGTAAAGGCGAATATCATTGTACTGGGTTCGGATATTCACCAAGTACTGTGCCTTGATTCTTTCCTTCGCTATTCTGAAACATGGTAGTACATAAGGAAGAACTCAGGTATATTACAAAGTGTATATCTAGGACGTATGTAGTCAAGATGGAATTTGTCCCTCTTATTCGTTGAGAGTCAGATGTCTAAGGCCTGAAAAGTTAAATCTATAAGAGAGTGATCACTCTGTATCTCTTGGATTTAACATGACATCTAGGACGAAAGGAAATAATGAAAGATTCACCTAATCATATTCGAGATGGGAACTCGAAAGGGATGATGTTATTGAATGGCACAAAGTCATAACATATTAGGGTGATGGACGGTGTGTTAGGCTGTATCCATCACTTGCATTAATTTCTTATGTTTCTCGTACAAGTGGGAGATTGAAGGTATTTCGTATGCCCGAGAGACATATTAAATTAATGTGGCTAATATGTTATGATCCAAGTCGGGTCATACCCAATAACAAGCTTACCAACACCGTATATGTATTTAAGCTTAACGAATGGATCGTTAAATGAATACACGACACTTGGATTTTAGAAAATCGGTTTTCTAAAATATAATCACTTGAGATAAATTATTTGGATAATTTATATATAATTATTTATGGGTTTAAATAATTATGTTGTGTTATATTTTATAAAAGGTTTATAAAATACATAAGTATCTTAATAAAATCATGGGATTTTATACAAAATAGCAAGTTTTATAAAATTTAAAGTCTTGTTATATGGAATTGGTGATGGAGCCGTTTTTGAGGGTGGTCTCCAAGACACCCCATGTTTATTCCATTGTTACTTGTGTTGGCACATTCCAATAAAAGCATGCTAGGCTCCATTCACCACATGCATGACTCAAGTAAGAATCTAAGAACCAAGAAAAACACTCTCTTTCTCCTCTCCTTGCTGCTGCAAAACCGTGGCCTTCTAGGCTGCAAAAGGGTGTGTTTCAAGCTTGTTTTCTAGTGATTAAGTGTCTCTAAAACCTAACCAATTCAAAGGTGTGTTGGTGCATCAAGCTTGGGGTATTATCTCTTGAGGTTCCATAGTTTTGGAACTAGTATTCATCATCATCTTTCTTGGTACTTGCTGTCCAGATTTTAAGGTTCTAGTAAAGTGGTTTTCTAGCTTGGTTAGTAAGGTTATAAGGTACCAAAGTCTAGCCAAGGTTAAGGGTGATATTGGAGAAGCATAAGCTTGGTGTTTTCATCTTCAAATTCATCATTCTTGGAAGTAAATAACCTCCTAACTTGGAGAAGGTATAACCTCTAAATTACTATCTTGTAGTTTGTAAGCATATTATTTCACAACTTGATCCATGGGATTTAACTTTAAAATGGTTTAAAGATTAACAAGTTAAAATGTAACTAACATGCTTCCGCTTTGATAAGTTTCTTAAAAGGTTTTAAGTATCATAAAACTTGTTAAATCCCAACAATATATATATATATATATATATATATATATATATATATATATATATATATATATATATATATATATATATATATATATATATATATATATATAAATTACTTCACAAATGATGATACATATATTTGTTCGATTACAATTACGTATGTTAATAAATATACAAATGATATAGGTTCGTGAATCCGTGGCCAAACCTACAATTGTTCAATGATGTTATATGTATTTTTACTACAAAATACATTAGGTGAGTATATAGTCCCTTTTAAACTTTAAATGTTTTGGGATGAGAATACATGCATTTTATGATTTACGTTATGGACACAAGTGATCAAAAATAAATTCTATGTTGAGTTGTACCATGGCATATTTCTTTATACTTGGTAGCTAGTATTTACATGAGGAATGTAAACGCGAATCCTGTTGATAGATCTATCGGGCCTGATAACCCCAACCGGGCTGGACGACCAGTTTTCAACAGTTGCACAGTACTTCGTTTCTGTATACTACACTTGGTACGGTGTAGTGATTATTTAAGAATATGCTGCGATGATTTAAATGTTAAGTATGGTTACCAAGTGCTCAACTACTTTTACATACACTTGCGAGTGTATTATGTTTAAATATATGAAATCTTGTGGTCCATAGTTATAACGCTGCTAGCAACAAAACCTATATATCTCACCAACTTTATGTTGACGTTTTAAATCATGTTTATTCTCAGGTACGAGTTAAGTCTTCCGCTGTGCATTTGCTCAATTTAAGGACATTACTTGGAGTCGATCATCGCAATGGGACCAAATGTTGATGACTTCGTCCAGGTGGATAAGGACGGGTCGTTTCAGTTGGTATCAGAGTGGTGGTCTTAGCGAACCAGGTCTTGCATGAATGTGTCTAACTGGTAGTTGTTTAGATACATTAGTAAGTCTGGACTTCGACCTAGTAGTTGTTAGGTTATATTAGTAAGTCTGGATTTGAACCTGATCTGCATATTAAAAGTGTTTGCTTACCAGCATTTATCGAAAAATATCTATTTGTCATTTTCTATCTCGACGCGTCTTATTGCAATTATTGCATAGATGGTGTACAGACAAATTCACATCTGATCACATTAAGTCTTGTCTGACACGTTTCCTTAATTTCCTCCGTAATTTACGGGATCTTATGTACTATATTTAGGTATTCTATACAATTACAATATCATCCGACATCCGAAAATCATTCCATACCGAAAACCCTTTTACTTAACCATACCTAATGGAACACACAACTAGTTAAAGTTCCTCAGATTCCGATAGCCATGCCGATATGGATTTCCATTCGGGCTCCGAAAGCAGCGTCACCAGAATGAATCAACCAATCATCCATCCCCAAATCATCTGAAGGGTTAGTTGTCGACTTAATCAATGGAGAAGCGCAGAAGGTGATCCCTTCCACTAACTGAATTCACCTTTTGATGAAGAACCTGAAGCACTTACCGGCGAACCTGTTCGTAACACCATTTTCAGCCTCAGTTCCAGAGTAGTTCGACACGATTATATTCTATCCACAATACTGAACCTTATTCATCCGTTCGTTCCGACCGACAATCATCCCGGAATAATTGAAGAAGTCAACGAGCTACGCGCTCAAGTAATCAATTTAGAAAACATGGTGCAAAAATTTACCAGCTTCAACAACATCACCGGCACCAACAGTACCATCAGTAACAGCACCAGTACATCAACAATCCATGCCTCAACATCTCATTATGTACCTCGAGTACAATCATCGTTCTACGTATCGTTCTACATCAATTATCTTCGTTCTTCATGGCGATTAAAGAGATTATGTATTCTAGTTATAACGGTAAATCAAATGAGATTAATGTCATATTAACTCATTAAATCCATGATTGCATCTGAAGAAAATATATATGTAAGTATATTTTCATAAAGATTGTAATTGAAAATTCTTTCGTACAAACTGTTAATGGTGAAAATATTTTAACGGGTAGGTAATACCCGGGGAAATATTTAATTTTCATATTAACATGTTATACTGTACATTCTTCGAATCTAATTCAACGGTCATTTACTATCCTACTTACATCCACCGACATACGAATCCGTTTACCACAGAGTAATCATTTTCATTCAATTATATATTTGGATTTTGACTTCTCAGAATCCAACAAGTGGCATAATGAAGAAAACATTGAACAAAATAAAATTTGTTAGAAACAAACGAATTAACTAATTGAAATATTGTTAAGAATCCACGCTAACTGTTCCTAGCTAACTGTTCCTAGCTAACTGGTTACATTTTATTTACCGCAATTTAATTCTCGCAATTTACATTCTCGCAATTTTATTTATTGTCATTTAATTTCTGTATTTTTTTACGCACTATAGATAACGGGACACGTATACAAGGTTTCGACATATCATATTGACCCATCTATATATATATTTCGGAACAACCATAGACACTCTATATGTGAATGTTGGAGTTGGCTATACAGGGATGAGGTTGATTCCAAAATGTATATATATTTTGAGTTGTGATCAATACTGAGACCGGTACACGGGTCACGATACGTAATAATTAATTCGAATATTATATATTAAATTATATATGAATTCATTGGACTATTGGACAATTGGACTTTTGGACTGCTAACTTTGGACAATTAAAATGAATTAAAATATTTATTATAACATATGAAACTAAATAATTCTTCAAGTTTGCCACTTGATTTCATCTTAAACCTCATTTGTACCTCGACAATTACAATCCGCATTCAAATCTTTCATGATTTTTGAAAACACCTCGATCGGGAGGATGAACCAGCCACACTTCATCTACGGAAGAAAAGATTTATGCACCTGAAAAACTCTCGAACCCAAATTCATAGTTTAACACGTACCCCTGTTGAATCCTTTATAATTTATTAGCAAAAACAACCTTACTATTCCTTTTCAAAGTAGCCAATTTTGTCACAACAACGGCAAGTTAACTTCGACTTCTCAGTAAGACCAGTCTTATTATAACCACGATATATATACGTTGCCCTTTCGTCGTCGTTACCGGAGAACCTTTTATATTCCACGACATCATCATCAGATATACCAGCAGCTCGTCATCTCTTTGGCGAAATCCGCAATTAGTATTTTGAAAATCTCGCAGAATTTCTCTCGTCATACCTATAACGTCTACCCCTAAGAATTACATATTTCGAATATGAAGTTTCTGAAAAACACCCTGAACTGCGAACCAGTTCTTGAAATGCTGATGAAGCAGCAAAAACTGTAAACGACTTTAACAGTCAAAAGTTTGATGATAAAGTACAGTGTGTTGGTAAAGCTCAGAAAAAGAGAAGGAAAACGGATTGAGCAAAGTATGAAAGGGGATGTGGATAAATCACAAGGACTGAACCTGCCTTCAAAGAATCCAAATGATTCAGTGCCTGCTGAAACCGTCAGTAAGAACCCTACTCCTTATTCTAAACCTTTCCAGATGATATTCTTCATCATTATCTTATCTTAGATATTATAAGATATCTTCATATCTTCCGTTATACATATTCTCCGTAATATCTGCGTAATATCTCTCCGTAATATCTTCATTTATCTCTCCGTAATATCTGCGTTACAACATAAAAGGAACTGTATTAGTTTCTAAAATTCTGAAACCTCCGAGTTTAAAATATGAATGTTTTGAAGTAGTGTTGGAAACTGATGCATGGATTAGTATAATATAATGACACTTGATCAACGTCATTATATTACAGTAAGTCATGTTGAGTTTCTAATGGAATGTGATGATTCACAGTACCATCATCATGTGCCATGTTACACGACTCTTACATTCTATCCAATCTCCAAATATATTAAGAACATATCATCTTAATAGTTCTATCTTTCTAGGATATTCTGGTAATTTGACAAATCGAAATCATTTCATTACCATTTTCTTCTTGGAGCATTAGCTATGTTCATTTTGAATTTCATACCTACGAATTCCGGACCATTGCTCGCTTGACTCGAGGACGGGAAGAGGGAACGAAAGAATAAAGCTTCAAAAAAAATAGGAATTGGGGTATAAATTGCAGCAAATAAGAGAGAGCATTAACTGTGGATGACAATGATTATAGAAGAAAGAAGCAGGGACATTGAAGTATAAGGGAAGATATAAAACCCAACAACAACCCTGAAACTACAAACCGTGCATATCAATACGTATTGCCACGTAAAGGCACGGGAAGATTAATAACACTATAATTCCAAGGTAATAGTAAAAGTAAATAAGATCCTCCGGTGGTAGATGAAAGAGAAGGATGATAGATGCAAAAATTAAGAGTATATCAAGGATCAGAATGGGATGGAGCATATTGGCGAATGTCTTAAAGTAGGAATTAAGGAGAAAGAGTAGAAGATGTGAATTGTGGAAAACAAGGAAACGAAAGGAGTGGATTTATAGTGAAATATCCGACAGAGCAATCAAAACAGATTATTGCATATAATCAAGGAAGATCCTGATTTCCCTAATCACTAAAGAACCAAATCTCATTACGTAAGATTTTCTTTAAATCCCTTGAATCCCGGAAATCAATGGTAACTACGTCATCGGTTGAAACGAATATATTTATTTACTTATTTCATTTTTTTGTGATAGCTGCACTCGTACGCTTCACATTATCAAATCGTTTTATCTATATCTCCCAATAATGATAAAACTCCATTATTACCTCATATTCGTCATGAAAACATTCTTATTGTTATCCATGACGACCTCTATCAAATTTCGAGGACGAAATTTCTTTAACGGGTAGGTACTGTAATGACCCGGAAATTTCCGACCAAATTTAAACCTTAATCTTTATATGTTTCCGACATGATAAGAAAAATCTGTAATGTTGAGTCTAGGAAGTTTGAAATCTATATTTATGTAATCGATTAATCATTGACCATTCTCGACGATTCACGAACCACCATTTGTAAATAAAAATGTATATGCAAATAATTATATATTATAAATTAAGTTATTATGTGAGTTAGTTATAATGAAAGATAACTTAAGATAATTTAAAATTTATTAATTAAAACTGTTTAGTTAATTGCAGAGAGTATATTGAAAGTAGATAAATATGAACATAATATTCAACATTAACAAATCAGTAAATGTATACTTTGAGTTTATTTGTTTAATATATATAAGTAATATATTTATTAAAGTAATAACATTTGATAAATAAAACATAATTTTAGATATAGTAATTTGAAAATAAATGTATATAAATCCTATATATTATTATATGTATATAGTAATATATATATAAAAAGTATAAATTTTATCATTTCCACTTTTAACATTAGTCTTGTTATTGAATTTAATAAATATTATTATCATTATTAATAATAGTGCTGTTAAAGTTAATATAATTACAAATAATAATATTATTGATATAAATTTATATAGTTACAATTTAATTATTTATTATTATTATCATCATTAATTAATATTATTATTAATGTATTATTAATATTATTATTATCATTATTATTATTAATATTAAAGGTATTATAATTGTTAATTAATATGAATTAATTTGTATAATATATTGCATAAAGATATTTAAACGTGTATTTATATCACTATCAATATCTGTTGCATAATTTAATCTTTTCTGTTTTTCAGTTTTGCTCGTGACACAAGAAGACACCATATCAATTTCATATAAAGCAATTCGATCATCCTTATTATCTGTTTCTACTTCAATTATCATTTATCATAAATAGACACGTTTCAGATTGCAAATACAGAAATTTCATTGAATTTTTTTATTATTATTATTTTTTGTTTATGCCGACTGCCCTGTTTCATATTCATTTTCCAAGAACTCGACTTTCTAACAAATTTTAAAAATCTAATAACGCAGTGTTGCTAGGAATTCATCACTAAAACCGTCTGTAAAATCTTAGATTCCAATTTGTTTTCTTGATTGAGAATTTTTGAGTCAAAGTATCGAATGCAAAAAGTCAAATAAGTTGATCTTTGAGAAATTGGAAAACTAGCTAACGTTTTAGGATTAATTGATAATTCACAAAGCTTCTAGGAAGAACTTAGAACCTTTTTCATGTGGAGATTTGTGTATAAAACTATTTTAAATTCAAAATCACATGTGGACTTGTTTTTCTTTTTACCGAAAACCATTACAGTTGATTTTGTGTTATTATTGTTTTTGTTAAAATCACAACCGGTTGTGTTTGATTTGGTTGCAAGTTCTAAATAAATTTATTTTTGTGCCGTGATGATTATGCTGACTGCAAATCGATTTGGCTATATGAAGAAGACGAATACTTTGGTACGGGTTATATAATATAGTGTATGGGTTAAATCAGAAAAACTATATTGGTCTGATGGTTAGAGGGTGTGTCGGGTTAACAAGGGACCTGGGTTCAAATCTCACAGCTGCCATATTTTTTTAAGAGGCTTCATAAGGTAGTTATTATTATTATTATTATAATTATTATTATTATTATTATTATTATTATTATTATTATTATTATTATTATTATTATTATTATTATTATTATTATTATTATTATTAAAATCATACAATTTATTATCAATATATAAGTATTAGAATTATTATTATTATTATCATCTTTACTAAAATTAATATTTTGATATCACTAAGATTATCATTTTTATGGTTATCAATATTATTTATATCATTATCAGTAATAATCATAAATATGAAAAATAAGAGTTGTAAATGACGCAATTAAAGTTATAAGCATAAAAATAAATATTTATATATATAAGTATATATTTAATACACATAACCTAACTACATTAATATTACTATATAAATATATTTAATGAAACTTGTTAATTTATTATATATATATATATATAAATTACTTCACAAATGATGATACATATATTTGTTCGATTACAATTACATATGTTAATAAATATACAAGTGATATAGGTTCGTGAATCCGAGGCCAAACCTACAATTGTTCAATGATGTTATATGTATTTTTACTACAAAATACATTAGGTGAGTATATAGTCCCTTTTAAACTCTAAATGTTTTGGGATGAGAATAAATACATTTTATGATTTACGTTATGGACATAAGTGATCAAAAATAAATTCTATGTTGAGTTGTACCATGGTATATTTCTTTATACTTGGTAGCTAGTATTTACATGAGGAATGTAAACGCGAATCCTGTTGATAGATCTATCGGGTCTGACAACCCCAACCGGGCTGGACGACCAGTTTTCAACGGTTGCACAGTACTTCGTTTCTGTATACTACACTTGGTACGGTGTAGTGATTATTTAAGAATATGCTGCGATGATTTAAATGTTAAGTATGGTTACCAAGTGCTCAACTACTTTTACATACACTTGCGAGTGTATTATGTTTAAATATATGAAATCTTGTGGTCCATAGTTATAACGCTGCTAGCAACAAAACCTATATATCTCACCAACTTTATGTTGACGTTTTAAAGCATGTTTATTTTCAGGTACGAATTAAGTCTTCCGCTGTGCATTTGCTCAATTTAAGGACATTACTTGGAGTCGATCATCGCAATGGGACCAAATGTTGATGACTTCGTCCAGGTGGATAAGGATGGGTCGTTTCAAATAGTGTATAGACAAAATCCATATCTTAGCGTATCTGTCACTGTAAACTTTATCTGACACATTTCCTTAATTTTCTCCGTAATTCATGGGATCTTTGGAAATATGTATAGATATTCTATATATAATTAGAATATCATTCGATATTTGAAAATCATTTCATATCAAAACCCTTTAACTGATCGTGAGAGATGGATCCTACACCTAGCTTTGATTCCATTAGTTCCGGAAGCGATTTCGAGATGTATCAATGAACCAGAAGTGCCTCAACCATTTAGTTATTTTTCTTTCTGGAGGAGATGGGGGTGGGTCCTAGACTGACTCACTCGATGGAGAAATGAAGAAGGCGAGCCCTACCACGAACCAAACTTACCTCCTAACATCGGAGAAAACAATGTACTCACCGGTGAACCTATGCGCAACACTGTATTCACCCTTCTTGCTAAAGTTTTTCACCTCGAAGGTCGCATTACTGCAATCTCAGAAAATATTCAACCTCTACTTCCGAATACCAATAGAAGGGGAATATTAGAAGAAGTTAGGGAACTTCGAATTGATAATCAAGATCTATCGAATCAGATGAGTGGATGGATAGAAATGATAGAGGGTAGGATAGAAACCCTGAAAAGAATGGTGCATGATTTACAAACTATACTTACTACACCAACATCATCATCAACCTCAGCACCAACAACACTTGTAGCACCGACAGCAACAGTACCACCATCAGCAGCACCAGCAGCATAACCAGTACCAACCACAATAACATCATCACACGTCTCAACCTCGCAATCTATACCTCAAGCATAATCATCGTTCTACGAATCGTTCTACATAAACTATCTTCGTCCTTCATGGCGATTATATAATCTCTAATGTTTTAGAGATTATGTACTCTAGTTCTATAAATCTAATGAGTTTAATATCATGTTAACTAATTAAATCCATGATTACATCTGAAGAAAATATATATGTATACACATTTTTTTCATAACGATTGTAATTAAAAATTCTTTTGTACAAACTGTTAATGATGAAAATATTTTAACGGGTAGGTAAAATCCGAGGAACATTTAAATTTCACATTAATAAGTTACACTGTACATTCTTCGAATCTGATTCAACAGTCATTTACTATCCTACTTACACCTACCGATATACGAATCCGTTCACCACAGAATAACCATTTTCATTCAATTTCATATTCGGATTTTGATTTATCAGAATCCAACAAGTGGCATAATGAAGAACACATTTGAAGAAATAAAATTTGATAGAAATAAACAAATTAACTACGAAAAATCTTAATAAGAATCCACGCTAACTGTTTCCAGCTAACTGTTCCTAGCTAACTAATTACATTTTATTTATCGCAGTTTATTTATCGCAATTTACATTCTCGCAATTTTATTTATCGTCATTTAATTTCTGTTATTTACTTTACGCATTTTATTTATCGTTATTTAATTTTTGTTATTTACTTTACGCATTTTAAATATCGAGACACGTATATAAGGTTTTGACATATCATATAGACGCATTTATATATATTATTTGGAATAACCATAGACACTCTGTATGCAGTAATGAACGAGTTCTCTATACAGGGTTGAGGTTGATTCTACAATAATATATATAATTTGAGTTGTGATCGAGTCTGAGACATGTACACGGGTCACGATACATATAAATTAATTCGAATATTATATAGTAAACTATATATGAATTATTATTTGTACACTGCTAACTGAGGACTATCAAGTGAGGACTATCAACATTGGACAAATAAAAAAAAATGAATTAAAATATTGATCATAATATATGAAACTAAACATATCTTCAAGTTTGCCACTTAATTTCATCTTAAACCTCATTTGTATCTTGACGATTAAAATCTGCGTTTAAACCTTTCATGATTCTTGAAAACACCTCAATTGAAAGGATGAACCAACCGCACTTCATCTATGGAAGAAAAGATTGACGCATATAGTTATGCACCTGAAAACTCCCGGACCCTAAGTAAAAGTTTAGCACATGTCTGTGTTAGCTCCTTTGGCATTGTTATTACCGAAAATAACATTGCAACTCTTTTTCAAATTAGCCAATTTTATCACAGCTTCAACAAATCAACTTCAACTTCCATTCGAATTAGCCTTATTATAACCTCGATATATAAGTTTGCCTGTCGTCATCGTTACCGGAGAACCGTTTATATTTCACCACATTAGAAGTAAAATTACCAGCAACTTCAATGAATTTGGACTTTCCGAAAAATCATTATATTCATTGAAACCCCATCTTGTATTCATCTATACCCTGTAACAATAATTGCCATACCAATTACCGGGAATCAGCAATCAGTATTTTGAATCTCGTAGCATTTCTACATCAATAGTTATATGTATACATATAACAATTATATCCTAGAATTTCGACCTTCAATTCTAAAATTTTAAAAAGGCACCCAGTTTACGAATCGATACTCTAAATGTTGAAAAAAGCTGAATGAAGCAGCAGAAACTGTAGGCAACCGTAAACGACCTTAGTCGTCGGAAGTTTGATGATAAAGAATAATATGTTGGAAAAGCTCAGAAATATTGGAACTAGAAAACGGATAGAGTTAATCATGAAGGAGACCAAGGACAAATACAAGGACCATACCCTATATTCAAAGAATCTAGATAATTCTGGATCCGTTGAAATCTTTAGAGAATATCTTGCCCCGAAGTCATGTTAAAATCTTGCGGAAAAATCTTCCTCCATCAACCATCGAACTTAGAAATTCCAAAATATCATCATCAATATCTTCGATATTTCTGAGGATATTTTCATAAATATTCTCGTCCGAAATTATATACCTCTTCGTGCTTCCTGTGTATCATTATATTGGAAACATTCAAGAGAAACTTTAGTACCGAAAAGCAGATTATGTGAAACTATGAAGAAAGCCGTGGACAAATCACAAAGAATAAGTTTGACTTCAAAGAATCTAAATGATTCAATGTCTGCTAAAGTCTTTAGTAAATATCTTGCTCCTTACTCTAAACCCTTGCAGACAATAGTTTCTATCATCCGCTGATCTTAGATATTCCGAGATATTATCGTATCTTTCATTATAAATATCCTCCATATTTCTGGAGATATTTTTATAACTATTCTTATCTGAAATCATTAATCTCTTCATGCTATCAGTATTACATCATATAGAAACTGTTAGTTTCTATATTCTGTAAACTTTCAAGCTTAAAATATGAATGTTATTGAAGTAATGTTGGGAACTGATGCATGAGTTAGTATAATATAATGACACTTGATCAACGTGATTATATTATAGTAAGTCATGCTGAGTTTCTAATGGGATGTAATGATTCACAGATCCTAACGTCATCACGTGCCATGTTACAAAACTCTTTCATTATGCTTAACTTCTGAACATATCAAGAAAGTATTTTCTTGATAGTTCTATTCTCAGTGATTCTGGTAATTTGATAAATCAAATCGTGCTAATACATTAGTTCTTATTTAGAACACGATGTTTATTTGAAATTCCATACTTACGAATTCTGGACCATTACTCGCTTTACTAGAGGTCGGGAGGATAATAAAAAGGCAAAATCCAAAATATAAGAGAAAATATAAAGCCCAACAACAACACCGAAATTACAAACCTTGGATATCAGTGCGTATAGCAATATAAAGACACGGGAGGATTATAAATACAATAATCCCTAAAGCATAGTAGAAATAAACGGATTCCTCCGGTGGAAGTTGGAAAAGGAGAATGATTGTTGCGATAATCAGGATAAGGACAAGGATCAGAACTGGATTAAGCATTTCACGATATTTTGAATTTGGGAATTGAGTATTGAAGTGGTGAAGATTGATGGAATGGAAAAGGTAAAATTTATAGTGAAAATATCAGACAGAGGAATCGAGGCAGAAGAAATCTAAATTTCCTTATTCGCAGAAGAATCAAATCTTTTAGATTTCGAAGATTTTCTTCAAATCCCTTAAATTCCGGAATTCAACCAAAACAACGTCAAAAGTTAAGACGCATACTGTTTTCTAAATTCAATCGTGACTACGTCAAAAGTTAAATCTCTATCTAAATCTGTTGTGACAGCTTCATTTGTACGCTTCACCTAATCGAATCGTTTTACTTATATTAATCAATAATAATGATAAAACTCTATTTATCAACTCATATTCGTCATGAAAACATTTTTATTGTTAGCCATGACAACCTCATTCAAATTTCGGGACGAAATTTCTTTAACGGGTAGGTACTGTGATGACCCAGGAATTTTCGATCAAATTTAAACTTAAATCTTTATATATTTCTGATACGATAAGCAAAATATGTAATATTGAGTCTCGAAAGTTTTGAAATCTATATTCATGTAATCAATTACCCTTTGACTATTTTCAACGATTCACGAACAAATGTGTACAAATAAAAATGTATATGTATAAGATATACATATATAAATAAATAAATATAAACATAAATATATATATAATAAATTGAAATAATAAGATATAATTTAATCATTTGACTTGAATATGAAAGATAATAAATAAAATAATAAAGTTATGATGAAAATAAACCTATATGTGAACATATATAATTTCTATACATATTTAATGTTATATATATATATATATATATATATATATATATATATATATATATATATATATTGTAATATATATAAATATTAATCTTATATATAAGTTATTATTATGTCATAATTAATAATATGTAATACTAAGTTTGTTTACGGGTTAAAAATAGAATTAAATATAATTGTTATAGTTACCTTCAATATTTTTTAAATATTAATATCAGTATTGGTATTGTTAACCCTATTATTATTATTATCATTGATATAATTAAAATTCTAAGATTTGTAAGGTATGTTTATCAAAACACAAGTTAAAAATATAAGTATTATTAAATTAGAATCTAAATATGATTTAAATATTATTAGTAATTAAAATTATCATTTATTATATTTAACATGGTCATAACTATTTTTATAATTATAATTATAATTATAATTATCATTATTTATTATCATTAGTATTATTGATATTATTATTATTATTATTATATTTTTATTATTATTGTTAGTATTATTATTTTGATTAGTAATATTTCTATTATTATTTTCTATTATAATAATTATCAGTATTTTTATTATTATTGTTATTAATATATTTATTTATATTTGATAATTATTGATATTAAATTTTAATTATGAAACTTTACAGAATCACTTTCTGTTTGATGTCAGGATCGAACTATTATATATTCTTGTTTCTGTCCATAAATAGTTACTAGTCACGATCTCCTCTTGCAATACAAACAAAGTCTGTTAATGATCTTAATCACTTTTCATTTTTTTTATTTCTTTTTTGTACCCGATAGCATAATCTATGTCGACAACTTTTTAACTATGAAACAAGCATTTAATCTGTGTTTTTGACAAAAACTCATTCAGTTCTTTTATTATCACTATCAACTAAAAATATAATAGCTCCATTTTTATGAATTAAACATAAAATTTTGGAAGTAAACAACTCGTTCCCTATATTGTTCTTATTTTTCCAAAACTCGATTTTTTTAACAAACTTCAAAATGTAATAACGCAATTATGTTAGGAATCTTTTATGTAATCTTTCTGCAAATCTCATGTACCAATTCATTGTATCGAGCTTAAATTTCTGAGTCAAAGTTTATAAATAAAAAGTCAAACGGTATGTTCTTGGTGAAATTCAAACTTGTTTTGATGATTTGAGTTCAATTGATGTTTCAAATAGATTCTAGACATGATTTGAAACACAATTCGTGTTATAAATTTTGTCCAAAACGATCTTGAATTTAAAATCAAATCACGAGATCTGTTTATTTTAATTTTTTTTTCGTGTACAGCTCTGTGTCCATTTATTTATTTAAATTATTGTTGTGACTGATTAACTTGAAATCACAAAATTTTAAATCGTTTATGTTACAACTGAGGAACCTGAGTCGTTATTAATTTTCGCGGTTTGATTATGGTGGGCTCCTGGTCGGATTAGTGAAGGTGAAGATGAAACAGAAAACGAAATTATATATATACTTTTAGGTGGGTTTACAAAACAGAAATGTTACATTGGAGGAGTGGGTGGGTGTTAATGCAGGTGAGCGAGAGGTCTTAGGTTCGACTCCCGTCGTGTGCAATTCTTTTTAAAATGGCTTTTTAAAGGTAGTCTTTAATTTTAAAATTCTTATTATTATTGTTATTATTAATATTTATTGTTGTTGTTATTATGCTAGTTATTATTACTCCTAAAAATATAAAAGTATAATTAATACCATCCTTAGTTAAATTAATAGTATTATCATTATCATTATTATTATTATAATAATTATTATTATTATTATTAATAAAACAAGTATTATAATTAATATTATCCTTAAGATTATAATTATGATTATCACTATTAATATTATAGGAAATAATAAAAATATATTATTATTATCATTAATATTAGGATTGTTATCATTTTATAAATATTAGTTTTATCAATATACTTATAATTATTAATATCATATTTATCATTAATATTGTTATAAGTATCATCATTAATATTTACTATTATTATGATCATCATCATTAATATGATTATGAGCATGCTAAACAACATTCGTGTTACGAAAATTATAATAAAAGCGATATGATAAAAATTATGAAAAATGGTTATAATTAAATGAATACATATACAATTATGAATACGACTATGAGATTAAGTTATAGAATCGATAGTCATAAATAAGTATTAGTTATTATTATTAGTAGTATATTATTATCATAATCACAAAACAACTTTTATCACTATTATTAATATTATGTTACCAAATAAATATTTCGTGTATAAAATATACTTTTAGTAATATTACATATAAGTATTTAATAATCATATGAACATTTTACATATAAATAATCATATATAACAACTTAAGTATTTTAATATAATATTAACCAAATATATATTAATATAGCTATTAATCATTTTGAATATATACACAAATTAAATATATAATATATAAATTAAGATATAATAAATAAATTTGTTCGATTACGATTATGTGTATTAATAAATATATGAATAATATAGGTTCGCGAATCCGAGGCCAACCCTATACTTGTTCAATGTCGTTCTATGTATTTTTATTACAAAATACATTTAGTGAGTTTCATTTACCTTTTTACCCTTTATATTTTTGTACTGAGAATACATGTGCAAATTTTTATAAATGTTTTACGAAATAGACACAAGTAATCGAAACTACATTATATGGTTGAATTATCGAAATCGAATATGCCCTTTTTTATTAAGTCTGGTAATCTAAGAATTAGGGAACAGACACCCTAATTGACGCGAACTCTAAAGATAGATCTATCGGGCCCAACAAGCCCCATCCAAAGTACTGGATGCTTTAGTACTTCGAAATTTATATCATGTCCGAAGGAGGATCCCAGAATGATGGGGATATTCTTATATGCATTTTGTGAATGTCAGTTACCTGGTGTTCAATTCATATGAATGATATTTTTGTCTCTATGCATGGGACGTATGTTTATGAGGAATGGAAATATGAAATCTTGTGGTCTATTAAAATTATGAAATGATTATTTATGTTAAACTAATGAACTTACCAACCTTTTGGTTGACACTTGAAAGCATGTTTATTCTCAGGTATGAAAGAAATCTTTCGTTGTGCATTTGCTCATTTTAGAGATATTACTTCGAGTCATTCATGACATATTTCAAAAGACGTTGCATTCGAGTCGTCGCGTTCATCAAGATTATTATTATGTCAATTATAGTTAGATATATTATGAAATGGTATGCCTGCCGTCAACTTTTGATGTAATGAAAGTTTGTCTTTTCAAAAACGAATGCAATGTTTGTAAAATGTATCATATAGAGGTCAAGTACCTAGCGATGTAATCAACTATTGTGAATCATTTATAATTGATATGGACTTCATCCGGATGGATTAGGATGGGTCCTTTCATTTGGTCATTGGTATATGGATTAGATATAAAGGATATGTAATTTTGTTTTCATGTAAATAAGTCATGAATGATTACTCATATTTTTGTAATTTTATGAGATATTTCATGCTAGTTGCCAAATGATGGTTCCCACATGTGTTAAGTGACTCACATGGGCTGCTAAGAGCTGATCATTGGAGTGTATATACCAATAGTACATACATCTAAAAGCTGTGTATTGTACGAGTACGAATACGGGTGCATACGAGTAGAATTGTTGATGAAACTGAACGAAGATGTAATTGTAAGCATTTTTGTGAAGTAGAAGTATTTTGATAAGTGTCTTGAAGTCTTTCAAAAATGTATGAATACATATTAAAACACTACATGTATATACATTTTAACTGAGTCGTTAAGTCATCGTTAGTCGTTACATGTAAATGTTGTTTTGAAACCTTTAGGTTAACGATCTTTTTAAATGTTGTTAACCCATTGTTTATTATATCAAATGAGATGTTAAATTGTTACATTATCATGATATTATGATATATAATATATCTTAGTATGATATATATACAGTTAAATGTCGTTACAACGATAATCGTTACATATATGACTCGTTTCGAAATCATTAAGTTAGTAGTCTTATTTTTACATATGTAGTTCATTGTTAATACACTTAATGATATATTTACTTATCATTTAGCATAATTAACCAAGTGTATCAATATCTTAATATGATTCATATGTACCTAGGAAGACGTTGTTATAACGATAATCGTTATATATATCGTTTTCGAGTTTCTTAATTTAATAGACTCATTTTTATGTATATAACTCATTGTTAAGATACCTAATGAGATACTTACTTATAATAAAATCATGTTAACTATATATAACCATATATATGTCATCGTATAGTTTTTACAAGTTTTAACGTTCGTGAATCACCGGTCAACTTGGGTGGTCAATTGTCTATATGAAACCTATTTCAATTAATCAAGTCTTAACAAGTTTGATTACTTAACACGTTGGAAACATTTTATCATGTAAATATCAATCTCAATTAATATATATAAATATGGAAAAGTTCAGGTCACTAGATATTAAGTGTTATAGTTAAGATGCATACATTTTCTTTTACAACTATACACGGATAAAAATCGAATATTATCATTTAGAGTTGATATAACACAAGTAACAGGGTTGCAAATGAGTCTAGGTTTTACAGAGTAACTCAATTGAATTAAAGGAGGACGAGTAATAAATTATAAAGTGTGAAATAAAAAAAATTGAGAATTACCGATAACAATATTGCAATTTCTAGAGCCTTAGGATCTATAAACGCCACAAATGCATTCTTCTTTTATTGTGAAACACTATGATCACAAAAAGCATCAATATCAGAACGATACGTATAGTTTAACAAAACAGTAATTACACGTAAATAAAAATATCAATTGAAATCATTGTTACGTACAGGCAGGTCTCAACGTTCTCGATTTCACTAGAAAAGGAAAAAATCTGGTGAATATCTCTATCGGTTGCTAGATCTGAAAGATGACCTACATGTATGTTCTTGTCTAGTACAGCATACAAACACAAAAAAAAAAAATACTACAATCAGCTTATAGCATATAGATCTAAACTATACGAAAGAGAAGTTAAACTCACCTGCATTTTGCTTACGAAACAAGATTAACAGCTGTGCGTGTGAAAGTAGATACAAAAGGGTACAAATACTCACGTAGAGAGAGATCTAATATACAATCAATCAATTAACAACAATGATATGGCCGAACCAGATGGTTTTATTCGTGCGGTGTCGTTAGGTCGCACGACGCCATAATCAATCGATCAGGGTAGCAGATAGTGGTTTATTATTTATATTGTGCGGGGCCTAAATTTACTTTTAACTTTCTAATGTAGAAGGTGTAAGTTAACCCAGGGTCATGTTTTTGAATGGTTTAACGAATTGAAGATCAAGTGGATATATGTCTTTTGTTTAAATTACCTGGATAAAGGGTAGTAGTTGGTTTAAGCTAATAGTCCTAATTTCGGAAAAGTAAAGAAAGTGGAAGGATATCCGGAGTATGCAGATCAGGGAAATGTTGACCAACATATTAGTTTGGGTTAAGATAAGGTAATTATGTTTATGTTAAAGCTATAATTTGAATGGTAGAGAACTGGTTGGATGAGCCAATTACACAGACCTATTTGTGTCTAGACTCTCAGAGTTCTCGTTGAGTAGTGAAAAACATGTCAGTTGGTTATATAATTGAAAGGTTTGGAGGTTAACCTCAGTAAAGTACTAGGTTTATTAGTGAGTTCTAATCCTAACCCTCGTTATCAGTTTAGTTAACTGAAAAACAACTGCCGTGTTGATTGAACACTGATCACAAACGGAAGGAGTCCGTCGGGTTAAGTTGACAAAACCTTAAATAAAAACTAACAATCATTTCATCATACTAATTAGATCATACCAATCCAAACATTATATAGCATTACAGTTGATATACTGAAAGTAAAGCAGATAGAAACCTAATAGATACCTAGACAGTTGATATGACTTAGTCCTAGGACAACAATCAAACAAGAACACGCAGTAGGTTTTGGGTCATAGATTCAAGGCACTAACTAAATCTTAACAGCTCCTAAGAGGTCTCTTCGAAACACTTAATAGGTATACTAGGTGATTCATGTCTCAATTCCTAAGTTCTGTGTCCTAAAAGCGCATTAAATGCCTCTCGGGAACTCCGGCCATACCGAGTTCATAGAATCTTCCGGTACAGTATAACCAGGGGTCTTAATCCTATGAAGTAGCTAAGTTAATATGGGTGGACAGGTCTTGATCACAACCTATGTTGGTCAATCCTTAAGATGCTAGCATACAGATTTATCAGACTCACAAGTTTAGCATAACAACAGTAACCGTACTAAATTAATATAACTACGCTAACCCAAACTTCTATCATGGAAACATACAGATTAATTAAGCTAACATGGTAATATCGGAATGCATTATTAAACATAAAAGGTAACAGTACATGTTTAATACAAAAGATAAGCGTTTTGGATAAAAACCTAAAAAGGCTGAAGAAATCTGCCCGAGATCACAGGAACTCGCCGGGATATCCTCTGGAAAATAAAAGCTAAGCTAGCTACTGAAATGTCCCATTCATATTGATTATAAACGTTCCATAATAATTGATTTCGTTGCGAGGTTTTGACCTCTATATGAGACGTTTTTCAAAGACTGCATTCGATTTTTAAAACAATCATAACCTTTATTTATCGATAAAGGTTTAAAATATTACGACGATTATCAAATAATGAAAATCTAAAATATAACATTTTCACACGACCATTACATAATGGTTTACAATAATAATACACAACAATATAAGTCTTTGAATGCAGTTTTTAAACAATATTATACAAGCATGCTGACTCCAACTCATGTCCATAAATTAGCATGCAACAGCGGAAGCACTTAATAATCACCTAAGAATAAACATGCTTAAAACGTCAACAAAAATGTTGGTGAGTTATAGGTTTAACCTATATATTTATCAATTTGTAACAATAGACCACAAGATTTCATTTTTTTCCCATCTCATATCAGACATTTCGCAAACTACATAGAGATAAAATTCATTCATATGTTGAACACCTGGTAACCGACCTTAACAAGATGCATATAGAATATCCCCATCATTTCAGGACTCTCATCGGATATGATAAATCGAAGTACTAAAGCATCTGTAACTCGGATGAGGCTTGTGGGGCCAAATAGATCTATCTTTAGGATTCACGTCAATTAGGGGCCATTTCCCTAATTCTTAGGCTACCAAGCTAAAAAGGGGCATATTCGGTTCGATAATCCAACATAAAAAGTATTTTCGATTACTTGTGTCTATTTTGTAAAACATTTATAAAACTGCATGTATTCTCATTCCAAAAATAAGAGATTTTTAAAAGTGGGACTATAACTCACTTTCACAGATTTTTCCTTCGTTGGAAAAGACTTGGCCACTGGTCGATTCATGAACCTATAACAAATATGTACATATATATCAAAGTATGATTGAAATATATTCACAACATTTTTTATTACGTTTTAATGATTTAAGTTTATTAAGTTAGCAGTCCTCGTTAGTAACCTACAACTAGTTGTCCACAGTTAGATGTACAGAAATAAATCAATATATATTATCTCGAATCAATCCATGACCCAGTGTATACAAGTCTCACGCTAGATCACAACTCAAAGTATATATATTATTTTGGAATCAACCTCAACCTGCATTACTGCATATAGAGTGTCTATAGTTGTTCCGAAATATATATATATATATATATATATATATATATATATATATATATATATATATATATATATATATATATATATATATATATATATATATATATATATATATATATATATATGGGTCGATATGATATATCAAAACATTGTATACGTGTCTATGGTATCCCAAGATTACATAATATGTATAATATAAATTAGTTAGGATATGTTTAGTCTAGATTTGCTACAAAATTTTCGAAGCTAAAACTAGCAAATTTATCCAACTATGTTTTACCCGTCATTTCTTCGTTTCAAATCTGTTTTGAGTAATTCAAGTTGCTATGGTTTCATAACGAACTAAAATTTATGAAACTAAATAGAAAAAGTATAAGTTTATAGTCAGAAATATAGGTTACAAGTCATTCTTTAAAGAGGTAGTCATTTCCGTCGAAAGAACGACATCTTGATGACCATTTTGAAAAACATACTTCCACTTTGAGTTTAACCATGATTTTTGGATATAGTTTCATGTTAATAAGAAAAATCATTTTCCCAGAAGAATAACTTTTAAATCAAAGTTTATCATAGTTTTTAATAATCAAACCCAAAACAGATCGCGGTGTTACTACAACGGCGTATGTTCGGTTTTACCGTGTTTTTCGTGTGTCCAGGTTTTAAATCATTAAATTAGTATATCATATAGATATATAACATGTGTTTAGTTGATTTTAAAAGTTAAGTTAGAAGTATTAACTTTGTTTGCGAACAAGTTTAGAATTAACTAAACTATGTTCTAGTGATTACAAGTTTAAATCTTCGAATATGATAGTTATATATATATATATATATATATATATATATATATATATATATATATATATATATATATATATATATATATATATATATATATATATATGAATCGAATGATGTTATGAACATCATTAATACCTTAAGTGTAGTTGGTAAACCTACTGGAAATGATGAAAAATAAACTTGAGCTTCAAAGGATCTTCGATGGCTTGGAAGTTCTTAAAGTAGAATCATGACACGAAAACAAGTTCAAGTAAGATTACTACTTGAATTAAGATAGTTATGTTTATAGAAATTGAACCAAAGCTTGAATATGATTCTTACCTTTGATTTAGAATAAAAACCTACTGAGATTAACAAAAGTTTCTTGATCTTGGATGATTACTTGGAATAGATTTGAAAGCTTGGAAGTAATCTAGCAAGTTTGAAAGATTTATTGAAGTGTTCTTTAATGGTTGTTTTTATGATGATTAAAGCTTGTAATTGAAGATAAAAGATGGTGAAAATGCTTGGAGATGATCAAGTATGATGTTAGGAGTATTTTGGGAGAGAATTTGGAGTGTAAGTATGAGAAAATGGAATGGAAAAATGAGGTGAAATCATAAAAACATTTTTACTCATTATAAAGAAAGAAAAGATTCTTAAGTTTGTTTTCTTGCTAAATAATTCATGCTAGTTGACAAATGGTTGGTTCCACATGTTCCTTAATCATTTAAGGCTGCTAAGGAGCAGATTTTTATGTGTATATACCAATAGTGTGTACATCTAGGAGCTGGGTATTGTACGAGTACGAATACGGTTGCATATGAGTAGAATTGTTGATCACAATGTATGAGGATGTAATTGTAAGCATTTTTGTTAAGTAGAAGTACTTTGATATGTGTCTTAAAGTCTTTCGAAAGTGTACTAATACATTTAAATACACTACATGTATATACATTTTAACTGAGTCGTTAAGTCATCGTTAGTCGTTACATGTAAGTGTTGTTTTGAAACCTTTAAGTTAACGATCGTGTTAAATGTAATTAATTCATTGTTATTATACTTAAATGAAATTATTATGTTAACATGATAACATGGTGTATAAATATATCTTAACATCATATATATGTTAAAATACTATTACAACGATAATCATTACATATATGTATTGTTTCGAAATCCTTAAGTTAGTAGTCTCATCTTACTCGTGTAGTTCATTGTTAATACGCTTAATGATATATGTAATTATCATTTCATGATGTTAAACATAGTGTATTAATATCTTAATATGATACATATGTATTTAGTAAGACGTTGTTATAACGTTAATCGTAATATATATCGTTTCGAGTTTCCTTAATTCAATAGTCTCATTTTATGTATATAACTCATTGTTAATATACCTAGTGAGATAATTTCTTATCATATTAACATGTTAACTATATATATAACCATATATATATATATATATATATATATATATATATATAATTTTTACAAGTTTTAACGTTCGTGAATTGCCGGTCAACTTGGGTGGTCAAATGTCTACATGAAACTCATTTAAAATAATCAAGTCTTAAAAAATTTGATTGCTTAACATGTTGGAAACATTTAATCATGCAAATATATTTTTCATTTATTATATAAACATGGAAAAGTTCGGGTGACTACAGTACCTACCCGCTAAATAAATTTCGTCCCGAAATTTTAAGCGGTTGAAGGTGTTGACGCATCTTCTGGAAATAAGTGCGGGTATTCCTTCTTTATCTGGTCTATATATTCCCAGGTGAACTCAGGTCCTCTACGAGCATTCTATCGACCTTAACAATTGGTATCTTGTTTTGCTTAAGCCTTTTAACCTCACGATCCATTATTTCGACGGGTTCTACGATGAATTGAAGTTTTTCATTGATTTGGATTTCGTCTAGCGGAATAGTGAGATCTTCTTTAGCAAAACATTTCTTCAAATTCGAGACATGAAAAGTGTTATGTACATCCGCGAGTTGTTGAGGTAACTGTTGGTTTATGTGCACGTCATAACACAAATCTATACTACTGTTTATATACAGGCCTATGGGGTCACACACTTTAGCATTTAGACACCATTATTATGTATTGTTGATATATAATTATAACCTAGAATTCGGAAAATATAATTTAATTAAATATGATTTAATTAAATATAAAGACTCAACGGGCTGTTGACTTACTAAATTATAAGATGGGCTTATTTTCAATTATGGTTAAATAATATAGTTATATACAATTAACCTATATGTTTTATTGAGCCGACCTTGTGATCATTCAATTTAATATAAATGAATATGGGTTGACACCCTTGTTTTAATATAACACGGCAATCAAATGGTTTTATAAGGCACAATTTAGCCGTCACTTGAAAAAGGGGATTTTCGTTCGTTTGCAAAAAAACAAAAACAAATACAAAAGAACAAGGATGGTTGCTGGAGTAGTACGAGTAAAAGGTTTTATCTTATGCACCTTTTGTATAAATATATAATAAACTAAAGGGGTTGATCACTGGTTTTTTGATCTATCGATTACTAACGGCCGATAGACAAACAAATGGTTTGTTTGTTTATTTTGAGTTTTTATAAGGAACAAAGTTGGATATTTTCGGGTTATATGGACTAGCATCTTACTGGTGTTGTTTGAGGTGTTGTGTGGATCAACCATAGAGATATTCATACACTTTGAATATTTCTTTCAACCTAGACGTGGACAATTGTTTCTACTATTCTTGCATCGCTTGCTTAAGGTATATCTAAACTCTACTTTGTGATTAACTACTTTGACAATTATTAGTGGTGTAATTGGATCTTGTTGGGAACCTTTAATCGTGTGAAAGTTTATAATAAAATAAATGATGTTTATTTTAATGTCAATAAAAATGTTTATTAATAAATAAAAAAAATATGTTTATTTTTATCATTCCGCTGTGTTTTCAAATTGTAAAAGTACACATGATTTTCCATCAGTGATAATCAGAGCCGCTTTTACACCGTTTTAATTGTCGTGTGACTATTCTTTAGATTTAGCTTTGTGGTGTATTGGTGAAAGTCAAAACCTTTTTGGTTTTTTAAAGTCAACTCGATTGATTTAGACTTAACCTCATGACGCACAAATAAGATTGAAAGAATATCACTATTTTAAATTGTAGATTTAATTGTTATGGCTTGAATAATTGTTATAATTGTTGATTGTTTTATTACATGATTATACACATGCATTGTAACCATGGACAAGCCATATGTATATTTAATAATGTAGTTATTAAAATTGTGGTTGCATACATAGTCCTTGATGCCCCGACCTATGTGTTTTGTTTTGTGTGATTGTTGTGATTGTTGGTCATGGCAATTTTAAGCCATGTTTGTTATTTGATTTATTGAGAGGCCATGAAGCCAAAGTTGTATAGTATCTATTTTCAGTTTCATAGTTTTGTATTTAGATTTATTTCAAATTGTAAAAGTACTAGATTAGTTGTATTTTTCAATTTTAAAATAAATGTAACAAGATGAAGATTGAAGATAGAGATGCAACATGAAATTTGGTTTTGAAGAAGGCACATGGATCAAGTTAACAACAATGGCATTCGGCACATGTTTTCACTTAGTTCTTGAATCAAGTGGGGGCTACGATATTATCCTTAGTTTGACCTCTTGATCTCATGTCGGCTCATGAGATCAAGTATAGGATTTTGGGCTAGGCTATGTATGTGTGTGATGCATGATTGTGTTTTATTTTTTTCGCATTTTTATATATAATTGTTGATTATAGTATATATGCTAAATGTTTTTGATGGAAACGTTAAATAAAACACGTAACGAGTTTAAAGGTTAAAATTCCTGATTTTAAAAGTTAAACTCTAACGAGTTTAAAATTGATGATTTTAAAACTCAAATAATATATATGGACGACATCTTTTAAAATTGTTTTAAAACGATACATGTTTGTGTATTTGTTAGTTTATATGCTATAAATTAATAACAAATTAGACGCACAAACATAATCAATATATACAATTGGTTAAAATATTTTTTTAACTAATAGTGTAGAGAATCTTGTGTGCATGCATTATTCTTTGACACAAACTTTTTCTAAATTACCCGTCAAATTTAAGTCATGCCATCCAATGAGCTTGCAAACACTCCTCATTATTTTTCTGATCTAGTAAGACTAGGCTGAATTATAGCCACGAGGTAGATTTTTCGGTCTAGTGAGACTAGCGTGAATTTCTACTATTTCCAAATTGGACGACTTAATCGTATTCACGGTGAGACCTGAGTTCGAGGCAAGGATGGGACAAACATGCTAGTAGATAATAGTGGTTTGTTGGACTACATATATCTCTAGGTCCCATAAAGATCTAAGAGTAGAACTTGTAATGCAATTGGTACCCGCTACCTACCAATAGACTCCATAACTGCTAGCTGATCAACAGATGTGGCTATGGAATCTCTATGTGGATCTTAGACTTTCGTAAATTAATTGTTTTTAAAAATTATAAAAACTTGGGTAGTTAATTTATTAAAGCGCAATATCGAAAATACTAAATTGAATCTTATATTTGTTGTAGATATTATATAATCTAAACGTAAACCAAAACACAATTCCTTTTTTGTTGAAGAAGGATAAACTCAATGTTAAAACTTCCTAGAAGCATGAATGGAAGTTGAACAAAATTAGAACCCTTGTCCGATCCTCCTGCTAGGGCAGCTGTTGCTGCTCAGTAAAATGCTTATCGGAAGTTGTTCGATGGGCAGGAGAAGTGTAGTGACCCGAACTTTTCCATGTTTATATATATTAATTGAGATTGATATTTACATGATTAAATGTTTCCAACATGTTAAGCAATCAAACTTGTTAAGACTTGATTAATTGAAATATGTTTCATATAGACAATTGACCACCCAAGTTGACCGGTGATTCACGAACGTTAAAACTTGTAAAAACTATATGATGACATATATATGGATATATATATAGTTAACATGATACTATGATAAGTAAACATATCATTAAGTATATTAACAATGAACTACATATGTAAAAACAAGACTACTAACTTAATGATTTTTAAACGAGACATATATGTAACGATTATCGTTGTAAAGACATTTAATGTATATATAACATATTAAGAGATATTCATACATGATAATATCATGATAATATAATAATTTAAAATCTCATTTGATATTATAAACATTGGGTTAACAACATTTAACAAGACCGTTAACCTAAAGGTTTAAAAACAACACTTACATGTAACGACTAACGATGACTTAACGACTCAGTTAAAATGTATATACATGTAGTGTTTTAATATGTATTTATACACTTTTGAAAGACTTCAATACACTTATCAAAATACTTCTACTTAACAAAAATGCTTACAATTACATCCTCGTTCAGTTTCATCAACAATTCTACTCGTATGCACCCGTATTCGTACTCGTACAATACACAGCTTTTAGATGTATGTACTATTGGTATATACACTCCAATGATCAGCTCTTAGCAGCCCATATGAGTCACCTAACACATGTGGGAACCATCATTTGGCAACTAGCATGAAATATCTCATAAAATTACAAAAATATGAGTAATCATTCATGACTTATTTACATGAAAACAAAATTACATATCCTTTATATCTAATCCATACACCAACGACCAAAAACACCTACAAACACTTTCATTATTCAATTTTCTTCATCTAATTGATCTCTCTCAAGTTCTATCTTCAAGTTCTAAGTGTTCTTCATATATTCTACAAGTTCTAGTTACATAAAATCAAGAATACTTTCAAGTTTGCTAGCTCACTTCCAATCTTGTAAGGTGATCATCCAACCTCAAGAAATCTTTGTTTCTTACAGTAGGTTATCATTCTAATACAAGGTAATAATCATATTCAAACTTTAGTTCAATTTCTATAACTATAACAATCTTATTTCAAGTGATGATCTTACTTGAACTTGTTTTCGTGTCATGATTCTGCTTCAAGAACTTCGAGCCATCCAAGGATCCGTTGAAGCTAGATCCATTTTTCTCTTTTCCAGTAGGTTTATCCAAGGAAATTAAGGTAGTAATGATGTTCATAACATCATTCGATTCATACGTATAAAGCTATCTTATTCGAAGGTTTAAACTTGTAATCACTAGAACATAGTTTAGTTAATTCTAAACTTGTTCGCAAACAAAAGTTAATCCTTCTAACTTGACTTTTAAAATCAACTAAACACATGTTCTATATCTATATGATATGCTAACTTAATGATTTAAAACCTGAAAACACGAAAAACACCGTAAAACCGGATTTACGCCGTCGTAGTAACATCGCGGGCTGTTTTGGGTTAGTTAATTAAAAACTATGATAAACTTTGATTTAAAAGTTGTTATTCTGAGAAAATGATTTTTATTATGAACATGAAACTATATCCAAAAATTATGGTTAAACTCAAAGTGGAAGTATGTTTTCTAAAATGGTCATCTAGACGTCGTTCTTTCGACTGAAATGACTACCTTTACAAAAACGACTTGTAACTTATTTTTCCGACTATAAACCTATACTTTTTATGTTTATATTCATAAAATAGAGTTCAATATGAAACCATAGCAATTTGATTCACTCAAAACGGATTTAAAATGAAGAAGTTATGGGTAAAACAAGATTGGATAATTTTTCTCATTTTAGCTACGTGAAAATTGGTAACAAATCTATTCCAACCATAACTTAATCAACTTGTATTGTATATTATGTAATCTTGAGATACCATAGACACGTATACAATGTTTCGACCTATCATGTCGACACATCTATATATATTTCGGAACAACCATAGACACTCTATATGTGAATGTTGGAGTTAGCTATACAGGGTTGAGGTTGATTCCAAAATATATATAGTTTGAGTTGTGATCAATACTGAGATACGTATACACTGGGTCGTGGATTGATTCAAGATAATATTTATCGATTAATTTCTGTACATCTAACTGTGGACAACTAGTTGTAGGTTACTAACGAGGACAGCTGACTTAAGAAACTTAAAACATCAAAATATATTAAAAGTGTTGTAAATATATTTTGAACATACTTTGATATATATGTATATATTGTTATAGGTTCGTGAATCAACCAGTGGCCAAGTCTTACTTCCCGACGAAGTAAAAATCTGTGAAAGTGAGTTATAGTCCCACTTTTAAAATCTAATATTTTTGGGATGAGAATACATGCAGGTTTTATAAATGATTTACAAAATAGACACAAGTACGTGAAACTACATTCTATGGTTGAATTATCGAAATCGAATATGCCCCTTTTTATTAAGTCTGGTAATCTAAGAATTAGGGAACATACACCCTAATTGACGCGAATCCTAAAGATAGATCTATTGGGCCTAACAAACCCCATCCAAAGTACCGGATGCTTTAGTACTTCGAAATTTATATCATATCCGAAGGGTGTCCCGGAATGATGGGGATATTCTTATATATGCATCTTGTTAATGTCGGTTACCAGGTGTTCACCATATGAATGATTTTTATCTCTATGTATGGGATGTGTATTGAAATATGAAATCTTGTGGTCTATTATTATGATTTGATATATATAGGTTAAACCTATACCTCACCAACATTTTTGTTGACGTTTTAAGCATGTTTATTCTCAGGTGATTATTAAGAGCTTCCGCTATCACATACTTAAATAAGGACGAGATTTGGAGTCCATGCTTGTATGATATTGTGTAAAAACTGCATTCAAGAAACTTATTTTGTTGTAACATATTTGTATTGTAAACCATTATGTAATGGTCGTGTGTAAACAGGATATTTTAGATTATCATTATTTGATAATCTACGTAAAGTTTTTTAAACCTTTATTGATGAAATAAAGGTTATGGTTTGTTTTAAAATGAATGCAGTCTTTGAAAAACGTCTCATATAGAGGTCAAAACCTCGCAACGAAATCAATTAATATGGAACGTTTTTAATCAATAAGAACGGGACATTTCAGTTGGTATCCGAGCGTTGGTCTTAGAGAACCAGAATTTTGCATTAGTGTGTCTTATCGAGTTTGTTAGGATGCATTAGTGAGTCTGGACTTCGACCGTGTTTACTTGAAAAATGATTGCTTAACAAATTTTGTTGGAAACTATATATTTTTAACATGTGAATATTATGTGATATATTAATCTCTTAACGCGTTTGATATTATGTGATAGATGTCTACCTCTAGAACAAGTTCCATTGACTCACCTAATAATAATGAAGAGTCAAATGTAAATTGGAATGATTCGTGGACTGATTCACAAGTTCCCGAAGAGGAACCGGAAGAAGAGTCGGAACCGGAAGAAGAATCGGAACCGGAAGAAGAATCGGAACCGGATGAAGAAATAGAACCGGTGGGGGAAATAATAAAACGGTTAAGTAAAAGAAAATCCTCAACCAACCAACCAAGGTTAATTATGGTCAATGGTGTTTCCGCCAAGGAAGCAAAATATTGGGAGGATTACCAATTCTCCGATGAATCGGATTCCGACGAGAATTCCGATGATGTTATAGAAATTACCCCAACTGAATTTAAAAAGGCAAAAGAAAATAATAAAGGAAAGGGCATAGAAATAGAGAAATCTAATTCCAACCCCGATGAACTTTATATGTATCGTCAACCCCCGAAGTCCTTAAGTTGTAACAATGACCCGGGAACCTCTAAACCACCAGGTTTTTCTAAACCAATGTGGATAACGACGGCTCGTATTAGGGAAAAATCATATATCCCTAGAAACTTGGCAAAACGAACCAAAACCGAAGAAGAAGAAACAAGCGAGTCGGAATAAGATAGTTGTATTCATGTGGTGTAATATATGTAATATAGTGTGCTTATGCTTTATGATATATGTAAAAATTGCTTGTATTAATAAGTATTTTATTTTATGAATCTAACTCTTGTCTATTTTACAGTATAAAAACGCAAAATGGATAGACAACCCAATATTTTAAGAGACCTACCCGGAGACATGATTGATGAAATCTTGTCTAGAGTCGGTCAGAATTCCTCGGCACAACTATTTAAGGCGAGATCAGTTTGTAAGACATTCGAAGAACGTTCCAAGAATGTCTTGGTTTATAAGAGACTTTCGTTTGAAAGATGGGGGATATCACATTGGGAAACCCATAAGTTACGATGTGTTTACTTTGACGCATATATTGCGGGGAACCCAAATGCTATTTTACGCAACGGGTTAAGAAATTATTTTGACTCAATGTATCCGAATATAGGACTTCATGATTTAGAAAAAGCGGCTAACATGCAACATAAAGAAGCATGCTATACTTATAGGTTAGTAATGTTCGCTTCTCACCAAAGTGAGAAAAAGAACATCGGGCTACAGCTATTAAACAAAACGTTCCCACAAGTGACGGAGTCGGTAATTGGGGTAAGAAATGAGGTTTTTAGATTGTTACGGGACTGTTGGACATTACGTAACCCTCGTCCCTTTGACGACGTTACAACACGCTGTCTTATCAACGGCCATAACGGTTATGTTGCACAAGACCAAGGATGGGAAGTAGTCCTAGTAAAACCAGAATGCATGACTTGTTTCTGGACGTATGAATTACGTGTCTTTATTGCCTTTGCTGAACGACTTGTGTACTAGCTAGAATTATCTTCACAACTATCTTGTATCAAAGTTATTGTGTGCTATATTTCATGCTTAATGTAAAATAAGCGGTATTGTAAGTTTGTAAATTATTGTATAAAAGTTTGAACGCGAAATATTATTATAATCAGTTTTTCATATAGAATTGTAGTAGTTGAATTGTATATTAGCTACTAAGTATGAACTTAACGGGTAGGTACTACCCGAATTTAAACTTATAAAACGCTAATATGAAGAAAAAGCTTTTATAAATGAGTTCATATTATGCTACGAAATACTATTAACTACTCTTAATATTCTGTATGATTAACTTGTTCCATTTAACTATTTTGAAGGAAATGGCACCGACTACTCGACACACCGTGAATATGAATGAAGAGGAATTTCGTACTTTTCTAGGTTCAAACATAGCCGCAGTACAGGCTGCGCTACATACCAACAATAACCTTGGATCTAGTAGTACAGGAAATCGTGTAGGATGCACCTACAAAGAATTCACTGCCTGCAAACCTTTGGAATTTGATGGAACCGAAGGACCGATCGGATTGAAACGGTGGACCGAGAAGGTTGAATCGGTGTTTGCCATAAGTAAGTGTACTGAAGAGGACAAAGTGAAGTACGCTACGCATACCTTCACAGGTTCTGCGTTAACATGGTGGAATACCTATCTAGAGCAAGTGGGACAAGACGATGCGTACGCACTACCGTGGTCAGCATTCAAGCACTTGATGAACGAGAAGTACCGTCCCAGAACCGAGGTCAATAAGCTCAAGAGAGAACTTAGAGGTTTACGAACCCAAGGATTTGATATTACCACGTACGAAAGACGATTCACAGAATTGTGCCTATTGTGTCCGGGAGCATTCGAAGATGAGGAAGAGAAGATCGACGCGTTTGTGAAAGGATTACCGGAAAGAATCCAAGAAGATATAAGTTCACACGAGCCCGCCTCCATACAACAGGCATGTAGAATGGCTCACAAACTAGTGAACCAGATTGAAGAAAGAATTAAAGAACAAACTGCTGAAGAGGCCAATGTGAAGCAAGTCAAAAGAAAGTGGGAGGAAAACGGTGATAAGAATCACCAATACAACAACAACAGCAATTATAACAATAATCGCAACAACTATCCTAACAATCGCAACATCAATCGCAACTACAACAAACGGCCCAACAACAACAACAACAACAACAGCAACCACAACAATCATCTTAACAACAATAATAACCGCAACAACAACAACAATCAGAAGTCGCTATGCCAAAGGTGTGAAAAGTATCACTCGGGGTTCTGCACCAAATTTTGCAACAAGTGTAAAAGAAATGGTCATAGCGCGGCGAAGTGTGATGTCTACGGACCAGGGGTTAACAGAACGAAAGGAACAAATGGTGTCGGAATGAGTAATGGCGGAGCAAGTAGTGTCGGAGCAAGTTATGCCAATGTAGTTTGTTATAAATGTGGAAAACCGGGCCACATTATTAGAAATTGCCCGAACCAGGAGAACACGAGTGTGTGGACCATACCTTGACAAGTTTGTCATTGTTTTCATTGATGACATACTTATTTACTCAAAGAATGACCAAGAACACGGTGAACATTTGAGAAAGGTGTTAGAAGTATTGAGGAAGGAAGAATTGTACGCTAAGTTTTCAAAGTGTGCATTTTGGTTGGAAGAAGTTCAATTCCTCGGTCACATAGTGAACAAAGAAGGTATTAAGGTGGATCCGGCAAAGATAGAAACTGTTGAAAAGTGGGAAACCCCGAAAACTCCGAAACACATACGCCAGTTTTTAGGACTAGCTGGTTACTACAGAAGGTTCATCCAAGACTTTTCCAGAATAGCAAAACCCTTGACTGCATTAACGCATAAAGGGAAGAAATTTGAATGGAATGATGAACAAGAGAAAGAGTTTCAGTTATTGAAGAAAAAGCTAACTACGGCACCTATATTGTCATTGCCTGAAGGGAATGATGATTTTGTGATTTATTGTGACGCATCAAAGCAAGGTCTCGGTTGTGTATTAATGCAACGAACGAAGGTGATTGCTTATGCGTCTAGACAATTGAAGATTCACGAACAAAATTATACGACGCATGATTTGGAATTAGGCACGGTTGTTTTTGCATTAAAGACTTGGAGGCACTACTTATATGGGGTCAAAAGTATTATATATACCGACCACAAAAGTCTTCAACACATATTTAATCAGAAACAACTGAATATGAGGCAGCGTAGGTGGATTGAATTATTGAATGATTACGACTTTGAGATTCGTTACCACCCGGGGAAGGCAAATGTGGTAGCCGATGCCTTGAGCAGGAAGGACAGAGAACCCATTCGAGTAAAATCTATGAATATAATGATTCATAATAACCTTACTACTCAAATAAAGGAGGCGCAACAAGGAGTTTTAAAAGAGGGAAATTTAAAGGATGAAATACCCAAAGGATCGGAGAAGCATCTTAATATTCAGGAAGACGGAACCCGGTATAGGGCTGAAAGGATTTGGGTACCAAAATTTGGAGATATGAGAGAAATGGTACTTAGAGAAGCTCATAAAACCAGATACTCAATACATCCTGGAACGGGGAAGATGTACAAGGATTTCAAGAAACATTTTTGGTGGCCGGGTATGAAAGCCGATGTTGCTAAATACGTAGGATAATGTTTGACTTGTTCTAAGGTCAAAGCTGAGCATCAAAAACCATCAGGTCTACTTCAACAACCCGAAATCCCAGAATGGAAATGGGAAAACATTACCATGGATTTCATCACTAAATTGCCAAGGACTGCAAGTGGTTTTGATACTATTTGGGTAATAGTTGATTGTCTCACCAAATCAGCACACTTCCTGCCAATAAGAGAAGATGACAAGATGGAGAAGTTAGCACGACTGTATTTGAAGGAAGTCGTCTCCAGACATGGAATACCAATCTCTGATAGGGATGGCAGATTTATTTCAAGATTCTGGCAGACATTACAGCAAGCATTAGGAACTCGTCTAGACATGAGTACTGCCTATCATCCACAAACTGATGGGCAGAGCGAAAGGACGATACAAACGCTTGAAGACATGCTACGAGCATGTGTTATTGATTTTGGAAACAGTTGGGATCGACATCTACCATTAGCAGAATTTTCCTACAACAACAGCTACCATTCAAGCATTGAGATGGCGCCGTTTAAAGCACTTTATGGTAGAAAGTGCAGGTCTCCGATTTGTTGGAGTGAAGTGGGGGATAGACAGATTACGGGTCCGGAGATTATACAAGAAACTACCGAGAAGATCATCCAAATTCAACAACGGTTGAAAACCGCCCAAAGTCGACAAAAGAGCTACGCTGACATTAAAAGAAAAGATATAGAATTTGAAATTGGAGAGATGGTCATGCTTAAAGTTTCACCTTGGAAAGGCGTTGTTCGATTTGGTAAACGAGGGAAATTAAATCTAAGGTATATTGGACCATTCAAGATTATTGATCGTGTCGGACCAGTAGCTTACCGACTAGAGTTACCTCAACAACTCGCGGCTGTACATAACACTTTCCACGTCTCGAATTTGAAGAAATGTTTTGCTAAAGAAGATCTCACTATTCCGTTAGATGAAATCCAAATCAACGAAAAACTTCAATTCATCGAAGAACCCGTCGAAATAATGGATCGTGAGGTTAAAAGACTTAAGCAAAACAAGATACCAATTGTTAAGGTTCGATGGAATGCTCGTAGAGGACCCGAGTTCACCTGGGAGCGTGAAGATCAGATGAAGAAGAAATACCCACATCTATTTCCAGAAGATTCGTCAACACCTTCAACAGCTTAAAATTTCAGGACGAAATTTATTTAACGGGTAGGTACTGTAGTGACCCGAACTTTTCCATGTTTATATATATTAATTTAGATTGATATTTACATGATTAAATGTTTCCAACATGGTAAGCAATCAAACTTGTTAAGACTTGATTAATTGAAATATGTTTCATATAGACAATTGACCACCCAAGTTGACCGGTGATTCACGAACGTTAAAACTTGTAAAAACTATATGATGACATATATATGGATATATATATAGTTAACATGATACTATGATAAGTAAACATATCATTAAGTATATTAACAATGAACTACATATGTAAAAACAAGACTACTAACTTAATGATTTTTAAACGAGACATATATGTAACGATTATCGTTGTAAAGACATTTAATGTATATATAACATATTAAGAGATATTCATACATGATAATATCATGATAATATAATAATTTAAAATCTCATTTGATATTATAAACATTGGGTTAACAACATTTAACAAGACCGTTAACCTAAAGGTTTAAAAACAACACTTACATGTAACGACTAACGATGACTTAACGACTCAGTTAAAATGTATATACATGTAGTGTTTTAATATGTATTTATACACTTTTGAAAGACTTCAATACACTTATCAAAATACTTCTACTTAACAAAAATGCTTACAATTACATCCTCGTTCAGTTTCATCAACAATTCTACTCGTATGCACCCGTATTCGTACTCGTACAATACACAGCTTTTAGATGTATGTACTATTGGTATATACACTCCAATGATCAGCTCTTAGCAGCCCATATGAGTCACCTAACACATGTGGGAACCATCATTTGGCAACTAGCATGAAATATCTCATAAAATTACAAAAATATGAGTAATCATTCATGACTTATTTACATGAAAACAAAATTACATATCCTTTATATCTAATCCATACACCAACGACCAAAAACACCTACAAACACTTTCATTCTTCAATTTTCTTCATCTAATTGATCTCTCTCAAGTTCTATCTTCAAGTTCTAAGTGTTCTTCATATATTCTACAAGTTCTAGTTACATAAAATCAAGAATACTTTCAAGTTTGCTAGCTCACTTCCAATCTTGTAAGGTGATCATCCAACCTCAAGAAATATTTGTTTCTTATAGTAGGTTATCATTCTAATACAAGGTAATAATCATATTCAAACTTTGGTTCAATTTCTATAACTATAACAATCTTATTTCAAGTGATGATCTTACTTGAACTTGTTTTCGTGTCATGATTCTGCTTCAAGAACTTCGAGCCATCCAAGGATCCGTTGAAGCTAGATCCATTTTTCTCTTTTCCAGTAGGTTTATCCAAGGAAATTAAGGTAGTAATGATGTTCATAACATGATTCGATTCATACGTATAAAGCTATCTTATTCGAAGGTTTAAACTTGTAATCACTAGAACATAGTTTAGTTAATTCTAAACTTGTTCGCAAATAAAAGTTAATCCTTCTAACTTGACTTTTAAAATCAACTAAACACATGTTCTATATCTATATGATATGCTAACTTAATGATTTAAAACCTAAAAACACGAAAAACACCGTAAAACCGGATTTACGCCGTCGTAGTAACACCGCGGGCTGTTTTGGGTTAGTTAATTAAAAACTATGATAAACTTTGATTTAAAAGTTGTTATTCTGAGAAAATGATTTTTATTATGAACATGAAACTATATCCAAAAATTATGGTTAAACTCAAAGTGGAAGTATGTTTTCTAAAATGGTCATCTAGACGTCGTTCTTTCGACTGAAATGACTACCTTTACAAAAACGACTTGTAACTTATTTTTCCGACTATAAACCTATACTTTTTCTGTTTAGATTCATAAAATAGAGTTCAATATGAAACCATAGCAATTTTATTCACTCAAAACGGATTTAAAATGAAGAAGTTATGGGTAAAACAAGATTGGATAATTTTTCTCATTTTAGCTACGTGAAAATTGGTAACAAATCTATTCCAACCATAACTTAATCAACTTGTATTGTATATTATGTAATCTTGAGATACCATAGACACGTATACAATGTTTCGACCTATCATGTCGACACATCTATATATATTTCGGAACAACCATGGACACTCTATATGTGAATGTTGGAGTTAGCTATACAGGGTTGAGGTTGATTCCAAAATATATATAGTTTGAGTTGTGATCAATACTGAGATACGTATACACTGGGTCGTGGATTGATTCAAGATAATATTTATCGATTTATTTCTGTACATCTAACTGTGGACAACTAGTTGTAGGTTACTAACGAGGACAGCTGACTTAAGAAACTTAAAACATCAAAATATATTAAAAGTGTTGTAAATATATTTTGAACATACTTTGATATATATGTATATATTGTTATAGGTTCGTGAATCAACCAGTGGCCAAGTCTTACTTCCCGACGAAGTAAAAATCTGTGAAAGTGAGTTATAGTCCCACTTTTAAAATCTAATATTTTTGGGATGAGAATACATGCAGGTTTTATAAATGATTTACAAAATAGACACAAGTACGTGAAACTACATTCTATGGTTGAATTATCGAAATCGAATATGCCCCTTTTTATTAAGTCTGGTAATCTAAGAATTAGGGAACATACACCCTAATTGACGCGAATCCTAAAGATAGATCTATTGGGCCTAACAAACCCCATCCAAAGTACCGGATGCTTTAGTACTTCGAAATTTATATCATATCCGAAGGGTGTCCCGGAATGATGGGGATATTCTTATATATGCATCTTGTTAATGTCGGTTACCAGGTGTTCACCATATGAATGATTTTTATCTCTATGTATGGGATGTGTATTGAAATATGAAATCTTGTGGTCTATTATTATGATTTGATATATATAGGTTAAACCTATAACTCACCAACATTTTTGTTGACGTTTTAAGCATGTTTATTCTCAGGTGATTATTAAGAGCTTCCGCTATCACATACTTAAATAAGGACGAGATTTGGAGTCCATGCTTGTATGATATTGTGTAAAAACTGCATTCAAGAAACTTATTTTGTTGTAACATATTTGTATTGTAAACCATTATGTAATGGTCGTGTGTAAACAGGATATTTTAGATTATCATTATTTGATAATCTACGTAAAGCTTTTTAAACCTTTATTGATGAAATAAAGGTTATGGTTTGTTTTAAAATGAATGCAGTCTTTGAAAAACGTCTCATATAGAGGTCAAAACCTCGCAACGAAATCAATTAATATGGAACGTTTTTAATCAATAAGAACGGGACATTTCAAGAAGTAGGATGAAAGGGTGAAAAAGAATCAGCCAAATACTTTGTGAAAGTAAATGGAAATCATTTTATAAAGAAAAGGATTCCACCTTCCAACAAGGAAAACCTAATAAAAGACGCCGAATGTTTCCATTATGGAAAAGTTGGCTATTGGAGAAGGAAATTGTCCTGTCTACCAATCTAAGCTGAGAAATGGCAAAGCTGGTGAGACTAGCAAATCAAGTTTATTTCAGTTATATACTTTTTCTAGCGATTCTTGGATTTTTGATATCAATTGTGACCCTCACATCCGTACCAATATGAATGGAATGAGAAGAAGTAATAGACTGAAGAAATACACACTGGATTTTTGAGTTAGCAATGGGGATCGAGCTTCTGTTGAAGCTACTGGTTTCTGTGAGCTTACTCTTCCAAGTGATCTTATTGTTTTGTTGAAACAATGTTATTATGCGCCTAGTATTAGGAGCAACATAGTTTGAAAGATGCTAGTTTTGAACTTGTATTTACGCACTTTAGTTTTTCAGTTTCTAAGGATAATATTTTTTTTATCTTAATGCCTATCCATGTGATAGTGTTTTTGAAATTGATATACATTGTATGATTTCAAATGATAAATTTTGTGTATACCTGTACCGCCAAACAATTCAAGCAAAACTTGAATAAAACCTATCTATGACATTGTTATCTTGGTCATATAAACAATGCATTTCAAAACTCCATTCTAATGAATTTTTGGAATCATCTGGCTATGAGTCATTTGATGTATGCGAGTCATATTAATATGGAAGATGACAAAGGCTCCTTTCTCCGGTTTAGATGAAAGAGCTAAAAAAAAAAAAACTTTTAGGACTAATACATACTGATGTATGTGGCCCTATTAGAAAAATGTCTAGAAATGGTGAATATTACTTCATTACATTAACTGCTAGTTACGGTTATGTTTACTTGCTGAAATATAAACATGAAGTTTTTGAAAGGATTAATTTAAAGTCTTTTAAAATGAAGTAAAAATTAGCTTAGAGAGACCATTAAATCACTTTACTCTATTGGAGGAATTGAGTATATGAGTCTAAGAGTTTTTGAACCACCTGTAGAATAGTGTGATTGTCTTACAATTCACTCCACCTCACACACCACATCTCAATGGTGAGTCTGAATGGAGGAATCGAACTTTACTTGATATGGTTCGATCTATGATGAGTCTGACTACTCTACTACTGTCTTTTTGGGGTTATGCATTAGAGTCTGCTGCAGGCATACTCAATATGGTTCCAATCAAGAAGGTAGAAAAGACACCATATGAAGTATGGCATGGGAAGATTCCCAAGTTGTCTTATTTGAAAGTCTGGGGTTGTGAAGTGTATTTGAAGCATGACACTTCAAACAAATTAAAACCCTGAAGTATTAATTTTCACTTTGTGCTGAAAACAACGTGTTTTCTACTCTGTCTGCTGTGTTCTTTTAAAGAGATCTTCTCTTATAAGAATTTAGTGGGAGTAAAGTAGATCTTGAAGAAATTCAAGAACCACAAAGTAACATACCTTCTATAAGCACTAGCTATCCACACGTTGAATTTGAGCGCATTGTTGGTGAGCAAGAACGTGTTGCATCTGCACTTCATAGATCTAGTAGAACTCCTCATCGGCATGAGAGGTTTGATTATCTGATTAATTTAGATGAATCTCTGATGTGTTGCGAGGTGTATACGAAATAGTTTATATTTTACTAGGAAAAAC
Source organism: Rutidosis leptorrhynchoides (assembly GCF_046630445.1). NCBI lineage: Eukaryota > Viridiplantae > Streptophyta > Magnoliopsida > Asterales > Asteraceae > Rutidosis > Rutidosis leptorrhynchoides. Next base: position 273,726,867 of record NC_092333.1, on the reverse strand, counting down.
TATTAAATACGATACAATTTTACACAAGATATTTATTTATTTATAGAATGGATATACTTAAACCTTGCTACAACACTTATAGGCAGTGTACCTAATCGTACAGTAGTGCAGTTTTTAGTAAGTCCGGTTCGTTCCACAGGGAAATCTTTAAACAAAGCTTAACGCTATATTAGTTTACTTTTTATAAAAATACAAATATATATATAAGTAATATTATTATTATAAAGGGGGGTTTTTACCGTTTAATGACCGGTTTGTCGATTTTAAAACTTTAGTCGCAGTTAAAACCTAATGTAAAATATTAAATAAATAAAAGACTTAATTTAAAGCATAAAGTAAATAACGATAATGAAATTGCGAATAATAAAAGTGCGATAAAATAAACTTGCGATAATTAAAGAGTACGATAATTAAAAGTGCGATAAAATAAAATAACAATAAAAATGCGATAATTAGAAGTGCAATTAAATATAAAATAAAAGAAATTAAATATGAAATAAAAGAATTATGCTTATTTAAACTTCCGTAATCATGATGTTTGATGTGTTGATTTTAGTTTTATGCCCATGGGTTAATTGTCCTTTGTCCTGGATTATTTAATATGTCCGTCTGGTTTTTGTCCATAACAGTCCATCAGTCATAAATATAAAGTGCGAGTGTCCTCGTCAAATTATCCTTATACTCGAAGTTAAATATTCCAACTAATTGGGGATTCGAATTGTAACAAGGTTTTAATACTTTGTTTAATGAATACACCAGGTTATCAACTGCGTGTAAACCAAGGTGTTACTACTTTGTTAGCAATTACACCAATTACCCTTGAATGTAATTTCACCCCTGTTTTAATTATTCTAGTGGCTATTAATCCATTCCCGTGTCCGGTTAAATGAACGATTATTCGTACATATAAATACCCCGCCCATCGTGTCCGATCGAGTGTATATGGTAATTTATAGGGACGCCCAATTATAAATCTTTTATATTAACATTAACAAACTTTCATTTAGTTAAACAAATATAAAGCCCATTAATAGCCCATAGTCTAATTTCCACAAGTGTCGTTCTTTTGTCCAAACCCCAATTATGGTACAAAGCCCAATTACCCAATTTTAGTAATTAGCCCAGCATCATGATTACTTCGTTTTAAATAAGCATAATACTAACTTAGCTACGAGACATTAATATAAAAAGGTTGAACATAACTTACAATGATTAAAAATAGCGTAGCGTTACACGGACAGAATTTCGACTTACACCCTTACAACATTCGCTAACATACCCTTATTATTAGAATTATAATTAAAATTAAAATTAAAATATAAATTATATATATATATTTTACGTATATATGAGAGAAGAGAGAAAGATGGATATGTTTTTGGTTCACCAAAGCTCAATTTTTATAGGAGGTGTGGCCTGACTTTTCATGCCATGCGATCGCATGGACTTCCTTCTTCCTGGCCATGCGATCGCATGGCCAGCTGGGAGAGCTCACATGTTGCTTGTTTCCTTGTGCCGACGTTTTATAAATAATATAATATATTAAATAATTATAAGAATTATTTAAATATTATATTATATTTATGTGCATAGTTGGCTTGTAATTTTTAGTCCATTTCGTCGAGCGTTGAGAGTTGACTCCGGTCCCGGTTCCGGATTTTCGAACGTCCTTGCGTACAATTTTATATTTTGTACTTTGTGTTTTGAATCTTGTACTCTTGTAATTTCGAGACGTTTCTTATCAATAATTGGAACCTCTTTGATTGTCTTTTGTACTTTTGAGCTTTTTGGTCGTTTGCGTCTTCAATTCGTCGAATCTGTCTTTTGTCTTCACCTTTTATTATTTAAACGAATATCACTTGTAAATAGAATAATTGCAACTAAAAGCTTGTCTTTCTTAAGGAATAATGCTATGAAATATATGTTCGTTTTTAGCATTATCAAATATTCCCACACTTGAGCGTTGCTTGTCCTCAAGCAATATCGTCTTGAAATACTAGAATCACTTCTTTATTCTTCACACTTTGTACATCAGTGATTTTTATACGACGGTATAAACAATGGTAGTAACGATATGGTTTACAGTCCCACATGACTATAAAAATTTAGATCCATTAAGAAAATTGGATCTTTATGAAAACATTTGATCTTTTGAAAATTAAATCTAGTTTTTACCCTAGATAAGTTTTCCGGAATAACCCTTTACCGGTGTTTGCAAAATATTTTTGTGGGTTTGGTGGGTTTCAGATTTGAAAATTTTAGCACAAAACTTGCGGTTTTGTGTCACCCACTTGCTAACCTTGTATTTGGAAAGCAACACGTCCAGTTTACTTGTCCCGTATATTACCTTTCGGTAAACTACCGTCCGGTTGTAAAGGAAAGCGTTGAACAAGCAACTGTTAAGGCAATGTCCCCTGACATGCTTTTAATTATGGTCTATAACGTGTCGGACGCAATTACTATCCTTGGTAGGAGGAATAGTAAAGCTTACCCTTATGATTTTTCGGTATGGCACAAGGTCCTGTCTTTGACCACTATGCAACCACCGTTCTTACGGTTGACACCCGATTTGGTTCAGGTGACCTAATGAATTCTAGGTGAATTCCTAGGATTTCACGTTCAATGGTAATGAACGCATTAAAAATAGGGTTTTCAGAAAACAAATCGGTTTGTAATTTTGATCAAAATATTTTCTCGTTCAAGCTCGAGTTTAGATATCATTGAATTCCATGAGTTTGTAATTCTCAATCTTTAAGGTCAATCTCTAGGATTGAGTAATATCAGTCTTTAAAGCTGATTTTTAATCTTTAAGGAGATTATCCTTTCTGGGGATCTGATTCATTAGTCTTATCCAGCTAATTTGCATGGTGCCCCCCCATTTTACAAGATAAATCCTTCTCATGGTTAGGATAAATCTGACCACATGGCTACCCTGTTTGATGCTGAGGTCCGTGGATTTCCTGCTGATTTTAGTGATGACTTTTCTAGATTTTTCGTCAACCTACAACTGGTCTGGACGACAACTTCTTGACCTAAATCAAGAAGCGCGTGTCTTTTTCGGAAGACTTTACTTTCTTTTAATGATGGAATTGATTCATCGTGTATGAAATGTCCCGTTCTTATTGATTAAAAACGTTCCATATTAATTGATTTCGTTGCGAGGTTTTGACCTCTATATGAGACATTTTTCAAAGACTGCATTCATTTTTAAAACAAACCATAACCTTTATTTCATAAATAAAGGTTTAAAAAGCTTTACGTAGATTATCAAATAATGATAATCTAAAATATCCTGTTTACACACGACCATTACATAATGGTTTACAATACAAATATGTTACATCGAAATCAGTTTCTTGAATGCAGTTTTTACACAATATCATACAAACATGGACTCCAAATCTTGTCCTTATTTTAGTATGCAACAGCGGAAGCTCTTAGTATTCACCTGAGAATAAACATGCTTTAAACGTCAACAAAAATGTTGGTGAGTTATAGGTTTAACCTATATATATCAAATCGTAACAATAGACCACAAGATTTCATATTTCAATACACATCCCATACATAGAGATAAAAATCATTCATATGGTGAACACCTGGTAACCGACAATAACAAGATGCATATATAAGAATATCCCCATCATTCCGGGACACCCTTCGGATATGATATAAATTTCGAAGTACTAAAGCATCCGGTACTTTGGATGGGGTTTGTTAGGCCCAATAGATCTATCTTTAGGATTCGCGTCAATTAGGGTGTCTGTTCCCTAATTCTTAGATTACCAGACTTAATAAAAAGGGGCATATTCGATTTTGATAATTCAACCATAGAATGTAATTTCACGTACTTGTGTCTATTTTGTAAATCATTTATAAAACCTGCATGTATTCTCATCCCAAAAATATTAGATTTTAAAAGTGGGACTATAACTCACTTTCACAGATTTTTACTTCGTCGGGAAGTAAGACTTGGCCACTGTTGATTCACGAACCTATAACAATATATACATATATATTAAAGTATGTTCAAAATATATTTACAACACTTTTAATATATTTTGATGTTTTTAAGTTTATTAAGTCAGCTGTCCTCGTTAGTAACCTATAACTAGTTGTCCACAGTTAGATATACAGAAATAAATCGATAAATATTATCTTGAATCAATCCACGACCCAGTGTATACGTATCTCAGTATTGATCACAACTCAAACTATATATATTTTGGAATCAACCTCAACCCTGTATAGCTAACTCCAACATTCACATATAGAGTGTCTATGGTTGTTCCGAAATATATATAGATGTGTCGACATGATAGGTCGAAATATTGTATACGTGTCTATGGTATCTCAAGATTACATAATATACAATACAAGTTGATTAAGTTATGGTTGGAATAGATTTGTTACCAATTTTCACGTAGCTAAAATGAGAAAAATTATCCAATCTTGTTTTACCCATAACTTCTTCATTTTAAATCCGTTTTGAGTGAATCAAATTGCTATGGTTTCATATTGAACTCTATTTTATGAATCTAAACAGAAAACTATAGGTTTATAGTCGGAAAAATAAGTTACAAGTCGTTTTTGTAAAGGTAGTCATTTCAGTCGAAAGAACGACGTCTAGATGACCATTTTAGAAAACATACTTCCACTTTGAGTTTAACCATAATTTTTGGATATAGTTTCATGTTCATAATAAAAATCATTTTCTCATAATAACAACTTTTAAATCAAAGTTTATCATAGTTTTTAATTAACTAACCCAAAACAGCCCGCGGTGTTACTACGACGGCGTAAATCCGGTTTTACGGTGTTTTTCGTGTTTCCAGGTTTTAAATCATTAAGTTAGCATATCATATAGATATAGAACATGTGTTTAGTTGATTTTAAAAGTCAAGTTAGAAGGATTAACTTTTGTTTGCGAACAAGTTTAGAATTAACTAAACTATGTTCTAGTGATTACAAGTTTAAACCTTCGAATAAGATAGCTTTATATGTATGAATCGAATGATGTTATGAACATCATTACTACCTTAATTTCCTTGGATAAACCTACTGGAAAAGAGAAAAATGGATCTAGCTTCAATGGATCCTTGGATGGCTCGAAGTTCTTGAAGCAGAATCATGACACGAAAACAAGTTCAAGTAAGATCATCACTTGAAATAAGATTGTTATAGTTATAGAAATTGAACCAAAGTTTGAATATGATTATTACCTTGTATTAGAATGATAACCTACTGTAAGAAACAAAGATTTCTTGAGGTTGGATGATCACCTTACAAGATTGGAAGTGAGCTAGCAAACTTGAAAGTATTCTTGATTTTATGAAACTAGAACTTTTGGAATTTATGAAGAACACTTAGAACTTGAAGATAGAACTTTAGAGAGATCAATTAGATGAAGAAAATTGAAGAATGAAAGTGTTTGTAGGTGTTTTTGGTCGTTGGTGTATGGATTAGATATAAAGGATATGTAATTTTGTTTTCATGTAAATAAGTCATGAATGATTACTCATATTTTTGTAATTTTATGAGATATTTCATGCTAGTTGCCAAATGATGGTTCCCACATATGTTAGGTGACTCACATGGGCTGCTAAGAGCTGATCATTGGAGTGTATATACCAATAGTACATACATCTAAAAGCTGTGTATTGTACGAGTACGAATACGGGTGCATACGAGTAGAATTGTTGATGAAACTGAACGAGGATGTAATTGTAAGCATTTTTGTTAAGTAGAAGTATTTTGATAAGTGTATTGAAGTCTTTCAAAAGTGTATAAATACATATTAAAACACTACATGTATATACATTTTAACTGAGTCGTTAAGTCATCGTTAGTCGTTACATGTAAGTGTTGTTTTGAAATCTTTAGGTTAACGATCTTGTTAAATGTTGTTAACTCAATGTTTATAATATCAAATGAGATTTTAAATTATTATATTATCATGATATTATCATGTATGAATATCTCTTAATATGATATATATACATTAAATGTCTTTACAACGATAATCGTTACATATATGTCTCGTTTAAAAATCATTAAGTTAGTAGTCTTGTTTTTACATATGTAGTTCATTGTTAATATACTTTATGATATGTTTTATTATCATAGTATCATGTTAACTATATATATATATCCATATATATGTCATCATATAGTTTTTACAAGTTTTAACGTTCGTGAATCACCGATCAACTTGGGTGGTCAATTGTCTATATGAAACATATTTCAATTAATCAAGTCTTAACAAGTTTGATTGCTTAACATGTTGGAAACATTTAATCATGTAAATATCAATCTCAATTAATATATATAAACATGGAAAAGTTCGGGTCACTACAGTACCTACCCGTTAAATAAATTTCGTCCCGAAATTTTAAGCTGTTGAAGGTGTTGACGAATCTTCTGGAAATAGATGCGGGTATTTCTTCTTCATCTGATCTTCACGCTCCCAGGTGAACTCGGGTCCTCTACGAGCATTCCATCGAACCTTAACAATTGGTATCTTGTTTTGCTTAAGTCTTTTAACCTCACGATCCATTATTTCGACGGGTTCTTCGATGAATTGAAGTTTTTCGTTGATTTGGATTTCATCTAACGGAATAGTAAGATCTTCTTTAGCAAAACATTTCTTTAAATTCGAGACGTGGAAAGTGTTATGTACAGCCGCGAGTTGTTGAGGTAACTCAAGTCGGTAAGCTACTGGTCCGACACGATCAATAATCTTGAATGGTCCAATATACCTTGGATTTAATTTCCCTCGTTTACCAAATCGAACAACGCCTTTCCAAGGTGCAACTTTAAGCATGACCATCTCTCCAATTTCAAATTCTATATCTTTTCTTTTAATGTCAGCGTAGCTCTTTTGTCGACTTTGGGCGGTTTTCAACCGTTGTTGAATTTGGATGATCTTCTCGGTAGTTTCTTGTATAATCTCTGGACCCGTAATCTGTCTATCCCCCACTTCACTCCAACAAATCGGAGACCTGCACTTTCTACCATAAAGTGCTTCAAACGGCGCCATCTCAATGCTTGAATGGTAGCTGTTGTTGTAGGAAAATTCTGCTAACGGTAGATGTCGATCCCAACTGTTTCCGAAATCAATAACACATGCTCGTAGCATGTCTTCAAGCGTTTGTATCGTCCTTTCGCTCTGCCCATCAGTTTGTGGATGATAGGCAGTACTCATGTCTAGACGAGTTCCTAATGCTTGCTGTAATGTCTGCCAGAATCTTGAAATAAATCTACCATCCCTATCAGAGATAATAGAGATTGGTATTCCATGTCTGGAGACGACTTCCTTCAAATACAGTCGTGCTAACTTCTCCATCTTGTCATCTTCTCTTATTGGCAGGAAGTGTGCTGATTTGGTGAGACGATCAACTATTACCCAAATAGTATCAAAACCACTTGCAGTCCTTGGCAATTTAGTGATGAAATCCATGGTAATGTTTTCCCATTTCCATTCCGGGATTTCGGGTTGTTGAAGTAGACCTGATGGTTTCTGATGCTCAGCTTTGACCTTAGAACACGTCAAACATTCTCCTACGTATTTAGCAACATCGGATTTCATACCCGGCCACCAAAAATGTTTCTTGAGATCCTTGTACATCTTCCCCGTTCTAGGATGTATTGAGTATCTGGTTTTATGAGCTTCTCTAAGTACCATTTCTCTCATATCTCCAAATTTTGGTACCCAAATCCTTTCAGCCCTATACCGGGTTCCGTCTTCCCGAATATTAAGATGCTTCTCCGATCCTTTGGGTATTTCATCCTTTAAATTTCCCTCTTTTAAAACTCCTTGTTGCGCCTCCTTTATTTGAGTAGTAATGTTATTATGAATCATTATATTCATAGATTTTACTCGAATGGGTTCTCTGTCCTTCCTGCTCAAGGCATCGGCTACCACATTTGCCTTCCCCGGGTGGTAACGAATCTCAAAGTCGTAATCATTCAATAATTCAATCCACCTACGCTGCCTCATATTCAGTTGTTTCTGATTAAATATGTGTTGAAGACTTTTGTGGTCGGTATATATAATACTTTTGACCCCATATAAGTAGTGCCTCCAAGTCTTTAATGCAAAAACAACCGCGCCTAATTCCAAATCATGCGTCGTATAATTTTGTTCGTGAATCTTCAATTGTCTAGACGCATAAGCAATCACCTTCGTTCGTTGCATTAATACACAACCGAGACCTTGCTTTGATGCGTCACAATAAATCACAAAATCATCATTCCCTTCAGGCAATGACAATATAGGTGCCGTAGTTAGCTTTTTCTTCAATAACTGAAACGCTTTCTCTTGTTCATCATTCCATTCAAATTTCTTCCCTTTATGCGTTAATGCAGTCAAGGGTTTTGCTATTCTGGAAAAGTCTTGGATGAACCTTCTGTAGTAACCAGCTAGTCCTAAAAACTGGCGTATGTGTTTCGGAGTTTTCGGGGTTTCCCACTTTTCAACAGTTTCTATCTTTGCCGGATCCACCTTAATACCTTCTTTGTTCACTATGTGACCGAGGAATTGAACTTCTTCCAACCAAAATGCACACTTTGAAAACTTAGCGTACAATTCTTCCTTCTTCAATACTTCTAACACCTTTCTCAAATGTTCACCGTGTTCTTGGTCATTCTTTGAGTAAATAAGTATGTCATCAATGAAAACAATGACAAACTTGTCAAGGTATGGTCCACACACTCGGTTCATAAGGTCCATGAACACAGCTGGTGCATTAGTTAAACCAAACGGCATGACCATAAACTCGTATTGACCGTAACGTGTTCTGAAAGCAGTCTTTGGAATATCATCTTCTTTCACCCGCATTTGATGATACCCGGAACGTAAGTCAATCTTTGAATAAACAGACGAGCCTTGTAGTTGATCAAATAAGTCGTCGATTCTCGGTAGTGGGTAGCGGTTCTTGATGGTAAGTTTGTTCAACTCTCGGTAGTCGATACACAACCTGAATGTACCATCTTTCTTCTTGACAAACAAAACAGGAGCTCCCCACGGTGATGTGCTTGGTCGAATGAAACCACGCTCTAAAAGTTCTTGTAATTGGCTTTGCAGTTCTTTCATCTCGCTGGGTGCGAGTCTGTAAGGAGCACGAGCTATTGGTGCAGCTCCTGGTACAAGATCTATTTGAAATTCAACGGATCGATGTGGGGGTAATCCCGGTAATTCTTTCGGAAATACATCGGGAAATTCTTTTGCAATGGGAACATCATTGATGCTCTTTTCTTCAGTTTGTACTTTCTCGACGTGTGCTAGAACAGCATAGCAACCTTTTCTTATTAGTTTTTGTGCCTTCAAATTACTAATAAGATGTAGCTTCGTGTTGCCCTTTTCTCCGTACACCATTAAGGGTTTTCCTTTTTCTCGTATAATGCGAATTGCATTTTTGTAACAAACGATCTCCGCTTTCACTTCTTTCAACCAGTCCATACCGATTATCACATCAAAACTCCCTAACTCTACTGGTATCAAATCAATCTTAAATGTTTCGCTAACCAGTTTAATTTCTCGATTCCGACATATATTATCTGCTGAAATTAATTTACCATTTGCTAATTCGAGTAAAAATTTACTATCCAAAGGCGTCAATGGACAACTTAATTTAGCACAAAAATCTCTACTCATATAGCTTCTATCCGCACCCGAATCAAATAAAACGTAAGCAGATTTATTGTCAATAAGAAACGTACCCGTAACAAGCTCCGGGTCTTCCTGTGCCTCTATCGCATTAATATTGAAAACTCTTCCACGGCCTTGTCCATTCGTGTTCTCCTGGTTCGGGCAATTTCTAATAATGTGGCCTGGTTTTCCACATTTATAACAAACTATATTGGCATAACTTGCTCCGACACTACTTGCTCCGCCATTACTCGTTCCGACACCATTTGTTCCTTTCGTTCTATTAGCCCCTGGTCCGTAGACCTCACACTTCGCCGCGCTATGACCATTTCTTTTACACTTGTTGCAAAATTTGGTGCAGAACCCCGAGTGATTCTTTTCACACCTTTGGCATAGCTGCTTCTGATTATTGTTGTTGTTGTTGCGGTTATTATTGTTGTTGGGATGATTGTTGTAGTTGCTGTTGTTGTTGTTGTTGTTGTTGTTGTTGTTGTTGGGCCGTTTGTTGTAGTTGCGATTGATGTTGCGATTGTTGGGATAATTGTTGCGATTATTGTTGTAATTACTGTTGTTGTTGTATTGGTGATTCTTATCACCGTTTTCCTCCCACTTTCTTTTGACTTGCTTCACATTGGCCTCTTCAGCAGTCTGTTCTTTAATTCTTTCTTCAATCTGGTTCACTAGTTTGTGAGCCATTCTACATGCCTGTTGTATGGAGGCGGGCTCGTGTGAACTTATATCTTCTTGGATTCTTTCCGGTAATCCTTTCACAAACGCGTCAATCTTCTCTTCCTCATCTTCGAATGCTCCCGGACACAATAGGCACAATTCTGTGAATCGTCTTTCGTACGTGGTAATATCAAATCCTTGGGTTCGTAACCCTCTAAGTTCTGTCTTGAGCTTATTGACCTCGGTTCTGGGACGGTACTTCTCGTTCATCAAGTGCTTGAATGCTGACCACGGTAGTGCGTACGCATCATCTTGTCCCACTTGCTCTAGATAGGTATTCCACCATGTTAACGCAGAACCTGTGAAGGTATGCGTAGCGTACTTCACTTTGTCCTCTTCAGTACACTTACTTATGGCAAACACCGATTCAACCTTCTCGGTCCACCGTTTCAATCCGATCGGTCCTTCGGTTCCATCAAATTCCAAAGGTTTGCAGGCAGTGAATTCTTTGTAGGTGCATCCTACACGATTTCCTGTACTGCTAGATCCAAGGTTATTGTTGGTATGTAGCGCAGCCTGTACAGCGGCTATGTTTGAAGCTAGAAAAGTACGGAATTCCTCTTCATTCATATTCACGGTGTGTCGAGTAGTCAGTGCCATTTCCTTCAAAATAGTTAAATGGAACAAGTTAATCATACAGAATATTAAGAGTAGTTAATAGTATTTCGTAGCATAATATGAACTCATTTATAAAAGCTTTTTCTTCATATTAGCGTTTTATAAGTTTAAATTCGGGTAGTACCTACCCGTTAAGTTCATACTTAGTAGCTAATATACAATTCAACTACTACAATTCTATATGAAAAACTGATTGTAATAATATTTCGCGTTCAAACTTTTATACAATATTTTACAAACTTACAATACCGCTTATTTTACATAAAGCATGAAATATAGCACACAATAACTTTGATACAAGATAGTTGTGAAGACAATTCTAGCTAGTACACAAGTCGTTCGGCAAAGGCAATAAAGACACGTAATTCATACGTCCAGAAACAAGTCATGCATTCTGGTTTTACTAGGACTACTTCCCATCCTTGGTCTTGTGCAACATAACCGTTATGGCCGTTGATAAGACAGCGTGTTGTAACGTCATCAAAGGGACGAGGGTTACGTAATGTCCAACAGTCCCGTAATAATCTAAAAACCTCATTTCTTACCCCAATTACCGACTCCGTCACTTGTGGAAACGTTTTGTTTAATAGTTGTAGCCCGATGTTCTTGTTCTCACTTTGGTGAGAAGCGAACATTACTAATCCGTAAGCATAACATGCTTCTTTATGTTGCATGTTAGCCGCTTTTTCTAAATCACGAAGTCCAATATTCGGATATATTGAGTCAAAATAATTTCTTAACCCGTTGCGTAAAATAGCATTTAGGTTCCCCGCAATATATGCGTCAAAGTAAACACATCGTAACTTATGGGTTTCCCAATGTGATATCCCCCATCTTTCAAACGAAAGTCTCTTATAAACCAAGACATTCTTGGAACGTTCTTCGAATGTCTTACAAACTGATCTCGCCTTAAATAGTTGTGCCGAAGAATTCTGGCCGACTCTAGACAAGATTTCATCAATCATGTCTCCGGGTAGGTCTCTTAAAATATTGGGTTGTCTATCCATTTTGTGTTTTTAAACTGTAAAATAGACAAGAGTTAGTTTCATAAAAAAATACTTATTAATACAAGCAATTTTTACATATATCATAAAGCATAAGAACACTATATTACATATATTACACCACACGAATACAACTATCTTATTCCGACTCGCTCGTTTCTTCTTCTTCGGTTTTGGTTCGTTTTGCCAAGTTTCTAGGGATATATGATGTTCCCCTAATACGAGTCGTCTTTGTCCACATTGGTTTAGAAAAACCTGGTGGTTTAGAGGTTCCCGGGTCATTGTTACAACTTAAGGACTTCGGGGGTTGACGATACATATAAAGTTCATCGGGGTTGGAATTAGATTTCTCTATTTTTATGCCCTTTCCCTTATTATTTTCTTTTGCCTTTTTAAATTCAGCTGGGGTAATTTCTATAACATCATCGGAATTCTCGTCGGAATCCGATTCATCGGAGAATTGGTAATCCTCCCAATATTTTGCTTCCTTGGCGGAAACACCATTGACCATAATTAACCTTGGTCGGTTGGTTGAGGATTTTCTTTTACTTAACCGTTTTATTATTTCCCCCACCGGTTCTATTTCTTCATCCGGTTCTGATTCTTCTTCCGGTTCCGATTCTTCTTCCGGTTCCGACTCTTCTTCCGGTTCCTCTTCGGGAACTTGTGAATCAGTCCACGAATCATTCCAATTTACATTTGACTCTTCATTATTATTAGGTGAGTCAATGGGACTTGTTCTAGAGGTAGACATCTATCACATAATATCAAACGCGTTAAGAGATTAATATATCACATAATATTCACATGTTAAAAATATATAGTTTCCAACAAAATTTGTTAAGCAATCATTTTTAAAGAAAACACGGTCGAAGTCCAGACTCACTAATGCATCCTAACAAACTCGATAAGACACACTAATGCAAATTTTCTGGTTCTCTAAGACCAACGCTCGGATACCAACTGAAATGTCCCGTTCTTATTGATTAAAAACGTTCCATATTAATTGATTTCGTTGCGAGGTTTTGACCTCTATATGAGACATTTTTCAAAGACTGCATTCATTTTTAAAACAAACCATAACCTTTATTTCATAAATAAAGGTTTAAAAAGCTTTACGTAGATTATCAAATAATGATAATCTAAAATATCCTGTTTACACACGACCATTACATAATGGTTTACAATACAAATATGTTACATCGAAATCAGTTTCTTGAATGCAGTTTTTACACAATATCATACAAACATGGACTCCAAATCTTGTCCTTATTTTAGTATGCAACAGCGGAAGCTCTTAGTATTCACCTGAGAATAAACATGCTTTAAACGTCAACAAAAATGTTGGTGAGTTATAGGTTTAACCTATATATATCAAATCGTAACAATAGACCACAAGATTTCATATTTCAATACACATCCCATACATAGAGATAAAAATCATTCATATGGTGAACACCTGGTAACCGACAATAACAAGATGCATATATAAGAATATCCCCATCATTCCGGGACACCCTTCGGATATGATATAAATTTCGAAGTACTAAAGCATCCAGTACTTTGGATGGGGTTTGTTAGGCCCAATAGATCTATCTTTAGGATTCGCGTCAATTAGGGTGTCTGTTCCCTAATTCTTAGATTACCAGACTTAATAAAAAGGGGCATATTCGATTTTGATAATTCAACCATAGAATGTAATTTCACGTACTTGTGTCTATTTTGTAAATCATTTATAAAACCTGCATGTATTCTCATCCCAAAAATATTAGATTTTAAAAGTGGGACTATAACTCACTTTCACAGATTTTTACTTCGTCGGGAAGTAAGACTTGGCCACTGTTGATTCACGAACCTATAACAATATATACATATATATTAAAGTATGTTCAAAATATATTTACAACACTTTTAATATATTTTGATGTTTTTAAGTTTATTAAGTCAGCTGTCCTCGTTAGTAACCTATAACTAGTTGTCCACAGTTAGATGTACAGAAATAAATCGATAAATATTATCTTGAATCAATCCACGACCCAGTGTATACGTATCTCAGTATTGATCACAACTCAAACTATATATATTTTGGAATCAACCTCAACCCTGTATAGCTAACTCCAACATTCACATATAGAGTGTCTATGGTTGTTCCGAAATATATATAGATGTGTCGACATGATAGGTCGAAATATTGTATACGTGTCTATGGTATCTCAAGATTACATAATATACAATACAAGTTGATTAAGTTATGGTTGGAATAGATTTGTTACCAATTTTCACGTAGCTAAAATGAGAAAAATTATCCAATCTTGTTTTACCCATAACTTCTTCATTTTAAATCCGTTTTGAGTGAATCAAATTGCTATGGTTTCATATTGAACTCTATTTTATGAATCTAAACAGAAAACTATAGGTTTATAGTCGGAAAAATAAGTTACAAGTCGTTTTTGTAAAGGTAGTCATTTCAGTCGAAAGAACGACGTCTAGATGACCATTTTAGAAAACATACTTCCACTTTGAGTTTAACCATAATTTTTGGATATAGTTTCATGTTCATAATAAAAATCATTTTCTCATAATAAAAACTTTTAAATCAAAGTTTATCATAGTTTTTAATTAACTAACCCAAAACAGCCCGCGGTGTTACTACGACGGCGTAAATCCGGTTTTACGGTGTTTTTCGTGTTTCCAGGTTTCAAATCATTAAGTTAGAATATCATATAGATATAGAACATGTGTTTAGTTGATTTTAAAAGTCAAGTTAGAAGGATTAACTTTTGTTTGCGAACAAGTTTAGAATTAACTAAACTATGTTCTAGTGATTACAAGTTTAAACCTTCGAATAAGATAGCTTTATATGTATGAATCGAATGATGTTATGAACATCATTACTACCTTAATTTCCTTGGATAAACCTACTGGAAAAGAGAAAAATGGATCTAGCTTCAATGGATCCTTGGATGGCTCGAAGTTCTTGAAGCAGAATCATGACACGAAAACAAGTTCAAGTAAGATCATCACTTGAAATAAGATTGTTATAGTTATAGAAATTGAACCAAAGTTTGAATATGATTATTACCTTGTATTAGAATGATAACCTACTGTAAGAAACAAAGATTTCTTGAGGTTTGATGATCACCTTACAAGATTGGAAGTGAGCTAGCAAACTTGAAAGTATTCTTGATTTTATGAAACTAGAACTTTTGGAATTTATGAAGAACACTTAGAACTTGAAGATAGAACTTGAGAGAGATCAATTAGATGAAGAAAATTGAAGAATGAAAGTGTTTGTAGGTGTTTTTGGTCGTTGGTGTATGGATTAGATATAAAGGATATGTAATTTTGTTTTCATGTAAATAAGTCATGAATGATTACTCATATTTTTGTAATTTTATGAGATATTTCATGCTAGTTGCCAAATGATGGTTCCCACATGTGTTAGATGACTCACATGGGCTGCTAAGAGCTGATCATTGGAGTGTATATACCAATAGTACATACATCTAAAAGCTGTGTATTGTACGAGTACGAATACGGGTGCATACGAGTAGAATTGTTGATGAAACTGAACGAGGATGTAATTGTAAGCATTTTTGTTAAGTAGAAGTATTTTGATAAGTGTATTGAAGTCTTTCAAAAGTGTATAAATACATATTAAAACACTACATGTATATACATTTTAACTGAGTCGTTAAGTCATCGTTAGTCGTTACATGTAAGTGTTGTTTTGAAACCTTTAGGTTAACGATCTTGTTAAATGTTGTTAACTCAATGTTTATAATATCAAATGAGATTTTAAATTATTATATTATCATGATATTATCATGTATGAATATCTCTTAATATGATATATATACATTAAATGTCTTTACAACGATAATCGTTACATATATGTCTCGTTTAAAAATCATTAAGTTAGTAGTCTTGTTTTTACATATGTAGTTCATTGTTAATATACTTTATGATATGTTTAATTATCATAGTATCATGTTAACTATATATATATATATATCCATATATATGTCATCATATAGTTTTTACAAGTTTTAACGTTCGTGAATCACCGATCAACTTGGGTGGTCAATTGTCTATATGAAACATATTTCAATTAATCAAGTCTTAACAAGTTTGATTGCTTAACATGTTGGAAACATTTAATCATGTAAATATCAATCTCAATTAATATATATAAACATGGAAAAGTTCGGGTCACTACAGTGTAGATCCATCTTTTCTTTTCTTTCATTGGGTAAAACAGTTTAGTTTATTCCAAAGCAAAAGTATTTTCAGTTATTTGTTACAGATATATGTGACATATGTTTAAGATAACTTGGTAAATTTTCCCACACTTGGCTTTTATTTTCCTTTTTTTTATCGTCCTCTATTCCATTTTAAATGAATTTCAACATTTTGGTTTGTTTCTCAATTTATGTCCTTTCCGAGGTAACAATAATTTCGGTGTTAACACCTAGTTTTATCGTTCATAAATATGTATAAACATGATTTTGAGTTCATTTAATTGAAAATTTTGAAAAATTTTACTAGAATTGGGTAGTCAGTATATAAGACTAGGGCTGTTCTTTATTATCAGAGAGCATTAGATTCTAATACAACTACTACGTTACTAGTATTTTTAATGGTTACCAAGTGTATAAAGTAAAAATTTTTAAAATCCGAAAGAATTTAACCCCTTCCCACACTTAAGATCTTGCAATGCCCTCATTTGCAAGAAATCAGTAACAATTTAAATTATTGAGGGTGATTTGTGTGAAAATGATTAAATTTTACCAAAATTTCCAAATATATTGGCGTTTGTTTGCTGAATGATAAATGGTGCACATCATTTGTTCATTCCGTCTGTTGTGACATCACATTTATTTGTTATCTTGTCGTCAAAATTAGTAGCTTTTGCTGAACTTAATGCCAGTCTTTGAAAATGCGCTGTTTTACCCTGTTTTGAACAATTGACAATATACATACATACAAGTATAATCATGCATGGCAATTTGAAATGGGACTTAATATCCCACTTTCAAATTCTAAATATGAAATATTAGTACACAATAATAATAAAATAATAAAAATTACACAAATTTATCCAATAACGTAAGTTTAAACATGAAAAAGTCAAAAGATAAAAACATAAAAATCATAAAAATAACCAATTGGAACTAAATCAGTCTGGATAGGGGTTCCAGTTCATCTCATCGGGTGGGTTCCATTATTGGTTATAGGTGTTCTGATAGGCTTGGTTATAGTCATACCGGTTAAAGGGTGGTCGGATATCGGGGCTATGTGGCGGAAAATGAGCAGGTCGAGTAGGTACATAGTTATTTGGTACCTGATATGATAGCTGGCTCATGATTTGGTGCTGATGAACTAACCAGCTATCGTGTTGGCGTCGCCTATAATCCTCGTATACTCGCTCGGAGTTCCACTGCTCATACATACTATGTCTTGCCGCGTTCGTCATTGCTTCCTCATCTATACGAACGTGGACGTTAAGAATAGCATCTCGAAAGACATCCCTAATGTCTTCCGCCTCCTCCATTTCCTCGTCTGAGCCTCTCTCTACCTGAGGATGAGATCCCTCATAGGGTACTGCCTGGTTACGTCTACTTTTCAATACCTTAGCACCCACATAAACTTTCAATCCTAAGGGCTCAACCTGTTCTCTACAAATCTGTAATGGACCCCCTTGGTTCCTATCAACACCTAAATACTCTCCAATGAGAGTAACAAAAATACCTCCTCCTATTATACTCCCGTCCTGCATTCCCTCTACCATTTTAGATAAATAAAAAGCAACACAGTAAGGGATATTGACAAAGCTTCTAGGATCCCGAATACACTTTAGGTAGAATAAATCATATAAGGTAATTTTTTCTTTATTATGACCTCTTTGTGTAATCGAGTTGGCCAAAAATCTATGAATAATACGAAGCTCGGCTCTATCAATATGTGTATAGGAGTGTCCTCCTGCTCGTGTAAAAACATCAAAATGTGACATACGCCTCCAAATGGCGTCAGCGTCAAAGTTACTATCTACCCGTTCACCATAATGAATCAAGTTTGTACAATCAGGTAATAGCAACTCACCAGGAGTATATATCTGTAAGGCCCTGGCCATGTCCAGCATGGACATTCTGTACATCCTACCGCCAAGGATAAACCTAAGAAATCTTCTATCATCTATCCTAACTATATTTGTATCAAGTGATACAGTACTCATCAACTCAACACACCATTCCTTATATACAGGTCTACGAATGGTGAAAAGACGTTCCCAATCTGTAAAAGAAGAACTGCCATACCTTTGAACTAAAAGCTGTCTAACACGGTCAGCTAGATGGACCGTTTCCAAAGGGGCCCAATCAATTACCTTTGGCACCTCTACATTTTTTGTTACCAATTTGAATTTGTTCCTTTGATATGTCTCGTAATCTCTCCATCTTCTATCAAATCTCAGATTAGGATGTAGAGTGTGCTCAGGAATCGTTGGGAATTCTACTGGCGGCCTCATTGGGAATACTATGAATTCATCAACAAACTGTACTGGATCATAATAAGGTATGTGCTGATCAGGCCGTTGTTGTTCCTGTTGTGGTTCTTGTTCGTGTTGCATTTCTGGTTCTGGTTCTGGTGCTGGTCGTCTAGATGATGATGCTCCTGAACCTCCAGTATCGGCTCTCTGTAAAACACATTAAACACAAAAATTGTGCATCCAAATATGCATTAGTGTTAGCAAAATAACAACTTAAAACAATCACTATAACATGTTAAATCAAAATTAAACTTATACACATTTTCACAATTTTTCACAATTCTACACTTTTCAAATAAGCACATATGAAAATGTATACAAAATTCATAAGCATTTAACTCAAATAACATGTCAGAATATTCATTATTAATAATTAAACAAGTCTCAAATGGCAAATATATCACATTAATCAAGTTCATGAATTTTGGACTTAAAAAGTCCACTTTAATCTCCAAAAATCATGTTTAGGATCATTGTTTGGATCATTTAACTATCTAAACATGTTACACTACTCAATTTAGCAATAATTCATGACAAAAATCGGCCATAACCTGTTTATATCAAAAAGCCCCAAATTGCTCAAGAACACAAACCCTAGATTTCTAAAAATTTTGAAGTTTTTGGCTTCAAATCATGTTAAATAGCATCAATCTAGGTTATACATACATAAAATACTAACCATTTAACACTAATTACACTAGAAATTAACAAAATTGCATTAGGTAAAAAATTGGTAATTATCACAAAAACTAGGAATTTATAGAGGTTAGGAGTGTAATTTTTACCAATTTGCTGAAGAATGAGAATCTAGGCATGATTAGAGCAAGAAAAATGACGAATTACGGTGAATTTTGGTGAAATTTGGTGAATGTTTGGGAGTATTTTCGGGTATGTGTGTGTGTTGTGGTGTAGAAGCAGACTCTCTGCTGTATTTGTTCCTGACCAGCATTTGGTCCCCATGCGATCGCATGGGTTCCAAGTGCAAACCCCATTTTCAGCCCTTTTTTTTTTTTTTTTTTTTTTTGTAAAACCTTATGCTTTATAAAACTTATAATTAATTAAATTTTAAAAATTTTGTTTTCCTTTAGGAGCGAGGCCGTTTCGGATCGTTGTCCTAATCTGTCCCTCGACAAAATTTTAAAATTTGTCAAATCAAAGCGCGGTTTTTAAAAGTAAAGATTTTTTTGGTTTTTTAATGTTTTTGGCATACTTTAATTCAATAAGATTAAAAATAATGATAATAAAAGTTCTCGTCCCTCCCTCGGGTAAAGCAATTTCGGTTCAAAGACCTAGTCTTCAACTTACGACGAATTTTAAAAATCATATTTTTAACTTAATGAGATAAAGTAAATTTTTGTTTTTAAATTCACACAACATAAATATAAAATTCAAAATTAATATTAAAAAAAATCACACCAAACTTAAAATTTGAAATGCATAAAATTAAAAATTCATATTTTAAAAATTAAAAATTCACACCAGACTTAATTTAAAAATTCAAATATTTACAATTTTAAAAATATTGTTTTTACAAAGTTTACAATATTAATTTAAGATTTAAATATTTATTTTAAAAACATGGTAAAAATAAAATTAAAAATCTTTTTGGCTTTTTATCCCACTTTAATCAATCAAATATTATCAAAAATATGCGCCCCTCTTTTCGGTAAAGTAATTTCGGTTCCAAGACCTAATTTAACTCATGACGAATTTTTGAAATATTTTCGGTTGATTGATTAAAGATATTTATACCTTAAGAATAAACGTTAAATTTCGCAGTGATGTAATAAATTTTTGAATGATATCAATAATTTCGGTCGCCAAACCTAATTTTATTTAATACCAATTTAATACTTTTTAGCGAACAAATTAGCGTTTATTATCAAAAGGTTAAAAAATAAAAAAAATAAATAAAAACTGTACAGACATACCTGTGAGATAAATTTCTTAGTTATATGATCTATCCCATTCATAAGATAGTCGGTTTAATTGGTTTTCCATGGCTACATAGGCGTAACCTCGAGCATTCAGTGTCTTTTCTTCTAAACATATGAACGGTCCGTCTCTGCATAAAGTAACAAATTCGGTATTTGAATAGGTTTGATTATTGAAACATTTACCTCCATGTGACCATTTTCCGCATTTGTGATATCGTTCTAGGTGTCGTGCTCTTCTTTTCGCTGCGGATTTTGATTTTCCTTTACCAAATTGTAACTTATTATCTTCGCATCTGGATTCTTTTCTAACTCCGTCCATTCTTTCTCTGATTACTGATACTAATTCACTCGGTAGTATGTCATTATTACGTTTAGTGATCAAAGCGTGTAGCATTAGACCATGGTTTAGTTCACAGGCAGTCTTTATTTTGTAAAAACCTAAAAAAAATAAAAATTCAGAATGGGGGGAGAAGACTAGTTCTTTAGGGTCTGCTAGGGAAAGACCATTCGGGTTCCATTTTCGAGAACTACACGAAAACAGACAATCTAACTCTAACAGAAATACATATTATCCTTTAAAGACTTGATTCTCCCCACACTTAGTTAGCTGTGGTGTCGAAATTGTGATTAACTTCGTTGTCGACTTCCATCGGACCATGTATGTAATGTTTAACTATGTGACCATTAACTTTAAATTCAATCCCATTATAATTTATCAATTCTATCGTTCCGTATGGGAAAACTCTTTTGACTATGAATGGTCCAGACCATCTTGATTTCAATTTTCCAGGAAATAGCTTGAATCGTGAATTGAAAAGAAGAACTCTGTCTCCTTCTTTAAATTCTTTTGAACTTCTGATTCTTTTATCATGCCATTTCTTCGTTCTTTCTTTATAGATTAACGAATTTTCGTATGCTTCATGTCTTAATTCTTCTAATTCATTTAGTTGACTTAATCGTAGACGTCCGGCTTCATGTAAATCAAGATTACATGTCTTCAAAGCCCAAAATGCTTTGTGTTCAATTTCTACTGGAAGATGACATGCTTTTCCATAAACAAGTCTAAAAGGTGTGGTTCCAATTGGAGTTTTGTAGGCTGTTCTAAAAGCCCAGAGCGCATCCTCTAATTTAATGGACCATTCCTTCGGATTTGATCCTACGGTTTTCTCTAGAATACGTTTTAAAGCTCGGTTGGTATTTTCAACTTGTCCACTTGTTTGTGGATGATATGTGGTGGAGATTTTATGAGTTACTCCATATCTTTTAAGAACTTTCTCAAGTTGATTATTACAGAAATGAGTACCCCGATCACTTATTAAAGCTTTCGGTGTTCCAAACCTTGCAAAAAGACGTTTTAAAAAGTTGACTACAACTCGTGCATCGTTAGTTGGGAGAGCTTGTGCTTCCGCCCATTTAGATACATAATCAATGGCTACGAGTATATATAGATTATTATGAGATTTTGGAAATGGACCCATAAAGTCAATACCCCAAATGTCAAATACTTCACATACTTGGATGACATTTTATGGCATTTCATCACGTTGACTTATTTTTCCGGCCCTTTGACATGCATCACAGGATTTGCAAAGAAGGTATGCGTCTTTGTAAATTGTAGGCCAATAGAATCCAGCTTCATAAACTTTTCTTGCTGTTAGTTGAGGCCCATAATGCCCTCCTGTTGGTCCTGTGTGACAATGGTTTAATATTTTACTAGCTTCATCTCCAAATACACATCGGCGTATTATTCCATCAGGACAACTTTTAAACAAATGTGGATCTTCCCAGAAATAGTGTTTTATATCACTGAAGAATTTCTTTCGTTTTTGGTACGATAATCCTTTTTCAAGGAATCCACAAACTAAGTAGTTTGCATAGTCTGCAAACCATGGGATTTCTTTATAATCTATCTTCAATAGATATTCATCAGGGAAGTTGTCTTGTATGGCCGATTCATTTAGAACTTCTAATTCGGGATTTTCAAGACGAGAAAGATGATCAGCGACGAGATTTTCTGCTCCTCTTTTATCTCGGATTTCAATATCAAACTCTTGTAAGAGTAAGATCCAACGGATTAATCTTGGTTTAGCATCTTGTTTTGAAAATAGGTATCTAAGAGCAGAATGGTCGGTATAGACCACCGTTTTTGCTAGAACGAGATATGATCGAAATTTGTCAAAAGCAAAGACAATAGCAAGGAGTTCTTTTTCAGTAGTTGTATAGTTCGTTTGTGCTCCTTGTAATGTCTTACTAGCATAATATATAGGTTGAAATCGTTTTTCAATCATTTGTCCTAAAACGGCTCCCATTGCAAAATCACTTGCATCGCACATTAGTTCAAATGGTAGATTCCAATTTGGTGTTATCATGATTGGTGCATTAGTGAGTTTTTCTTTAAGAATATTAAAAGATTTGATACATTCATCTGAAAAGATGAATGGCGCATCCTTTTCTAGGAGTTTATTCATAGGAGTGGCAATTTTAGAAAAATCTTTTATGAAACGTCGGTAAAAACCGGCATGCCCTAGAAAACTCCTAACTCCTCTAACATTGGTGGGATGTGGAAGTTTAGCAATTACATCTACTTTAGCTCTATCCACTTCAATTCCTTCTTTTGAAATTTTATGTCCAAGAACGATGCCTTCTTTAACCATGAAATGGCATTTCTCCCAATTAAGTACTAGATTTGATTGTTCGCATCTAATTAGCATTCGTTCCAGATTAACTAGACATGATTTAAATGTATCACCGAAGACTGAAAAGTCATCCATGAAAA
This sequence comes from Rutidosis leptorrhynchoides, assembly GCF_046630445.1. Taxonomy (NCBI): domain Eukaryota; kingdom Viridiplantae; phylum Streptophyta; class Magnoliopsida; order Asterales; family Asteraceae; genus Rutidosis; species Rutidosis leptorrhynchoides. The sequence goes on along the minus strand of NC_092333.1, from coordinate 273,703,607 downwards.
CTTCCATGCATTCTTCTATCATGTCGTGAAAAATCGCCATCATACACCTTTGAAAGGTTGCAGGGGCGTTACAAAGTCCAAATGGCATGCGTTTGTAAGCAAAAGTACCATAAGGGCACGTGAATGTGGTTTTCTCTTGGTCTTCGGGTGCTATTGGAATTTGAAAATATCCGGAAAATCCATCTAGAAAACAATAGTAACTATTTCCGGCTAATCTTTCCAACATTTGATCTATGAAAGGTAAGGGAAAGTGATCTTTTCTGGTGGCGTCATTTAATTTTCTATAATCAATACATACACGCCATCCTGTTACAGTCCTAGTAGGAATAAGCTCATTTTTCTCATTTGTAATGACAGTCATGCCACCCTTCTTAGGTACGCATTGAACTGGGCTTACCCATGGACTATCAGAAATTGGATATATCAAACCTGCATCTAGCAGTTTAATAATCTCTTTCTTAACTACATCTTGCATATTAGGATTTAGTCTTCGTTGGCGTTGCACATACGTTTTATGACCTTCTTCCATAAGGATTTTATGTGTGCAATACGAAGGACTTATTCCTTTAATATCATGAATCTTCCATGCAATGGCTGGTTTATGAGCTTTCAACACAGAAATGAGTTGTGATTTCTCATTTTCAGTAAGAGAAGACGATATTATTACAGGTAATTCAGATTCACCATGTAAATAAGCGTATTCCAAATGGTTTGGAAGTGGCTTTAACTCTAATTTCGGAGGTTCTTCTATCGATGATTTGTATCGATATCTGTCTTCTTCTTTTAGCATTTGAATTTCTTCTGTTGTTGGTTCATATCCATTAGCTATAAGTGTAGCTAACATTTCAGCTTCATCAATTGGTTCATTACCTTCTCCTAAAGAACATTCTCCTGTTCCTTGTAATTCTGGAAATTCTTCTAATAATTCTGCATGTGCATCTATAGTTTGAATATAATAACATGTATCATCTGCAGATTGTGGTTGTTGCATTGCTCTATCAACTGAAAAGGTAACACTCTCATCCTCTATACTTAGGGTCAGTTTCTTACCGAACACGTCTATCATTGCTTTAGCCGTGTTTAAGAATGGTCTTCCTAATATGAGAGGAACTTGAGAATCTTCTTCCATGTCCAAAACAACAAAATCTACTGGAAATACTAAAGTACCAACTTTAACTAGCATGTTCTCCATTATCCCTCTAGGATATTTTATTGATCTATCGGCTAGTTGTATGCTTATTCTGGTTGGTTTCAATTCTCCAAGGTCTAGTTTAGCGTATAGTGAATACGGCATTAGATTTATACTAGCACCTAAGTCTGCCAATGCTTCTATTGAACTAAGACTACCCAGAAAACATGGAATTGTGAAACTTCCTGGATCAGATAGTTTTTCTGGTATCTTATTCAACAGCACTGCTGAACAATTAGCATTCATAGTAACAGCCGAGAGTTCTTCCATTTTCTTTCTATTTGAGATTAGATCTTTCAAGAATTTAGCATATCTTGGCATTCCTGAAATCACATCAATGAAAGGAAGATTTACATTTATCTGTTTAAACATATCCAAGAATTTGGATTGTTCGGCTTCAAGTTTTTCTTTCTTCATTTTACTCGGGTAAGGAAGTGGTGGTTGGTATGGTTTAACATAAGGTTTATCCTTAACTGTGTTATCTTCATTAATCTTTTCAACTACCGGTTCTTTTTCCTTATCTTGATCAGGTTGTGGTTCTTGTGGAGTAGGAATGGTTTCATCAGAAGTTACAGGTATTTCAGGTGGTTTAAGTGTTGTACCACTTCTTGTGGTAATGGCTTTAGCTGTTTCATTTCGGGGGTTAGCGTTTGTATCACTAGGTAGACTTCCCGGTTTTCTTTCACCTATTAACCTTGCTAGGTTACTTACTTCTTGTTCCAGATTTTGAATAGAAGCTTGTTGATTTCTAAATGCTTGAGCATTTTGTTCATTGGTTTGTTTCTGAGATGTGAAAAACTGTGTTTGAGTTTCAACTAGCTTCGTCATCATATCTTCTAAATTCGGCTTTTTATCATCTGTTTGTTGTGGTGGTTTGTTTTGAAAATTAGGTCTTTGCTGGTTGTAAGTATTATTGGATACTTGTTGATTGCTAGGACCTTGTTGGTTGTTGTATGGAATATTTCGGTTATAATTCTGGTTTTGATTGTAAATCGGTCTTGGCGGTTGATAATTATTCTGATAATTATTTTCAGGCCTTTGGTTTATGTATGAAATATTCTCTCTTTGTTCCATTGTTAATTCAATACTGAGACAATCTTTTGTCAAATGTGGTCCTCCACACTGCTCACAACTAATTCGTATTGAGTGAATATCCTTAGTCATCTTTTCCATTCGTCTCTCCACAGCATCTATCTTTGCGGAAATGGAATCTAAGTCATGACTAGAATCGGCTCTAGCTGCTTTAGATGATCTAATGATATCTTTTTCTTGGTGCCACTCATGTGAGTGGGAAGCAGTGTTATCAATAATTTTGTAAGCATCAGTTTCGGTTTTCTTCATAATAGAACCACCAGCTGCTATATCTATGTCTTTCCTTGTAGTGATGTCGCATCCTTGGTAGAATATTTGTACTATTTGACAGGTGTCTAAACCATGTTGCGGACATCCTCTTAACAACTTTCCATATCTTGTTCACGCCTCATATAGAGTTTCATTTGGTTTCTGTGTAAACGTAACAATTTCTGCTTGAAGTCTTACGGCTTTAGATGCAGGAAAGAATTGTTTAAGAAATTTGTCAACTAAAACATCCCATGTATCGATCGCCCCTTCAGGTAATGATTCCAACCAATCTTTGGCTTCTCCCTTTAAAGTCCAGGGAAATAACATGAGATATATCTGTTCATCCTCCACTTCTCGGATTTTAAATAGTGTGCAGATCCTATTAAAGGTACGTAGATGTTCATTTGGATCTTCCTTCGGCGCACCACTAAATTGGCATTGATTAGTCACCATGTGTAGAATTTGTCCTTTGATTTCATAATCTGGCGCGTTAATGTCTGGATGAGTAATTGCGTGACCTTGGCTAGTGCGTTTAGCTCTCATTCGGTCTTCCATACTTAAAGGTTCCAGATTCTCCATAATTGAATTTGTTGAATCGGTATCACTAGATGATTCTGATTTAATGGTTCGTTCCTCAACAATCTCTGTTTGAATGATTGGTGGCTCCGGAGGAAAGTTTAATGGTTCAGGATCTACGAACCGTTCCTGAATATTCTCCGGATTCTCAATTGTGAGGTCGGGTTCAAAAAATGGATTATCGGAAATTTGAACTGAAGTACTTGGTCGACTGGATGACGATTCTAAAGAAAAATCAACGGCGGTTATATTTGCTAAATGTCTTGATCTAGTTACAGGTGGTGAACGTACAAAAGGTGATGAACGTCTTGCTCGGTGCATTCACTGAATATCCTATTAGTTTTAAAAAGGAAAGAAAAATTATAATAAGTTATCCAACCAATAGACTTTTCTGATTTTGCCCACGTTTCGAATAGCCAAAAGATGCAGCAGAGGGGCAGGATTCGTTTGGTCTCAATATAATTGAGGACTGTTTGGCTCCAATAACCCGGTCCACGTACAAATCCAACTATCACTACGAACCAGAAAATTTTGATGTCTATCAATTTAACCACTCAAAATAAATTTTCGTAATTTTAAGAAATTTAGATAAGAAGTAGAATAAAAATCTATGTCCTAAAACTAGAATAGCGAGAAATAAGAAAGAAAAAGAGTTCGTCGAAAAAGGTCGAAAAAGAAAAATGGTTGAAAAATAAAAGGTGACGGAAAAATAAAAGAAACTTATAAAAACTTAAAAATACTTTACTAACCTAACCTTATTACTACAACTAACTTAAAATTATAATCGCAAATTGAGATTACTAATTGGAATGATAATTGATACATAGTAAAAGGTGTCTAAAAAATATTAAAGCTTACAGGAAAAACTAAATCCCAAATGGAAATAACTTAAAAAGAAACTAAAACTTAAAAAGGCGTCGCAAAATTCTAGAGCACCTAAATCTTAGTCTAAAAAAGCACTTAAGGAATTCTACGGCAAAGCCTAAAAATCTAGAAGTAAAAATAATTATGGCAAAAACTATGAATTAAAACTAAATATGAGCTAAAAATACAAAAGTTACGCTAAAACGATTAAAAAGGGACAAAATATAAAAATATATAAAAAGTTTTAAAAAATACAATTTTTATAAAAATATTATTTTTATATTATTTATTTTATAAAACTATTAATTTTATAATTTAATGAAAACTAAAATAAAACTAAATATAACAAATTAATAATAATAAAAACTAAACTAATAAAAAAAATAATACCCTAATTAGGGTTTTAATTATATAATAATAATAATAATTTCGTAATTATTGCAGCAGGAAGTCAAATCTGGCGTGTCAGATGGGCTCATGCGATCGCATGAGTCCTCAGTTGCCCAGCCATGCGATCGCATGGGCTAGGTTTTCGGACCATAGAGTGGGCTACTACAGTACAGGCCGAATTAAATTTTTTTTTTTTTTGTTTTAATAAAATTATGTAATATATTTATATAAATTAAATAAAACTTATATTTTTATAAAATAAAGATAAAGAAACTTTTATATAACTTACAAACTCTTAAAAAAATATTTATATTTTTGTTTTTATTTTTATATTTTCGAATATTTAAAACGTATTTCTACAAAACGTACTAAAAATAAAAATCTTTTTTTTTATGTGTGTGGCGTTTCGCTTCGGCGTTTCCCCGGCAGCGGCGCCAAAAATACTTGATGTGTTGCGAGGTGTATACGAAATAGTTTATATTTTACTAGGAAAAACTATTAAATACGATACAATTTTACACAAGATATTTATTTATTTATAGAATGGATATACTTAAACCTTGCTACAACACTTATAGGCAGTGTACCTAATCGTACAGTAGTGTAGTTTTTAGTAAGTCCGGTTCGTTCCACAGGGAAATCTTTAAACAAAGCTTAACGCTATATTAGTTTACTTTTTATAAAAATACAAATATATATATAAGTAATATTATTATTATAAAGGGGGGTTTTTACCGTTTAATGACCGGTTTGTCGATTTTAAAACTTTAGTCGCAGTTAAAACCTAATGTAAAATATTAAATAAATAAAAGACTTAATTTAAAGCGTAAAGTAAATAACGATAATGAAATTGCGAATAATAAAAGTGCAATAAAATAAACTTGCGATAATTAAAGAGTACGATAATTAAAAGTGCGATAAAATAAAATAACAATAAAAATGCGATAATTAGAAGTGCAATTAAATATAAAATAAAAGAAATTAAATATGAAATAAAAGAATTATGCTTATTTAAACTTCCGTAATCATGATGTTTGATGTGTTGATTTTAGTTTTATGCCCATGGGTTAATTGTCCTTTGTCCTGGATTATTTAATATGTCCGTCTGGTTTTTGTCCATAACAGTCCATCAGTCATAAATATAAAGTGCGAGTGTCCTCGTCAAATTATCCTTATACTCGAAGTTAAATATTCCAACTAATTGGGGATTCGAATTGTAACAAGGTTTTAATACTTTGTTTAATGAATACACCAGGTTATCAACTGCGTGTAAACCAAGGTTTTACTACTTTGTTAGCAATTACACCAATTACCCTTGAATGTAATTTCACCCCTGTTTTAATTATTCTAGTGGCTATTAATCCATTCCCGTGTCCGGTTAAATGAACGATTATTCGTACATATAAATACCCCGCCCATCGTGTCCGATCGAGTGTATATGGTAATTTATAGGGACGCCCAATTATAAATCTTTTATATTAACATTAACAAACTTTCATTTAGTTAAACAAATATAAAGCCCATTAATAGCCCATAGTCTAATTTCCACAAGTGTCGTTCTTTTGTCCAAACCCCAATTATGGTACAAAGCCCAATTACCCAATTTTAGTAATTAGCCCAACATCATGATTACTTCGTTTTAAATAAGCATAATACTAACTTAGCTATGAGACATTAATATAAAAAGGTTGAACATAACTTACAATGATTAAAAATAGCGTAGCGTTACACGGACAGAATTTCGACTTACACCCTTACAACATTCGCTAACATACACTTATTATTAGAATTATAATTAAAATTAAAATTAAAATATAAATTATATATATATATTTTACGTATATATGAGAGAAGAGAGAAAGATGGATATGTTTTTGGTTCACCAAAGCTCGATTTTTATAGGAGGTGTGGCCTGACTTTTCATGCCATGCGATCGCATGGACTTCCTTCTTCCTGGCCATGCGATCGCATGGCCAGCTGGGAGAGCTCACATGTTGCTTGTTTCCTTGTGCCGACGTTTTATAAATAATATAATATATTAAATAATTATAAGAATTATTTAAATATTATATTATATTTATGTGCATAGTTGACTTGTAATTTTTAGTCCATTTCGTCGAGCGTTGAGAGTTGACTCCGGTCCCGGTTCCGGATTTTCGAACGTCCTTGCGTACAATTTTATATTTTGTACTTTGCGTTTTGAATCTTGTACTCTTGTAATTTCGAGACGTTTCTTATCAATAATTGGAACCTCTTTGATTGTCTTTTGTACTTTTGAGCTTTTTGGTCGTTTGCGTCTTCAATTCGTCGAATCTGTCTTTTGTCTTCACCTTTTATTATTTAAACGAATATCACTTGTAAATAGAATAATTGCAACTAAAAGCTTGTCTTTCTTAAGGAATAATGCTATGAAATATATGTTCGTTTTTAGCATTATCAATCTCACCTAGGGGATTATGATGAACCCTCTAGCTACCGTGAGGTCTTATCAGATTTATCTGCCAAATGAAGAGATTCTATGAATGTAAGTATGCAGTCCATGAAAGATAATTAAGTATGTGACTTGATTGATCTTCCACCCAATTGTAATACAATGGGGTGTAAATGAGTCTTCAAAGAGAAGACTGGCATGGACGGTCATGTAAAACACTTTTAAATCTCGATTTGTGGCAAAAGGTTATGATGTAACTTTTTCACTGATCTCGAGCTTTATAATTTAGGATACTTTTTGCCATAGCCACTTTTCATAATTATGAAGCATGGTAAATGGATATCAAAACCGCTTTCCTAAATGGCGACCTAAGCGAGGACGTATATATGGTTCAGTCGAAAGGGTTTGTATATCCTAAACATCCTAATAAAGTATGCAAGCTTCTAAAATCCATCTATGGATTAAAGCAAGCATTGAGGAGCTGGAATCTTAGGTTTGATGAGAAAATCAAAGAGTTTGATTTTTCTCAAAACCAAGATGAGCTATGTGTTTACAATAAATCTAGCGGGAGCAAAGTAGTCTTCTTGATCTTGTATGTTGATGACATACTGCTTATTGGAAATAACATTCAACTTGCAAGATGTCAAGTCTTGGCTTAAAAATGTTTTTCCATAAAGTATCTTGGAGAAGCTACTTATATACTTGGAATCATGATCTATAGAAATAGATTCAATTGGCTTATTGGTTTGAATTGATGTACATATCTTATCTTGCAGAGATTTAGCATGCGTTACTCCAACCTTGGAGCATTGCATGTGCAAAAAGGCATATCCTTGAGCAAGTCTCAAAGTCTTATCACATATTATGAGATAAGACGAATAAAATGTATCCCATATGCTTCGACTATAGGATCCATTATGTATGCCATGTTATGTACTAAAATGAAGTCTCGTTATTTTTTAGTCTGACGAGTCGTTATTAACATAATCTTCGTTAAGAACATTGGATTGTTATTAATAATATTCTTAAGTATTTGCAGAGTACTAAAGATATGTTTTTGGTTTACGGTAGTTTAGAAGAAGAGTTGGAATACTGGTTTCAGAACTGATTGAGATGATTCTCGATCCCACTCAGGCTATGTCTTTGTCATGATGGATAAGATAGTTGATTGGAAGAGCTCAAAGCATAGCACTGTTGCACAATCTACAACAAAGTAAAAATACACTGCTGCCTGAGAAGCTGCTCAGGAACCTGTCAGGATAAGGAAGTTTGTTTAGGAACTCAGAGTAGTACCTAATATTTAATCTTCTATAACAGGTGTACTGTGATAGTTCGAGTGTTATATACTTTCGAAAGAATCACATGTACATAAAAGTATCTGACACATTCTTCGAAAGTTTGATTACATTCGTGAAGTCGCGAGGAATCAAATAAGTATTCTTAAGGTTCATGCAGATGATATCGTAGCTGATTTGTTCACGAAGCCCTTGATACACAACAAGCATGATGATCATGCTACTAATATTGGACTTCGTTAAGCTACTAATCTTTTAATTGTAATTTAGTATTTGGATATTTTTTGGAACACTAAGCAGTTTTATCTTAATGAATTGAGATACTCAGTATGCTCGTTTTCATTTATATCACCGTGTTCTATATTAACATGTTTAATCCATGATTAATTGTTGATTATTCTAAATCTCCATAATCGGTCATGTTATGGGAATAACATGAATTAACATTATTATGAATGTTGGTTTTATTCATTGATGATGAATAGTTAACTTGTTGAGGCAAAAATTTATATGTATTCATTGATGATGAATATTGGAATGACCCAATCATGAGATGTCACTACATGGATCGTCGTCAATAGTGAATCTCATAATGGTTATGTCTTTGTGTCCTTAGACCTGAGATGTATATGTTGGTTTTCAAATGTATGACATATTATACTTTGATATGGTTAAACGATGTCCTGAACAAGGTAGTTATAAAGGCCATCATTGGGTATGATATGAAGTACATGACGAACACATATAATCAAAATGGGATTTATTCCTTTAAGTGAGAGTATCATACCATGGGCCCCTCGATGAAAATGAATGGATATTTACACGGCCTTGCCCAAGCTATATTGATTATAGATCAATTTTAACTTGGTGATCACATTCAGTCTTTCAGGATCGAGAAACAGAATTAGTGGACAAATGAGAATGACTGGATCCATGACTCATGTCAACTTGGTATCGATAATAAAGGGACAATAGACACTCAATCATTAAATCATTTTTTAATAATAATGATGGTTCGTTTAGCTGAAACAAACACTTGTATATTTTTGGGGGCATTGACGTGTTGCTAGACGCCAATATATTTCTGTATAGTTTTTTAGATGTTATGGCATGCACAAGTGGGAGTTTGTTGGTTTATGTGCACATCATAACACAATTCTATACTACTGTTTATATACAGGCCTATGGGGTCACACACTTTAGCATTTAGACACCATTATTATGTATTGTTGATATATAATTATAACCTAGAATTCGGAAAATATAATTTAATTAAATATGATTTAATTAAATATAAAGACTCAACGGGTTGTTGACTTACTAAATTATAAGATGGACTTATTTTCAATTATGGTTAAATAATATAGTTATATACAATTACCCTATATGTTTTCTTGAGCCGACCTTGTGATCATTCAATTTAATATAAATGAATATGGGTTGACACCCTTGTTTTAATATAACACGGCAATCAAATGGTTTTATAAGGCACAATTTAGCCGTCACTTGAAAAAGGGGTTTTTCGTTCGTTTGCGAAAAAACAAATATAAAAGAACAAGGATGGTTGCTGGAGTAGCACGAGGAAAGGGTTTTCTCTTATGCACCTTTTGCATAAATATATAATAAACTAAAGGGGTTGATCACTGGTTTTTTGATCTATCGATTACTAACAGTCGATAGACAAACAAATGGTTTGTTTGTTTATTTTGAGTTTTTATAAGGAACAAAGTTGGATATTTTCGGGTTATATGGACTAGCATCTTACTGGTGTTGTTTGAGGTGTTGTGTGGATCAACCATAGATATATTCATACACTTTGAATATTTGTTTCAACCTAGACGTGGACAATTGTTTATACTATTCTTGCATCGCTTGCTTAAGGTATATCTAAACTCCACTTTGTGATTAATTACTTTGACAATTATTAGTGGTGTAATTGGATCTTGTTGGGAACCGTTAATCGTGTGAAAGTTTATAATAAAATAAATGATGTTTATTTTAATGTTAATAAAAATGTTTATTAATAAATAAAAAATATGTTTATTTTTATCATTCCGCTGCGTTTTCAAATTGTAAAAGTACACACGATTTTCCATCAGTAACTCAAGTCGGTAAGCTACTGGTCCGACACGATCTATAATCTTGAATGGCCCGATGTATCTTGGATTTAGTTTCCCCCGTTTACCAAATCGAACAACACCTTTCCAAGGTGAAACCTTAAGCATGACCATCTCTAGAATTTCAAATTCTATATCTTTTCTTTTAATGTCTGTGTAGTTCTTTTGTTGACTTTGGGCGGTTTTTAATCGTTGTTGAATTTGAATGATCTTCTCTGAGGTTTCTTGAATAATTTCTGGACCCGTAATCTCTCTATCCCCAACTTCACTCCAACAAATTGGAGACCTGCACTTTCTACCATAAAGTGCCTAGAATGGTTCCATCTAAATACTCGAATGATAACTGTTGTTGTAGGAAAATTCTGCTAACAATAGATGTCGATCCCAGCTATTTCCAAAGTCAATAACATATGCTCGTAGCATGTCTTCAAGAGTTTTTATAGTCCTCTCACTTTGTCCATCGGTTTTTGGATGATAGGCAGTACTCATGTCTAGACAAGTTCCCAATGCTTGTTGCAACGTCTGCCAGAATCTTGAAACAAATCTGCCATCCCTATCAGAGATAATAGAGATTGGTATTCCATGTCTGGAGATAACTTCTTTCAAGTATAATCGTGCTAAATTCTCCATTTTATCATCTTCTCTCATTGGTAGAAAGTGTGCTGACTTGGTGAGACGATCAACTATTACCCAAATAGTATCATAACCACTTGCAGTTCTTGGAAATTTAGTAATGAAATCCATGGAAATGTTTTCCCATTTCCATTCCGGGATTTCAGGTTGTTGAAGTAGACCTGATGGTTTCTGATGTTCAGCTTTGACCTTAGAACACATCAAACATTCTCCTACTTATTTAGCAATATCGACTTTCATACCCGGCCACTAATAGTGTTTCTTGAGATCTTTGTACATCTTCCTCGCTCCTGGATGTATCGAATATATGGTTTTATGTGCTTCCTTAAGTACTATTTCTCTCACATCTCCAAATTTTGGTACCCAAATTCTTTCATCCCTATACCGGGTTCCATCTTCCCGAATATTAAGATATTTTTCCGATCCATTGGGTATTTCATTCTTCAAATTTTCCTCTTTTAAAACTCCCTGTTGCGCCTCCTTTATTTTAGTAGTAAGGTTAGTACGAATAATTATATTCATAGCTTTTACCCGCATAGGTTCTCTGTCTTTTCTACTTAAAGCGTCGGCTACCACATTCGCCTTTCCTGGGTGGTAACGAATCTCAAAATCATAATCATTTAACAATTCAATCCACCTACGCTGCCTCATGTTCAGTTGTTTATGATTAAATATATGTTGGAGACTTTTGTGGTCGGTATATATAATAATTTTGACCCCATATAAGTAGTGCCTCTAAGTCTTTAATGCAAAAACAATAGCGCCCAATTCCAAATCGTGAGTCGTATAATTTTGCTCATGAATCTTCAATTGTCTGGACGCATAAGCAATTACCTTCGTTCGTTGCATTAATACGCAACTCAGACCTTGCTTTGAGGCATCACAATATATCATAAAATCATCATTCCCTTTAGTCAATGACAATATAGGTGCCGTAGTTAACTTTTTCTTCAACAATTGAAACGCTTTCACCTGTTCATCTTTCCATTCAAGTTTCTTCCCTTTATGCGTTAATGCAGTCAAGGGTTTTGCTATTTTGGAAAAATCTTGGATGAACCTTCTGTAGTAACTAGCCAGTCCTAAAAATTGGCGTATATGCTTCGGAGTTTTCGGGATTTCCCACTTTTCAATGGTTTCAATCTTTGCCGGATCCACATGAATACCCTTTTTGTTTACTATGTGACCGAGGAATTGAACTTCTTCCAACCAAAATGCACACTTTGAAAACTTAGCGTACAGTTTTTCTTTCCTCAGCAACTCTAGCACTTTTCTCAAATGTTCTTCGTGCTCTTGATCATTCTTTGAGTAAATGAGTATGTCATCGATGAAAACAATGACAAACTTGTCAAGGTATGGTCCACATACTCGGTTCATGAGGTCCATGAACACAGCTGGTGCGTTAGTCAATCCAAATGGCATAACCATAAACTCATAATGACCGTAACGCGTTCTGAAAGCAGTCTTCGGAATATCATCCTCCTTCACCCGCATTTGATGATACCCAGAACGTAAATCAATCTTCAAATAAACTGACGAGCCTTGTAGTTGATCAAATAAGTCGTCAATTCTCGGCAGTGGATAACGGTTTTTGATGGTAAGTTTATTCAACTCTCTGTAGTCAATACACAATCTAAATGTACCATCCTTTTTCTTGACAAATAAAACAGGAGCTCCCCATGGTGATGTGCTTGGTCGAATGAAACCACGTTTTAATAGTTCTTGCAGTTGGCTTTGCAGTTCTTTTATCTCGCTGGGTACGAGTCTGTAAGGAGCACGAGCTATTGGTGCAGCTCCTGGTACAAGATCTATTTGAAATTCAACGGATCGGTGTGGAGGTAGTCCCGGTAATTCTTTTGGAAATACATCGAGAAATTCTTTTGCGACGGGAACATCATTGATGTTCTTTTCTTCGGTTTGTACTTTCTCGACATGTGCTAGCACAGCATAGCAACCTTTTCTTATTAGCTTTTGCGCCTTCAAATTACTAATAAGATTTGGCTTCGTGTTACTCTTTTCTTCGTACACCATTAAGGGTTTTCCTTCTTCTAGTACAATGCGAATTGCATTTTTGTAACATACGATCTCTGCTCTCTCTCCTTTTTCAACCAGTCCATGCCAATTATCACATCAAAACTCCCTAACTCTACTGGTATCAAATCAATCTTAAACGTTTCGCTAACCAGTTTAATTTCTTGATTCTGACATATTTTATCTGCCGAAATTAATTTACCGTTTGCTAATTCGAGTAAAAATTTATTATTCATAGGCATCAATGGACCACTTAATTTAGCACAAAAATCTCTACTCATATAGCTTCTATCCGCACCCGAATCAAATAAAATATAAGCCGGTTTTTTATCGATAAGAAATGTACCCGTAACAAGCTCCGGGTCTTCCAGCGCTTCTTCCGCATTAATGTTAAAAACTCTCCCACGGCTTTTCCCATTATTATTTCCCTGGTTTGGGTAAGTAGTTTTGTAGTGGCCCTTCTTCTCGCATCCATAACAAATAATGTGGGCATTACTTATTCCTTTACCCGCTGGTCTATATATTTCGCACTTCGTTGCATCATGCCCCTTTCTATTACATTTGATACATGATGCCGAAAAAAAAGTAGTTGGATGGTACCCTTCACACCTTAGGCACGGAATTTTCTGGTTTTGATTGCCAGTGTTGTTATTGAGATTTTTGTTGGGATTGTTGTTGTTGCGGTTGGTATTGTTGTTGGGACGATTGTTGTAGTTGTTGTTGTTAGGATGGTTTTTGTTACGTTTGTTGTTGCGAAAAATGGTGCGATTGTAGTTCTGATTGTTGTGTTGATTGTTGATGCGATAGTTACTGTTGTTGTGTTGGTGACCCTTGTCACTATTTTCTTCCAACTTTCTCTTGACTTGTTTCATTTTGGCCTCCTCGGCCGCCTGCTCTTTAATCCTTCCCTCAATCTGGTTTATAAGTTTGTGAGCCATTCTGATTTCCTTTTGCATTGAAGTGGGCACGCTTGCACTCACATCCTCCTGAATTCTCTCTGGTAACCCCTTTACAAACGTATCGATCTACTTTTCTTAATCTTCGAACACTCTTGGACACAATAAACACAACTCGGTGAATCGTCGTTCGTATGTGGTGATATCGAATCCCTTCGTTCGTAATTCTCTAAGCTCTGTCTTGAGTTTATTGACTTCATTTCTGGGACGGTACTGCTCGTTCATCAAGTGTTTGAATGCTGACCACGATAGTGCGTAAGCAGCATCTTGTTCCACTTGTTCGAGATAGGTGTTCCACCATGTTAGAGCAGTACCTGTGAAGGTATGCGTGGCGTACTTTACCTTATCTTCTTCAGCACATTTGCTTATAGCAAACACAGATTCGACCTTCTCGATCCATCATTTCAGTTTGACTGGTCCTTCAGTTCCATCGAATTCCAGAGGTTTAAAAGCAGTGAAAGCCTTGTAGGAGCATCCTACATGGTTTCCTGTGGAGTTAACTCCACTACTCGACCCTGAGTTATTGTTGTTGTTTTGCATTGCAGCCTGTACTGCAGCTATATTTGCTGCAAGGAAAGCACGGAAGTCTTCCTCACTCATGTTCAAGTTCTGACCAGTAGTCGGTGCCATGTCCTTCAAAAATAGCTAAAAGAATTAAGTTAATCATATACAATATTAAGAGTAGTCAATAGTATTCCGTAGCATAATATGAACTCCTTTATAAAAGCTTTTTCTTCATATTAGCGTTTTATAAGTTTTAATTCGGGTAATACCTACCCGTTAAGTTCATACTTAGTAGCTAACATACAATTCAACTACTACAATTCTATATGAAAAACTGATTATAATAATATTTCTCGTTCAAACTTTTATATAATATTTTACAAATACCGCTATTTTACATATAGCATGAAATATAGCACACAATAACTTTGATACAAAGTAGCTTTGAAGACAATCCTAGTTAATACGCAAGTCGTTCAACAAAGGCAATAAAGACACGTAATTCATAAGTCCAGAAACAAGTCATGCATTCTGGTTGTACTAATATTATTTCCCATCCTTGGTTATGTGGCAGATAACCATTGTGACCGTTAGCTAGGCAGCATGTTGTAACGTCATCAAAAGGACGAGGGTTTCGTAATGCCCAACAGCCCCGTAACAATCTAAAAACCTTGTTTCTCACCCCAACTACCGAATCCCTCACTTGTGGGAAGGTTTGATTTAAAAGTTGTAATCCAATGTTCTTTTTCTCACTTTAGTGAGAAGCGAACATCACTAACCCGTAAGCATAACATGCTTCTTTATGTTGCATGTTAGCAGCTCTTTCTAAAGCACGAAGTCCTATGTTGGGATATGTTGAGTCAAAATAGGTTCTTAACTCGTAGCGTAAAATTGCACTTGGGTTCCCCGCATTTAACGCTTTAAAGAAAACACAGCGTAACTTAAGGTCTCCCCAATGTGATATACCCCATCTTTCAAAAGAAAGCCTTTTATAAACTAAGGCATGCCTGGAACGTTCTTCAAATGTTCTACAAACTAATTTTTCCGTAAACAATTGTGCCGACGAATTCTGACCGACTCTAGACAAGATTTCATCAATCATGTCCCCGGGTAGGTGAAACGCCCCGTCCTAATCCATCTGGACGAAGTCATCAACATTTGATCCCAGAGCGATGATCGACTCCAAGTAATGTCTTTAAAATGAACAAAATGCACAGCGGAAGATTTCTTTCATACCTGAGAATAAACATGCTTTCAAGTGTCAACCAAAAGGTTGGTGAGTTCATAAGTTTATCATAAAACAATAAAATTCATCATTTTGATAGACCATAAGATTTAAATCCTGCATGGTACAAATGGGCCCGAATCCTATACCCACCTGTAATGTACATGCGATATCTTTTAAATACAGTACACCTTTATCGTGTACGAAATCATCTTTCATAAATCTTAGTAACTGTCCACATATCTCGTGCACAAAAACTAATACACATAACCTGTGTATAAAATCATTCTCTCGATACATAACATTCATATCAATTGGTGGCAATTATCATGTCCACATAATTCAATGGTGGCAATTATCATGTCCACATAATTCAATAATAATCCGCAGAACTTCTGTCTGCATAATAATTCATTCGAGGAATATTTTACTTGTGTCTATCTCGTCAAACATTTATAAAAGCATTTCATGTATTCAAGTTCAAAATGTATTTCAAAAGCATTTAATAAAGCAGTTCTAAAAGTAGCGCATGTATTCTCAGTCCCAAAAATGTAAAGAGTAAAAGGGAGCAAATGAAACTCACGCATATAATTATTGTAAAACAGTTAATAAAGCATTTGCATGTATTCTCAGCCCAAAAATGTAAACAGTACAAATTAACTCACCTAATGTATTTTGTAGTAAAAATACATATGACTATATCGAACAACTGGACAATGCAGGGTTGGCCTCGGATTCACGAACCTATATCATGTATATATATTAATACATATAATCGTAATTGAACAATTAATTTATTATTATTATTATTAATTGTTACTTTAGTAAGTTATATGTTTCATTAATAGTTTAGCTATATTTATTTTATGTATACTTTAGAAAAATAATGTTGAAAATAATTATTTTAATGTTAGTAATAATGATGATGATGATAATAATAATAATAATAATAATAATATTAATAATAATAATAATTAATAATAATAATAATAGTAATAATATTCTTAAAATTAATATTAATAGTAATTTTCATAGAGTTAATATTAATATTTCATAAAATGATAATAATAATAATAATAATAATAATGATAATAATAATAATAATATTGAAATCTACCTTTAAAGCTTTTTCTAAAAAAGAATGCCCGTGCCCGGGCTCGAACCCACGACCTCTTGTTACACCTAATACGCCTAACCATTTCTCTGTACTTCTATTTCTGTTTTATTTTTCTGATTTATTTCAATTTAACCCATTTCTCTGTGATCATCTTCTTTAAACATTAAACCCTAATCATCTTCTTATTTGTATCATATTTGTACGATTCGTCATCATCAACATCTTCATTAATATCAACATCTCCATTAATCATCATCAACATCTTCACTTTATCCTTCACGTAAATCATCATCATATACCTTCCATGATCACAATCATCATCATCATTCTCGATCATCATCATATCGAATCTCCATTTCCATCTCCTAATCTTAAACGATTTTCATCATGATCATAACCAACCCATAATCATTCTTCATATCATATTATCATCACCATCATTACTTCATCATCATAATCATAACCTAATTACTAACCTAATCTTCACAATATCATCATCATTATTATTCGTCAAAAAAAAAAATCTAGCAGCTGTACAAGCATCATCATCGATGCTTGATTACGGAGTATATGTGTTGTGCCAACAAAATATAGGTTTGAAATTTGTTGCTTGTGTTGTTTCAAAAAGTCCAACCGCAACAATGAATTACGGCCCAAAGATCATAAGTATATCAACCCAACAAGAAAGGTGTGTAACGGCCCAACAATCCTACTCGATCCAGAAGCAAAAGAAGATGGAGTTCGTATACATTGCTATCACTGAATTATCTGGCCGACATAATTAAAGAACATATACAGGTGGTATCACATTTAAATATTATCTTTTCTCTCTTTTTTTTTTAAAGTATCAAAACACATTAGCAACTAGTGGCATATTATGTCAAGTGGCATTAACTTTATTGCCTTTTGTCGGCCAACAAATAAAGAAGAGAAGAAGAAGTACACGCTCAATAGCAGCAATCATAAATTATTGCTTTCACTGGTATATGTATCGAACAGAAAAAAAAACAAACTCATTGCAGCAGCAAGACTACTGTTTACGTAGTAGTAGTAACGTTTTCAATGGATTTCGTGGTGAAGGACGGCAAGACAAAAACAAGCAGAAGATTGATAGTCTTGATGGTGTTGGTATTGTTGTTCTCTTGGGTTTGTTAAGATATGGTACTCGACAGGAACATGGCAGCAACAAAAGTTTCAAGCTGGAAACAAAGGTGGTTTGTGGCGGGGTTTTTCAAACAGAACAATTGCGGCAGCATAAATTGGGACAATTGGGTTTCGTTGATACATAAAATAGCAGCTGCAGTTGCAGTGATCGACTGACTTAAAATAGTAGACGAATATACATGGTGACGGTTTACTGGTGATGATGGTTTTCACACAAGAACATAACTATGGTGGTGATGGTTCGAATAAGAAGGATGGCGTTCGGTTTGGTTGTGGTGTTTTCTTAAACAGAAAAGAAAATGAATAACTAAGAAGGTTGTAGATTATATAATGATCGATGGGTTGGTGTAAGTGTGTAAGTAGGTTGGTGTAAGTGCAAGTGTGTATCTCATTATATGTAATATGAATCGGATAAAACAAGTGGTGATTATACATGGTTATGGTGATGTTTGAATTACTATGAGTCTTTTAGTGAATTGTATCCCTTATAACCGTTCCAAATTAATCTGAACTGGAGCTTTATTAGGTCGAATAGCTTTAACAGACAAGAAGTACTAACACTGTATAAAAGATGAAATAAAAAAAATAAAGTGATAGGTACCCTCAATTGATTCTTGGAAGTTATTGTAATTTCAATTGTATTTGGTACTGGAATTATGGACAAGGATCGAATCACATAAAGTAGGACAGTTACAGATAACAAATCCTGTGATTTAAATAAATCTTTATCTTTATAATTATTATTAGTAATTAATAAATATATTAATAATAATACTCATTAATAATGTTTATATTAATAATAATACTGATTAACAGAAACACCAATAATAATAATAATACTAATACATAATGATAACAATTATAATAACTGATAATATTTAGATTACATTTATATATATATATATATATATATATATATATATATATGTATATATAATTGATATTGATTTTTATATTAGTGTTAGTATTATAATGTAAGTAATAACATGGTTATTATATCGACTATATTCTTATCTTGTATTTACACTTTATATATACAATTCACTAATTATGTAGTATTTAATAATTATATATATAGTAGTTTACATTAAATAATAAATTCTTACATATATACATATTATAAAATTTATATATATAAATCATACATATATATGAATTCATTCTAAGTACAACTTAATTATTTTATATCTTATTTTATATCTTATTTTACATATTTAATTTTTAAATATTTGAATTATAATTTATAATTTCAAATTATTATATATATTACATTTATGTATATATACATATTTATTTACAAATAATTGTTCGTGAATCCTCAGGAACATTCGAAGGTTAAATGAATGTATTAAACATAGTTCAAAGTTTCTTTTTTTTTAACATTTCTACATTACAGACTTTGCTTATCGTGTCGGAAACATATAAGAATAAAGTTTAAATTTGGTCGGAAATTCCCGGGTCGTCACAGTACCTACCCGTTAAAGAAATTCCGTCCCGAAATTTGAGTGAGGTGGTCATGGCTAACAATAAAAATGTTTTCCTGACGAATATGAGTTGATAAATAGAGTTTTATCATCATTGAATAATATGGATAAAAATAATTCGATTATTCGAAGAGTACGAATGAAGCTATTCACAAAAGAATGAAACGAGAAACAAAGATTTGTTTTTAACTTTTGACGTAGACAGGTTAGAATTTAGAAAATAAGGCGCGTCTTAACTTTCGACATTGCCTTGGTTGAATTCCGGAATTCAAGGGATTTAAAGAAAATCTAGAAGATCTTATTCTTCGGGATTTATGGAAATTAAGATCTCTTTCATTAAATACGGTGATCTGCCCCGATTACTACGTCTGATATTTCCTTTATAAATTTACCTTTTCCGTTCCATTTATTTTCACCACTTCTATACTCAATTCCCAAATTCAAAGGATTTATGAAAATGCTTAACCCTGTTCTGATCCTTGTTCTTATTCTAACTATCGCAATGATCGTTCTTCTTTTCCAACTCCCACCTGAAGAATCTGTTTATTTCTATTATGCTCTAGGGATTATTGTAATTATAATCCTCCCGTGTCTTTATATTGCTATACGTACTGATATCCACGGTTTGTAATTTCGATGTTGTCATTGGGCTTTATATTTTCTCTTATATTTTGGATCTCTTTGCCTTTTTATTATTCTCCCGACCTCTAGTAAAGCGAGTAATGGTCCAGAATTCGTAAGTATGGAATTTAGGATAAACATCATGTTCTAAATAAGAAAGAAGGTATTAGCACTATTTGATTTGTCAAATTATCAGAATCACTGAGTATAGAACTATCAAGAATATATTTTCTTGATATGTTCAGAAGTTAAGCAGAATGAAAGAGTTATATAATATGGCACGTGATGACGTTAGAGTCTGTGAATCATCATGTTCCATTTAGAAACTCAGCATGACTTACTGTAATATAATCACGTTGATCAAGTGTCATTATATTATACTAACTCATGCATCAGTTCCCAACATTACTCCAATAGCATTCATATTTTAGGCTCGAAAGTTTACAGAATATAGAAACTAACAGTTTCTATATGATGTAACACTGATATCATGATAAGATTAATGATTTCAGATAAGAATAGTTATGAAAATATCTTCAGAAATATGGAGGATATTTATAATAAAAGATACAATAACATCTTTGAGTATCTAAGATTAGAGGATGATGGAAACTATTGTCCGCAAGGGTTTAGAGTAAGGAGCAAGATATTCGCTAAAGACTTCAGCAGTCATTGAATCATTTGGATTCTTTGAAGTCAAACTTATTCTTTGTGATTTGTCCATGGCTTCCTTCATAGTTTCGCATAATCTGCTTTTCGGTACTAAATTTTCTCTTGAATGTTTCCAATATAATGATACACAGGAAGCACGAAGAGGTATATAATTTCGGACGAGAATATTTATGAAAATATCCTCAGAAATATCGAAGATATTGATGATGATATTTTGAAATTTCTAAGTTCGATGGTTGATGGAGAAAGATTTTTCGCAAGATTTTTAACATGTCTTCGGGGCAAGATATTCTCTAAAGATTTCAATGGGTTCAGAATTATCTGGATTCTTTGAATATAGGGTATGGTCCTTGTATTTGTCCTTGATCTCCTTCATGGTTAACTCTATCCGTTTTCCAGTTCCAACGTTTCTGAACTTTTCCAACATATTATTCTCTATCATCAAACTTCTGACGATTAAGGTCGTTTACGGTTATTTACAGTTTCTGCTGCTTCATTCAGCTTTTTCAAAGTTCAATGTATTAATTCGTAGGCTGGGTGTTTTTTCAAAATTTCAGAATGGATGATCATTATTCTAAAAGATAAATGTTATACATATAACTGTTGATGTAGATATACTGTGATTTTTCAAAGTGCTGTTTGCCGATTCCTCTACATTTACTGTTACCATACCTGAATCATTAGTTATCGATCCGAGGTGATTTCAAGAGAATTGTGTTTTTAGATGATTAAACGCTGACGGTAATATGGTGGAATATAAAATGTTTCCCGGTAACAATAAAAGAACATACATATAAGTCAATGTGATAATAAGGTTGTTTCGAACGAAAAATTGAAGTTGACTTGTTGGAGCTGTGACAAAATTAGCTAATTTGAAGAGAGATTGTAAAGTTACTTTCGGTAATAATAACGCCAAGGAGTTAGCACAGAGACGTGTTAAATGTTTACTCAGGTTCCGAGTGTTTTTAGGTGCATAACTATATGTATAAATCCTTCCTTCCGTAGCTGAAGTGTGGTTGGTTCATCCTCTTGATTGAGGTGTTTTCAAGAATCATGAAAGGTTTAAACGCAGACTGGAATAGTCAAGATACAAATGAGATTTAAGATGAAATCAAGTGGCAAACTTGAAGAATTTTTTTTTTTTTTTTTTTTTTTTTTTAGTTTCATATGTTATAATCAATATTTTTATTCATTTTAATTGTCCAATGTCATTAATCCACAGTCGATAGTCCACATTTAACAGTCCAATAATTCATATATAATTTAATATATAATATTCGAATTAATTAATACGTATCGTGACCCGTATACGTCTCAGACTCGATCACAACTCAAAGTATATATATTATTTGAGAATTAACCTCAACCCTGTATAGCCAACTTGATCATTACTGCATATAGAGTGTCTATGGTGATTCTAAATAATATATATAGATGCGTCGATATGATATGTCAAAACCTTGTATACGTGTCCCGATATTTAAGTGCGTAAAATAAATACAGAAATTAAATGACAATAAATAAAATGCGTAAAGTAAATAACAGAATTTAAATGACGATAATTAAATTGCGATAAAATAAATTGCGATAACTAAATTGCGATAATTAAATGGTAATACGGAAATAACAGTTAGCTTGGAACAGTTAGCTAGGATTTTGTTAGCGTGGATTCTTAATAGAATTTCATATTATTAATTAATCTGTTTCTAATCAATTTTTATTGTGTTCATTATTTCTTCATTATGCCACTTGTTAGATTCTGATAGGTCAAAATCCAAATATGTAATTGGATGAATATGGTTACTCTGTGGTGAACGGATTTGTATATCGGTGGATGTAAGTAGGATAGTATATGACTGTTGAATCAGTTTCGAAGAATGTACATTTTAACTTATTAATGTGAAATCTGAATATTCCTCGGGTATTACCTACCCGTTAAAATATTTTCACCATTAACAGTTTGTACAAAAGAATTTTTAATTACAATCTTTATGAAAACATACTTAAATATATATTTTCTTCAGATGTAATTATAGATTTAATGAGTCGATATGATATTAAACTCATTTGATTTACCGTTTGAACAAGAATATATAATCTCTAAAACATTAGAGTTTACATAATCATCATGTCGAACGAAGATAAACGATGTAGAACGTCATGCAGAACGATGATTATACTCGAGGTACAGAATGAGACGTCGAAGCTGGTGATGCGGATGTTGTTGTTGGTGGTACTAGTGCTGGTGGTGCTAAGGTTGGTGATGTTACTGGTGTTGGTGATACTGCTGGTGCTTGCAAATTGTGTACCGTGCTTTCTAAAGTTAACACTCGAGCTCGGAGTTCTTTAACTTCTTCTACTAACCCTGGTTGGTTATCAGTGTGAGGTAAAGATCGGATATCTTCTCTAGTTCCGTTAATGGTAGTCTCAAGACGAAAATTTTTGGCAAAAAGGGTATAAACG
This sequence comes from Rutidosis leptorrhynchoides, assembly GCF_046630445.1. Lineage (NCBI taxonomy): Eukaryota > Viridiplantae > Streptophyta > Magnoliopsida > Asterales > Asteraceae > Rutidosis > Rutidosis leptorrhynchoides. The sequence goes on along the minus strand of NC_092333.1, from coordinate 273,680,537 downwards.
GTGTTGCGAACGGGTTCGCCGGTGAGCGGGTCAAGTACTCCAAGGTTAGGTGGTAGATTCGATTCATGATATGGGGTACCTTCTTCCCTTCTCTATAGGGTGAGTATGTCGCGAACCCACCCCCATTTTCTCTAGTAATCACGGTAGTTGATTGGTTGGTGTGCTCCTGTCACGCTGTCTTCGGAGTCAGAGGAACTTGGTCGATTCGTAGAGGTCATCTTACGCGATCTCAGGAAAGATTTTTGATATGAAGAGTTTAGTGACAGCAATTGATAGTTGGATGGTATTCTCAATGCATAATTTGCATAGATATATATAGTACCAGGATCCCTTAAATTAAGGAGAAATTTACGAGAGATATCAGGCAAGGTCTACAGTAACAGATACGCTAAGATATGAATTGTCTATACACTATTCATGCAATCAATACAGTAAGATGTGTCTAGACTAAAGATGGTAAGTAGATAATTTTTGACACGAATGATAAGCAAAACTTTTGACGTGCAGACCAGGTTCAAGTCCAGACTCATTAACATAACCTAACAACTACTAGATTGAAGTCCACACTCATTAATGCATCCTAACAAATCCTAGTTAGATACACTAATGCAAGACCTGGTTCGCTACGACCACCGCTCTGATACCAACTGAAACGCCCCGTCCTAATCCATCTGGACGAAGTCATCAACATTTGATCCCAGAGCGATGATCGACTCCAAGTAATGTCTTTAAAATGAGCAAAATGCACAGCAGAAGATTTCTTTCATACTTGAGAATAAACATGCTTTCAAGTGTCAACCAAAAGGTTGGTGAGTTCATAAGTTTATCATAAAACAATAAAATTCATCATTTTGATAGACCACAAGATTTAAATCCTGCATGGTACAAATGGGCCCGAATCCTATACCCACCTGTAATGTACATGCGATATCTTTTAAATACAGTACACCTTTATCGTGTACGAAATCATCTTTCATAAATCTTAGTAACTGTCCACATATCTCGTGCACAAAAACTAATACACATAACCTGTGTATAAAATCATTCTCTCGATACATAACATTCATATCAATTAGTGGCAATTATCATGTCCACATAATTCAATGGTGGCAATTATCATGTTCACATAATTCAATGGTGGCAATTATCATGTCTACATAATTCAATAATAATCCGCAGAACTTCTGTCTGCATAATAATTCATTCAAGGAATGTTTTACTTGTGTCTATCTCGTCAAACATTTATAAAAGCATTTCATGTATTCAAGTTCAAAATGTATTTCAAAAGCATTTAATAAAGCCGTTCTAAAAGTAGCGCATGTATTCTCAGTCCCAAAAATGTAAAGAGTAAAAGGGAGCAAATGAAACTCACGCATATAATTATTGTAAAACAGTTAATAAAGAATTTGCATGTATTCTCAGCCCAAAAATGTAAAGAGTAAAAGGGATTCAAATGAACTCACCTAATGTATTTTGTAGTAAAAATACATATGACTATATCGAACAACTGGACAATGCAGGGTTAGCCTCGGATTCACGAACCTATATCATGTATATATATTAATACATATAATCGTAATTGAACAATTTATTTATTATTATTATTATTAATTGTTACTTTAGTAAGTTATATGTTTCATTAATAGTTTAGCTATATTTATTTTATAAATAATGTTGAAAATAATTATTTTAATGTTAGTAATAATGATGATGATGATAATAATAATAATAATAATAATATTAATAATAATAATAATTAATAATAATAATAATAATAATAGTAATAATATTCTTAAAATTAATATTAATAGTAATTTTCATAGAGTTAATATTAATATTTCATAAAATGATAATAATAATAATAATAATAATAATAATAATAATAATAATAATAATAATAATAATAATAATAATAATAATAATAATAATGATAATAATAATAATATTGAAATCTACCTTTAAAGCTTTTTCTAAAAAAGAATGCCCGTGCCCGGGCTCGAACCCACGACCTCTTGTTACACCTAATACGCCTAACCATTTCTCTGTACTTCTATTTCTGTTTTATTTTTCTGATTTATTTCAATTTAAACTATTTCTCTGTGATCATCTTCTTTAAACATTAAACCCTAATCATCTTCTTATTTGTATCAACATCTCCATTAATCATCATCAACATCTTCACTTTATCCTTCACGTAAATCATCATCATATACCTTCCATGATCACAATCATCATCATCATTCTCGATCATCATCATCATATCGAATCTCCATCTCCATCTCCTAATCTTAAACGATTTTCATCATGATCATAACCAACCCATAATCATTCTTCATATCATATTATCATCACCATCATTACTTCATCATCATAATCATAACCTAATTACTAACCTAATCTTCACAATATCATCATCATTATTATTCGTCAAAAAAAAAAAATCTAGCAGCTGCACAAGCATCATCATCGATGCTTGATTACGGAGTATATGTGTTGTGCCAACAAAATATAGGTTTGAAATTTGTTGCTTGTGTTGTTTCAAAAAGTCCAACCGCAATAATGAATTACGGCCCAAAGATCATAAGTATCTCAACCCAACAAGAAAGGTGTGTAACGGCCCAACAATCCTACTCGATCCAGAAGCAAAAGAAGATGGAGTTCGTATACATTGCTTTCACTGAATTATATGGACGACATAATTAAAGAACATATACAGCTGGTATTACATTTAAATATTATCTTTTCTCTCTTTTTTTTTAAAGTATCAAAACACATTAGCAACTAGTGGCATATTATGTCAAGTGGCATTAACTTTATTGCCTTTTGTCGACCAACAAATAAAGAAGAGAAGAAGAAGTACACGCTAAATAGCAGCAATCATAAATTATTGCTTTCACTGGTATATGTATCGAACAGAAAAAAAACAAACTCTTTGCAGCAGCAAGACTACTGATTACGTAGTAGTAGTAACATTTTCAATGGATTTCGTGGTGAAGGACTGCAAGACAAAAACAAGCAGAAGATTGATAGTCTTGATGGTGTTGGTATTGTTGTTCTCTTGGGTTTGTTAAGATATGGTACTCGACAGGAACATGGCAGCAACAAAAGTTTCAAGCTGGAAACAAAGGTGGTTTGTGGCGGGGTTTTTCAAACAGAACAACTGCGGCAGCATAAATTGGGACAATTGGGTTTCGTTGATACATAAAATAGCAGCTGCAGTTGTAGTGATCGACTGACTTAAAATAGTAGACGAATATACATGGTGACGGTTTACTGGTGATGATGGTTTTCACACAAGAACATAACTATGGTGGTGATGGTTCGAATAAGAAGGATGGCATTCGGTTTGGTTGTGGTGTTTTCTTAAACAGAAAAGAAAACGAACAACTAAGAAGGTTGTAGATTATATAATGATCGATGGGTTGGTGTAAGTGTGTAAGTAGGTTGGTGTAAGTGCAAGTGTGTATCTCATTATATGTAATATGAATCGGATAAAACAAGTGGTGATTATACATGGTTATGGTGATGTTTGAATTACTATGAGTCTTTTAGTGAATTGTATCCCTTATAACCGTTCCAAATTAATCTGAACTGGAGCTTTATTAGGTCGAATAGCTTTAACAGACAAGAAGTACTAACACTGTATAAAAGATGAAATAAAAAAAATAAAGTGATAGGTACCCTCAATTGATTCTTGGAAGTTATTGTAATTTCAATTGTATTTGGTACTGGAATTATGGACAAGGATCGAATCACATAAAGTAGGACAGTTACAGATAACAAATCCTGTGATTTAAATAAATCTTTATCTTTATAATTATTATTAGTAATTAATAAATATATTAATAATAATACTCATTAATAATGTTTATATTAATAATAATACTGATTAACAGAAACACCAATAATAATAATAATACTAATACATAATGATAACAATTATAATAACTGATAATATTTAGATTACATATATATATATATATATATATATATATATATATATATATATACATATATATATATATACATATATATATATATATATATATATATATATATACATATATATATATATACATATATATATATATATAATTGATATTGATTTTTATATTAGTGTTAGTATTATAATGTAAGTAATAACATGGTTATTATATCGACTATATTCTTATCTTGTATTTACACTTTATATATACAATTCACTAATTATGTAGTATTTAATAATTATATATATAGTAGTTTACATTAAATAATAAATTCTTACATATATACATATTATAAAATTTATATATATAAATCATACATATATATGAATTCATTCTAAGTATAACTTAATTATTTTATATCTTATTTTACATATTTAATTTTTAAATATTTGAATTATAATTTATAATTTCAAATTATTATATATATTACATTTATGTATATATACATATTTATTTACAAATAATTGTTCATGAATCCTCAGGAACATTCGAAGGTTAAATGAATGTATTAAACATAGTTCAAAGTTTTTTTTTTTTTAACATTTCTACATTACAGACTTTACTTATCGTGTCGGAAACATATAAGAATAAAGTTTAAATTTGGTCGGAAATTCCCGGGTCGTCACAGTAGGTCTTCTAAAATTTTTGGTTGTCTATCCTTAACATCCATTTTGTGTTTTTATACTGTAAAAATAGACGAGGGTTAGATTTATAAAAGATACTTAACAAACAATACAAGCAATTTTTACATATAACATAAACGTACAAGCACACTTCAATATATATATATATATATATATATATATATATATATATATATATATATATATATATTACACATCATGGTTACTACTCTTAATTCCGACTCACTTGTTTCTTCCTCTTCGGACTTGGTTCGTTTCACTAATTTCCTAGGGATATATGGTGCTCCCCTAATACGAGCCGTTCTTTTCACAAATGGTCTAGAAGGACCCGGTGGCTTAGATGTTCCAAGGTTATAGCTAAAACTTAAGAAATACGGGTGTTGACGGTATTTTCCATCGGGACATTTCATGTTAACATAGAGGTCATCGGGGTTGGACTCGGATTTTTCTATTTTTATACCTTTTCCCTTATTGTTTTATCTTGCTTTTTTAAATTGTGTCGGGGTAATTTATATAACATCATCAGAATCCTCATCGGGATCCGATTCATTGGAAAATTGGTAACCTTCCCAATATTTTGCTTCCTCGGCGGAAACACCATTGACCATTATTAATTTTGGTCCATTGGTTGAGGATTTTCTTTTATTTATCTATTTTTCTGTGGTTCCTAATATTTCCCCCTCCAGAATCTCTTCTTCCAGTTCCTCTTCTTCCGGTTCCTCCTCTTCCGGTTCCTCTTCTTCCGGTTCCTCCTCTTCCGGTTCCTCTTCTGGAATTTGTGAATTTTCCCAATATATATTCGACTCTTCATTTTTATTAGATGAGTAAATGGGATTTGTACTAGAGGTAGACATCTATCACACAATATCAAACATATTAAGAGATTAATATATCACATAATATTTACGTGTTAACAATATATAGTTTCCAACAAAAAAATGTTAAGCAATCGTTTTTCAAGTAAACACGGTCGAAGTCGAGACTCACTAATTATCCTAACGAACTCGATAAGACACACTAATGCAAATTTCTGGTTCTCTAAGACCAACGCTCAGATACCAACTGAAATGTCCCGTTCATATTGATTATAAACGTTTTATAATAATTGATTTCATTGCGAGGTTTTGACCTCTATATGAGACGTTTTTCAAAGACTGCATTCGATTTTTAAAACAACCATAACCTTTATTTATAGATAAATGTTTAAAATATTACGACGATTATCAAATAATGATAATCTAAAATATAGCATTTTCACACGACCATTACATAATGGTTTACAATAATATTACCCAACAATATAAGTCTTCGAATGCAGTTTTTAAACAATATTATACAAGCATGCTGACTCCAACTCTTGTCCATAAATTAGCATACAACAGCAGAAGCTGTAGTGACCCGGGAATTTCCGACCAAATTTAAACTTTAATCTTTATATGATTCTGACATAATAAGTAAAATATGTAATGTTGAGTCTTGAAAGTTTTGAAATCTATATTCATGTAATCAATCACCCTTTAACTGTGCTCGACGATTCATGAACCATTGTGTGCAATTAAATAAGTAAATAGATATATGTATGGAAATATAATTATAAGTGATATATTAAATTAAATTAATGTAATACCATTTAATCATTTGAATTAAATATGTAGAGTAATATACCAAAATAATTAAGATGTTATTAAACATAAATATGTATAAATTTTATATATAAATAGTATAATATGTATGTTGTAATATATATATAAAAAATATATATAAATATTCAAATATTTAAATATGTTATAGAATAAGTATTATGTAGGTAATAAAATGAAAAGTTAATACATTACCTAAAATTACAAGTTTAATTATAATTATTATATTTTACTTCATTCATTATTATTATTAGTAATAATAATATTATTAAAATTGTAATGCTGAAAATTGTTACACTCGATTATTTAGGGTCATTAATGTTAATGTAATTATTTTTATAACTAGTATAAAAATTATAATGTTAGTTTTTACTATTAATTAGACATTATTATTATTAATAGTTATTATTGTTAATTATTAGTATTTGTATCATTATTAATTCTAATATTGTTTTATTAATAATATTTTGATTATTAATAGTATTATTATTATCTCTGATATTATTAATATTACTATTTTTTTTATTCTATTATAAATAAATGTATTATTATTATTATTATAATTATTATTATAATTATAATTATAATTAATTATAGTATTACTTTTATAAAAAAAATTTATATATGAAAAGAAGGATGATATTCAGTTGAATGTAACCATCTATCTCTATCCAATTTTGTTTTTTTTTTTTGTCACCAAATCAGTACTTATATTCGAAATCCAAATCAGATAGATACAAAATCAGGTTGCCATCTTTTTCAAACTTTTTAATATTTTTCTATATTTATGTACTAACTAATTCTACCTGTGACTTCTTAAATTCCATAAAATTCAAGCAGTTCATGGATCATAAAGATACAACACTTCCACATTTATATTACTTTACAAATACAGACACAATGAGAATTTTAATTGAAATTAAAACAGAATTTCTTATTTATTTTTTTCTTTTTTTTCTTCTGTTTCAGTCGATACCTCTGTACCATTTTTAATTTTGTCAAAATTCGAAATTTAAGTGCTTTTTAAAATCTATGAATTCAGTCATGTTAGGAATCTTATATTCCAACTATCTGTAATCTTTCAACTTCCAATTTTTCTCAATGATCCCTAATTGGCGAGTCAAAGTTTAAAATTTAAAAGTCAACTTATTTGTTCATCCAAAAATTCGAACCTATTTTGCAGTTTTCTTTTAAATTGACGATTGTTAAAGTTTGTAGGAGTGATTTGAAACTCAATTTGTGTTATAAACTTTGGCTAATACGTACTCCAAGTTGAAAATCATATTTTTTTCTTTTTTATACCGTAACACAGCAGCAGTGTTTTTAATTTATTTTTTTATGATTTTCGTTTTAAAATACAAACTTTGATATTTATTAGTTTAAGATTAGTTTGGTGTATTTTAAAAATCGATTTGTGTATGGTTGATTACCCCTGGTCGTTCGTTTAGAAGGAAGAAGAAGGAAGAGAAGGAAATATAATTAATGAGGGTTAAATAAAATTAGAAACTGATAATAATAAGAAAGACAGTATTGGAGCGATGGTTAAATGAGTGTTTGGGTTGCGAAGGGTCACGAGTTCGAGCCCTCCCAGGGCCACTATATTGTTTTAGGCCGAATTTTTTATGAGGTAGCCTTTCTTTCTTTATTTTCATTATTATTATTATTATTATTATTATTATTATTATTATTATTATTATTATTATTATTATTATTATTATTATTATTATTATTATTATTATTGTTACTACTTGTTATAACATTAAAGATTGTAATTATAATGATCAATATTGTTACAAAATAAGTATTAGATATTTGTTATTATTATTATCACAATTATAATTACAATTAGAATTATTATTATTATTGTTATTATTTACCAATAATAATATCATTATCCTTACTAGTATTATCGCATAATATTACTATTATTATCGTTATTAATAATATTATCAGGTTATTAGTAATATAAGTATTAATATTATTATTATTATTATTAGGATTACGAATTAATGCCATAGGAACTTTAGCCATTAATTTAGAAGTTAAACACAAAGATTTTGATTATTATGACTATGAATATAAAGATATTAATTGTATTATTAAGATTATTAGAATCATTGATATCTTTGTTAATATAGTACAATATAATGTAAAAATCATTATTTAAAATCATTATTTCTTCTATTAACCTTATTAATGTATCACCTTTATCACTATTTATATAGTATCACTATTGTTTCTAATATTAGTATTGTCATAATTATTAGTAATATCATAATTAGTACTATGGTTATCATTATTTTTATTATTACTAAGTATCATTATTATTATTAAAATAACTATCAGCTATATGAAACTATATGTAATACATATAACATAACCAAACTTAATATTTTTTTATACAAAAAGAAAATATGAGTCATATATATATATATTTAATATAAAAATGATATAATTAACAACTTATAAATACAACCTTATTCGAATACGATTATATGTATTAATGAATATACAAATGATTTAGGTTCGTGAATCCGAGGCCACCCTTATACTTGTTCAATGTCGTTCTATGTATTTTTACTACAAAATACATTAGGTGAGTTTCATTAATCCCTTTTTAAATGCTTTTGCAATATATATATTTTTGGGACTGAGAATACATGCGCTGCTTTTATTACTGTTTTACGAAATAAACACAAGTAATCAAAACTACATTATATGGTTGAATGATCGAAATCGAATATGCCCCTTTTTATTAAGTCTGGTAATCTAAGAATTAGGGAACAGACACCCTAATTGACGTGAACTCTAAAGATAGATCTATCGGGCCCAACAAGCCCCATCCAAAGAACCGGATGCTTTAGTACTTCGAAATTTATATCATGTCCGAAGGAGGATCTCGGAATGATGGGGATATTCTTATATGCAAATTGTGAATGTCGGTTACCAGGTGTTCAATCCATATGAATGATATTTTTGTCTCTATGCATGTGACGTATGTTTATGAGAAATGGATATATGAAATCTTGTGGTCTATTAAAATTATGAAATGGTTATTTATGTTAAACTAATGAACTCACCAACCTTTTGGTTGACACTTGAAAGCATGTTTATTCTCAGGTACGAAAGAAATCTTCCGCTGTGTAATTGCTCATTTTAAAGATATTACTTGGGGTCATTCTTGGCATATTTCAAAAGACGTTGCATTCGAGTCGTTGAGATCATCCAGATTATTATTAAATCAATTATAGTTAGATATATTATAATATGGTATGCATGCCGTCAACTTTCGATGTAATGAAATATTGTCTTTTCAAAAATGAATGCAATGTTTGAAAAATGTATCATTTAGAGGTCAAGTACCTCGCGATGTAATCAACTATTATGAATCGTTTATAATCGATACGGACTTCGTCCGGATGGATTAGGACGGGTCATCACAGTTGGTATCAGAGCGGTGGTCGTAGCGAACCAGGTCTTGCATTAGTGTGGCTAACTAGGAGTTGTTAGGATGCATTAGTGACTCTGGACTTTGACCGTGTCTGCATATCAAAAGTGTTGCTTTTCGTTTTTGTCGGAAATCATCTGCTTATCATCATTAGGAAATTACCTGCTCATTATTCTTAATCTAGACACGTTTTACTGCATTGATTGCATGAATAGTGTATAGACAAAATTCATATCTTAGCATATCTACTAATCCATATCTTAGCGTATCTGCCAATTCATATCTTAGCCATATCTGTTACTATAGACCTTGCCTGACAACTTCCGTAGATTCCTCCGTAATTTATGGGATTTTAGTATTATATATGCATATGTAAATTATGTATTGCAGGGTACTAATCTACATCCTATAAACTATTTCTTATCGAAAAGTCCTTCATCTGATCGTACAAGATGAATCCCTCAACCAGTTCGAATTCCTCGAATTCCGACAGCTATTCCGATATGGAGTTTCACCTATCAGCGTCACCGGAATGAATCAACCAATCAGTCATCCCCAATTCATTTGATGAGTTCGTAGTCAACTTAAACAATGGAGACGCGAAGAAGGCGATCCCTTCCACCAACCGAATTCACCTCTTGATAATGAACCTGAAGCGTTTACCGGCGAACCTGTTCGAGACACCATTTTCAGTCTCATTTCCAGGGTAACTAGACAAGATTATATTCTATCCACAATTCTGAACCTTATTCATCCACTCGTTCCAACCGACAATCATCCTGGAGTAATAAGTCAACGAACTTCGCGATCGAAAAATCAATTCGGAGAATAGGGTGCAAAATGTACCAGCTTCAGCAACACCACCGGCACCAACAGTGTAGTGACCCGAACTTTTCCATGTTTATATATATTAATTGAGATTGATATTTACATGATTAAATGTTTCCAACATGTTAAGCAATCAAACTTGTTAAGACTTGATTAATTGAAATATGTTTCATATAGACAATTGACCACCCAAGTTGACCGGTGATTCACGAACGTTAAAACTTGTAAAAACTATACGATGACATATATATGGTTATATATATAGTTAACATGTTTTTATTATAAGTATGTATCTCATTAGGTATTTTAACAATGAGTTATATACATAAAAATGAGACTATTAATTTAAGAAACTCGAAAACGATATATATAACGATTATCGTTATAACAACGTCTTACTAGGTACATATGAATCATATTAAGATATTGATACACTTGGTTAATTATGTTAAATGATAAGTAAATATATTATTAAGTGTATTAACAATGAAATACATATGTAAAAATAAGGCTACTAACTTAATGATTTCGAAACGAGACATATATGTAACGATTATCGTTGTAACGACATTTAACTGTATATACATCATACTAAGATATATTATATATCATAATATCATGATAATATAATAATTTAACATCTCATTTGTTATAATAAACAATGGGTTAACAACATTCAACAAGATCATTAACCTAAAGGTTTCAAAACAACATTTACATGTAACGACTAACGATGACTTAACGACTCAGTTAAAATGTATATACATGTAGTGTTTTAATATGTATTCATACACTTTTGAAAGACTTCAAGACACTTATCAAAATACTTCTACTTAACAAAAATGCTTACAATTACATCCTCGTTCAGTTTCATCAACAATTCTACTCGTATGCACCCGTATTCGTACTCGTACAATACACAGCTTTTAGATGTATGTACTATTGGTATATACACTCCAATGATCAGCTCTTAGCAGCCCATGTGAGTCACCTAACACATGTGGGAACCATCATTTGGCAACTAGCATGAAATATCTCATAAAATTACAAAAATATGAGTAATCATTCATGACTTATTTACATGAAAACAAAATTACATATCCTTTATATCTAATCCATACACCAACGACCAAAAAAACCTACAAACACTTTCATTATTCAATTTTCTTCATCTAATTGATCTCTCTCAAGTTCTATCTTCAAGTTCTAAGTGTTCTTCATAAATTCCAAAAGTTCTAGTTTCATAAAATCAAGAATACTTTCAAGTTTGCTAGCTCACTTCCAATCTTGTAAGGTGATCATCCAACCTCAAGAAATCTTTGTTTCTTACAGTAGGTTATCATTCTAATACAAGGTAATAATCATATTCAAACTTTGGTTCAATTTCTATAACTATAACAATCTTATTTCAAGTGATGATCTTACTTGAACTTGTTTTCGTGTCATGATTCTGCTTCAAGAACTTCGAGCCATCCAAGGATCCATTGAAGCTAGATCCATTTTTCTCTTTTCCAGTAGGTTTATCCAAGGAACTTAAGGTAGTAATGATGTTCATAACATCATTCGATTCATACATATAAAGCTATCTTATTCGAAGGTTTAAACTTGTAATCACTAGAACATAGTTTAGTTAATTCTAAACTTGTTCGCAAACAAAAGTTAATCCTTCTAACTTGACTTTTAAAATCAACTAAACACATGTTCTATATCTATATGATATGCTAACTTAATGATTTAAAACCTGGAAACACGAAAAATACCGTAAAACCGGATTTACGCCGTCATAGTAACACCGCGGGCTGTTTTGGGTTAGTTAATTAAAAACTATGATAAACTTTGATTTAAAAGTTGTTATTCTGAGAAAATGATTTTTATTATGAACATGAAACTATATCCAAAAATTATGGTTAAACTCAAAGTGGAAGTATGTTTTCTAAAATGGTCATCTAGACGTCGTTCTTTCGACTGAAATGGCTACCTTTACAAAAATGACTTGTAACTTATTTTTCAGACATAAACCTATACTTTTTCTGTTTATATTCATAAAATATAGTTCAATATGAAACCATAGCAATTTGATTCACTCAAAACGGATTTAAAATGAAGAAGTTATGGGTAAAACAAGATTGGATAATTTTTCTCATTTTAGCTACGTGAAAATTGGTAACAAATCTATTCCAACCATAACTTAATCAACTTGTATTGTATATTATGTAATCTTGAGATACCATAGACACGTATATAATGTTTCAACCTATCATGTCGACACATCTATATATATTTCGGAACAACCATAGACACTCTATATGTGAATGTTGGAGTTAGCTATACAGGGTTGAGGTTGATTCCAAAATATATATAGTTTGAGCTGTGATCAATACTGAGATACGTATACACTGGGTCGTGGATTGATTCAAGATAATATTTATCGATTTATTTCTGTACATCTAACTGTGGACAACTAGTTGTAGGTTACTAACGAGGACAGCTGACTTAATAAACTTAAAACATCAAAATATATTAAAAGTGTTGTAAATATATTTTGAACATACTTTGATATATATGTATATATTGTTATAGGTTCGTGAATCAACCAGTGGCCAAGTCTTACTTCCCGACGAAGTAAAAATTTGTGAAAGTGAGTTATAGTCCCACTTTTAAAATCTAATATTTTTGGGATGAGAATACATGCAGGTTTTATAAATGATTTACAAAATAGACACAAGTACGTGAAACTACATTCTATGGTTGAATTATTGAAATCGAATATGCCCCTTTTTATTAAGTCTGGTAATCTAAGAATTAGGGAACAGACACCCTAATTGACACGAATCCTAAAGATAGATCTATCGGGCCCAACAAGCCCCATCCAAAGTACCGGATGCTTTAGTACTTCGAAATTTATATCATATCCGAAGGGTGTCCCGGAATGATGGGGATATTCTTATATATGCATCTTGTTAATGTCGGTTACCAGGTGTTCACCATATGAATGATTTTTATCTCTATGTATGGGATGTGTATTGAAATATGAAATCTTGTGGTCTATTATTATGATTTGATATATATAGGTTAAATCTATAACTCACCAACATTTTTGTTGACGTTTTAAGCATGTTTATTCTCAGGTGATTATTAAGAGCTTCCGCTATCGCATACTTAAATAAGGACGAGATTTGGAGTCCATGCTTGTATGATATTGTGTAAAAACTGCATTCAAGAAACTTATTTTGTTGTAACATATTTGTATTGTAAACCATTATGTAATGGTCGTGTGTAAACAGGATATTTTAGATTATCATTATTTGATAATGTACGTAAAGCTTTTTAAACCTTTATTGATGAAATAAAGGTTATGGTTTGTTTTAAAATGAATGCAGTCTTTGAAAAATGTCTCATATAGAGGTCAAAACCTCGCAACGAAATCAATTAATATGGAACGTTTTTAATCAATAAGAACGGGACATTTCAGTTGGTATCCGAGCGTTGGTCTTAGAGAACCAGAATTTTGCATTAGTGTGTCTTATCGAGTTTGTTAGGATGCATTAGTGAGTCTGGACTTCGACCGTGTTTACTTGAAAAATGATTGCTTAACAAATTTTGTTGGAAACTATATATTTTTAACATGTGAATATTATGTGATATATTAATCTCTTAACGCGTTTGATATTATGTGATAGATGTCTACCTCTAGAACAAGTCCCATGGACTCACCTAATAATAATGAAGAGTCAAATGTAAATTGGAATGATTCGTGGACTGATTCACAAGTTCCCGAAGAGGAACCGGAAGAAGAGTCGGAACCGGAAGAAGAATCGGAACCGGAAGAAGAATCGGAACCGGAAGAAGAATCGGAACCGGTGGGGGAAATAATAAAATGGTTAAGTAAAAGAAAATCCTCAACCAACCGACCAAGGTTAATTATGGTCAATGGTGTTTCCGCCAAGGAAGCAAAATATTGGGAGGATTACCAATTCTCCGATGAATCGGATTCCGACGAGAATTCCGATGATGTTATAGAAATTACCCCAACTGAATTTAAAAAGGCAAAAGAAAATAATAAGGAAAAGGGCATAAAAATAGAGAAATCTAATTCCAACCCCGATGAACTTTATATGTATCGTCAACCCCCGAAGTCCTTAAGTTGTAACAATGACCCGGGAACCTCTAAACCACCAGGTTTTTCTAAACCGTTGTGGAAAACGACAGTTAGTATTAGGGGAACATCATATATCCCTAGAAACTTGGCAAAATGAACCAAAACCGAAGAAGAAGAAACGAGCGAGTCAGAATAAGATAGTTGTATTCGTGTGGTGTAATATATGTAATATAGTGTTCTTATGCTTTATGATATATGTAAAAATTGCTTGTATTAATAAGTATTTTTTTATGAATCTAACTCTTGTCTATTTTACAGTTTAAAAAAAACACAAAATGGATAGAGAACCCAATATTTTAAGAGACCTACCCGGAGACATGATTGATGAAATCTTGTCTAGAGTCGGCCAGAATTCCTCGGCACAACTATTTAAGGCGAGATCAGTTTGTAAGACATTCGAAGAACGTTCCAAGAATGTCTTGGTTTATAAGAGACTTTCGTTTGAAAGATGGGGGATATCACATTGGGAAACCCATAAGTTACGATGTGTTTACTTTGACACATATATTGCGGGGAACCCAAATGCTATTTTACGCAACGGGTTAAGAAATTATTTTGACTCAATATATCCGAATATTGGACTTCGTGATTTAGAAAAAGCGGCTAACATGCAACATAAAGAAGCATGTTATGCTTACGGATTAGTAATGTTCGCTTCTCACCAAAGTGAGAACAAGAACATCGGGCTACAACTATTAAACAAAACGTTCCCACAAGTGACGGAGTCGGTAATTGGGGTAAGAAATGAGGTTTTTAGATTGTTACGGGACTGTTGGACATTACGTAACCCTCGTCCCTTTGACGACGTTACAACACGCTGTCTTATCAACGGCCTTAACGGTTATGTTCCACAAGACCAAGGATGGGAAGTAATCCTAGTAAAACCAGAATGCATGACTTGTTTCTGGACGTATGAATTACGTGTCTTTATTGCCTTTGCTAAACGACTTGTGTACTAGCTAGAATTATCTTCACAAGCATCTTGTATCAAATTTATTGTGTGCTATATTTCATGCTATATGTAAAATAAGCGGTATTGTAAGTTTGTAAAATATTGTGTAAAAGTTTGAACGCGAAATATTATTATAATCAGTTTTTCATATAGAATTGTAGTAGTTGAATTGTATATTAGCTACTAAGTATGAACTTAACGGGTAGGTACTACCCGAATTTAAACTTATAAAACGCTAATATGAAGAAAAAACTTTTATAAATGAGTTCATATTATGCTACGAAATACTATTAACTACTCTTAATATTCTGTATGATTAACTTGTTCCATTTGACTATTTTGAAGGAAATGGCACCGACTACTCGACACACCGTGAATATGAATGAAGAGGAATTCCGTACTTTTCTAGCTTCAAACATAGCCGCAGTACAGGCTGCACTACATACCAACAATAACCTTGGATCTAGCAGTACAGGAAATCGTGTAGGATGCACCTACAAAGAATTCACTGCCTGCAAACCTTTGGAATTTGATGGAACCGAAGGACCGATCGGATTGAAACGGTGGACCGAGAAGGTCGAATCGGTGTTTGCCATAAGTAAGTGTACTGAAGAGGACAAAGTGAAGTACGCTACGCATACCTTCACAGGTTCTGCGTTAACATGGTGGAATACCTATCTAGAGCAAGTGGGACAAGACGATGCGTACGCACTACCGTGGTCAGCATTCAAGCACTTGATGAACGAGAAGTATCGTCCCAGAACCGAGGTCAATAAGCTCAAGACAGAACTTAGAGGGTTACGAACCCAAGGATTTGATATTACCACGTACGAAAGACGATTCACAGAATTGTGCCTATTGTGTCCAGGAGCATTCGAAGATGAGGAAGAGAAGATCGACGCATTTGTGAAAGGATTACCGGAAAGAATCCAAGAAGATATAAGTTCACACGAGCCCGCCTCTATACAACAGGCATGTAGAATGGCTCACAAACTAGTGAACCAGATTGAAGAAAGAATTAAAGAACAGACTGCTGAAGAGGCCAATGTGAAGCAAGTCAAAAGAAAGTGGGAGGAAAACGGTGATAAGAATCACCAATACAACAACAACAGTAATTACAACAATAATCGCAACAATTATCCCAACAATCGCAACATCAATCGCAACTACAACAAACGGCCCAACAACAACAACAACAACAACAACAACAACAACAACAGCTACAACAATCATCCCAACAACAATAATAACCACAACAACAACAACAATCAGAAGCAGCTATGCCAAAGGTGTGAAAAGTATCACTCGGGGTTCTGCACCAAATTTTGCAACAAGTGTAAAAGAAATGGTCATAGCGCGGCGAAGTGTGATGTCTACGGACCAGGGGTTAACAGAACGAAAGGAACAAATGGTGTCGGAACGAGTAATGGAGCAAGTAGTGTCGGAGCAAGTTATGCCAATGTAGTTTGTTATAAATGTGGAAAACCGGGCCACATTATTAGAAATTGCCCGAACCAGGAGAACACGAATGGACAAGGCCGCAGAAGAGTTTTCAATATTAATGCGGCAGAGGCACAGGAAGACCCGGAGCTTGTTACGGGTACGTTTCTTATTGACAATAAATCTGCTTACGTTTTATTTGATTCGGGTGCGGATAGAAGCTATATGAGTAGATATTTTTGTGCTAAATTAAGTTGTCCATTGATGCCTTTGGATAGTAAATTTTTACTCGAATTAGCAAATGGTAAATTAATTTCAGCAGATAATATATGTCAGAATCGAGAAATTAAACTGGTTAGCGAAACATTTAAGATTGATTTGATACCAGTAGAGTTAGGGAGTTTTGATGTGATAATCGGTATGGACTGGTTGAAAGAAGTGAAAGCAGAGATCGTTTGTTACAAAAATGCAATTCGCATTATACGAGAAAAAGGAAAACCCTTAATGGTGTACGGAGAAAAGGGCAACACGAAGCTACATCTTATTAGTAATTTGAAGGCACAAAAACTAATAAGAAAAGGTTGCTATGCTGTTCTAGCACACGTCGAGAAAGTACAAACTGAAGAAAAGAGCATCAATGATGTTCCCATTGCAAAAGAATTTCCCGATGTATTTCCGAAAGAATTACCGGGATTACCCCCACATCGATCCGTTGAATTTCAAATAGATCTTGTACCAGGAGCTGCACCAATAGCTCGTGCTCCTTACAGACTCGCACCCAGCGAGATGAAAGAACTACAAAGCCAATTACAAGAACTTTTAGAGCGTGGTTTCATTCGACCAAGCACATCACCGTGGGGAGCTCCTGTTTTGTTTGTCAAGAAGAAAGATGGTACATTCAGGTTGTGTATCGACTACCGAGAGTTGAACAAACTTACCATCAAGAACCGCTACCCACTACCGAGAATCGATGACTTATTTGATCAACTACAAGGCTCGTCTGTTTATTCAAAGATTGACTTACGTTCCGGGTATCATCAAATGCGGGTGAAAGAAGATGATATTCCAAAGACTGCTTTCAGAACACGTTACGGTCATTACGAGTTTATGGTCATGCCGTTTGGTTTAACTAATGCACCAGCTGTGTTCATGGACCTTATGAACCGAGTGTGTGGACCATACCTTGACAAGTTTGTCATTGTTTTCATTGATGACATACTTATTTACTCAAAGAATGACCAAGAACACGGTGAACATTTGAGAAAGGTGTTAGAAGTATTGAGGAAGGAAGAATTGTACGCTAAGTTTTCAAAGTGTGCATTTTGGTTGGAAGAAGTTCAATTCCTCGGTCACATAGTGAACAAAGAAGGTATTAAGGTAGATCCGGCAAAGATAGAAACTGTTGAAAAGTGGGAAACCCCGAAAACTCCGAAACACATACGCCAGTTTTTAGGACTAGCTGGTTACTACAGAAGGTTCATCCAAGACTTTTCCAGAATAGCAAAACCCTTGACTGCATTAACGCATAAAGGGAAGAAATTTGAATGGAAGGATGAACAAGAGAAAGCGTTTCAGTTATTGAAGAAAAAGCTAACTACGGCACCTATATTGTCATTGCCTGAAGGGAATGATGATTTTATGATTTATTGTGACGCATCAAAGCAAGGTCTCGGTTGTGTATTAATGCAACGAATGAAGGTGATTGCTTATGCATCTAGACAATTGAAGATTCACGAGCAAAATTATACGACGCATGATTTAGAATTAGGCGCGGTTGTTTTTACATTAAAGACTTGGAGGCACTACTTATATGGGGTCAAAAGTATTATATA
Organism: Rutidosis leptorrhynchoides; assembly: GCF_046630445.1. Classification (NCBI taxonomy): domain Eukaryota; kingdom Viridiplantae; phylum Streptophyta; class Magnoliopsida; order Asterales; family Asteraceae; genus Rutidosis; species Rutidosis leptorrhynchoides. The sequence goes on along the minus strand of NC_092333.1, from coordinate 273,661,608 downwards.
TACTGACCACAAAAGTCTTCAACACATATTTAATCAGAAACAACTGAATATGAGGCAGCGTAGGTGGATTGAATTGTTGAATGATTACGACTTTGAGATTCGTTACCACCCGGGGAAGGCAAATGTGGTAGCCGATGCCTTGAGCAGGAAGGACAGAGAACCCATTCGAGTAAAATCTATGAATATAATGATTCATAATAACCTTACTACTCAAATAAAGGAGGCGCAACAAGGAGTTTTAAAAGAGGGAAATTTAAAGGATGAAATACCCAAAGGATCGGAGAAGCATCTTAATATTCGGGAAGACGGAACCCGGTATAGGGCTGAAAGGATTTGGGTACCAAAATTTGGAGATATGAGAGAAATGGTACTTAGAGAAGCTCATAAAACCAGATACTCAATACATCCTGGAACGGGGAAGATGTACAAGGATCTCAAGAAACATTTTTGGTGGCCGGGTATGAAAGCCGATGTTGCTAAATACGTAGGAGAATGTTTGACGTGTTCTAAGGTCAAAGCTGAGCATCAGAAACCATCAGGTCTACTTCAACAACCCGAAATCCCGGAATGGAAATGGGAAAACATTACAATGGATTTCATCACTAAATTGCCAAGGACTGAAAGTGGTTTTGATACTATTTGGGTAATAGTTGATCGTCTCACCAAATCAGCACACTTCCTACCAATAAGAGAAGATGACAAGATGGAGAAGTTAGCACAACTGTATTTGAAGGAAGTCGTCTCCAGACATGGAATACCAATCTCTATTATCTCTGATAGGGATGGCAGATTTATTTCAAGATTCTGGCAGACATTACAGCAAGCATTAGGAACTCGTCTAGACATGAGTACTGCCTATCATCCACAAACTGATGGGCAGAGCGAAAGGACGATACAAACGCTGGAAGACATGCTACGAGCATGTGTTATTGATTTCGGAAACAGTTGGGATCGACATCTACCGTTAGCAGAATTTTCCTACAACAACAGCTACCATTCAAGCATTGAGATGGCGCCGTTTGAAGCACTTTATGGTAGAAAGTGCAGGTCTCCGATTTGTTGGAGTGAAGTGGGGGATAGACAGATTACGGGTCCGGAGATTATACAAGAAACTACCGAGAAGATCATCCAAATTCAACAACGGTTGAAAACCGCCCAAAGTCGACAAAAGAGCTACGCTGACATTAAAAGAAAAGATATAGAATTTGAAATTGGAGAGATGGTCATGCTTAAAGTTGCACCTTGGAAAGGCGTTGTTCGATTTGGTAAACGAGGGAAATTAAATCCAAGGTATATTGGACCATTCAAGATTATTGATCGTGTCGGACCAGTAGCTTACCGACTTGAGTTACCTCAACAACTCGCGGCTGTACATAACACTTTCCACGTCTCGAATTTGAAGAAATGTTTTGCTAAAGAAGATCTCACTATTCCGTTAGATGAAATCCAAATCAACGAAAAACTTCAATTCATCGAAGAACCCGTCGAAATAATGGATCGTGAGGTTAAAAGACTTAAGCAAAACAAGATACCAATTGTTAAGGTTCGATGGAATGCTCGTAGAGGACCCGAGTTCACCTGGGAGCGTGAAGATCAGATGAAGAAGAAATACCCACATCTATTTCCAGAAGATTCGTCAACACCTTCAACAGCTTAAAATTTCGGGACGAAATTTATTTAACGGGTAGGTACTATAGTGACCCGAACTTTTCCATATTTATATATATTAATTGAGATTGATATTTACATGATTAAATGTTTCCAACATGTTAAGCAATCAAACTTGTTAAGACTTGATTAATTGAAATATGTTTCATATAGACAATTGACCACCCAAGTTGACCGGTGATTCACGAACGTTAAAACTTGTAAAAACTATACGATGACATATATATGGTTATATATATAGTTAACATGTTTTTATTATAAGTATGTATCTCATTAGGTATTTTAACAATGAGTTATATACATAAAAATGAGACTATTAATTTAAGAAACTCGAAAACGATATATATAACGATTATCGTTATAACAACGTCTTACTAGGTACATATGAATCATATTAAGATATTGATACACTTGGTTAATTATGTTAAATGATAAGTAAATATATTATTAAGTGTATTAACAATGAAATACATATGTAAAAATAAGGCTACTAACTTAATGATTTCGAAACGAGACATATATGTAACGATTATCGTTGTAACGACATTTAACTGTATATACATCATACTAAGATATATTATATATCATAATATCATGATAATATAATAATTTAACATCTCATTTGTTATAATAAACAATGGGTTAACAACATTCAACAAGATCGTTAACCTAAAGGTTTCAAAACAACATTTACATGTAACGACTAACGATGACTTAACGACTCAGTTAAAATGTATATACATGTAGTGTTTTAATATGTATTCATACACTTTTGAAAGACTTCAAGACACTTATCAAAATACTTCTACTTAACAAAAATGCTTACAATTACATCCTCGTTCAGTTTCATCAACAATTCTACTCGTATGCACCCGTATTCGTACTCGTACAATACATAGCTTTTAGATGTATGTACTATTGGTATATACACTCCAATGATCAGCTCTTAGCAGCCCATGTGAGTCACCTAACACATGTGGGAACCATCATTTGGCAACTAGCATGAAGTATCTCATAAAATTACAAAAATATGAGTAATCATTCATGACTTATTTACATGAAAACAAAATTACATATCCTTTATATCTAATCCATACACCAACGACTAAAAACACCTACAAACACTTTCATTCTTCAGTTTTCTTCATCTAATTGATCTCTCTCAAGTTCTATCTTCAAGTTCTAAGTATTCTTCATAAATTCCAACTTTGGTTCAATTTCTATAACTATAACAATCTTATTTCAAGTGATGATCTTACTTGAACTTGTTTTCGTGTCATGATTCTGCTTCAAGAACTTCGAGCCATCCAAGGATCCATTGAAGCTAGATCCATTTTTCTATTTTCCAGTAGGTTTATCCAAGGAACTTAAGGTAGTAATGATGTTCATAACATCATTCGATTCATACATATAAAGCTATCTTATTCGAAGGTTTAAACTTGTAATCACTAGAACATAGTTTAGTTAATTCTAAACTTGTTCGCAAACAAAAGTTAATCCTTCTAACTTGACTTTTAAAATCAACTAAACACATGTTCTATATCTATATGATATGCTAACTTAATGATTTAAAACCTGGAAACACGAAAAACACCGTAAAACCGGATTTACGCCGTCATAGTAACACCGCGGGCTGTTTTGGGTTAGTTAATTAAAAACTATGATAAACTTTGATTTAAAAGTTGTTATTCTGAGAAAATGATTTTTATTATGAACATGAAACTATATCCAAAAATTATGGTTAAACTCAAAGTGGAAGTATGTTTTCTAAAATGGTCATCTAGACGTCGTTCTTTCGACTGAAATGGCTACCTTTACAAAAATGACTTGTAACTTATTTTTCCGACTATAAACCTATACTTTTTCTGTTTATATTCATAAAATAGAGTTCAATATGAAACCATAGCAATTTGATTCACTCAAAACGGATTTAAAATGAAGAAGTTATGGGTAAAACAAGATTGGATAATTTTTCTCATTTTAGCTACGTGAAAATTGGTAACAAATCTATTCCAACCATAACTTAATCAACTTGTATTGTATATTATGTAATCTTGAGATACCATAGACACGTATATAATGTTTCGACCTATCATGTCTACACATCTATATATATTTCGGAACAACCATAGACACTCTATATGTGAATGTTAGAGTTAGCAATACAGGGTTGAGGTTGATTCCAAAATATATATAGTTTGAGTTGTGATCAATACTGAGATACGTATACACTGGGTCGTGGATTTATTCAAGATAATATTTATCGATTTATTTTTGTACATCTAACTGTGGACAACTAGTTGTAGGTTACTAACGAGGACAGCTGACTTAATAAACTTAAAACATCAAAATATATTAAAAGTGTTGTAAATATATTTTGAACATACTTTGATATATATGTATATATTGTTATAGGTTTGTGAATCAACCAGTGGCCAAGTCTTACTTCCCGACGAAGTAAAAATTTGTGAAAGTGAGTTATAGTCCCACTTTTAAAATCTAATATTTTTGGGATGAGAATACATGCAGGTTTTATAAATGATTTACAAAATAGACACAAGTACGTGAAACTACATTCTATGGTTGAATTATTGAAATCGAATATGCCCCTTTTTATTAAGTCTGGTAATCTAAGAATTAGGGAACAGACACCCTAATTGACGCGAATCCTAAAGATAGATCTATTGGGCCCAACAAGCCCCATCCAAAGTACCGGATGCTTTAGTACTTCGAAATTTATATCATATCCGAAGGGTGTCCCGGAATGATGGGGATATTCTTATATAAGCATCTTGTTAATGTCGGTTACCAGGTGTTCACCATATGAATGATTTTTATCTCTATGTATGGGATGTGTATTGAAATATGAAATCTTGTGGTCTATTATTATGATTTGATATATATAGGTTAAATCTATAACTCACCAACATTTTTGTTGACGTTTTAAGCATGTTTATTCTCAGGTGATTATTAAGAGCTTCCACTATCGCATACTTAAATAAGGACGAGATTTAGAGTCTATGCTTGTATGATATTGTGTAAAAACTGCATTCAAGAAACTTATTTTGTTGTAACATATTTGTATTGTAAACCATTATGTAATGGTCGTGTGTAAACAGGATATTTTAGATTATCATTATTTGATAATCTACGTAAAGCTTTTTAAACCTTTATTGATGAAATAAAGGTTATGGTTTGTTTTAAAATGAATGCAGTCTTTGAAAAACGTCTCATATAGAGGTCAAAACCTCGCAACGAAATCAATTAATATGGAACGTTTTTAATCAATAAGAACGGGACATTTCAAACAGTACCATCAGTAACAACACCAATGCCATCAACAATCCATGCCTCAATATCATCATCTGTACTTCGAGTATTATCTTCGTTCTACGTATCGTTTTACCTCATTTATCTTCGTTCGACATGGCGAATATGTAATCCCTAAAGTTTTAGAGATTATTTATTCTAGTTCCAACTGAAAACTAAATGAGTATAATATTATGTTAACTCATTAAATCTATGATTGCATCTGAAGAAAATATATATGTAAATATAATTTCATAAAGATTGTGATTAAAAATTCTTTCGTACAAACTGTTAATGGTGAAAATATTTTAACGGGTAGGTAATACCCGAGGAATATTTAGATTTCGCATTAATAAGTTACACTGTACATTCTTCGAATCTGATTCAACAGTCATTTACTATCCTACTTGCAACCACAGCTATGCGAATCCGTTCATCACAGAATAACCATTTTCATTCAATTTTACATTTGGATTTTGATCTATCAGAATCCGACAAGTGGCATAATGAAGAAAACATTGGACAAAATAAAATTTGTTAGAAATAAACAAATTAACTATGAGAAATTTTGTTAAGAATCCACGCTAACAAAATCCTAGCTAACTGTTCCTAGCTAACTAATTACATTTTAATTATCGCAATTTATTTTATCGCAATTTACATTCTCGCAATTTTATTTATCGTCATTAAATTTCTGTTATTTACTTTACTTTCTTTATTTATTATTATTTAATTTTCTGTTATTTATTTTACGCACTTTAAATATCAGGACACGTATACAAGGTTTTGACATATCATATCAACGCATCTATATATATTATTTGGAATCACCATAGACACTCTATATGCAGTAATGATCGAGTTCTCTATACAAGGTTGAGGTTGATTCTATAATAATATATATACTTTGAGTTGTGATCGAGTCTGAGACGTATACGGGTCAGGACATGTTTTAATTAATTTGAATATTATATATTAAACTATATATGAATTATTAAACTGTCAACTGTGGACTATCGACTATGGACTAATAACATTGGACAATTAAAATGAATTAAAATATTGATTATAACATATGAAACTAAACAATTCTTCAAGTTGCCACTTGATTTCATCTTAAACCTCATTTGTATTTTGATGATTACAATTTGCGTTTAAACCTTTCATGATTTTTGAAAACACCTCAATCGAGAGGATGAACCAACCGAACTTCATCTACGGAAGGAAAAATTTATGCATATAGTTATGCACCTGAGAAACTCTCGACAATTGAGTAAAAGTTTAACACGTAGCCGCATCAGATCCTTTGGCATTTATTAGCAAAAATAACTTTGCGATCCCTTTTCAAAGTAGCCAATTTTGTCACAGCTCCAGTAAGTCAACTTTGACTTGTCATTCGAAGTAGCCTTACTATAATCCTAATATATACGATTACCCTTTTGATACTGGAGAATTCTTTTATATTCCACCATATTACCAGCAGACGTACCAGCAACCTCGTTACTTCTTGGCATAAATCTCTCTGAAAAATCATTATATTTATTCATTGAAACCCTATCATATAATCATCCGCATCTTGTAACAAGAACTGCCATACCAATTACCGGGAATCAGCAATTAGTACTTTGAAAACTCACAGCATATTTACATCAACAGTTATATGTATGACATTTATCTCTAAGAATTATGATCTCATTCTGAAATTCTGAAAAGCACTCAGTCACAAACCAATACTCTGAAAGTTGAAAAAGCTGAATGAAGCAGCAGAAACCATAGAAAATCGTAAACGACCTTAATCATCGGAAGTTTGATGATAAAGAATAGTATGTTGAAAAAGCTCAGAAAAATTGGAACTGGAAAACGGATTGAGCTAACCACGAAGGAGACCAAGGACAAATACAAGGACCATACCATATATTCAAAGAATCCAGATAATTCTGGATCCGTTGAAATCTTTAGAGAATATCTTGCTCCGAAGTCATGTTAAAATCTTACGGAAAATCTTTCTCCATCAACCATCGAATTTAGAAATTCCAAAATATCATCATCAATATCTTCGATATTTCTGAGGATATTTTCATAAATATTCTCGTCCGAAATTATATACCTCTTCGTGCTTCCTGTGTATCATTATATTGGAAACATTCAAGAGAAAATTTAGTACCGAAAAATAGATTATGCGAAACTATGAAGAAAGCCGTGGACAAATCACAAAGAATAAGTTTGACTTCAAAGAATCCAAATGATTCAATGTCTGCTAAAAGTTTTTAGTGAATATCTTGCTCCTTACTCTAAACCCTTGCAGACAATAGTTTCTATCAGCCATCGATATTAGAAATTCTGAGATATCATCGTATCTTTCATTATAAATATCCTCCATATTTCTGAAGATATTTTCATAACTATTTTTACCTGAAATCATTAATCTCTTCCTGATATCAGTGTTACATCATATAGAAACTGTTAGTTTCTATACTCTATAAACCATCGAGCTTAAAATATGAATGTTATTGAAGTAATGTTGGGAACTGATGCATGAGATAGTATAATATAATGACACTTGATCAACGTGATTATATTAAAGTAAGTCATGCTGAGTTTCTAAATGGAACATGATGATTCACAGATTATAACGTCATCGTGTGTCATGTTACATAACTCTTTCATTTTGATTAACTTCTGAACATATCAAGAAAATATATTCTTGATAGTTCTATTCTCAGTGATTCTGGTAATTTGAAAAATCAAATCGTGCTATAATGTTCTTTCTTGTTTATAACATTAAATTCATTCAAAACTCCATATCTACGAATTCTGGACCATTAACAGAGATGTCCAATCATAAAAAGAAGAAACGAAGGGACAAAGCTCCAAAAGAAATAGAAAAATTAGAGTATAAATCGCAGCAAAATAGGAGAGAGCATTAACTGTGGATGACAATGATTATAGAAAACGAAAGCAGGGATTTTGAAATATAAGAGAAAATATAAAGCCCGATAACAACACGGAGGTTGCAAACCGTGGATATTAATAAGAATAGCAATATAAAGACACGGTATAATAAAGAATAGCATCATCCAAAGGTAATAATAGAAGTAAACAGATTCGTCTGGTGGAAGATTGAAAAGAAGAATGACAGGAATAATAATTAGGAAAATATCAAGGATTAGAAATGGATTAAGCATTTTCATAATCTTTTGGATGTATGAACTAAGAAAGAAAGTATTTGAATGGTGAGAATAATAAAATGGAAGATGTAAATTTATAATGGAAACATCCGACAGAGCAATCGAAATAGATGATCGCAATTAATTATAGAGATCTTATTTTCCTTACTCGCCAAAGAATAAAATCTTTTAGATTTCGAAGATTTTCTTCAAATTCCTTGAATTCCGGAATTCAAGCAAAACAACGTCAAAAGCTAAGACGCACCTTATGTTCTAAATTCAACCCTGGTTACGTCAAAAGCTAATACGAATCTCTATTTCCTCATTTCATTCTTTCGTGATAGCTTCACTCGTACGCTTCGAATAATTGAATTATTATATTCAGGTTACACCCTGTGATAAAATTCTATTTATCAACTCAAATTTGCCATGAAAACATTTTTTTATTGTTAGTCATGACAACCTCACTCAAATTTCGGGACGAAATTTCTTTAAAGGGTAGGTACTGTAGTGACCCGGGAATTTCTGACCAAATTTAAACTTTAATCTTTATATGATTCCGACATGATAAGTAAAATATGTAATGTTGAGTCTTGAAAGTTTTGAAATCTATATTCATGTAATCAATCACCCTTTGACTGTGCTCGACGATTCATGAACCATTGTGTGCAATTAAATAAGTAAATAGATATATGTATGGAAATATAATTATAAGTGATATATTAAATTAAATTAATGTAATACCATTTAATCATTTGAATTAAATATGTAGAGTAATATAGCAAAATAATTAAGATGTTATTAAACATAAATATGTATAAATTTTATATATAAATAGTATAATATGTATGTTGTAATATATATATATATATAAAAAATATATATAAATATTCAAATATTTAAATATGTTATAGAATAAGTATTATGTAGGTAATAAAATGAAAAGTTAATACATTACCTAAAATTACAAGTTTAATTATAATTATTATATTTTACTTCATTCATTATTATTATTAGTAATAATAATATTATTAAAATTGTAATGCTGAAAATTGTTACACTCGATTATTTAGGGTCATTAATGTTAATCTAATTATTTTTATAACTAGTATAAAAATTATAATGTTAGTTTTTAGTATTAATTAGACATTATTATTATTAATAGTTATTATTGTTAATTATTAGTATTTGTATCATTATTAATTCTAATATTGTTTTATTAATAATATTTTGATTATTAATAGTATTATTATTATCTCTGATATTATTAATATTACTATTTTTTTATTCTATTATAAATAAATGTATTATTATTAATATTAGAATTATTATTATAATTATAATTAATTATAGTATTACTTATATAAAAAAAATTATATATGAAAAGAAGGATGATATTCAGTTGAATGTAACCATCTATCTCTATCCAATTTTGTTTTTTTGTCACCAAATCAGTACTTATATTCGAAATCCAAATCAGATAGATACAAAATCAGGTTGCCATCTTTTTCAAACTTTTTAATATTTTTCTATATTTATGTACTAACTAATTCTACCTGTGACTTCTTAAATTCCATAAAATTCAAGCAGTTCATGGATCATAAAGATACAACACTTCCACATTTATATTACTTTACAAATACAGACACAATGAGAATTTTAATTGAAATTAAAACAGAATTTCTTATTTATTTTTTTCTTTTTTTTTCTTCTGTTTCAGTCGATACCTCTGTACCATTTTTAATTTTGTCAAAATTCGAAATTTAAGTGCTTTTTAAAATCTATGAATTCAGTCATGTTAGGAATCTTATATTCCAACTATCTGTAATATTTCAACTTCCAATTTTTCTCAATGATCCCTAATTGGCGAGTCAAAGTTTAAAATTTAAAAGTCAACTTATTTGTTCATCCAAAAATTCCAACCTGTTTTGCAGTTTTCTTTTAAATTGACGATTGTTAAAGTTTGTAGGAGTGATTTGAAACTCAATTTGTATTATAAACTTTGGCTAATACGTACTCCAAGTTGAAAATCATATTTTTTTTCTTTTTTATACCGTAACACAGCAGCAGTGTTTTTAATTTATTTTTTTTATGATTTTCGTTTTAAAATACAAACTTTGATATTTATTAGTTTAAGATTAGTTTTGTGTATTTTAAAAATCGATTTGTGTATGGTTGATTACCCCTGGTCGTTAGTTTAGAAGGAAGAAGAAGGAAGAGAAGGAAATATAATTAATGAGGGTTAAATAAAATTAGAAACTGATAATAATAAGAAAGGCAGTATTGGAGCAATGGTTAAATGAGTGTTTGGGTTGCGAAGGGTCACGAGTTCGAGCCCTCCCAGGGCCACTATATTGTTTTAGGCCGAATTTTTTATGAGGTAGCCTTTCTTTCTTTATTTTCATTATTATTATTATTATTATTATTATTATTATTATTATTATTATTATTATTATTATTATTATTATTATTATTATTATTATTATTATATTATTATTATTATTATTATTATTATTATTATTATTATTATTATTATTATTATTATTATTATTATTATTGTTACTACTTGTTATAACATTTAAGATTGTAATTATAATGATCAATATTGTTACAAAATAAGTATTAGATATTTGTTATTATTATTATGACGATTATAATTACAATTAGAATTATTATTATTATTGTTATTATTTACTAATAATAATATCATTATCCTTACTAGTATTATCGCATAATATTACTATTATTATCGTTATTAATAATATTATCAGGTTATTAGTAATATAAGTATTAATATTATTATTATTATTATTATTATTATTAGGATTCGAATTAATGCCATAGGAACTTTAGCCATTAGTTTAGAAGTAAAACACAAATATTTTGATTATTATGACTATGAATATAAAGATATTAATTGTATTATTAAGATTATTAGAATCATTGATATCTTTGTTAATATAGTACAATATAATGTAAAAATCATTATTTAAAATCATTATTTCTTCTATTAACCTTATTAATGTATCACCTTTATCACTATATATATAGTATCACTATTGTTTCTAATATTAGTATTGTCATAATTATTAGTAGTATCATAATTAGTACTATGGTTATCATTATTTTTATTATTACTAAGTATCATTATTATTATTAAAAAAACTATCAGCTATATGAAACTATATGTAATACATATAACATAACCAAACTTAATATTTTTTTTATACAAAAAGAAAATATGAGTCATATATATATATATATATATATATATATATATATATATATATATATATATATATATATATATATATATATATATATATATATATATATATATATATATATATATATATATATATATATATATATATATATATATTTAATATAAAAATGATATAATTAACAACTTATAAATACAACCTTATTCGAATACGATTATATGTATTAATGAATATACAAATAATTTAGGTTCGTGAATCTGAGGCCAACCTTATACTTATTCAATGTCGTTCTATGTATTTTTACTACAAAATACATTAGGTGAGTTTCATTAATCCCTTTTTAAATGCTTTTGCAATATATATATTTTTGGGACTGAGAATACATGCGCTACTTTTATTACTGTTTTACGAAATAGACACAAGTAATCAAAACTACATTATATGGTTGAATGATCGAAATCGAATATGCCCCTTTTTATTAAGTCTGGTAATCTAAGAATTAGGGAACAGACACCCTAATTGACGCGAACTCTAAAGATAGATCTATCGGGCCCAACAAGCCCCATCCAAAGTACCGGATGCTTTAGTACTTCAAAATTTATATCATGTCCGAAGGAGGATCCCAGAATGATGGGGATATTCTTATATGCAAATTGTGAATGTCGGTTACCAGGTGTTCAATCCATATGAATGATATTTTTGTCTCTATGCATGGGACGTATGTTTATGCGAAATGGATATATGAAATCTTGTGGTCTATTAAAATTATGAAATGGTTATTTATGTTAAACTAATGAACTCACCAACCTTTTGGTTGACACTTGAAAGCATGTTTATTCTCAGGTACGAAAGAAATCTTCCGCTGTGTAATTGCTCATTTTAAAGATATTACTTTGGGTCATTCATGGCATATTTCAAAAGACGTTGCATTCGAGTCGTTGAGATCATGCAGATTATTATTAAATCAATTATAGTTAGATATATTATAATATGGTATGCATGCCATCAACTTTCGATGTAATGAAATATTGTCTTTTCAAAAATGAATGCAATGTTTGAAAAATGTATCATTTAGAGGTCAAGTACCTCGCGATGTAATCAACTATTATGAATCGTTTATAATCGATACGGACTTCGTCCGGATGGATTAGGACGGGTCATCACAGTAGCTCTTAATAATCACCTGAGAATAAACATGCTTAAAACGTCAACAAAAATGTTGGTAAGTTATAGGTTTAACCTATATATTTATCAAATTGTAACAATAGACCACAACATTTCTTTTTTTTTTTCAATCTCATATCAGGCATTTCGCAAACTGCATAGAGATAAAATTCATTCATATTTTGAACACCTGGTAACCGACATTAATAAGATGCATATAGAATATCCCCATCATTTCGGGACTCTCATCGGATATGATAAATCGAAGTACTAAAGCATCCGTAACTCGGATGAAGCTTGTTGGGCCAAATAGATCTATCTTTAGGATTCGCGTCAATTAGGGGCCATTTCCCTAATTCTTAGGCTACCAAGCTAAAAAGGGGCATATTCGGTTCGATAATCCAACATAGAAAGTATTTTCGATTACTTGTGTCTATTTTGTAAAACATTTATAAAACTGCATGTATTCTCATCCCAAAAATAAGAGATTTTTAAAAGTGGGACTATAACTTACTTTCACAGATTTTTCCTTCGTTGGAAAAGACTTGGCCACTGGTCGATTCACGAACCTATAAAAAATATGTACATATATATCAAAGTATGATTGAAATATATTCACAACATTTTTTATTACGTTTTAATGATTTAAGTTTATTAAGTTAACAGTCCTCGTTAGTAACCTACAACTAGTTGTCCACAGTTAGATGTACAGAAATAAATCAATATATATTATCTCGAATCAATCCACGACCCAGTGTATACAAGTCTCAGGCTACATCACAACTCAAAGTATATATATTATTTTGGAATCAACCTCAACCCTGTATAGCTAACTCAAGCATTACTGCATATAGAGTGTCTATGGTTGTTCTGAAATATATATATAGATGGGTCGATATGATATGTCAAAACATTGTATATGTGTCTATGGTGTACCAAGATTACATAATATGTATAATATAAATTAGTTAGAATATGTTTAGTCTAGATTTGCTACAAAATTTCGTAGCTAAAACTAGCAAATTTATCCAATTTTGTTTTACCCGTCATTTCTTCGTTTCAAATCCGTTTTGAGTGATTCAAGTTGCTATCGTTTCATAATGAACTGAAATTTATGAAACTAAACATAAAAAGTACAAGTTTATAGTCAGAAATACAGGTTACACGTCATTCTTTAAAGTGGTAGTCATTTCCGTCGAAAGAACGACATCTTGATGACCATTTTGAAAAACATACTTCCACTTTGAGTTTAACCATGATTTTTGGATATAGTTTCATGTTCATAAGAAAAATCTTTTTCCCAGAAGAACAACTTTTTAATCAAAGTTTATCATAGTTTTTAATTATCAAACCCAAAACAGCCCGCGGTGTTATTACAACGGCGTATGTCCGGTTTTACGGTGTTTTTTGTGTTTCCAGGTTTTAAATCATTAAATTAGCATATCATATAGATATAGAACATGTGTTTAGTTGATTTTAAAAGTTAAGTTATAAGGATTAACTTTATTTGCGAACAAGTTTAGAATTAACTAAACTATGCTCTAGTGATTACAAGTTTAAATCTTCGAATATGATAGTTATATATATATGAATGGAATGATGTTATGAACATCATTACTGCCTTAACTGTATAGTAGGTAAACCTACTGGAAATGATAAAAAATAAACTTGAGCTTCAAAGGATCTTCGATGGCTTGGAAGTTCTTGAAGTAGAATCATGACACGAAAACAATTTCAAGTAACATTACTTCTTGAATTAAGATAGTTATGTTTATAGAAATTGAACCAAAGCTTGAATATGATTCTTACCTTTGATTTAGAATGAAAACCTACTGAGATTAACAAAATTTTCTTGATCTTGGATGATTACTTGGAATGGATTTGAAAGCTTGGAAGTAATCTAGCAAGTTTGAAAGATTTATTGAAGTGTTCTTGAATGGTTGTTTTTATGATGATTAAAGCTTGTAATTGAAGATAAAAGATGGTGAAAATGCTTGGAGATGATCAAGTATGATGTTAGGAGTATTTTGAGAGAGAATTTGGAGTGTAAGTATGAGAAAATGGAATGGAAAAATGAGGTGAAATCATAAAAATGTTTTTACTCATTATAAAGAAAGAAAAGATTCTTAAGTTTGTTTTCTTGCTAAATAATTCATGCTAGTTGACAAATGATTGGTTCCACATGTTCCTTAATCATTTAAGGCTGTTAAAGAGCAGATTTTTATGTGTATATACCAATAGTGTGTACATCTAGGAGCTGGGTATTGTACGAGTACAAATACGGTTGCATATGATTAGAATTGTTAATGACAATGTATGAGGATGTAATTGTAAACATTTTTGTTAAGTAGAAGTACTTTGATATGTGTCTTGAAGTCTTTCAAAAGTGTACTAATACATCTAAATACACTACATGTATATACATTTTAACTGAGTCGTTAAGTCATCGTTAGTCGTTACATGTAAGTGTTGTTTTGAAACATTTAAGTTAACGATCTTGTTAAATGTAATTAATTCATTGTTATTATACTTAAATGAGATGTTAAATTTTTATGTTTCATACACTACATGGTGTATGAATATATCTTAACTTCATATATATATATATATATATATATATATATATATATATATATATATATATATATATATATATATATATATATATATATATATATATATATATATATATATATATATATATATATATATGTATATATATATATATATATATATATATATATATATATATATATATGTTAAAATACTATTACAACGATAATCGTTACATATATGTATTGTTTCGAAATCCTTAAGTTAGTAGTCTCTTCTTACTCGTGTAGTTCATTGTTAATACGCTTAATGATATATGTAATTATCATTTCATGATGTTAAACATAGTGTATTAATATCTTAATATGATACATATGTATTTAGTAAGACGTTGTTATAACGATAATCGTTATATATATCGTTTCGAGTTTCCTTAATTCAATAGTCTCATTTTATGTATATAACTCATTGTTAATATACCTAGTGAGATACTTTCTTATCATAATAACATGTTAACTATATATATAATCATATATATATATATCATCATATAATTTTTACAAGTTTTAACGTTCGTGAATCGCCGGTCAACTTGGGTGGTCAAATGTCTACATGAAACTCATTTCAAATAATCAAGTCTTAACAAGTTTGATTGCTTAACATGTTGGAAACATTTAATCATGCAAATATAGTTTTCATTTAATATATAAACATGGAAAAGTTCGGGTCACTACAGCTACTTCTAAAAACTAACTAAAAAGTTTGAATATATAAAGTGAGGTACAAATTGAGTGTGTGTGTTGAAATAAATGGAAGAGGCCCTTTAAATAGACGTGATCTTTGCCTGCAAACGGCTGGCAGGCCGTTTGGCGAGCCGTTTGCAGGGGTCGTTTGCAATCGTGGCCCATTTTTTATGGCCGTTTGCTAGGCCCGTCTGGCAGGCCGTTTCCCATAGTGGCAGGCCATTTGGCAAGTCGTATGGCCTACCCTGGTCAGCTTGTTTCCTGGATCGTAACTTAATTTTCTTGGTCGTAACTTGTCTTTCACCGTTTTCGCTCTAGATTCTTCGTTTTAGCTCCGTTTTACTTGATTCTTTTTGCATCGCCTTCGTAATTACTTAATCTACAAAATAAACGAACAAAGCGATAATTTTGTCGATAAAGCTTGAAACTTTATTGATTTAGGGCTTAATATCGGGTGTAAAAACGTGACTTTTTGGCCGATATCAAATACCCCACACTTACCTTTGCTTGTTCTCAAGCTAAAAGAGGGAATATAAGGTTCTTTCTAATAGATTCTTCCTTACCCATCTAACGACCCGTCCTAATCCATCCAGACGAAGTCCAAATCGATTATAAACGATTCATAATAGTTGATTACATCGCGAGGTATTTGACCTCTATATGATACATTTTACAAACATTGCATTCGTTTTTAAAAGACAAACTTGCTTTACATCGAAAGTTGACGGCATGCATATCATTTCATAATATATCCAACTATAATTGACTTGATAATAATCTTGATGAACTCAATGACTCGAATGCAACGTCTTTTGAAATATGTCCTGAATGACTCCTTGTAATATCTCTAAAATGAGCAAAAGCACAGCGGAAGATTTCTTTAATACCTGAGAATAAACATGCTTTCACGTGTCAACCAAACGGTTGGTGAGTTCATTAGTTTAACATAAATAATCATTTCCATCATTTTAATAGACCACAAGATTTCATATTTCCATTTCTCATAAATATACGTCCCATGCATAGAGACAAAATATCATTCATATGGATTGAACACCTGGTAACCGACATTCACAATATGCATATAAGAATATCCCCATCATTCCGGGATCCTCCTTCGGACATGATATAAATATCGAAGTACTAAAGCATCCGGTACTTTGGATGGGGCTTGTTGGGCCCGATAGATCTATCTTTAGAATTCGCGTCAATTAGGGTGTCTGTTCCCTAATTCTTAGATTGCCAGACTAAATAAAAAGGGGCATATTCGATTTCGATAATTCAACCATATAACGTAGTTTCGATTACTTGTGTCTATTTCGTAAAACATTTATAAAAGCAGCGCATGTATTCTCAGCCCAAAAATATAAAGGGTAAAAAAGGCAAATGAAACTCACCTAATGTATTTTGTAGTAAAAATACATATGACTATATTGAACGACAGAACAATGCAGGGTTGGCCTCGGATTCACGAACCTATATCAATTGTATATTTATTAATACATATAATGTAAATCACAAATTTTATTTATTATGTATTATTTATATATTTATAGTTTTATAGGTTTTATAGTAACTTTCATTTTGAAACATATACGTATATTATGTTTTATATTGTATTGTATATATATATTATTTTGTGTAGATAATTATAATGGTTAATATTTAGTTATAATAATATACCTATTTACTTATATATGTGATTAGTATTAGTATTGTATTCATGAAGTATCATTTGTTATATAAACTATTAACTAGTGCAGAGACCCGTGGATTCACGGGTTTTTAAAGGATTTTTTTTTAATGATACGTTATATAATCCTTGTTAAACTATATGAGAAAGACTATAACAAAACTATATTTGTTGTTCATTAATCTTATAACTATTCTCCATCTCCAATTTGTAAGCAGACACTTCTCTAAATTTAGCAAGGCTTAGTGATGGCATCAACATCTATCAAGAATATTAAGTAGTTTACAAAATCTATCTATCTAAGAAATTAACGAATCAACTTGAAATTGCAGAACTTCATCTAGTAAATAGTATAGCTATAGATAGAGAGATTCTTTTTTACATATACCCTTAAAAAAACATTAACCCTTTTCACATGAACAAATTAGGTCCCCTAAACTTCTTTCTTTATATCTTTCACACTTGAACATTTTTATATATGTGACTACTTAACTACGTCAGCCTGCTTTCTTTCTGAAAGGCAATTTATTTGATAAAATTAAGAACTAAAATTACACATGATATACTATGAAACATGCAGTGAATGCATATGCCCAGACTTTGGACAAACTCATGTAACCCATTAGGACTAAGACAAATTAAATTACAGCTCTATAATACATACATTTCACCACAACAAAGTAGATGTCATTATGCCATAAATAGCAGAGTGAAGAAATCAACCCAACTATTTACAGCGCTTGCACAACAGCCCAATTTGATACTCTATCACGATATTCATATAAACTGTCAACCTTCTTTTTGTGGAATATCATACCCCTACTGAATATCACTCGTTACGTAATCACCCAATTCACATATTAGTTATATCCACAACGTAACTTTACAATTATGTACGTAAACACTATATTGAAACTATACTAAATTGACTAAAAAGTTTGTGTTTCTACATAACATTTCCCACATTAACAAACGCCCAATGTAATTACAAACTACAAACATCATCAACATATTACAGCTAACACTCTATCTCAATATCCTCCAAGATCAGACACAAGCACCTCCAAACACCCATTTTAACAACAACAACAACAACAACAACAACAACAACAACAACAATACCCAATCTCACAGATGTAGGGTATGGGGGAGGTGGAGTGTAGACAATCATTCCTCGAACCCTAGATTAGAAGGAAGTCACTACTCCACCCGCGGGTATAGAACCCGCGACTAGATAAGATCGTCCCTCCCTCTACTCGAGAGCCAAGAGATTGCTTCCTAAAGGACCTCCGGCCAGGAATGCTCATCAAAATGAGATAGTGTGGGCATACGTACCTGTAAGAGTTATGTGCGCCTAGGAAAATGCAACCATACAAAGTAGCCATAAAATCAAACACATATAGCAGAAATGCACAACAGTATGACAGACAGCATGAATGATATAATGCGCAGTAATATGTAGTTTCAAGTAGGCATACAAACAAACAAAAAAACACAGTCACACACCACCCACCCACACACACACACACACACAACCACACGCCCACCTACACTCACCCACCCACCCACACACACACCGTCACATAAGCATGTATGTGTATATGCTCCCACACACACATAAGCATGAATAAATACCTATACCTAAACACGTATACATATAGAAACTTTCATGAATAAATAGACCGTAAATACGACGTGGAACAAACACCCATTTTAAGTGCAGGCTTTTTCCCCACACGGCATCACTAAAACTGCTTGTGTTAGAACTAAGAAGCCAGCGCAATATACTACAATAAAAAATATACACATCCAATAGAAGTCGGTGCAATCTAAACAGTTTCAATAGCAATAATAAAAAAATTGGATAAAGAAAATTAAGTCCCTTCTGGATTGTCTAGTTACTCAAAGTCACATCTACTCAATGAACTCCAAAAAATATATGGATCAAGATAATCAACCAATGTGTAACTTGTTTGCCGAATATGCTTTACCTAAATGGGTTTCTAAGATCAAATTAGATCAAGGGTAATACACTAATTCGTAAAATAGGGCTTATATCTGGCTTACAAGTTATACTCTAGGCCTTTTAGTTGTTCCCCTTCAAGCAGGACGGTTGATCTCCTGCATGACAAAATAATACACAGATTGTAGAAATTGATCTTAAATGGCTACATAATTTATATAGATAACTTCAAAAAAAAAAAAAAAAAACTGAACTTCAATCTAAAAAATAAATCTTTGATCAACTATCTTACTCATCAACCTCGTGTCTTCAAAGTAATAGCAGCTAACAACCATTCAAAAATACCAAACCAAACTACTCCGAAACACTTAGCGAGATAATAATAAAGTTAAACTAAAGATACAAAACTTGCAACATATGCAATAGAAGCAACTTGCAAAGAAAAAATGAACAAAACGGGCCAAACAGGTCAAAGATCCTCAAAAGCTAGTATGATTTCGAAACGCATGACATAGCTTTTTTATACCTTATAAACATCTTAAGAAGGTTACTAAATAATTGTTTCACTAAAATCTCAAAAAAGTACAAAGAACCTAAAATACATGTATACACCTATTATAATCACAACACTTTATTATTTCAACTCTGTCTAAACTATTAACATAAATAAGGTTTGAATGCTTCTTGCTATACTATATTACTATAGATGTAGGTGCTAAAATACAGGTACCTTGTTCTACCGTAGATTCAAATGCTTGAATGGTGGTTTAATGTACAAATATAATGATCTGAAATACAAAAAATATATGTCAGCAATGCTATTTGAAAAGCTAAAAATTATATTTGAACTAATTAGATCTTATAAAAGTTTTACCCAAAAAATTTGAATTAGCTATTTAGGTATGAGGTACCATTAACATTCATTAGACTAATTGGTAGAATGTGAATAGATTTTTAAGTAAATGATAATTGATATTAACTTTTAATTAAGCTATAAGTAAACATGTATCAATTCAAGCACAATCTACTAAACAAAATATCTATCTGTATATCATAGAAAATTGGAATACATAGACCAATGTAGCTGATCTTATTATTAATTTTTAAACCTACTATATACAAAAGCACTCACTTTGTTTATAACATTTTTCAGCATAAGGCTTTTATTGATATTTACCCCCAACAATCACCCCTACAAAAACCACAAATAAGCTATGAACAAAAGGACTTGTGATGATGAAAACATTATCAAATGGAGAATACACAGAACAATGCCTCACAAATATAATAACTATCATTCAACCAAAAGTAGCATTCATATGTAAATTAAATTCCTTCTTCATCATTCAAAAAATTATATTCAATGAAACACAATTGATGTTGAGCTAAATACAATACTATCAACATTCAGTTTCACTCATGCATTTCAGCAAACTGTTTATGTGCATAATCAAATAAGATAATAGCAAGTATACACGAGAAGTATAGATTATATTAAAGCCATTACATACCTTTGAACAACTCTACTTCCCTGAGCGCCTTTGGCTTGTTCGCCTCCGGCTGCTCCACCTGTGAATTCTTGGTCCAATTTACCTTCCTCGAGCAAAATACAAATCAAACACGCATTGACATGATATGCATATAAAACAATAAGCTTGCTTACATACATTGAAAGATATCAAAAAGGACATATATAAAGAACCCAATTAATATCATTTATTTAACACACAAAGGAAAAAACCATTGTCTGTGAAACTAAATATGCCCAATTTTTATGATTAACAATTAGCACAAAAATTAAAATAAATAAAGAATCTTTAATATTTAACTTACCTGCAACAATTTGAGATTGAAGGTAATTCTAATAGGTTGAAATAGCCACCTCCATACAAGACATCGAAAGAATCATGTTACCTGAAAATTGTCAAAGTAGCGAGAACGAATGTTATCATCAAATTCCTTCATAGTGTCCCAGGGTCCATCACCAACAGGTGAAAAAGAAATTTGTTACCTGATCTTGGCATCTTATAAAAGAATTTGTAATCTGATTTTGGCGGCTATAGGATTAGAAGGATGAAGAAAACAATCAGAGATTGAATTTTGAATTTTAAAAATTAGCTTGCTCTTGAAGAATGATTAGTGAGGCGTGCCTTTCTTATACTGCTCGAGGTGAAAAGTGAAGAGGAAGAGGATGCGTGTTTGTGGTATGTGGTTTTTAAAAGCCTGCAAAAATCTTTTGGTGTACAGATAAAAATTGGAAAGCCCGTTTAAAAATTAAAATGGACAGACTTGTTTTTTACGGAGTAAATTTTTATAATTTTTTAAATTTTTTTTTTTAAATCTGAAATTGTTTATAATTATATATAATTTGATTAATTAATTTTTTAAGATTTTTTTAATTTAAAAATTATGGATTAATGATGTCATCCAATGGTGGTTAGAAAGTGACATGTGTCCTCATAATTTTTTTAAGGTATGATTTTTATTATAAAGTGATGTCACTTAAGTGTCATTTTCATAGAATTTAGTAGATGTAAGTCTGGTATATGTAATAAGTATATATGATATACAAAAGATTAATTGGTTAAAATGATAGTTTCACTAGTAATTATAAAGTAATAATGATAGTTTTAGTAAAAATAATATTTTTAATAATAGTAGTAAGTTTAATAATAATTTTAATCTTATTAGATATTTTAAATGATCATATTAATAATAAATAATAAAAAAAAAGATAAGATTATGACGATAATAATATTAGTAGCAACATTAATAATGATATTAGTCATATTTGTAATGATTATTATGATAATAACAATAAATGATAACTAATACTTATTTAGTAATAATAATAATAATAATAATAATTTTAATATTTGTACTAGTAACACTAACAATCTTTAATAATAACAATAACAATAATAATAATAATAATAATAATAATAATAATAATAATAATAATAATAATAATAATAATAATAATAATAATAATAATAATACTAGTAACAATAATAATAGAAATGATAATAATAATAATAATAATAATAATAATAAAATTGCATATAAAAGGTTTATACCCTTTTTAAAGTTGTTGTAAAAAGAATCGCACGAGATGGGGCTCGAACGCGTGACCACTCGCTTAACCAACACAACATCCAACCATCTGATCTACATAGTTTTTCTGGAATTATTACTAATCTAATTATATTCTACTCGTTCTTTCTGTTCCTTTATCTTCTTCAACTAGCAACTCGCTCAATACCCCAAAATCAAAATAACAAATTTTGTGATATTAATTAGGACTTGTAAACAACCATGGAACTAGAATGGGTGTTAATAATAAATAAAAAAACGAAAAAAAATAACTGCAGCTACTGCTGCTGTTCGTTACTTTTAAAGGAAAAAAATGATTTTTAGTTTTCAAGCGTTTTTAGATCACTATCTCTTCACAAAAAAATTTCCAATTCACTCCTAGAAACTATTGGAAACATCAATTGATCAAGAAACATCAAAACGATTTCGAAATTCGCGATAAACACAAACTTTGACTTTTAAATTTTAAAACTTTGACTTCGAAATTCTTGATCGATATAATGAATTGAGAGTTGAGATTTTGAAGAAAGTTTGCATGTATGATTCCTAATGACTCTGCAATTCCAGATTTCCACCATTCATTCGATTTCGAGTTTTGAAAAAAAAAATATGAAGCAGAGGTACGAGCTGTTGAGAAAAAAAGTTAAACAGTTTAATTTAATCCAATGAATTTGAGTAATTTGAAATGGTAATTGACAGTGATGATGAAACGTTTGAATGGTTCATGTATAATAAGGTGAGTAGTTTGGTTGTTTTATAGCCAAGAACAATAGACAGGTTCAATCATTCGTACCAAAAAAAAATATAAAAAAAATACAAAGTGATATGGAGTGCTAACTGAATTTGGATCTGTATGAGACATGAAACAAAAATTGACTGTAGCAAGATGGGTACTTGAAACTGAATCAGATTCTTGTTCTTGATTTTATAATTAATATTAATAAAACTAATTAATAATAATTATATTTATATTAATAATAATAATATTTTTGATAAGGATTCTAATAGTAATAAATAAATGAAAAAAATAATAATCTAAAAACATTAATAATAATAATGACAATTTTTATAAATAATAATAATAAAAATAAAATGAATATAGTAATCTTAATAATAATAACTTTTTCATATCAAATTGTATATATATATATATATATATTAACAGTAACTGAATTATCCTAGTTATTACATTTCAATTAATTAAAGTATTATAATGTTATATATTCTTATATTTATATTTATATATTATATATATATTTATTTATTTATTTACAAATAATTGTTCGTGAATCGTCGAGCACAGTCAAAGGTTAATATAATTCCAACATTTTGAGACTTAACATTACAGACTTTGCTTATCGTGTCGTAAACATATAAAGGTTAAGTTTAAATTTAGTCGGAAATTTCTGGGTCGTCACAGTACCTACCCGTTAAAGAAATTTCGTCCCGAAATTTGAGTGGGATCATCACGGCTAACAATAAGAGTGTTTTCCTGACGAATATGAGCTGATAAAAATAGAGTTTTATTACTGTTGAGTAATATAAATAAAACGATTCGATTTTTCGAAGAGTACGAATGCAGCTGTCACAAAAGATTGAGATTGAGATTTAACTTTTGACGTAGTCTTGGTTGAATTTCGGAATTCAAGGGATTTAAAGAAAACCTTCGAAATCTAAAAGATTTGATTCTTCGGCAAATAAGGAAATTAGAATCTCTCTAATTAAATGCGGTTATCTGCCTAGATTTCTTTGTCTGATATTTCCATTATAAATTAAACTCTTATGTTCTATTATTCTCACAATTCCTATACTTTCTTACTTAGTTCATACATCTAAAAGATTGTGAAAATGCTTAGTCCAGCTCTAATCCCTAATATTTTTCCTAATTATCATTTCTGTCATCCTTCTTTTCAATCTTCACCAGAAAAATCTGTTTACTTTTAATATAACCTTGGGGTGATACTATTCTTAATTATGTCATGTCTTTATATTGCTATTCCTATTAATATTCTCGGTTTGTAATTTATACGTTATTATCGGGCTTTGTATGTCCCCTTATTTTTCAGTGTTCCTATTTCTGTTTCCTATAATCATTGTCATCCACAGTTAATACTCCCTCCGATTTGCTGCGATTTATACTTTAATTTCTATTTCGGAGCTTTGTCCCTTCGTTTCTTCTTCTTGCGGTTAGGCATCTCTTGTAATGGTCCAGAATTCGCAGATATAAATTTTCGGAATGAACATTGTTAATGTTCTAAGAAGAAAATCGTAATGGCACGATTTGATTTGTCAAATTACCAGAATCACTGAGAATAGAACTATCAAGAATATATTTTCTTGATATGTTCGGAGGTGAAGTAGAATGAACGAGTCGTGTAACATGGCACATGATGACGTTATGATCTGTGAATCATCACGTTCCATTAGAAACTTAGCATGACTTACTGTAATATAATCACGTTGATCAAGTGTCATTATATTATACTAATTTATGCATCAATTCACAACACTACTTCAAAACATTCATAATTTAAACTCGAATTTTTAAAGAAATTTAGAAACTAAAGTAGTTTCCTTTATTATGTAATATAGATAGTACAAAGAGATAAATAATTTCGGACGAGAATATTTATGAAAATATCTTCAGAAATATCGAAGATATTTATAATGATATTTTAGAATTTCTAAGTTCGATGGTTGATGAGGAAGATTTTCTGCAAGATTTTAACATGAGTACGGAGCAAGGTATTCATTGAAGGTTTCATCGGATCCAGAATTACCTGGATTCTTTGAATATATGGTATGGCCCTTGGATTTGTCCTTGGTCTCCTTCGTGGTTAGCTCAATCCGTTTTCCAGTTCCAACTTTTCTGAGCTTTTCCAACATACTATTGTTTATCATCAAACTTTCGATGATTAAGGTCGTTTACGGTTGTCTATGGTTTCTGCTGCTTCATTCAGCTTTTTCAACATTCAGAGTATTGATTTGTGACTGAGTGCTTTTCAGAATTTCAGAATGAGAGTTCATAATTCTAAGAGATAAATGTCATACATATAACTGTTGATGTAGATATGCTGTGAGTTTTCAAAGTACTGATTGCTGATTCTTGGTAATTGTTATGGCAGTTCTCGTTACAAGATGCGGATGAGTATATGATAGGGTTTCAATGAATAAATATAATGATTTGTCAGAGAGATTTAAGCCAAAAAGCAACGAGGTTGCTGGTACATCTGCTGGTAATATGGTGGAATATAAAAGAATTCTCCGGTATCAAAAGGGTAATTGTATATATCTGGATTATAGTAAGGCTACTTCGAATAAAAAGTCGAAGCTGACTAGCTGAAGCTGTGACAAAATTGGCTACTTTGAAAAGGGATCGCAAAGTTATTTTTGCTAATAAATGCCAAAGGATCTGACGCGGCTATGTGTTAAACTTTTACTCAGTTGCCGAGAGTTTCTCAGGTGCATAACTATATGCATAAATCTTTCCTTCTGTAGATGAAGTGCGGTTGATTCATCCTATCGATTGAAGTGTTTTCAAGAATTATGAAAGGTTTGAATCACAGATTGTAATCGTCAAGATACAAATGAGGTTTAAGATGAAATCAAGTGGCAAACTTGAAGAATTGTTTAGTTTCATATATTATAATTAATATTTTAATTCATTTTAATTGTCTAATCTTATTAGTCCACAGTCGATAGTCCACAGTTGACAGTCCAATAATTCATATAAATTTTAATATATAATATTCGAATTAATTAATACGTATCGTGACCCGTGTACATGTCTCAGACTCGATCACAACTCAAACTATATATATTATTGTAGAATCAACCTCAACCCTGTATAGCTAACTCCCGCATTACTGCATATAGAGTGTCTATGGTTACTCCAAATAATATATATAGATGGGTTGATATGATATGTCAAAACCCTGTATACGTATCCCGATATTTAAATGACGATAAATAAAGTGCGTAAAGTAAATAACAGAAATTAAATGACGATAAATAAAATTGCGATAATTAAATTGCGATAATTAAATGTACAATAAGGAATTAACAGTTAGCTAGGAACAGTTAGCGTGGAATCTTAACAAAATTTCTCATAGTTGATTTGTTTGTTTCTAACAAATTTTATTTTGTCCAACGTTTTTCTTCATTATACCACTTGTTGGATTCTGGTAAATCAAAATCCAAATATGAAATGGATGAAAATGGTCATTATGTGATGAACGGATACGTATATCGGTGGATGTAAATGGGATAGTAAATGACCGTTGAATTAAATTTGAAGAATGTACAGTGTAACTTATTAATGCAAAATCTAAATATTTCTAGGGTATTACCTACCCGTTAAAATATTTTCACCATTAACAGTTTGTACAAAAGAATTTTTAGTTACAATCTTTATGAAAATATACTTACATATATATATTTTCTTCAGATGTAATCATGGATTTAATGAGTTAACTTAATATTAAACACATTTAGTTTTCGATTGGAATTAGAATAAATAATCTCTAAAACTTTAGAGATTACATATTCGCCATGTCGAATGAAGATAAATGAGGTAGAACGATACGTCGAACGAAGATCATACTCGAAGTACAGATGATGATATTGAGGCATGGATTATTGATGGTACTGGTGCTGTTATTGATGGTACTGTTGGTGCCGGTGATGTTGTTGAAGCTGGTAGATTTTGCACCATATTCTCCAAATTGATTACTCGAGCACGAAGTTCGCTAACTTCTTCTATTATTCTGGGATGATTGTCGGTCAGAACGAGCGGATGAATAAGGTTTAGAATTTTAGACAGAATATAATCTTGGCGAGATACTCTGGAGAGGAGTGTGAAAATGGTGTTTTGAATGGGTTCGTCGGTAAGTGCTTCAAGTTCATCGTCAAGAGTGCAGGTTGGTGGGTGGAAAGGATCGCCTTCTTCTCGTCTCCATCGATTAAGTCAACTACGAACCCATCAGATGAATTGGGGATGACCAATTGGTTGATTCATTCTAGGACACTGCTTTCGGAGCTTAGGTGAAATTCCATATCGGAATAGTTGTCGGAATTCAAGGAATAGCTATCGGAATCTGAGGGACTCGAACTGGTTGAGGGATTCATCTCGTACGATTAAATGAAGTATTTTCGATAAGAATTAGATTATAGGATGTAGATTAGTACCCTGCAATACATGATTTACATATGCATATATAATACTAAAATCCCATAAGTTACGGAGAAATCTACGGAAGTTGTCAGGCAAAGTCTACAGTAACAGATATGCTAAGATATGAATTAGCAGATACGTTAAGATACGAATTTTGTCTATACACTATTCATGCAATCATTGCAGTAAGATGTGTCTAGACTAAGAATGATAAGCAAGTGATTTCCTAAGGATGATAATCAGATGATTTTCGACAAAAATGATAAGCAAAACTTTTGACATGTAGACACGGTCGAAGTTCAGACTTACTAATGCATCCTAACGACTACCTGTTAGACACACTAATGCAGACCTGGTTCGCTAAGACCACCACTCTGATACCAACTCTAACGACCCGTCCTAATTCATCCAGACGAAGTCCAAATCGATTATAAATGATTCATAATAGTTGATTATATCACGAGGTATTTGACCTCTATATGATACATTTTACAAACATTGCATTCGTTTTTAAAAGACAAACTTGCTTTACATCGAAAGTTGATGGCATGCATATCATTTCATAATATATCCAACTATAATTGACTTGATAATAATCTTGATGAACTCAATGACTCGAATGCAACGTCTTTTGAAATATGTCCTGAATGACTCTAAGTAATATATCTAAAATGATAAAAAGCACAGCGGAAGATTTCTTTAATACCTGAGAATAAACATGCTTTCAAGTGTCAACCAAACGGTTGGTGAGTTCATTAGTTTAACATAAATAATCATTTCCATCATTTTAATAGACCACAAGATTTCATATTTCCATTTCTCATAAACATATGTCCCATGCATAGAGACAAAATATCATTCATATGGATTGAACACCTGGTAACCGACATTCACAATATGCATATAAGAATATCCCCATCATTCCGAGATCCTCCTTCGGACATGATATAAATTTCGAAGTACTAAAGTATCCGGTACTTTCGATAGGGCTTGTTGGGCCCGATAGATCTATCTTTAGAATTCGCGTCAATTAGGGTGTCTGTTCCCTAATTCTTAGATTACCAGACTAAATAAAAAGGGGCATATCTGTTATTGAATGACAGAACAATGCAGGGTTGGCCTCGGATTCACGAACCTATATCAATTGTATATTTATTAATACATATAATGTAAATCACAAATTTTATTTATTATGTATTATTTATATATTTATAGTTTTATAGGTTTTATAGTAACTTTCATTTTGAAACATATACTTATATTATGTTTTATATTGTATTGTATATATATTATTTTGTGTATATAATTATAACGGTTAATATTTAGTTATAATAATATACCTATTTACTTATATATGTGATTAGTATTAGTATTGTATTCATGAAGTATCATTTGTTATATAAACTATTAATGTAAGCCTGGTATATGTAATAAGTATATATGATATACAAAAGATTTATTGGTTAAAATGATAGTTTCACTAGTAATTATAAAGTAATAATGATAGTTTTAGTAAAAATAATATTTTTAATAATAGTATTAAGTTTAATAATAATTTTAATCTTATTAGATATTTTAAATGATCATATTAATAATAAATAATAAAAAAAGATAAGATTATGACGATAATAATATTAGTAGCAACATTAATAATGATATTAGTCATATTTGTAATGATTATTATGATAATAACAATAAATGATAACTAATACTTATTTAGTAATAATAATAATAATAATAATTTTAATATTTGTACTAGTAACACTAACAATCTTTAATAATAACAATAACAATAATAATAATAATAATAATAATAATAATAATAATAATAATAATAATAATAATAATAATAATAATAATAATAATAATAATAATAATAATAATAATACTAGTAACAATAATAATAGAAATGATAATAATAATAATAATAATAAAATTGCATATAAAAGGTTTATACCCTTTTTAAAGTTGCTGTAAAAAGAATCGCACGAGATGGGGCTTGAACCCGTGACCACTCGCTTACCCAACACAACATCCAACCATCTGATCTACATAGTTTTTCTGGAATTATTACTAATCTAATTATATTCTACTCGTTCTTTCTGTTCCTTTATCTTCTTCAACTAGCAACTCGCTCAATGCCCTAAAATCAAAATAACAAATTTTGTGATATTAATTAGGACTTGTAAACAACCATGGAACTAGAATGGGTGTTAATAATAAATAAAAAAACAAAAAAATTAACTGCAGCTACTGCTGCTGTTCGTTACTTTTAAAGAAAAAAAAATGATTTTTAGTTTTCAAGCGTTTTTAGATCACTATCTCTTCACAAAAAAATTTCCAATTCACTCCTAGAAACTATTGGAAACATCAATTGATCAAGAAACAACAAAACGATTTCGAATTTTTGCGATAAATACAAACTTTGACTTTTAAATTTTAAAACTTTGACTTCGAAATCTTGATCGATATAATGAATTGAGACTTGAGATTTTGAAGAAAGTTTACATGTATGATTCCTAATGACTCTGCAATTCCAGATTTCCACCATTCATTCGATTTCGAGTTTTGAAAAAAAAATATGAAGCAGAGGTACGAGCTGTTGAGAAAAAAAAAATTAAACAGTTTAATTTAATCCAATGAATTGGAGTAATTTGAAATGGTAATTGACAGTGATGATGAAACGTTTGAATGGTTCATGTATAATAAGGTGAGTAGTTGGTTGTTTCATTGCCAAGAACAATAGACAGGTTCAATCATTCGTACCAAAAATAAAAAAAATAAAAAAAAATACAAAGTGATATGGAGTGCTAACTGAATTTGGATCTGTATGAGACATGAAACAAAAGTTGACTGTAGCAAGATGGGTACTTGAAACTGAATCAGATACTTGTTCTTGATTTTATAATTAATATTAATAATAATATTAATAAAAATAATTAATAATAATTATATTTATATTAATAATAATTATATTTTTGATAAAGATTCTAATAGTAATAAATAAATGATAAAAATAATAATCTAAAAACATTAATAATAATAATGATAATTTTTATAAATAATAATAATAAAAATAAAATGAATATAGTAATCTTAATAATAATAACTTTTTCATATCAAATTGTATATATATATATATATATATATATATATATATATATATATATATATATATATATATATATATATATATATATATATATATATATATATATATATATATATATATATATATATATATATATATATATATATATATTTTAATAGTAACTGAATTATCCTAGTTATTACATTTCAATTAATTAAAGTATTATAATGTTATATATTCTTATATTTATATTTATATATTATATATATATATATATATATATTTATTTACAAATAATTGTTCGTGAATCGTCGAGCACAGTGAAAGGTTAATATAATTCCAACATTTTGAGACTTAACATTACAGACTTTGCTTATCGTGTCGTAAACATATAAAGGTTAAGTTTAAATTTGGTCGGAAATTTCCGGGTCGTCACAACCCACCCTTGGATCCTTTTATTTTTCCTTCATCAGAAGTCGTCACATCTTTCGAAAGTATTTGAGAAAGTTTCAAACTTTGATGTTTCTAGTCGCTAGATTTCAATCGTGTCCATAGTAAAAAAGGTGTACTTTCCAAATCTCAGATGTAGAGTATACATGAACAGCCTTCTCACTAGCGGATCACTCATATAACTCAAGTGTTTAGGGTGCCCTAATCTAGTTGTATTGTCGCTCAGAAGCAGTCGTGTAATGGTTCTCATCATAGGCTTGGTAAAGCATCGATATCTCCACCGGTTAAGTAAGGACGGCACTGAACTTCTTCCTAGACATTCTTTCAAGAGGAAGACGGGTTGTAGGGTTGGTTGAGAAATTTATGAAATGGTGAAAGGTATCCAGATCTTTTGATTTAAAGAGAGAATTGATAGATTTCGATTCTTCAGAGTATCCATTTTGGATAGAGAATGGCTTAGATTCCGTAAAAAGTTTCTTTAGAAGATGCGGATTTTGTTAAGACTTTTCGGGTCATTCTTCTTTGGGCAACTTTTCGGGTTTTTCTTGCCATTATTCTAGAGACTGTGCTCTTTCAATTTTTTTTTTGGCATACCCTTTCTTCATAACTTTCGTCTTTTGTTCCTGGTGCACAGAGGGGAAGTGATAATTCACGAAAAATAGGTCTTTGACCTATCAAAATGAAAGGACCTGTTCATATACATTATAAACGATTCATAATAGTTGATTTCATCGCGAAGTATTTGACATCTAAATGATACATTTTACAAACATTGCATTCGTTTTTAAAAGACAAACTTTCATTTACATCGAAAGTTAAACAAGCATGCATACCATTTCCTAATATATCAAACTATCACCGACTTCTTATCAATCTCGATGAACTTAATGACTCGAATGCAACGTCTTTTGAAATATGCCATGAATGACTCCAAGTAATATCTTTAAAATGAGCAAATGCACAGCGGAAGATTTCTTTAATACCTGAGAATAAAAAAGCTTTAAAGTGTCAACCAAAAGGTTGGTGAGTTCATTAGTTTATCATAAATAATCATTTCCAATAGTATAATAGACCACAAGATACTCATATTTAGAAAACCATCTGTGCAGGTCTACTCACTGATGTGAAAATCATTCATATGAAGAACACCAGAACCTTTTAAACAACTCACCAATGGTAGCTAATCCGTAGTGCAATGACAAAATCACCTCACCGTGGTTATTAATACAATATAATTTTTACAACGGTAGCTAGTGCGTAGTGCAATGCAAAATCATCTCATCGAGTGTAGTTAAAACGGTAGCTAGTGCGTAGTGCAATGCAAAATCATCTCATTCGTTACTAACTAAAAAATCGAACACAATATAATACAACGGTAGCTAACGCGTAGTGCAATGCAAAATCATTTCACCGAGGGTAGCTAAAACGGTAGCTAGTGCGTAGTGTAATGCAAAATCATCTCACCGTTACTAACTACAAAATTGAACCATATCGGTAGCTAACGCGTAGTGCGATGACGAAATCATCTCACCGATGGTCGATAATACAATCTTTATAGAAATCGAACCTCTGAATCCAAATAATTCTATCATAGAATATAGTTTTGAATATTTGTGTCTATTTCATCAAACATTTATAAAAGCACTTCATGTATTCTCAGTTCAAAATATATTTCAAAAGCATTTAATAAAGCAGTTGTAAAAATAGCGCATGTATACTCAGTCCCAAAAATGTAAAAAGTAAAAGGAAATCAAATGAACTTACTATACAATATTTTGTAGTAAAAATATGCATACGACAGAACCGAACAATGCAAGGTTGGCCTTGGATTCTCGAACATATATCATTTGTATATATATTAAAATATATAATGGAAACCTCAAAATTTTATTCATTAGTATATATATATTATTCATATATATTTGTAGTTATATAGGGTTTATATTAAATTCCATTTAAAACATATATTTATATTATATCTCAAATTATATGTTATATATATTTATTTTGTATATATATTTTAAAATAATTAATATTTATTCATTTACTTATATATATATATATATATATATATATATATATATATATATATATATATATATATATATATATATATATATATCCATATATATTTCTATATGTATGTAGGTATACATATTTATTATTATGTTTGAAAATCAATAGTTTGTTACATGTAAATATTTATCTATATAATGTTAATATATAGTTATATGAGATATTAATATCGTTATAGTATATGTACTAAATACATTTTGTATACAAAATATTTATTTGTTAAAAATGATAGTTTTGATATTAATGAGTTAATAATGATAATACTAATAATATTAATGATATCATTAATAATAATAATGATACTAATAATTATAAAAATGATACTAATTAAAGAAAATAATAATAATTTTATTGTTTTCATATTAATGATAATAATAATAATCCTAAACATGTCAATAATAATACATATATTAGTAATGATATTAATTTTAGTAATAACAAATATATATCATCTTTGTAATTATAATTACGATAATAATCATAAATGGTAACTATACTTTTATTAGTGACAATAATACTACAAATAACTATAACACTAGTAACAATAACAATAATAATAATAATAATAATAATAATAATAATAATAATAATAATAATAATAATAATAATAATAATAATAATAATAATAATAATAATAATAATAATAATAATAATAATAATGATGATGATAATAATAATAATAATGATAAAAAATAAATAAAATTTGACTACCTCAAAGAATGAGTTTCTAAAAAAAAACAGCCCATGCATAGGCTCGAACTCGTGACCTCCCGCTTAACCGAAACACTCTTAGCCATCCCTCTGTCTTCATTTTTCTGAGACTAAACCAACTTGTATTATATAAAACCCGTACGTATTTATCTTCTTCTACTTCACTTATTTCAAATCGACCAGTGACAATCATTAACCATAACATCAAGAAGTTGAGATGGGTTTTAAGATTAACCAAAACAAAAATGATTTAATGGGATGGGTTTAAGAAGCAGCCTGTCGCGATGAATACTTGAAACTCAACCTTGATTTTGATTTTTAGAAGTTTTGGACAATGCTTATAACATAAAAAAGTTTCTAAATCAATCTTATAAATTTTCTGGAGCAGCAATTCAACCTAAAACTTTAAAAAGTTTTCAAATTTCTCGATGAACAGATTATTTGACTTTTGAAAAATTGAACTTTGACCTCAAAATTCTTACTCGATAATAGAAATTGGGATTTGAAACTTTCCAGATAGATTCAATGGAAGGTTTCTGACAGAATTGCATTAATGGATTTTGAAATTAAACTTGAATTCGATGTTTTGGAAGAATGAATGAAGAACATGGGTGAACAGGTTCAGTTCATCAAATTTCTGTTTTGACTTCACTTATTGAATTGAATCATTGATTTTATAAAGTATACTTTGAGCTCAATTAATGTAATTAGATCCGTTTAAACCTGTTTTGTAGCTGAATTGGCTCGACAAGAAAATATTCGATCAGAAGAATATATATAAAAAATAAAATCGACTTTAACTGTGTTTGTTCGATAATGGTATTTTTTGGAATCAAATTGTACCAGGTTGGAGACATATAACAACTTCCTACAGATTGACAACGACGGACAACAGATTACGTATTTTTCTGTAGTTTTATATATATATACGGTATTTATATATATATATATATATATATATATATATATATATATGTATTTATATAATTATATAACATATATATATATATATATATATATATATATATATATATATATATATATATATATATATATATAATTGTATTTACATATATAATTGTATTTATATAATTATATAACAAATATATATATATATAATTGTATATTAAATATATAACGAAACATAATATTAATTATATACCTATTAATATTTAATATTAACAAATAATAATAAGAATGTTAGTAATATCAATAATCAATAATCAATAATCAATAATCAATAATCAATAATCAATAATCAATAATCAATAATCAATAATCAATAATGTTATTAATAATAAAAGATAAATTGTATTATTCTTTAATAACTATAATAATGATAATGATAATAATTTATAATAATAATAATTCATAATATTAATATCTAATAATAATACTAAAAATAATAATACTAATATTAATATCAAGTATATTGATAATAAAAATTTTATAATGTTTGTAATAATTATAATAATAATGTTAATGAAAATGATAATAATATTATTAATGATAATAATGATAATAATAATTATAATAATGCTAATATTATAAATGTTAGTAATACTGGTAATAATAATACTACAACCATTTTTATATAATAAATTTGCATATATTATTAATAACACTAATATTAATATTAATATTGAAAGTAATAACAATATTATTATAATCACTATTTATATGATTGGCTCTAATATGTTGTTAATTATGTATTGCTTATATTATATAATATCATAATTGAATATGGAATATTTATATATTTTATACATGTTACAATATAGTAGTTATTAATAGAAATCTTATATATATATATATATATATATATATATATATATATATATATATATATATATATATATATATATTTATATTTATTTTAATAATAACTTAATTATTTTGTTTGTTATTTTACATTGTTAGTTCTAATTGATAAGAGTATACTTTATTAATTCAAGATATTATATATACACTTATATTTATAGCTATATATATATATATATATATATATATATATATATATATATATATATATATATATATATATATATATATATATAGATACATATACATATTTACATGTTTATTTACACACAATTGTTCGTGAATCGTCGGGAATAGTCACAGGGTAGTTTAATATATGAAAATAGTTCAAAAGTTTTTGAGATTCAAGATTAGGTTTAAATTTGGTTGGAAATTTCCGGGTCATCACAGTACCTACCCGTTAAAGAAATTTCGTCCCGAAATTTGATTGGGATGGTCATGGCTGACAATAAAAATGTTTTTATGACGAATATGAGTTGATAAATAGAGTTTTATCATCATTTGAGTAATATGAATAAAACAATTCGATTATTCGAAGAGTATGAATGAAGATATCACAAAAGAGTGAAATGAATAAATAAAGTTTCGTTTTAACTTTTGACGTTGTCTTGGTTGAATTCCGAAATTCAAGGGATTTAAAGAAAATCTTCGAAACCTAAAAGATTTGATTCTTCGATGAGTAACGAAATTAAGATCTCTATAATTAAATACGGGGATCTACCTTGATTACACTGTCTGATATTTCCATTATTAATTAAACTCTTCCGTTCCATTATTCTCATCATTCCTATACTTTCTTTCTTAGTTCATACATCCAAAAGATTGTGAAAATGCTTAATCCCATTCTAATCCTTGATATTTTCCTAATTATTATTTCTGTCATCCTTCTTTTCAATCTTCCACCAGAAAAATCTGTTTACTTTTACTATTACCTTGAGATGATACTATTCTTAATTATACCGTGTCTTTATATTGCTATTCGTATTAATATCCACGGTTTGTAACCTCCGTGTTGTTTATTGGGCTATATATTTTCTCTTATATTTTGGAGCTCTTTGCCTTTTTATTTTCTTCTCGACCTCTAGTAAAACGAGTAATGGTCCAGAGTTCGTAAGTATGGAGTTTCGATATAAAACGATTTTCGGCTATCAGATGATATTCTAATTACATAGAATATCTATATATATAGAACAAAGGGTTTCATAGATTACGGAGGAATTTACAGAATATGTCAGGCAAAGTCTACAGTAACAACTACGCTAAGATATGAATTAGCAGATACGCTAAGATATGAATCTTGTCTATACACTATTCATGCAATCAATGCAATAAGATGTATCTAGACTAAGAATGATAAACAAATGATTTCCTAAGAATGATAAGCAGGTAATTTTTGACACGAAAAGATAAGCAAAATTTTTGACATGCAGACACGGTCGAAGTCCAGACCCACTAATGCATCTAAACAACTATCAGTTAGACACACTAATGCAAGACCTGGTTCGCTAAGACCACCGCTCTGATACCAACTGAAAGGACCCGTTCATATACATTATAAAAGATTCACAATAGTTGATTTCATCGCGAGGTATTTGACCTCTAAATGATACATTTTACAAACATTACATTACTTTTTAAAAGACAAACTTTCATTTACATCAAAAGTTAAACAGGCATGCATACCATTTCCTAATATATCAAACTATCACTGACTTCTTATCAGTCTTGATGAACTTAATGACTCGAATGCAACGTCTTTTGAAATATGCCATGAATGACTCTAAGTAATATCTTTAAAATGAGCAAATGCACAGCGGAAGATTTCTTTAATACCTGAGAATAAACATGCTTTAAAGTTTTAACCAAAAGGTTGGTGAGTTCATTAATTTATCATAAATAATCATTTCTAATAGTATAATAGACCACAAGATACTCATATTTAGAAAACAATCTGTGCAGGTCTGCTCACTGCTGTGAAAATCATTCATATGAAGAACACCGGAACCTTTCAAACAACTCACCAACGGTAGCTAATGCGTAGTGTAATGACAAAATCATCTCATCGTGGTAGTTAATACAATATAATTTTTACAACGGTAGCTAGTGCGTAGTGCAATGCAAAATCATCTCACCGAGGGTAGTTAAAACGGTAGCTAGTGCGTAGTGCAATGCAAAATCATCTCATCCGTTATTAATTACAAAATCGAACACAATATAATACAGCGGTAGCTAACGCGTAGTGCAATGCAAAATTATCTCACCGAGGGTAGCTAAAATGGTAGCTAGTGCGTAGTGTAATGCAGAATCATCTCACCGCTACTAACTACAAAATCGAACCATATCGGTAGCTAACGCGTAGTGCAATGACGAAATCGTCTCACCGATGGTCGATAATATAATCTTTATAGAAATCGAACCTTTGAATCCAAATAATTCTATCATAGAATGTAGTTTTGAATATTTGTGTCTTTTTCGTCAAATATTTATAAAAGCAGTTCATGTATTCTCAGTTCAAAATATATTTCAAAAGCATTTAATAAAGCAGTTGTAAAAATAACGCATGTATTTTCAGTCCTAAAAATGTAAAGAGTAGAAGGGAATCAAATGAACTCACTATACGATATTTTGTAGTAAAAATATGCATACGACGGAACCGAACAATGCAAGGTTGGCCTTGGATTCATGAACCTATATCATTTGTATATATATTAAAATATATAATGGAAACCTCATAATTTTATTTATTAGTATATATATTATTTATATATATTTTTAGTCATATAGGGTTTATATTAAATTCCATTTAAAACATATATTTATATTATATCTCAAATTATATGTTATATATATTTATTTTGTATATATATTTTAAAATAATTAAAATTTATTCATTTAGTTGTTTTAATATATATATATATATATATATATATATATATATATATATATATATATATATATATATATATATATATATATATATATATATATATATATATGTAGGTATACATATTTATTATTATGTTTGAAAATCAATAGTTTGTTACATGTAAATATTTATCTATATAATGTTAATATATAGTTATATGAGATATTAATATCATTATAGTATACGTACTAAATACATTTTGTATACAAAATATTTATTTGTTAAAAATGATAGTTTTGATATTAATGAGTTAATAATTATAATACTAATAATATTAATGATATCGTTAATAATGATAATAATGATACTAATAATTATAAAAATGATACTAATTAAAGAAAATAATAATAATTTTATTGTTTTCATATTAATGATAATAATAATAATCCTAAACATGTCAATAATAATACATATATTAGTAATGATATTAATTTTAGTAATAACAAATATATATCATCTTTGTAATTATAATTACGATAATAATCATAAATGGTAACTATACTTTTATTAGTGATAATAATAATACTAATAACTATAACTCTAGTAACAATAACAATAATAATAACAATAATAATAATAATAATAATAATAATAATAATAATAATAATAATAATAATAATAATAATAATAATAATAATAAATAAATAAAATTTGACTACCTCAAAGAATGAGTTTCTAAAAAAAACAGCCCATGCCTAGGCTGGAACTCATGACCTCCCGCTTAACCGAAACACTCTTAACCATCCCTCTGTCTTCGTTTTTCTGAGAATAGACCAACTTGTATTATATAAAACCCGTACGTATTTATCTTCTTCTTCTTCACTTATTTCAAATCGACCAGTGACAATCATTAACCATAACATTAAGAAGTTGAGATAGGTTTTAAGATTAACCAAAACAAAAACGATTTAATGGGATGGTTGAGACTAACAGCAAAACAAAAAAAAATATATAGAATAATAGAAGCAGCAGCCTGTCACGATGAATACTTGAAACTCAACCTTGATTTCGATTTTTAGAAGTTTTTGGACAATGATTATAACATGAAAAAGTTTCTAAATCAATCTTATAAACTTTCTGGAGCAGCAATTCAACCTAAAACTTCAAAACGTTTTCGAATTTCTCGATGAACATATTATTTGACTTTTGAAAAATTGAACTTTGACCTCAAAATTCTTACTCGATAATAGAAATTGGGATTTGAAACTTTCCAGATAGATTCATTGGAAGGTTTCTAACAGAATTGCATTAATGGATTTTGAAATTAAACTTGAATTCGATGTTTTGGAAGAATGAATGAAGAACAGGGGTGAACGGGTTCAGTTCATCAAATTTCTGTTTTGACTTCACTTATTGAATTGAATCATTGATTTTATAAAGTATACTTTGAGCTCAATTAATGTAATTAGATTCGTTTAAACATGTTTTGTAGCTAAATTGGCTCGACAAGAAAATATTCGATCAGAATAATATATATAAAAAATAAATCGACTTTAACTGTGTTTGTTCGATAATGGTATGATTTGGAATCAAATTGTACCAGGTTGGAGACATATAATAACTTCTTACAGATTGACAACGATGGACAACAGATTACGTATTTTTCTGTAGTTTTATATATATATATATATATACGATATTTATATATATATATATATATATATATATATATATATATATATATATATATATATATATATATATATATATATATATATATATATATATATATATATATATATATATATATATTCACATATATATCTGTATTTATATACTTATATAACAAATATATATATAATTGTATATTTAATATATAAGGAAACATAATATTAATTATACACCTATTAATATTTAATATTAACAAATAATAATAAGAATGTTAGTAATATCAATAATCAATAATCAATAATGTTATTAATAATAAAATATAAATTGTATTATTCTTTAATAACTATAATAATGATAATGATAATAATTTATAATAATAATAGTTCGTAATATTAATATCTAATAATAATACTAAAAATAATAATAATAATATTAATATCAAGTATATTGATAATAAAAATTTTATAATGTTTGTAATAAATATAATAATAATGTTAATGAAAATGATAATAATATTATTAATGATAATAATGATAATACTAATTATAATAATGCTAATATTATAAATGTTAGTAATACTGGTAATAATAATACTACAACCATTTTTATATAACAAATTTGCATCTATTATTAATAACACTAATATTAATATTAATATTGAAAGTAATAACAATATTATTATAATAACTATTTATATGATTGGCTCTAATATGTTGTTAATTATGTATTGCTTATATTATATAATATCATAATTGAATATTTAATATTTATATATTTTATACATGTTAAAATATAGTAGTTATTAATAGAAATCTTATATATATATATATATATATACACACACACACACACACATATATTACATGTATATTTACACACAATTGTTCGTGAATCGTCGGGAATAGTCACAGGGTAATTTAATATATGAAAACAGTTCAAAAGTTTTTGAGATTTAAGATTACAGACTTTGCTTATCGTGTTGGAATCATATAATGATTAGGTTTAAATTTGGTTGGAAATTTCTGGGTCATCACACAAAAACAATCGGGGGTTCGAAATCTTTTAACAAGTGCTTTTGAAGCGAATTTGATCGATCTATCTCTTCATTTATCTCTGGATCTTTTTGATAAGTGGAAAGGGAATGAAAGTGTAGTGACCCGAACTTTTCAATGATTATATATATTAGTTGAAAACTATTTTTGCATGATTAAATATTTCCAACATGTTAAGCAATCAAACTTGTTAAGACTTGATTATTTGAAATGAGTTTCATGTAGACAATTGATCACCCGAGTTGACCGGCGATTCACGAACGTTAAAACTTGTAAAAACTATATGATATATATATATATATATATATATATATATATATATATATATATATATATATATATATATATATATATATATATATATATATATATATATATATATATATATGGATATATATAGTTAACATGATATTATGATAAGTAAGTATCTCATTAGTTATATTAACAATGAGTTAAATACATAAAAATGAGTTTACTAAATTAAGAAACTCGAAACGATATATATAACGATTATCATTATAACAACGTCTTACTAAATACATATGTATCATATTAAGGTATTGTTACACTATATTTAACATGATAAAATGATAATTATATATATCATTATGTATGTTAACAATGAACTACATATGTAAAACAAGACTACTAACTTAAGAATTTCGAAATAAGGCATATATGTAACGATTATCGTTGTAACGACATTTTAATGTATATATATCATATTAAGATATATTCATACATCATAATATCATGATAATGTAATAATTTAACATCTCATTAGATATAATAACAATGGGTTAACAACATTAAATGAGATCGTTAACTTAAAGGTTTCAAAACAACACTTACATGTAACGACTAACGATGATTTAACGACTCAGTTAAAGTGTATATACATGTAGTATATTAAGAAGTATTAGTACACTATTGAAAGACTTCAAGACACATATCAAAGTACTTCTACTTAACAAAAATGCTTACAATTGCATTCTAATTCATTTTCATCAACAATTCTACTCGTATACAACCGTATTCGTACTCGTACAATACCCAGCTCCTAGACGTATATACTATTGGTATATACACATAATAATTCAGCTCTTAGAAGCCCTAGATAGTCAACAAACACTTGGAACCAACCATTTGGCAACTAGCATGAAATATCTCACAAAATTACAAACTAATGTGACCTTATATGGCCATGCATAATCACGTTTTCAACCATCATCATTATCACTTTCATTTTTCAACTTTCATGCATCAAGTTGATCTCTCTCTTGTTCTCTCATATTGTTATAAGTGTTCTTCATCATTTCCTTTATAATCTACATTAATCTAGCTCATAAATCCTAACCTATATCAACTTATAAAACAACTACTCAAGAAAACTTCAAGAACACTTTCAAGTTTGCAAGTCTACTTCCAAGCTTTCTAATCCATTCCAAGTAATCATCTAAGATCAAGAAACCTTTGTTATTTATAGTAGGTTATCTTTCTAATTCAAGGTAATATTCATATTCAAGCTTTGATTCAATTTCTATAACTATAACAATCTTAATTCGAGTGATAATCTTACTTGAACTTGTTTTCGTGTCATGATTCTACTTCAAGAACTTTCAAGCCATCCAAGAATCCTTTGAAGCTATATTATTTCTTGTCACTTCCAGTAGGTTTACCTACTAAACTTTAGGTAGTAATGATGTTCATAACATCATTTGATTCATATATATATATATATATATATCTTATTCGAAGATTTAAACTTGTAATAACTAGAACATAGTTTAGTTAATTCTAAACTTGTCCACAAACAAAGTTAATCCTTCTAAATTGACTTTTAAAATCAACTAAATACATGTTCTATATCTATATGATATGA
The DNA here is from genome assembly GCF_046630445.1 of Rutidosis leptorrhynchoides. Classification (NCBI taxonomy): domain Eukaryota; kingdom Viridiplantae; phylum Streptophyta; class Magnoliopsida; order Asterales; family Asteraceae; genus Rutidosis; species Rutidosis leptorrhynchoides. The sequence goes on along the minus strand of NC_092333.1, from coordinate 273,618,238 downwards.
TAACTTAATGATTTAAAACCTGGAAACACGAAGAACACCGTAAAACCTTACATACGCCGTCGTAGTGAAACCGGGGACTGTTTTGGGTTAGATAATCAAAAACTATGATAAACTTTGATTTAAAAGTTTTTCTTATGGAAAAATGATTTTTCTTAAGAACATGAAACTCTATCCAAAAATCATGGTTAAACTCAAAGTGAAAGTATGTTTTTCAAAATGGTCATCAAGACGTCGTTTTTTTTGACTGAAATGACTACCTCTACAAAAACGACTTGTAACCTGTATTTCTGACTATAAACCTATACTTTTTCTTTTAGTTTCATAAAATACAATTCAATATGAAACAATAGCAAGTTGATTCACTCAAACGGATATAAAACGAAGAAGTTATGGGTAAAACAAAATTGGTTAAAAATGGTTAATTTGACTACGGGATTAATCTACAAAAATCTATTCTAACTGTATCCTAACTAACTTATATTGTATTATACATGTATTCTAACATATATTATATATCCTTGATAGACCATAGACACATATACAATGTTTTGACATATCATATCGACCCATCTATATATATTATTTGGAACAACCATAGACACTCTATATGCTGTAATGCTTGAGTTCGCTATACAGGGTTGAGGTTGATTCCAAAATAATATATATACTTTGAGTTGTGATCTAGCCTGAGACTTGTATACACTAGGTCGTGGATTGATTCGAGATAATATTTATTGATTTATTTATGTACATATAACTGTGGACAACTAGTTGTAGGTTACTAACGTGGACTGCTAACTTAACAAACTTAAATCGTTAAATCATAATAAAACTTATTTTGAATATATTTCGATCATACTTTGATATATATGTATATATTTGTTATAGGTTCGTGAATCGACCTGTGGCCAAGTCTTATTTTAGACAAAGGAAAAATCTGTGAAAGTGAGTTATAGTCCCACTTTTAAAATCTAATATTTTTGGGATGAGAATACATGCAGTTTTATAATGTTTTACAAAATAGACACAAGTACTTGAAACTATATTCTATGATTGAATCATTATACCGGATATTACCCTTTCAGCTTGGTAGTCTAAGAATTTGGGAACAAACCCCCAAATTGACGTGAATCCTAAAGATAGATCTATGGGCCTAACAAACCCCATCCAAGTATTGGATGCTTTAGTACTTCAATTTTATATACAGATGAGTGTACCTGTATATTTGGGGATATTCTAGATGCATTTGTTAATGTCGGTTACCAGGTGTTCATCATATGAATAATTTTTATGCAGATTGCATGTTGTTTATGAGAAATGGAAAAATGAAATCTTGTGATCTATTATTACGGTTTGATAAATATATAGGTTAAACCTATAACTCACCAATATTTTTGTTGGTGTTTTAAGCATGTTTATTCTCAGGTGATTATTAGGAGCTTCCGCTGTGGCATGCTAAATAAAGACAAGATTGGAGTCTACATGCTTGTATAATATTGTTTAAAAACTGCATTCGAAGACTTAAGTTGATGTGTAATATTATTGTAAATCATTATGTAATGGTTGTGTGATAACGCTATATTTTAGATTATCATTATTTGATAATTATCATTATTTGATAATCATCATAATGTTTTTAAAACCTTTATCGATAAAATAAAGGTTATAGTTGTTTTAAAAATCAAATGCAGTCTTTGAAAAACGTCTCATATAGAGGTCAAAACCTCGCAGCGAAATCAATTAATATGAAACGTTTATAATCATTATGAACGGGACATTTCAGTTGGCATCAGAGCGTTGGTCTTAGAGAACCATAAATTTGCATTAGTGTGTCTTATCTAGTTCGTTAGGATGCATTAGTGAGTCTGGACTTCGACCGTGTTTACTTGAAAAACGATTGCTTAACATTTTTTGTTGGAAACTATATATTGTTAACATGTAAATATTATGTGATATATTAATCTCTTAACGTGTTTGATATTGTGTGATTGACGTCTACCTCTAGTACAAATCTCATCGACTCACCTAATAATAATGAAGAGTCGAATATATATTGGGAAGATTCACAAATTCCCGAAGAAGAACAGGAAGAGGAGGAACCGGAAGAAGAGGAACCGGAAGAGGAGGAACCGGTAGAAGAGGAACCGGAAGAAGAGGAACCAAAAGAAGAGATTCTGGAGGGGGAAATATTAGGAACCACAGAAAAACAGATAAATAAAAGAAAATCCTCAACCAATGGACCAAAGTTAAAAATGGTCAATGGTGTTTCCGCTGAGGAAGCAAAATATTGGGAAAATTACCAATTTTCTGATGAATCGGATTCCGATGATGTTATAGAAATTAATCGACTCAATTTGAAAAAGCAAAAGAAAACAATAAGGGAAAAGGCATCAAAATAGAGAAACCTAATTCCAACCCAGATGACCTCTATGTTAACATAAAATGTCCCGATGGGAAATACCATCAACACCCGTATTTCTTAAGTTTTAGCTATAACCCGGGAACATCTAAGCCACCAAGCTTTTCTAGACCATTTGTGAAAAGAACGGCTCGTATTAGGGGAGCACCATATATCCCTATGAAATTAGCGAAATAAACCAAATCCGAAGAAGAAGAAGCAAGTGAGTCAGAATAAAGAGTTGTAATCATGCGATGTAATATATGTAATATAGTGTGCTTGTGCTTTTATGATATATGTAAAAATTGCTTGTATTGTTTGTTAACTATCTTTTACGAATCTAATCCTCGTCTATTTTTACAATATAAAAACACAATGGACGTTAAGGATAGACAAAAAAATTTAGAAGACCTACCAGGGGATATGATTGATGAAATCTTGTCTAGGGTCGGTCAGAATTTATCGGCACAATTATTTATGGCGAAATTAGTTTGTCGAACATTTGAAAGACATTCCAAGCATGCCTTAGTTTATAAAAGGCTTTCTTTTGAAATATGGGGTATATCACATTGGGGAGACTTTAAGTTACGCCGTGTTTTCTTTAAGGAATTAAATTCGGGAAACCCAGATGCAATTTTATGCTACGAGTTTAGAACCTATTTTGACTCCACATATCCCAACATAGGACTTCGTTCTTTAGAAAGATCTTCAAACATGCAACATAAAGAAGCATGTTATGTTTACGGGTTAGTGATGTTCGCTTCTCACCAAATTGAGAAAAAGAACATCGAATTGCAACTGTTAAATAAAACATTCCCAAAAGTGACGGATTCAGTAGTTGGGGTGAGAAACAAGGATTTTAAATTATTACGGGGCTGTTGGGCATTACGTAACCCTCGTCCTTTTGACGACGTTACAACATGCTGTCTTTCCAACGACCACAACGGTTATTTTCCACAAGACTAGGGATGGGAAATAATACTAGTAAAACCCGAATGCATGATTTGTTTCTGGACTTATGAATTACGTGTCTTTATTGCTTTTGCTGAATGACTTACGTATTAGTTAGAATTGTCTTCGCAACTGCTTTGTATCAAAGTTTTTATGTGCTATATTTCATGCTATATATAAAATAGCGGTATTGTAAGTTTGTAAAAATATTGTATAAAAGTTTGAACGCGAAATATTGTTGTAATCAGTTTTTCATATAGAATTGTAGTAGTTGAATTGTATATTAGCTAATAAGTATGAACTTAACGTTTGACGACCCAGAAATTTTTGACTAAATTTAAACTTAATCTTTATATGATTTCGACACGATAAGCAAAGTCTGTAATATTGAAATCTCATAAACTTTGAACAGTGTTCATGCACACATTTGACCTTTGAACTATTTATATGGATTTAGTGAACCTTTGACTATGCCCGACGATTCACGAACATCGATGTGTAAATAAAAATGTAAATATATATAAATTCTATGCATGTGTAGTATTGTAATATATATATATGAGGAATATTCAAATGAGACCAAACTTTAAGTTGAGATTCAAGGGACCAATCAGATTGCGACACGTGGCGCGATAATCACATGTGATTGAAAAAAAAAAAAAAAAAAATTTCGAAAAAACAATTTCAAAAATTTTTTTTTTCGAATTTTTTTTTAATTTTTTTGAATTTTTTTTTTAATTTTTTTTTTCAATCACATGTGATTAAATTTAACATGCAGCAAATCACATGTGATTGGGCATGCCAATCACATGTGATTGCAAAACTCAATCACATGTGATTGTTGCATGTCAAATCCAATTACATGTGATTGAAAAATAAAATTCAGTAAAATGACGAATAATAACGAATTTCACTAAATTTGTGCTAAAACCTTCAAACACCAAGTTTTGGATCAAAACTTGATTAAATCACCGAATTAAAGTCTAAAATTTTGAAGATATGATCACGAAACGCTAACAAACTTGATCAAATCACCGAATTAAAGTATGTTTCCGGTTGAATTTTTTTTTTAAAATTGTAATTTTTTTAATCACATGTGATTGGATTTGATATGCAGAATCACATGTGATTGAGTTCCACAATCACATGTGATTGGGTTTTACAATCACATGTGATTGGATTTGACATGCTAAATTTAAAAAAAAAAAAAATTCATAAAAAAAAATTTCGAACTTTTTTTTTAAAATTTAAAAAAAAAAATTTTAAAAATTTTTAATTTTTTTTCCAATCACATGTGATTGTCGCGCCACATGTCGCGCTCTGATTGGTCCATTGAATTTCAAGCAAATGTTTGGTTTCAAGGGAATACAACTCTATATATATATATATATATATATATATATATATATATATATATATATATATATATATATATATATATATATATATATATATATATACATATATAATTAATAAATATTAAAGATTTAATAAATTCTAGATATTATATAATAAATGGAAATATATTAAACTTAATTACAAGTTTGAAAATAATTGTTATATTAATATTATTATGAATACTAGTATTCTTATTAAGTAGTATTATTAATAATATTATAGATTATTATTATTACTAGTATATATATTGTAATATATAAATATTAAATATTAATTATATATATATATACATATAAAATAAATTGTAAATGTAATTACAAGTTAGAACTTAATTAGTATATTAATAATATTGGTATTACTTTCATCAAAATAAATAGTAATATATATATTAGAATCTATTATGAATCGTATAAATAGAAATAAAATTTAATACATGTGATTTGCTATACTAGTGTTATTATTCTTATTATTAGAAAATAGCACAATTTAACTATAAATAACATTAATAATATTATTATCATTTTATGATTATTATTATTATTATTATTATTATTATTATTATTATTATTATTATTATTATTATTATCATTATTATTATTATTAATATCATTAATATTATTATTATTATTAATATTATTATTATTATTATAATTATTATTAATATTAATATAATTAATAATTATATATATAAAAAAGGGCAAACGTACGAAATTTGGGAATCAGATTCAGTTTCCAGTTCCTATCAATCCTGTTCTATTTTTTTGTTTTTGGTCTCTAAATTTGTTATCTATCCTAATCAATCGTACAACCTTTTGAATTTAACAAATTTATATTAGTTATTTTGTTCCTGAGAGAATAAACTATCAAAATCAAATTGTTATATAATTAAACAAATTGATCAATGAGAGGAGTAAGTCATTCAGCTCGTACATAATCTTTATCAAATACCAGTTTCAATCAACTCCAATTGTCAAAAATTAAAACAGAAACATTAGGTAAACAACCCGTTCTCTGTTTTAATGTTCATTTTTCAATTTAAACGTTTTCGTAACCAATTGTAAATTCCATTAATATAGTTATGTTAAATAAACTATCTGGAAAGTCTCAAGGTGTAACGACTCGGAAATTTTCGACCAAATTTTAAACTTTATCTTTATATGATTTCGACACGATAAACAAAGTCTATTAAATTGAGTTTCAAAATTATCAAACTATTTCAATTACCCTTCGACCATTACCAACGATTCACGAACAATTGTTTATAAATAAATAAGCATATATATATATATATATATATATATATATATATATATATATATATATATATATATATATATATATATATATAATATAAATATATAATAATTTGGAATAATGAAATGCAATTATATGATTAGAAGTAAGAATGCAAAATAATATATAAGATAATAAAATGATTAATAAACTAAAGCTATATATAAATACATATGATTTCTCTAAATAATTATTATGTATATTGGATCATATATATAAAAGGACTAAGTATCATATGTTATTATTAGTAAAAATTGTATAATATATAAAATTATTATATTAAATGTAATTACAAGTTTAAAATATAATTGTTATACTAATATTATTATTGTTACCATTATTAATATTAACTAGAAAAAATTCGACCGCGCGTTGCTGCGGTTGTATTCAACGGGCGGTCATATTTGTATATACGTTGTTTGGTACCTAATATATCTAGTAGATTGGGTTGTTTGTTGGACGTGTACGTATATGTATGAAATATAGCTCGAAATATTTAGTGTTTTTTTGACGATGTCCGTTTCACGTATAGTTAGTCGCGTTGTGTTCGTAAAATAATATTGAGTTGAACGGTGGTCTCGGAAAAATTTTGCTCGCACCGAGCGAGAATATAGGACCCGTTATTTAGTGTTTTTAACGATGTCCATTTCGCGCATAGTTAGTCCCGTTGTGTCCGTCTGATTTTTTCGAGTTGAACGGTGGTTTCGGAAAAATTTAACTCGGACCGAGCGAGAAGATAGGGCCCGTTAAAAATACGGGTGGAATCATTTTTTTTTTAAATTATATAGTTACGCTTTTTACCCCCGAAATAGTAAAAAGTTGGGGGGTCGTTGTGTATATGAGGTCGAATTTGAGGGGCCGGGTGTAGTGTGAACGCAAACTCAAAATGACATCCGGATACAACTAAAACTACAAATTCTCCCATGAATATTAGAATATAGGTATAATATTAATATTAATATTAATATTAATACTAATATTAAAATCAATATTAATTATAGTATTATTTTCAATATATAATATATAGATATGAAAGTCGATACATTTAATTTGTTATGGTTATCATTATTAATATCATTATTATTATAATTAATAATTAAAATTATGGTAATAGATATCATTAAGATTATTATTATCATTATTTTAAAATTACACTTATTAATTAATATTATAAATGTTAATATAAAAATACTACAATTGAACCTCATTATTATCATTGATAAGTTTTTTAACTGTTATTAATTATTATTAGCTGTATTGTTAAGATTATTATTAGTTATATAATTATCATTATTTGTATTATTAATAATACTTAATTTTTATTAATATTAATTATATATAAAAAAATAAAAATGAAGATAATGACGTGAATCTGATACAGATCATTGTCAAGCTGTTTTCATTTTTGATTTGTGTCTCTAAATTTCGTACAAATCTGATTCAATCACTACAGCAAAATCCAAATTCTGTTATCAATCCCATTCGATTTGTTTTTTATTTATTTATGTATCTGATCGTTTTCTATCAAGGACCCAATCTTTATTTAATCCACTACATTCCAAATGTAAACGAAACCCAATTGACTTACATTACCCACCATCAATTCCAAATATCCTTTACAACATTCAAATTAACAAATTTAATCAGAAAAATGGAATAACACAGGTAATACTCTGTTTTGTTTTAATTTTTCAAACAACCCAAATAATTAACAAAATCCAAAAAGTGTTAATGCATTATTGTTATAAATACTTCATTTGATTAATCTGGAAAGTTTCATTTGTCAGATTTCCATATTGAATTTGAATTTTGGAGTCAAAGATATATTACAAAAAGTCAAACTTTTTGGTTCATTTTGAAATTAGTATTCAGGATGGTGTTTTACATTAAATTAACGATCCAGAAAGTTTCAAATTCAAAATCAAAGGTAGAGTTTCTACGTGTTCATAACTTTAATAATTAGGATATTCACTTGCACAAAATCAAGCAAATTTTAAAAAATTGTATAAATGCAATTACGTTAGGATTCATTCAGTTGAACTTTATGTAGATTTTCACTTTCCAATTTCTCAAAACAAATTCAAATTTGTAAGTCAGAGTTTTAATTTGCAAAAGCCAAAGATATTGTTCATAATCAAATTCAAACTAGTCTCGAGGTTTTGTGTTAAATTAATAATTTATAAAGTTTAAATGATCCATTTGGAACATAATCTATGTTATAACTTTTCCATGAAACGTCATAAAAATCAAAATCAAAATTTATATTACTCGATGTATTTTTTTTATCACAGTTATGTCTTCAAATCCTTTTCTGTATAAAAATTTTCAGATCAAACAAACGTGAATGCAGTCTATTATTAAAAAAATAATAAAAACTAAATAATAACATGTTAATAGATTAATTCGATACATGGGTATTTGAAAATGAAAGAAGAAGAAAGAATTAGAAATAAAAATTATACGGGTTATAAACAAATGAGTTTGTATATATTCAGATAAATGGGCGACAGCCCACTGGTTCATGGTGTTAGCGGGTATGCGAGAGGTCATGGGTTCGAGTCCGGTTCGGGACATTTTTTTTAAGGCTTTTTGAAGTAGTGTTTAATTTCAAAAATTATTATTATTATTATTATTAGTATTGTTATTGTTATTATTATTATTGTTATAATTATTATCATTAGTATTATCATTAAATTAATTATTATCATTATTAGTAGTATTATAACTATTAGTAATTCTAATTAACACTCAATATAATTAGTATGATTATTACTACTAAATATTATTATATTTGTTATTAGTATTATTATTATTAGATACTAGTAATATTATTACAAGTAATATAATTGTTATTATTAGTGATGCTAAAATAAGTATTAGTATCATTTATGAAATTATTAATATTATTACTATTATTATTAACCTAAGTATTATTGTTAACAATATCATTACTATTATTAGTATTATTAGTATTATCATTATCAATAAAATTATTATTATTATTTTTAGTAACTCATTATTATCAAAACTATCATTTTTAACAGATAAATATTTCGAATGTCAAATATACTTCTTACATATACTAAAAGTATATTAATATTTCTTATACAATATATCAAACATAATAATAGTTTTTTTATATAAATACTTACATATAACCCACTAATGATTTTAAATATAATACTGATCATATAAAATATATAGATATATTAATACAACTAATTATATATAAATGTTAATCATTTTAAGTATATATACAAATAAATATATATAACATATAATTTAAGATATAAAATAAGTCAATGTTTAAATGGAATTTAGAATAAATTCTATATAACTAAAAATATATAAATAACAAAGACTAATAAATGAAATTATGTAATTTCCATTATATATTTTAATAAATATAATTGATATAGGTTCGTGAATCCGAGGCCAACCTTGCACTTTTTCAATGACGTCATATGTATTTTTACTACAAAATATAGTATAGTGAGTTCATTTGATTCCCTTTTACTCTTTACATTATTGGAACTGAGAATACATACGCTGTTTTTATAACTGTTTCCTAAATGCTTTTGAGATATATTTTTGAACTGAGGATACATGAACTGCTTTTATAAATGATTGACGAAATAGACACAAATATTCAAAACTGTATTCTATGATAGAATTATTCGGATTCAGAGGTTCGATTTAGTAGTTAACGAAGAGATGATTTTGCATTGCGTTCGCATTAGCTCCCATTTTAACTACCATCGGCGGGATAATTTTGCATTGCACGCACACATTAGCCCCCGATGTATTGTATTGTATTATAGTCGACTTTGTAGTTGGTAATGGAGGGATGATTTTGCATTGCGTACGCATTAGCCCCCGTTTCAGCTACCCTCGGAGGGATGATTTTGCATTTCATACGCATTAGCCCCTGTTGTAAGAATTATATTGTATTAACTACCACGGTAAGATGATTTTGTCATTGCACTATGCATTAGCTACCGTTGGTGAGTTGTTTGAAAGGTTCCGGTGTTCTTCATATGAATGATTTTACAACAGGAATAGACCTGCACACAGATTGTTTTCTAATTATGAGTATCTTGTGGTCTATTATATTATTGAAAATGTTTGATTATGAAAAACTAATGAACTGACCAACCTTTTGGTTGACACTTTAAAGCATGTTTATTCTCAGGTATTAAAGAAATCTTCCGTTGTGCATTTGCTCATTTTAAAGATATTACTTGGAGTCTTTCATGGCATATATTTCGAAAGACGTTGCATTCGAGTCATTGAGTTCATCAAGATTATTATTAAGTTAATTATAGTTGGATAGTGGATATTATGAAATGGTATGCATGCCTGTCAATTTTCGATGTAAAGAAAGTTTATCTTTTAAAAACGAATGCAATGTTTGTAAAATGTATCATATAGAGGACAAATACCTCGCGATGTAATCAACTATTGTGAATCGTTTATAATGTATATGAATGGATCCTTTCAGTTGGTATCAGAGCGGTGGTCTTAGCAAAACAAGTCTTGCATTAGTGTGTCTAACTGATAGTTATTTAGATGCGTTAGTGAGTCTGGACTTCGACCGTGTCTGCATGTCAAAAGTTTTGCTTATCATTTAGTGTCGAAAATTATTTGCTTATCATCCTTAAAGTCTAGAAACATCTTACTGCCTCTATTGCATAGACAGTGTATAGATAAATTCATATCTTAGCGTATCTGTTATTGTTACCTTTGCCTGACAGCTTCCGTAGATTCCTCCGTAACTTATGAGATTTTAGTATTAGATATGCATATGTAAATTATGTATTGCAGGGTACTTATCTACATCCTATAATCTATTTCTTATCGAAAATCCTTCATCTGATCGTACGAGATGAATCCCTCAACCAGTTTGAATTCCTCGGATTCCGACAGCTATTCTGATATGGAGTTTCACCTAAGCTCCAAAAGCAGTGTCACCAGAATGAATCAACCAATTCATCTGATGGGTTCGAAGCCTACTTAATCATTGGAGACAAAAAGAAGGTGATCATTTCCATCAACCAAATTCACCTCTTGGCAAAGAACCTGAAGCACTTACCGGTGAACCAGTCCGAAATATCATTTTCACCCTCATTTCCCGAATATCTCGTCATGATTACATAATATCTCAGATTCTAAACCTTAGTCATTCGCTCGTTCTTACCGACAATCATCCTGGAGTAATCGAAGAAGTCAACGAGCTTCGCACCTGAGTAATGATTTTTGAAGAATATGGTGCAAAATTTACCAGCTTCAGCAACATCATCGGCACCAACAGTACCATCAGTAAAAGCACCAGTACCATCAACAATCCATGCCTCAACATCTCATTCTGTACCTCGAGTATAATCATCGTTCTACATATCATTCTACATCAATTATATTCATTCTTCATGGGGATTATGTAATCTCTAATGTTATAGAGATTATGTAATCTAGTTTTGACGGTAAACCAAATGAGTTTAATACTATATTAACTCATTAAATCTATAATTACATCTGAAGAAAATATATATGTAAGTATATTTTCACAAAGATTATAATTAAAAAAAAAAATTCTTTCGTCCAAACTGTTAATGGTGAAAATATTTTAACGGGTAGGTAATACCCGAGGAATATATAGATTTCGCATTAATAAGTTACACTGTACATTTTTTTGAATTTGATTCAACAGTCATTCACTATCCTACTTACATCCATAGATATACGTATCCGTTCACCGCAGAATAACTATATTCATTCAATTTCATATTTGGATTTTGACCTATCAGAATCCAACAAGTGGCATAATGAAGAAAACATTGGACAAAATAAAATTTGTTAGAAACAAACGAATTAACTATGAGAAATTCTATTAAGAATCCAAGCTAACAAAATCCTAGCTAACTGTTCCTAGCTAACTGTTAATTCCTTATTACATTTTTTTTATCGCAATTTATTTATCGCAAATTTAATTCTCGCAATTTATTTATCGTCATTTAATTTCTGTTATTTATTTTACGCACTTTAAATATCGGGACACGTATACAATGTTTTGACATATCATATCGACGTCATCTATATATATTATTTGGAATAACCATAGACACTCTATATGCAGTAATGATCAAGTTCTCTATACAGGGTTGAGGTTGATTCTACAATAATATATATACTTTGAGTTGTGATCGAGTCTGAGACATGTATATAATGGGTCACGATACGTATTAATTAATTCGAATATTATATATTAAACTATATATGAATTGTTGTACTACTAATTGTGGAATACGAACTGTGGACTAATGACATTGGATAATTAAAATGAATTAAAATATTGATTATAACATATGAAACTAAACATCTCTTCAAGTTTGCCACTTGATTTCATCTTAAACCTCATTTGTATCTTGAAGATTACAAATCTGCGTTCAAATCTTTCATGATTCTTGAAAACACCTTAATCGAGAGGATGAACCAACCGCACTTCATCTACGGAAGAAAAGATTGATGCATATAGTTATGCACCTGAAAATACTCGGAACCTGAGTAAACGTGTAACACGTATCTGTGTTAGCTACTTTGGCGTTGTTATTACCGAAAATAACTTCGCAATCCCTTTCCAAAGTAGCCAATTTTGTCATAGCTTCAGCAAATCAATTTCGACTTTTCATTCGAATAAACTCTATTATAACGTTGACATATAAGTTTGCCCTTTGTCGTCGGTACCGGGGAACCGTTTATATTCCCCCACATTAGCGGTAAACTTGCCAGCAACTTCATCACTCACTGGCTTAAGTGTCTCCGAAAAACCACTATATTTGTTCATTAAAACCCTATCGTATACTCATCCGCATCTTGTAACGAGAATTACCATACCAATTACTGAGAATTAGCAATCAGTATTTTGAATCTCGTAGCGTCTCTACATCAATAGTTATATGTATACATATAAAATTTATCTCTTAGAATTATGAACTTCCATTCTGAAATTCTGAAAAGCACTCTAGCTTACGAATCAGATCTCTGAATTCTGAAAACGAATTGAGCAAACCATGATGGAGACTATGGAAAAATCACAAAGACTAAACTTACCTTCAAAGAATCCAAATGATTCAGTATCTGCTGAAGTCATTAACGAATACTTTGCTCCTGACTCTACACTTTTACGGACAAATCTTCATCATCATCCATCGATATTAGAAATTCTAAGATATCATCGTATAATTCATTATAAATATCCTCGATATTTATGAAGATATTTTCATGACTATTATTATCTGAAATCATTTATCTTTTCTCGATATCAGTGTTACATTAGAAAGGAAACTGTTTTAGTTTCTAAACTCCAAAATTTTGAATTTAAAATTTGAATGTTTTTGAAGTAGTGTTGGGAACTGAAGCACGAGTTAGTATAATATATTGACACTTGATCAACGTGATTATATATTACAGTAAGTCATGCTAAGTTTCTAATGGAACGTGATGATTCACAGACCATAACGTTATCACGTGCCATGATACACGACTCTTACATTCTACCTAATATCCAAACATATCGAGAACATATCTTCCTGATAGTTCTATCTTTTCTCTTGAATTCTGGTAATTTAACCTATCAAGATCGTGCTATTATAATTTCTATCTTAAACATTAGTCATGTTCATTCAAAACTCCATACTTACGAATTCTGGACCATTACTTGCGGAAAGAAAGCAAAAGAATGAAACTCCGAAATAGAAAATGGGAGTGGTGGAAAATAATGGAACTAAAAAAGTTTAATTTATAATGGAAATATCAGACAGAGTAATCGAGGCAGATCACCGTACTTAATTATAGAGATCTTAATATCCTTATTCGCCGAAGAATTAAATCTTTTAGATTTCGAAGATTTCCCTTAAATCCCTTGAATTCCAAAAATCAACCGCGACTATGTCCCCGATTAAGACGAACCTACATTTACTTATTTCACTCTTTTGTGATAGCTTCACTCGTGCGCTTCACATAATCAAATCGTCTTATCTATATTGATCAATAATGATAAAACTCTATTTATCAACTCATATTCGTCAGGAAAACATCCTAATAGTTAGTCATGACGACCTCGATCAAATTTCGGGACGATATTTCTTTAACGGGTAGGTACTGTGACGACTCGAAAATTTTCGACCAAATTTTAAACTTTATCTTTATATGATTTCGACACGATAAACAAAGTCTATTAAATTGAGTTTCAAAATTATCGAACTATTTCAATTACCCTTCGACCATTACCAACGATTCACGAACAATTGTTTATAAATAAATATGCATATATATATATATATATATATATATATATATATATATATATATATATATATATATATATATATATATAATTTTGAATAATGAAATGCAATTATATGATTAGAAGTAAGAATGCAAAATAATATATAAGATAATAAAATGATTAATAAACTAAAGCTATATATAAATACATTTGATTTCTCTAAATAATTATTATGTATATTGGATCATATATATAAAAGGTCTAAATATCATATGTTATTATTAGTAAAAATTGTAAAATATATAAAATTATTATATTAAATGTAATTACAAGTTTAAAATATAATTGTTATACTAATATTATTATTGTTACCATTATTAATATTAATATTAATATTAATATTAATACTAATATTAAAATTAGTATTAATTATAGTATTATTTTCTATATATAATATATAAATATGAAAGTCGATACATTTAATTTGTTATGGTTATCATTATTAATATCATTATTATTATAATTAATAATAAAAATTATGGTAATAGATATCATTAAGATTATTATATCATTATATTAAAATTACACTTATTAATTAATATTATAAATGTTAATATAAAAATACTACAATTGAACCTCATTATTATCATTGATAAATTTTTTAACTGTTATTAATTATTATTAGCTCTATTTTTAAGATTATTATTAGTTATATAATAATTATTATTATTTGTATTATTAATAATACTTAATTGTTATTAATATTAATTATATATAAAAAATAAAAATGAAGATAATGGCGTGAATCTGATACAGATCATTGTCAAGCTGTTTTCATTTTTGATTTGTGTCTTTAAATTTCGTACAAATCAGATTCAATCACTGCAGCATAATCCAAATTCTGTTATCAATCCCATTCGATTTGTTTTTTTATTTATGTATCTGATCGTTTTCTATCAAGGACCCAATCTTTATTTAATCCACTCCATTCTAACTGTAAACAAAACCCAATTGACTTACATTACCCTCCATTAATTCCAAATATCCTTTACAACATTCAAATTAACAAATTTAATCAGAAAAATGGAAGAACACGGTTAATACTCTATTTTGTTTTGATTTTTCAAACAGTCCAAATAATTAACAAAATCCAAAAAGTGTTAATGCATTATTGTTATAAATACTTCGTTTGATTAATCTGGAAAGTTTCATTTGTCAAATTTCCATATTGAATTTGAATTTCGGAGTCAAAGATATATTACAAAAAGTCAAACTTTTTGGTTCATTTTGAAATTAGTATTCAGGGTGGTGTTTTACATTAAATTAACGATCCAGAAAGTTTCTGGAAGTAAATTAGAATATATTTCATGTTGAAGTCGGGGTCTAAAACGTATTCAAATTCAAAATCAAAGGTGGAGTTTATACGTGTTCATAACTTTAATAATTAGGATATTCAATTGCACGAAATCAAGCAAATTTTAAAAAAAGTATAAATGCAATTATGTTAGGATTCATTCAGTTGAACTTTCTGTAGATTTTCACTTTCCAATTTCTCAAAACAAATTCAAATTTGTAAGTCAAAGTTTTAATTTGCAAAAGTCAAAGATATTGTTCATAATCATATTAAAACTAGTCTCGAGGTTTTGTGTTAAATTAATAATTTATAAAGTTTAAATGATGCATTTGCAACATAATCTATGTTATAACTTTTCCCTGAAACGTCATAAAAATCAAAATCAAAATTTATATTACTCGATGTATTTTTTTTTATCACAGTTATGTCTTCAAATCCTTTTTTCTGTATAAAAATTTTCAGATCAAACAAACGTGAATGCAGTCTATTGTTAAAATCCTAATAAAAACTAAATAATAACATGTCAATAGATGAATTCGATACCTGGGTATTTGAAAATGGAAGAAGAAGACAGAATTAGAGATAAAAATTATGCGGGTTATAAAAAAATGAGTTTGTATATATTCAGATAAATGGGCGACAGTGAAATGTCCCGTTCTTATTGATTAAAAACGTTCCATATTAATTGATTTCGTTGCGAGGTTTTGACCTCTATATGAGACGTTTTTCAAAGACTGCATTCATTTTTAAACAAACCATAACCTTTATTTCATCAATAAAGGTTTAAAAAGCTTTACGTAGATTATCAAATAATGATAATCTAAAATATCCTGTTTACACACGACCATTACATAATGGTTTACAATACAAATATGTTACAACAAAATAAGTTTCTTGAATGCAGTTTTTACACAATATCATACAAGCATGGACTCCAAATCTTGTCCTTATTTAAGTATGCGACAGCGGAAGCTCTTAATAATTACCTGAGAATAAACATGCTTAAAACGTCAACAAAAATGTTGGTGAGTTATAGGTTTAACCTATATATATCAAATCGTAACAATAGACCACAAGATTTCATATTTCAATACACATCCCATACATAGAGATAAAAATCATTCATATGGTGAACACCTGGTAACCGACAATAACAAGATGCATATATAAGAATATCCCCATCATTCCGGGACACCCTTCGGATATGATATAAATTTCGAAGTACTAAAGCATCCGGTACTTTGGATGGGGTTTGTTAGGCCCAATAGATCTATCTTTAGGATTCGCGTCAATTAGGGTGTCTGTTCCCTAATTCTTAGATTACCAGACTTAATAAAAAGGGGCATATTCGATTTCGATAATTCAACCATAGAATGTAGTTTCACGTACTTGTGTCTATTTTGTAAATCATTTATAAAACCTGCATGTATTCTCATCCCAAAAATATTAGATTTTAAAAGTGGGACTATAACTCACTTTCACAGATTTTTACTTCGTCGGGAAGTAAGACTTGGCCACTGGTTGATTCACGAACCTATAACAATATATACATATATATCAAAGTATGTTCAAAATATATTTACAACACTTTTAATATATTTTGATGTTTTAAGTTTATTAAGTCAGCTGTCCTCGTTAGTAACCTACAACTAGTTGTCCACAGTTAGATGTACAGAAATAAATCGATAAATATTATCTTGAATCAATCCACGACCCAGTGTATACGTATCTCAGTATTGATCACAACTCAAACTATATATATTTTGGAATCAACCTCAACCCTGTATAGCTAACTCCAACATTCACATATAGAGTGTCTATGGTTGTTCCGAAATATATATAGATGTGTCGACATGATAGGTCGAAACATTGTATACGTGTCTATGGTATCTCAAGATTACATAATATATAATACAAGTTGATTAAGTTATGGTTGGAATAGATTTGTTACCAATTTTCACGTAGCTAAAATGAGAAAAATTATCCAATCTTGTTTTACCCATAACTTCTTCATTTTAAATCCGTTTTGAGTGAATCAAATTGCTATGGTTTCATATTGAACTCTATTTTATGAATCTAAACAAAAAAAGTATAGGTTTCTAGTCGGAAAAATAAGTTACAAGTCGTTTTTGTAAAGGTAGTCATTTCAGTCGAAAGAACGACGTCTAGATGACCATTTTAGAAAACATACTTCCACTTTGAGTTTAACCATAATTTTTGGATATAGTTTCATGTTCATAATAAAAATCATTTTCTCAGAATAACAACTTTTAAATCAAAGTTTATCATAGTTTTTAATTAACTAACCCAAAACAGCCCGCGGTGTTACTACGACGGCGTAAATCCGGTTTTACGGTGTTTTTCGTGTTTCCAGGTTTTAAATCATTAAGTTAGCATATCATATAGATATAGAACATGTGTTTAGTTGATTTTAAAAGTCAAGTTAGAAGGATTAACTTTTGTTTGCGAACAAGTTTAGAATTAACTAAACTATGTTCTAGTGATTACAAGTTTAAACCTTCGAATAAGATAGCTTTATATGTATGAATCGAATGATGTTATGAACATCATTACTACCTTAAGTTCCTTGGATGAACCTACTGAAAAAGAGAAAAATGGATCTAGCTTCAATGGATCCTTGGATGGCTCAAAGTTCTTGAAGCAAAATCATGACACGAAAACAAGTTCAAGTAAGATCATCACTTGAAATAAGATTGTTATAGTTATAGAAATTGAACCAAAGTTTGAATATGATTATTACCTTGTATTAGAATGATAACCTACTGTAAGAAACAAAGATTTCTTGAGGTTGGATGATCACCTTACAAGATTGGAAGTGAGCTAGCAAACTTGAAAGTATTCTTGATTTTATGAAACTAGAACTTTTGGAATTTATGAAGAACACTTAGAACTTGAAGATAGAACTTGAGAGAGTTCAATTAGATGAAGAAAATTGAAGAATGAAAGTGTTTGTAGGTGTTTTTGGTCGTTGGTGTATGGATTAGATATAAAGGATATGTAATTTTGTTTTCATGTAAATAAGTCATGAATGATTACTCATATTTTTGTAATCTTATGAGATATTTCATGCTAGTTGCCAAATGATGGTTCCCACATGTGTTAGGTGACTCACATGGGCTGCTAAGAGCTGATCATTGGAGTGTATATACCAATAGTACATACATCTAAAAGCTGTGTATTGTACGAGTACGAATACGGGTGCATACGAGTAGAATTGTTGATGAAACTGAACGAGAATGTAATTGTAAGCATTTTTGTTAAGTAGAAGTATTTTGATAAGTGTATTGAAGTCTTTCAAAAGTGTATAAATACATATTAAAACACTACATGTATATACATTTTAACTGAGTCGTTAAGTCATCGTTAGTCGTTACATGTAAGTGTTGTTTTGAAACCTTTAGGTTAACGATCTTGTTAAATGTTGTTAACCCAATGTTTATAATATCAAAAGAGATTTTAAATTATTATATTATCATGATATTATGATGTACGAATATCTCTTAATATGATATATATACATTAAATGTCGTTACAACGATAAACGTTACATATATGTCTCGTTTCAAAATCATTAAGTTAGTAGTCTTGTTTTTACATATGTAGTTCATTGTTAATATAATTAATGATATGTTTACTTATCATAATATCATGTTAACTATATATATAACCATATATATGTCATCATATAGTTTTTTACAAGTTTTAACGTTCGTGAATCACCGGTCAACTTGGGTGGTCAATTGTCTATATGAAACCTATTTCAATTAATCAAGTCTTAACAAGTTTGATTGCTTAACATGTTGGAAACATTTAATCATGTAAACATCAATCTCAATTAATATATATAAACATGGAAAAGTTCGGGTCACTACAGTACCTACCCGTTAAATAAATTTCGTCCCGAAATTTTAAGCTGTTGAAGGTGTTGACGAATCTTCTGGAAATAGATGCGGGTATTTCTTCTTCATCTGATCTTCACGCTCCCAGGTGAACTCGGGTCCTCTACGAGCATTCCATCGAACCTTAACAATTGGTATCTTGTTTTGCTTAAGTCTTTTAACCTCACGATCCATTATTTCGACGGGTTCTTCGATGAATTGGAGTTTTTCGTTGATTTGGATTTCATCTAACGGAATAGTGAGATCTTCTTTAGCAAAACATTTCTTCAAATTCGAGACGTGGAAAGTGTTATGTACAGCCGCGAGTTGTTGAGGTAACTCAAGTCGGTAAGCTACTGGTCCGACACGATCAATAATCTTGAATGGTCCAATATACCTTGGATTTAATTTCCCTCGTTTACCAAATCGAACAACGCCTTTCCAAGGTGAAACTTTAAGCATGACCATCTCTCCAATTTCAAATTCTATATCTTTTCTTTTAATGTCAGCGTAGCTCTTTTGTCGACTTTGGGCGGTTTTCAACCGTTGTTGAATTTGGATGATCTTCTCGGTAGTTTCTTGTATAATCTCCGGACCCGTAATCTGTCTATCCCCCACCTCACTCCAACAAATCGGAGACCTGCACTTTCTACCATAAAGTGCTTCAAACGGCGCCATCTCAATGCTTGAATGGTAGCTGTTGTTGTAGGAAAATTCTGCTAACGGTAGATGTCGATCCCAACTGTTTCCGAAATCAATAACACATGCTCGTAGCATGTCTTCAAGCGTTTGTATCGTCCTTTCGCTCTGACCATCAGTTTGTGGATGATAGGCAGTACTCATGTCTAGACGAGTTCCTAATGCTTGCTGTAATGTCTGCCAGAATCTTGAAATAAATCTGCCATCCCTATCAGAGATAATAGAGATTGGTATTCCATGTCTAGAGACGACTTCCTTCAAATACAGTCGTGCTAACTTCTCCATCTTGTCATCTTCTCTTATTGGTAGGAAGTGTGCTGATTTGGTGAGACGATCAACTATTACCCAAATAGTATCAAAACCACTTGCAGTCCTTGGCAATTTAGTGATGAAATCCATGGTAATGTTTTCCCATTTCCATTCCGGGATTTCGGGTTGTTGAAGTAGACCTGATGGTTTCTGATGCTCAGCTTTGACCTTAGAACACGTCAAACATTCTCCTACGTATTTAGCAACATCGGCTTTCATACCCGGCCACCAAAAATGTTTCTTGAGATCCTTGTACATCTTCCCCGTTCCAGGATGTATTGAGTATCTGGTTTTATGAGCTTCTCTAAGTACCATTTCTCTCATATCTCCAAATTTTGGTACCCAAATCCTTTCAGCCCTATACCGGGTTCCGTCTTCCCGAATATTAAGATGCTTCTCCGATCCTTTGGGTATTTCATCCTTTAAATTTCCCTCTTTTAAAACTCCTTGTTGCGCCTCCTTTATTTGAGTAGTAATGTTATTATGAATCATTATATTCATAGATTTTACTCGAATGGGTTCTCTATCCTTCCTGCTCAAGGCATCGGCTACCACATTTGCCTTCCCCGGGTGGTAACGAATCTCAAAATCGTAATCATTCAATAATTCAATCCACCTACGCTGCCTCATATTCAGTTGTTTCTGATTAAATATGTGTTGAAGACTTTTGTGGTCGGTATATATAATACTTTTGACCCCATATAAGTAGTGCCTCCAAGTCTTTAATGCAAAAACAACCGCGCCTAATTCCAAATCATGCGTCGTATAATTTTGTTCGTGAATCTTCAATTGTCTAGACGCATAAGCAATCACCTTCGTTCGTTGCATTAATACACAACCGAGACCTTGCTTTGATGCGTCACAATAAATCACAAAATCATCATTCCCTTCAGGCAATGACAATATAGGTGCCGTAGTTAGCTTTTTCTTCAATAACTGAAACGCTTTCTCTTGTTCATCATTCCATTCAAATTTCTTCCCTTTATGCGTTAATGCAGTCAAGGGTTTTGCTATTCTGGAAAAGTCTTGGATGAACCTTCTGTAGTAACCAGCTAGTCCTAAAAACTGGCGTATGTGTTTCGGAGTTTTCGGGGTTTCCCACTTTTCAACAGTTTCTATCTTTGCCGGATCCACCTTAATACCTTCTTTGTTCACTATGTGACCGAGGAATTGAACTTCTTCCAACCAAAATGCACACTTTGAAAACTTAGCGTACAATTCTTCCTTCCTCAATACTTCTAACACCTTTCTCAAATGTTCACCGTGTTCTTGGTCATTCTTTGAGTAAATAAGTATGTCATCAATGAAAACAATGACAAACTTGTCAAGGTATGGTCCACACACTCGGTTCATAAGGTCCATGAACACAGCTGGTGCATTAGTTAAACCAAACGGCATGACCATAAACTCGTAATGACCGTAACGTGTTCTGAAAGCAGTCTTTGGAATATCATCTTCTTTCACCCGCATTTGATGATACCCGGAACGTAAGTCAATCTTTGAATAAACAGACGAGCCTTGTAGTTGATCAAATAAGTCGTCGATTCTCGGTAGTGGGTAGCGGTTCTTGATGGTAAGTTTGTTCAACTCTCGGTAGTCGATACACAACCTGAATGTACCATCTTTCTTCTTGACAAACAAAACAGGAGCTCCCCACGGTGATGTGCTTGGTCGAATGAAACCACGCTCTAAAAGTTCTTGTAATTGGCTTTGCAGTTCTTTCATCTCGCTGGGTGCGAGTCTGTAAGGAGCTCGAGCTATTGGTGCAGCTCCTGGTACAAGATCTATTTGAAATTCAACGGATCGATGTGGGGGTAATCCCGGTAATTCTTTCGGAAATACATCGGGAAATTCTTTTGCAATGGGAACATCATTGATGCTCTTTTCTTCAGTTTGTACTTTCTCGACGTGTGCTAGAACAGCATAGCAACCTTTTCTTATTAGTTTTTGTGCCTTCAAATTACTAATAAGATGTAGCTTCGTGTTGCCCTTTTCTCCGTACACCATTAAGGGTTTTCCTTTTTCTCGTATAATGCGAATTGCATTTTTGTAACAAACGATCTCCGCTTTCACTTCTTTCAACCAGTCCATACCGATTATCACATCAAAACTCCCTAACTCTACTGGTATCAAATCAATCTTAAATGTTTCGCTAACCAGTTTAATTTCTCGATTCCGACATATATTATCTGCTGAAATTAATTTACCATTTGCTAATTCGAGTAAAAATTTACTATCCAAAGGCGTCAATGGACAACTTAATTTAGCACAAAAATCTCTACTCATATAGCTTCTATCCGCACCCGAATCAAATAAAACGTAAGCAGATTTATTGTCAATAAGAAACGTACCCGTAACAAGCTCCGGGTCTTCCTGTGCCTCTACCGCATTAATATTGAAAACTCTTCCACGGCCTTGTCCATTCGTGTTCTCCTGGTTCGGGCAATTTCTAATAATGTGGCCTGGTTTTCCACATTTATAACAAACTACATTGGCATAACTTGCTCCGACACTACTTGCTCCGCCATTACTCGTTCCGACACCATTTGTTCCTTTCGTTCTATTAACCCCTGGTCCGTAGACCTCACACTTCGCCGCGCTATGACCATTTCTTTTACACTTGTTGCAAAATTTGGTACAGAACCCCGAGTGATTCTTTTCACACCTTTGGCATAGTTGCTTCTGATTGTTGTTGTTGTTGCGGTTATTATTGTTGTTGGGATGATTGTTGTAGTTGCTGTTGTTGTTGTTGTTGTTGTTGTTGGGCCGTTTGTTGTAGTTGCGATTGATGTTGCGATTGTTGGGATAATTGTTGCGATTATTGTTGTAATTGCTGTTGTTGTTGTATTGGTGATTCTTATCACCGTTTTCCTCCCACTTTCTTTTGACTTGCTTCACATTGGCCTCTTCAGCAGTCTGTTCTTTAATTCTTTCTTCAATCTGGTTCACTAGTTTGTGAGCCATTCTACATGCCTGTTGTATGGAGGTGGGCTCGTGTGAACTTATATCTTCTTGGATTCTTTCCGGTAATCCTTTCACAAACGCGTCGATCTTCTCTTCCTCATCTTCGAATGCTCCCGGACACAATAGGCACAATTCTGTGAATCGTCTTTCGTACGTGGTAATATCAAATCCTTGGGTTCGTAACCCTCTAAGTTCTGTCTTGAGCTTATTGACCTCGGTTCTGGGACGGTACTTCTCGTTCATCAAGTGCTTGAATGCTGACCACGGTAGTGCGTACGCATCATCTTGTCCCACTTGCTCTAGATAGGTATTCCACCATGTTAACGCAGAACCTGTGAAAGTATGCGTAGCGTACTTCACTTTGTCCTCTTCAGTACACTTACTTATGGCAAACACCGATTCAACCTTCTCGGTCCACCGTTTCAATCCGATCGGTCCTTCGGTTCCATCAAATTCCAAAGGTTTGCAGGCAGTGAATTCTTTGTAGGTGCATCCTACACGATTTCCTGTACTGCTAGATCCAAGGTTATTGTTGGTATGTAGCGCAGCCTGTACTGCGGCTATGTTTGAAGCTAGAAAAGTACGGAATTCCTCTTCATTCATATTCACGGTGTGTCGAGTAGTCGGTGCCATTTCCTTCAAAATAGTTAAATGGAACAAGTTAATCATACAGAATATTAAGAGTAGTTAATAGTATTTCGTAGCATAATATGAACTCATTTATAAAAGCTTTTTCTTCATATTAGCGTTTTATAAGTTTAAATTCGGGTAGTACCTACCCGTTAAGTTCATACTTAGTAGCTAATATACAATTCAACTACTACAATTCTATATGAAAAACTGATTGTAATAATATTTCGCGTTCAAACTTTTATACAATATTTTACAAACTTACAATACCGCTTATTTTACATAAAGCATGAAATATAGCACACAATAACTTTGATACAAGATAGTTGTGAAGACAATTCTAGCTAGTACACAAGTCGTTCGGCAAAGGCAATAAAGACACGTAATTCATACGTCCAGAAACAAGTCATGCATTCTGGTTTTACTAGGACTACTTCCCATCCTTGGTCTTGTGCAACATAACCGTTATGGCCGTTGATAAGACAGCGTGTTGTAACGTCATCAAAGGGACGAGGGTTACGTAATGTCCAACAGTCCCGTAATAATCTAAAAACCTCATTTCTTACCCCAATTACCGACTCCGTCACTTGTGGAAACGTTTTGTTTAATAGTTGTAGCCCGATGTTCTTGTTCTCACTTTGGTGAGAAGCGAACATTACTAATCCGTAAGCATAACATGCTTCTTTATGTTGCATGTTAGCCGCTTTTTCTAAATCACGAAGTCCAATATTCGGATATATTGAGTCAAAATAATTTCTTAACCCGTTGCGTAAAATAGCATTTGGGTTCCCCGCAATATATGCGTCAAAGTAAACACATCGTAACTTATGGGTTTCCCAATGTGATATCCCCCATCTTTCAAACGAAAGTCTCTTATAAACCAAGACATTCTTGGAACGTTCTTCGAATGTCTTACAAACTGATCTCGCCTTAAATAGTTGTGCCGAAGAATTCTGGCCGACTCTAGACAAGATTTCATCAATCATGTCTCCGGGTAGGTCTCTTAAAATATTGGGTTGTCTATCCATTTTGTGATTTTAAACTGTAAAATAGACAAGAGTTAGATTCATAAAAAAAATACTTATTAATACAAGCAATTTTTACATATATCATAAAGCATAAGAACACTATATTCCATATATTACACCACACGAATACAACTATCTTATTCCGACTCGCTCGTTTCTTCTTCTTCGGTTTTGGTTCGTTTTGCCAAGTTTCTAGGGATATATGATGTTCCCCTAATACGAGCCGTCGTTGTCCACATTGGTTTAGAAAAACCTGGTGGTTTAGAGGTTCCCGGGTCATTGTTACAACTTAAGGACTTCGGGGGTTGACGATACATATAAAGTTCATCGGGGTTGGAATTAGATTTCTCTATTTTTATGCCCTTTCCCTTATTATTTTCTTTTGCCTTTTTAAATTCAGTTGGGGTAATTTCTATAACATCATCGGAATTCTCGTCGAAATCCGATTCATCGGAGAATTGGTAATCCTCCCAATATTTTGCTTCCTTGGCGGAAACACCATTGACCATAATTAACTTTGGTCGGTTGGTTGAGGATTTTCTTTTACTTAACCGTTTTATTATTTCCCCCACCGGTTCTATTTCTTCATCCGGTTCCGATTCTTCTTCCGGTTCCGATTCTTCTTCCGGTTCCGACTCTTCTTCCGGTTCCTCTTCGGGAACTTGTGAATCAGTCCACAAATCATTCCAATTTACATTTGACTCTTCATTATTATTAGGTGAGTCAATGGGACTTGTTCTAGAGGTAGACATCTATCACATAATATCAAACACGTTAAGAGATTAATATATCACATAATATTCATATGTTAAAAATATATAGTTTCCAACAAAAATGTTAAGCAATCATTTTTAAAGAAAACACGGTCGAAGTCCAGACTCACTAATGCATCCTAACAAACTCGATAAGACACACTAATGCAAATTTTCTGGTTCTCTAAGACCAACGCTCGGATACCAACTGAAATGTCCCGTTCTTATTGATTAAAAACGTTCCATATTAATTGATTTCGTTGCGAGGTTTTGACCTCTATATGAGACGTTTTTCAAAGACTGCATTCATTTTTAAACAAACCATAACCTTTATTTCATCAATAAAGGTTTAAAAAGCTTTACGTAGATTATCAAATAATGATAATCTAAAATATCCTGTTTACACACGACCATTACATAATGGTTTACAATACAAATATGTTACAACAAAATAAGTTTCTTGAATGCAGTTTTTACACAATATCATACAAGCATGGACTCCAAATCTTGTCCTTATTTAAGTATGCGACAGCGGAAGCTCTTAATAATTACCTGAGAATAAACATGCTTAAAACGTCAACAAAAATGTTGGTGAGTTATAGGTTTAACCTATATATATCAAATCGTAACAATAGACCACAAGATTTCATATTTCAATACACATCCCATACATAGAGATAAAAATCATTCATATGGTGAACACCTGGTAACCGACAATAACAAGATGCATATATAAGAATATCCCCATCATTCCGGGACACCCTTCGGATATGATATAAATTTCGAAGTACTAAAGCATCCGGTACTTTGGATGGGGTTTGTTAGGCCCAATAGATCTATCTTTAGGATTCGCGTCAATTAGGGTGTCTGTTCCCTAATTCTTAGATTACCAGACTTAATAAAAAGGGGCATATTCGATTTCGATAATTCAACCATAGAATGTAGTTTCACGTACTTGTGTCTATTTTGTAAATCATTTATAAAACCTGCATGTATTCTCATCCCAAAAATATTAGATTTTAAAAGTGGGACTATAACTCACTTTCACAGATTTTTACTTCGTCGGGAAGTAAGACTTGGCCACTGGTTGATTCACGAACCTATAACAATATATACATATATATCAAAGTATGTTCAAAATATATTTACAACACTTTTAATATATTTTGATGTTTTAAGTTTATTAAGTCAGCTGTCCTCGTTAGTAACCTACAACTAGTTGTCCACAGTTAGATGTACAGAAATAAATCGATAAATATTATCTTGAATCAATCCACGACCCAGTGTATACGTATCTCAGTATTGATCACAACTCAAACTATATATATTTTGGAATCAACCTCAACCCTGTATAGCTAACTCCAACATTCACATATAGAGTGTCTATGGTTGTTCCGAAATATATATAGATGTGTCGACATGATAGGTCGAAACATTGTATACGTGTCTATGGTATCTCAAGATTACATAATATATAATACAAGTTGATTAAGTTATGGTTGGAATAGATTTGTTACCAATTTTCACGTAGCTAAAATGAGAAAAATTATCCAATCTTGTTTTACCCATAACTTCTTCATTTTAAATCCGTTTTGAGTGAATCAAATTGCTATGGTTTCATATTGAACTCTATTTTATGAATCTAAACAAAAAAAGTATAGGTTTCTAGTCGGAAAAATAAGTTACAAGTCGTTTTTGTAAAGGTAGTCATTTCAGTCGAAAGAACGACGTCTAGATGACCATTTTAGAAAACATACTTCCACTTTGAGTTTAACCATAATTTTTGGATATAGTTTCATGTTCATAATAAAAATCATTTTCTCAGAATAACAACTTTTAAATCAAAGTTTATCATAGTTTTTAATTAACTAACCCAAAACAGCCCGCGGTGTTACTACGACGGCGTAAATCCGGTTTTACGGTGTTTTTCGTGTTTCCAGGTTTTAAATCATTAAGTTAGCATATCATATAGATATAGAACATGTGTTTAGTTGATTTTAAAAGTCAAGTTAGAAGGATTAACTTTTGTTTGCGAACAAGTTTAGAATTAACTAAACTATGTTCTAGTGATTACAAGTTTAAACCTTCGAATAAGATAGCTTTATATGTATGAATCGAATGATGTTATGAACATCATTACTACCTTA
The DNA here is from genome assembly GCF_046630445.1 of Rutidosis leptorrhynchoides. Lineage (NCBI taxonomy): Eukaryota > Viridiplantae > Streptophyta > Magnoliopsida > Asterales > Asteraceae > Rutidosis > Rutidosis leptorrhynchoides. The sequence goes on along the minus strand of NC_092333.1, from coordinate 273,590,132 downwards.
AGTTCCTTGGATGAACCTACTGAAAAAGAGAAAAATGGATCTAGCTTCAATGGATCCTTGGATGGCTCAAAGTTCTTGAAGCAAAATCATGACACGAAAACAAGTTCAAGTAAGATCATCACTTGAAATAAGATTGTTATAGTTATAGAAATTGAACCAAAGTTTGAATATGATTATTACCTTGTATTAGAATGATAACCTACTGTAAGAAACAAAGATTTCTTGAGGTTGGATGATCACCTTACAAGATTGGAAGTGAGCTAGCAAACTTGAAAGTATTCTTGATTTTATGAAACTAGAACTTTTGGAATTTATGAAGAACACTTAGAACTTGAAGATAGAACTTGAGAGAGTTCAATTAGATGAAGAAAATTGAAGAATGAAAGTGTTTGTAGGTGTTTTTGGTCGTTGGTGTATGGATTAGATATAAAGGATATGTAATTTTGTTTTCATGTAAATAAGTCATGAATGATTACTCATATTTTTGTAATCTTATGAGATATTTCATGCTAGTTGCCAAATGATGGTTCCCACATGTGTTAGGTGACTCACATGGGCTGCTAAGAGCTGATCATTGGAGTGTATATACCAATAGTACATACATCTAAAAGCTGTGTATTGTACGAGTACGAATACGGGTGCATACGAGTAGAATTGTTGATGAAACTGAACGAGAATGTAATTGTAAGCATTTTTGTTAAGTAGAAGTATTTTGATAAGTGTATTGAAGTCTTTCAAAAGTGTATAAATACATATTAAAACACTACATGTATATACATTTTAACTGAGTCGTTAAGTCATCGTTAGTCGTTACATGTAAGTGTTGTTTTGAAACCTTTAGGTTAACGATCTTGTTAAATGTTGTTAACCCAATGTTTATAATATCAAAAGAGATTTTAAATTATTATATTATCATGATATTATGATGTACGAATATCTCTTAATATGATATATATACATTAAATGTCGTTACAACGATAAACGTTACATATATGTCTCGTTTCAAAATCATTAAGTTAGTAGTCTTGTTTTTACATATGTAGTTCATTGTTAATATAATTAATGATATGTTTACTTATCATAATATCATGTTAACTATATATATAACCATATATATGTCATCATATAGTTTTTTACAAGTTTTAACGTTCGTGAATCACCGGTCAACTTGGGTGGTCAATTGTCTATATGAAACCTATTTCAATTAATCAAGTCTTAACAAGTTTGATTGCTTAACATGTTGGAAACATTTAATCATGTAAACATCAATCTCAATTAATATATATAAACATGGAAAAGTTCGGGTCACTACAGACAGCCCACTGGTTCAAGGTGTTAGCGGGTATGCGAGAGGTCACGGGTTCGAGTCCAGTTCGGGACATTATTTTTTAAGGCTTTTTGAGGTAGTGTTTAATTTCAAAAATTATTATTATTATTATTAGTATTGTTATTGTTATTATTGTTATTGTTATTATTATAATTATTATCATTAGTATTATCATTAAATTAATTATTATCATTATTAGTAGTATTATAACTATTAGTAATTCTAATTAACACTCAATATAATTAGTATGATTATATTTGTTATTAGTATTATTACTATTAGATACTAGTAATATTATTACAAGTAATATAATTGTTATTATTAGTGATGCTAAAATAAGTATTAGTATCATTTATGAAATTATTAATATTATTACTATTATTATTAACCTATGTATTATTGTTAACAATATCATTACTATTATTAGTATTATTAGTATTATCATTATCAATAAAATTATTATTATTATTAGTAACACATTATTATCAAAATTATCATTTTTAACAGATAAATATTTCGAATGTAAAATATACTTCTTACATATACTAAAAGTATATTAATATTTATTATACAATATATCAAACATAATAATAGTTTTTTATATAAATACTTACATATAACCCACTAATGATTTTAAATATAATACTGATCATATAAAATATATAGATATATTAATACAACTAATTATATATAAATGTTAATCATTTTAAGTATATATACAAATAAATATATATAACATATAATTTAAGATATAAAATAAGTCAATGTTTAAATGGAATTTAGAATAAATTCTATATAACTAAAAATATATAAATAACAAAGACTAATAAATGAAATTATGTAATTTCCATTATATATTTTAATAAATATAATTGATATAGGTTCGTGAATCCGAGGCCAACCTTGCACTTGTTCAATGACGTCATATGTATTTTTACTACAAAATACAGTATAGTGAGTTCATTTGATTCCCTTTTACTCTTTACATTTTTGGGACTGAGAATACATGCGCTGTTTTTATAACTGTTTTCTAAATTATTTGAGATATATTTTTGAACTGAGGATACATGAACTGCTTTTATAAATGATTGATGAAATAGACACAAATATTCAAAACTGCATTCTATGATAGAATTATTTGGATTCAGAGGTTCGGTTTAGTAGTTAACGGAGAGATGATTTTGCATTGCGTACGCATTATCTCCCGTTTTAATTACCATCGGCGGGATGATTTTGCATTGCACGTGCGCACTAGCCCCCGATGTATTGTATTGTATTATAGTCGACTTTGTAGTTGGTAATGAAGGGATGATTTTGCATTGCGTACGCATTAGCCCCCGTTTCAGCTACCCTCGGAGGGATGATTTTGCATTGCATACGCATTAGCCCCCGTTGTAAGAATTATATTGTAATAACTACCACGGTAAGATGATTTTTTCATTGCACTACGCATTAGCTACCGTTGGTGAGTTGTTTGAAAGTTTCTGGTGTTCTTCATATGAATGATTTTACAGCAGGAATAGACCTGCACAGATTGTTTTCTAATTATGAGTATCTTGTGGTCTATTATATTATTGAAAATGTTTGATTATGAAAAACTAATTAACTCACCAACCTTTTGGTTGACACTTTAAAGCATGTTTATTCTCAGGTATTAAAGAAATCTTCCGTTGTGCATTTGCTCATTTTAAAGATATTACTTGGAGTCTTTCATGGCATATATTTCGAAAGACATTGCATTCAAGTCATTGAGTTCATCAAGATTATTATTAAGTAAATTATAGTTGGATAGTGGATATTATGAAATGGTATGCATGCCTGTCAATTTTCGATGTAAAGAAAGTTTATCTTTTAAAAACGAATGCAATGTTTGTAAAATGTATCATATAGAGGTCAAATACCTCGCGATGTGATCAACTATTGTGAATCATTTATAATATATATGAATGGATCCTTTCAGTTGGTATCAGAGCGGTGGTCTTAGCGAACCAGGTCTTGCATTAGTGTGTCTAACTGATAGTTGTTTAGATGCGTTAGTGAGTCTGGACTTCGATCGTGTCTACATGTCAAAAGTTTTGCTTATCATTTAGTGTCAAAAATTATTTGCTTATCATCCTTAAAGTATAGACACGTCTTACTGCCTCTATTGCATAGACAGTGTATAGATAAATTCATATCTTAGCGTATCTGTTATTGTTACCTTTTCCTAACAGCTTCCGTAGATTCCTCCGTAACTTATGGGATTTTAGTATTATATATGCATATGTAAATTATGTATTGTAGGGTACTTATCTACATCCTATAATCCATTTCTTATCAAAAATCCTTCATCTGATTGTACGAGATGAATCCCTCAACCAGTTTGAATTCCTCGGATTCCGACAGCTATTCCGATATGGAGTTTCACCTAAGCTCCGAAAGCAGTGTCACCAGAATGAATCAACCAATTCATCTGATGGGTTTGAAGCCTACTTAATCATTGGAGACAAAAAGAAAGTGATCATTTCCATCAACCAAATTCACCTATTGGCGAAGAACCTGAAGCACTTACCGGTGAACCAGTTCGAAATATCATTTTCACCCTCATTTCCCGAATATCTAGTCATGATTACACAATATCTCAGATTCCAAACCTTAGTAATTCGCTCGTTCTTACCGACAATCATCCTGGAGTAATCGAAGAAGTCAACGAGCTTCGCACCTAAGTAATGATTTTTGAAGAATATGGTGCAAAATTTACCAGCTTTAGCAACATCATCGGCACCAACAGTACCATCAGTAATAGCACCAGTACCATCAACAATCCATGCCTCAACATCTTATTCTGTACCTCGAGTATAATCATCGTTCTACATATCGTTCTACATCAATTATCTTCGTTCTTCATGGTGATTATGTAATCTCTAATGTTATAGAGATTATGTAATCTAGTTTTGACGGTAAACCAAATGTGTTTAATACTATATTAACTCATTAAATTTATGATTACATCTGAAGAAAATATATATGTAAGTATATTTTCATAAAGATTGTAATTAAAAAAAATTAAAAAATCTTTCGTACAAACTGTTAATGGTGAAAATATTTTAACGGGTAGGTAATACCCGAGAAATATTTATATTTCACATTAATAAGTTACACTGTACATTTTTCGAATCTGATTCAACTATCATTCACTATCCTACTTACATCCACAGATATACGTATCCGTTCACCGCAGAATAACTATTTTCATTCAATTTCATATTTGGATTTTGACCTATCAGAATCCAACAAGTGGCATAATGAAGAAAACATTGGACAAAATAAAATTTGTTAGAAACAAACGAATTAACTATGAGAAATTCTATTAAGAATCCAAGCTAACAAAATCCTAGCTAACTGTTCCTAGCTAATTGTTACTTCCTTATTACATTTTATTTATCGCAACTTTAATTCTTGCAATTTATTTATCGTCATTTAATTTCTGTTATTTATTTTACGCACTTTAAATATCGGGACACGTATACAATGTTTTGACATATCATATCGATGTCATCTATATATATTATTTGGAATAACCATAGACACTCTATATGCAGTAATGATCCAGTTCTCTATACAGGGTTGAGGTTGATTCTACAATAATATATATATACTTTGAGTTGTGATCGAGTCTGAGACATGTATATAATGGGTCACGACACGTATTAATTAATTCGAATATTATATATTAAACTATATATGAATTGTTGTACTACTAATTGTGGACTACGAACTGTGGACTAATGACATTGGACAATTAAAATGAATTAAAATATTGATTATAACATATGAAACTAAACATCTCTTCAAGTTTGCCGCTTGATTTCATCTTAAACCTCATTTGTATCTTGATGATTACAAATCTGCGTTCAAATCTTTCATGATTCTTGAAAACACCTTAATCGAGAGGATGCACCAACCGCACTTCATCTACGGAAGAAAAGATTGATGCATATAGTTATGCACCTGAAAACACTCGGAACCTGAGTTAACGTGTAACACGTATCTGTGTTAGCTCCTTTGGCGTTGTTATTACCGAAAATAACTTCGCAATCCCTTTCCAAAGTAGCCAATTTTGTCACAGCTTCAGCAAATCAATTTCGACCTTTCATTCTAATAAACTTTATTATAACGTTGATATATAAGTTTGCCCTTCGTCGTCGGTACTAGGGAACCGTTTATATTCCACCACATTAGCGGTAAACTTACTAGCAACTTCATCACTCATTGGCTTAAGTGTCTCCGAAAAACCACTATATTTGTTCATTAAAACCCTATCGTATACTCATCCACATCTTGTAACGAGAATTACCATACCAATTACCGAGAATTAGCAATCAGTATTTTGAATCTCGTAGCGTCTCTACATTAATAGTTATATGTATACATATAAAATTTATCTCTTAGAATTATGAACTTTCATTCTGAAATTCTGAAAAGCACTTTAGCTTACGAATCAGATATCTGAATTCTGAAAACGAATTGAGAAAACCATGAAGGAGACTATGGACAAATCACAAAGACTAAACTTGCCTTTAAATAATCCAAATGATTCAGTATCTGCTGAAGTCATTAACGAATACTTTGCTCCTGACTCTACACTTTTACGGACAAATCTTCATTATCATCCATCGATATTAGAAATTCTAAGATATCATCGTATAATTCATTATAAATATCCTCGATATTTATGAAGATATTTTCATGACTATTCTTATCTGAAATCATTTATCTTTTCTCGATATCAGTGTTACATCAGAAAGGAAACTGTTTTAGTTTATAAACTCTAAAATCTTGAATTTAAAATTTGAATGTTTTTGAAGTAGTGTTGGGAACTGAAGCATGGGTTAGTATAATATAATGACACTTGATCAACGTAATTATATTTCAGTAAGTCATACTGAGTTTCTAATGGAACGTGATGATTCACAGACCATAATGTCATCATGTGCCATGATACACTACTCTTACATTCTACCTAATCTCCAAACATATCGATAACATATCTTCCTGATAGTTCTATCTTTTCTCTTGAATTCTGGTAATTTAACCTATCAAGATCGTGCTATTACAATTTCTATCTTAAACATTAGTCATGTTCATTCAAAACTCCATAATTACAAATTCTGGACCATTACTTGCGGAGAGAAAGCAAAAGAATGAAACTCTGAAATAGAAAATGGGAGTGGTGGAAAATAATGGAACTAAAAAAGTTTAATTTATAATGGAAATATCAGACAGAGTAATCTAGGCAGATCACCGTACTTAATTATAGAGATCTTAATATCCTTATTCGCCGAAGAATCAAATCTTTTAGATTTCGAAGATTTCCCTTAAATCCCTTGAATTCCAAAATTCAACCACGACTACATCACCAGTTAAGACGAACCTACATTTACTTATTTCACTCTTTTGTGATAGCTTCACTTGTGCGCTTCACATAATCAAATCGTCTTATCTATATTGATCAATAATGATAAAACTCTATTTATTAACTCATATTCGTCAGGAAAACATCCTAATTGTTAGCCATGACGACCTCGATCAAATTTCGGGACGAAATTTCTTTAACGGGTAGGTACTGTGACGACTCGAAAATTTTCAACCAAATTTTAAACTTTATCTTTATATGATTTCGACACGATAAACAAAGTCTATTTAATTGAGTTTCAAAATTATCAAACTATTTCAATTACCCTTCGACCATTACCAACGATTCACGAACAATTGTTTATAAATAAATATGCATATATATAAAAATATAAATATATAATAATTTGGAATAATGAAATGCAATTATATGATTAGAAGTAAGAATGCAAAATAATATATAAGATAATGAAATGATTAATAAACTAAAGCTATATATAAATACATACAATTTCTCTAAATAATTATTATGTATATTGGATCATATATATAAAAGGTCTAAATATCATATGTTATTATTAGTAAAAATTGTATAATATATAAAATTATTATATTAAATGTAATTAAAAGTTTAAAATATAATTGTTATACTAATATTATTATTGTTACCATTATTAATATTAATATTAATATTAATACTAATATTAAAATCAGTATTAATTATAGTATTATTTTCAATATATAATATATAGATATGAAAGTCGATACATTTAATTTGTTATAGTTATCATTATTAATATCATTATTATTATAATATATAAATATGAAAGTCGATACATTTAATTCAGTTGAACTTTCTGTAGATTTTCACTTTTCAATTTCTCAAAACAAATTCAAATTTGTAAGTCAAAGTTTTAATTTGCAAAAGTCAAAGATATTGTTCATAATCAAATTCAAACTAGTCTCGAGGTTTTGTGTTAAATTAATAATTTATAAAGTTTAAATGATGCATTTGCAACATAATCTATGTTATAACTTTTCCTTGAAACGTTATAAAAATCAAAATCAAAATTTATATTACTCGATGTATTTTTTTTTATCACAGTTATATCTTCAAATCCTTTTTTGTATAAAAATTTTTAGATCAAACAAACGTGAATGCAATCTATTGTTAAAATCGTAATAAAAACTAAATAATAACATGTTAATAGATGAATTCGATACCTGGGTATTTGAAAATGAAGGAAGAAGAAAGAATTAGAGATAAAAACTATACGGGTTATAAACAAATGAGTTTGTATATATTCAGATAAATGGGCGACAGCCCACTGGTTCAAGGTGTTAGTGGGTATGCGAGAGGTCACGGATTCGAGTCCGGTTCGGGACATTATTTTTAACGCTTTTTGAGGTAGTGTTTAATTTCAAAAATTATTATTATTATTAGTATTGTTATTGTTATTATTATTATTGTTATTGTTATAATTATTATCATTAGTATTATCATTAAATTAATTATTATCATTATTAGTAGTATTATAACTATTAGTAATTCTAATTAACACTCAATATAATTAGTATGATTATTACTACTAAATATTATTATATTTGTTCTTAGTATTGTTATTATTAGATACTAGTAATATTATTACAAGTAATATAATTGTTATTATTAGTGATGCTAAAATAAGTATTAGTATCATTTATGAAATTATTAATATTATTACTATTATTATTAACCTAAGTATTATTGTTAACAATATCATTACTATTATTACTATTATTAGTATTATCATTATCAATAAAATTATTATTATTATTATTATTATTATTATTATTATTATTATTATTATTATTATTATTATTATTATTATTATTATTATTATTATTATTATTATTATTATTATTATTATAATTATTATTATTATTATTATTATTATTATTATTATTATTATTATTATTATTATTATTAGTAACTCATTATTATCAAAAATATCATTTTTAATAGATAAATATTTTGAATGTAAAATATACTTCTTACATATACTAAAAGTATATTAATATTTCTTATACAATATATCAAACATAATAATAGATTTTTTATATAAATACTTACATATAACCCACTAATGATTTTAAATATAATATTGATCATATAAAATATATATATATATTAATACAACTAATTATATATAAATGTTAATCATTTTAAGTATATATACAAATAAATATATATAACATATAATTTAAGATATAAAATAAGTCAATGTTTAAATGGAATTTAGAATAAATTCTATATAACTAAAAATATATAAATAACAAAGACTAATAAATTAAATTATGTAATTTCCATAATCTATTTTAATAAATATAATTGATATACGTTCGAGAATCCGAGGCCAACCATGCATTTGTTCAATGACGTCATATGTATTTTTACTACAAAATACAGTATAGTGAGTTCATTTGATTCCCTTTTACTCTTTACATTTTTGTGACTGAGAATACATGCGATGTTTTTATAACTGTTTCCTAAATGCTTTTGAGATATATTTTTGAACTGAGGATACATGAACTACTTTTATAAATGATTGACGAAATAGACACAAATATTCAAAACTGCATTCTATGATAGAATTATTTGGATTCAGAGGTTAGGTTTAGTAGTTAACGGAGAGATGATTTTGCATTGCGTACACATTAGCTCCCGTTTTAACTACCATCGGTGGGATGATTTTACATAGCACGCACGCACTAGCCCCTGATGTATTGTATTGTATTATAGTCGACTTTGTAGTTGGTAATATGTAGTGACCCGAACTTTTCCATGTTTATATATATATTAAATGAAATTGTTATTTACATGATTAAGTGTTTCCAACATGTTAAGCAATCAAACTTGTTAAGACTTGATTAATTGAAATAGGTTTAATATAGACAATTGACCACCCAAGTTGACCGGTGATTCACGAATGTTAAAACTTGTAAAAACTATACGATGACATATATATGGTTATATATATAGTTAACATGATTTTATTATAAGTATGTATCTCATTAGGTATTTTAACAATGAGTTATATACATAAAAATGAGACTATTAATTTAAGAAACTCGAAAACGATATATATAACGATTATCGTTATAACAACGTCTTACTAGGTACATATGAATCATATTAAGATTTTGATACACTTGGTTAATTATGTTAAATGATAAGTAAATATATTATTAAGTGTATTAACAATGAAATACATATGTAAAAATAAGACGACTAACTTAATGATTTCGAAACGAGACATATATGTAACGATTATAGTTGTAACGACATTTAACTGTATATATATCATACTAAGATACATTATATATCATAATATCATGATAATATAACAATTTAACATCTCATTTGTTATAATAAACAATGGCTTAACAACATTCAACAAGATCGTTAACCTAAAGGTTTCAAAACAACATTTACATGTAACGACTAACGATGACTTAACGACTCAGTTAAAATGTATATACATGTAGTGTTTTAATATGTATTCATACACTTTTGAAAGACTTCAAGACACTTATCAAAATAATTCTACTTAACAAAAATGCTTACAATTACATCCTCGTTCAGTTTCATCAACAATTCTACTCGTATGCACCCGTATTCGTACTCGTACAATACACAGCTTTTAGATGTATGTACTATTGGTATATAAACTCCAATGATCAGCTCTTAGCAGCCCATGTGAGTCACCTAACATATGTGGGAACCATCATTTGGCAACTAGCATGAAATATCTCATAAAATTACAAAAATATGAGTAATCATTCATGACTTATTTACATGAAAACAAAATTACATATCCTTTATATCTAATCCATACACCAGCGACCAAAAACACCTAAAAACACTTTCATTCTTCAATTTTCTTCATCTAATTGATCTCTCTCAAGTTCTATCTTCAAGTTCTAAGTGTTCTTCATAAATTCCAAAAGTTCTAGTTTCATAAAATCAAGAATACTTCCAAGATTGCAAGTTTACTTCCAAGTTTTCTAAATCCATTCCAAGTAATCATCCAAGATCAAGAAACCTTTGTTACTTACAGTAGGTTATCTTTCTAATACAAGGTAATAATCATATTTAAACTTTAATTCAATTTCTCTAACTATAACAATCTTATTTCGAGTGGAAATCTTACTTGAAATTGTTTTCGTGTCATGATTCTGCTTCAAGAACTTTCAAGCCATCCAAGGATCCTTTGAAGCTAGATCTATTTTTCTCATTTCCAGTAGGTTTATCCAAGGAACTTGAGGTAGTAATGATGTTCATAACATCATTCGATTCATACATATAAAGCTATCTTATTCAAAGGTTTAAACTTGTAATCACTAGAACATAGTTTAGTTAATTCTAAACTTGTTCGCAAATAAAAGTTAATCCTTCTAACTTGACTTTTAAAATCAACTAAACACATGTTCTATATCTATATGATATGCTAACTTAATGATTTAAAACCTGGAAACATGAAAAACACCGTAAAATCGGATTTACGCCGTCGTAGTAACACCGCGGGCTGTTTTGGGTTAGTTAATTAAAAATTATGATAAACTTTGATTTAAAAGTTGTTATTCTGGGAAAATTATTTTTATTATGAACATTAAACTATATCCAAAAATTATGGTTAAACTCAAAGTGGAAGTATGTTTTCTAAAATGGTCATCTTGACATCGTTCTTTCGACTGAAATAACTACCTTTACAAAAATGACTTGTAACTTATTTTTCCGACTATAAACCTATACTTTTTCTGTTTAGATTCATAAAATAGAGTTCAATATGAAACCATAGCAATTTGATTTACTCAAAACGGATTTAAAATGAAGAAGTTATGGGTAAAACAAGATTGGATAATTTTTCTCATTTTAGCTACGTGAAAATTGGTAACAAATCTATTCCAACCATAACTTAATCAACTTGTATTATATATTATGTAATCTTGAGATACCATAGACACGTATACAATGTTTCGACCTATCATGTCGACACATCTATATATATTTCGGAACAACCATAGACACTCTATATGTGAATGTTGGAGTTAGCTATACAGGGTTGAGGTTGATTCCAAAATATATATAGTTTGAGTTGTGATCAATACTGAGATACGTATACACTGGGTCGTGGATTGATTCAAGATAATATTTATCGATTTATTTCTGTACATCTAACTGTGGACAACTAGTTGTAGGTTACTAATGAGGACAGCTGGCTTAATAAACTTAAAACATAAAAATATATTAAAAGTGTTGTAAATATATTTTGAACATACTTTGATATATATGTATATATTGTTATAGGTTCGTGAATCAACCAGTGGCCAAGTCTTACTTCCCGACGAAGTAAAAATCTGTGAAAGTGAGTTATAGTCCCACTTTTAAAATCTAATATTTTTGGGATGAGAATACATGCAGGTTTTTGTAAATGATTTACAAAATAGACACAAGTACGTGAAACTACATTCTATGGTTGAATTATCGAAATCGAATATGCCCCTTTTTATTAAGTCTGGTAATCTAAGAATTAGGGAACAGACACCCTAATTGACGCGAATCCTAAAGATAGATCTATTGGGCCTAACAAACCCCATCCAAAGTACCGGATGCTTTAGTACTTCGAAATTTATATCATATCCGAAGGGTGTCCCGGAATGATGGGGATATTCTTATATATGCATCTTGTTAATGTCGGTTACCAGGTGTTCACCATATGAATGATTTTTATCTCTATGTATGGGATGTGTATTGAAATATGAAATCTTGTGGTCCATTGTTACGATTTGATATATATAGGTTAAACCTATAACTCACCAACATTTTTGTTGACGTTTAAAGCATGTTTATTATCAGGTGAATACTAAGAGCTTCCGCTGTTGCATACTAAAATAAGGACAAGATTTGGAGTCCATGTTTGTATGATATTGTGTAAAAACTGCATTCAAGAAACTGATTTCGATGTAACATATTTGTATTGTAAACCATTATGTAATGGTCGTGTGTAAACAGGATATTTTAGATTATCATTATTTGATAATCTACGTAAAGCTTTTTAAACCTTTATTTATGAAATAAAGGTTATGGTTTGTTTTAAAAATGAATGCAGTCTTTGAAAAACGTCTCATATAGAGGTCAAAACCTCGCAACGAATTCAATTAATATGGAACGTTTTTAATCAATAAGAACGGGACATTTCAGTTGGTATCCGAGTGTTGGTCTTAGAGAACTAGAAAATTTGCATTAGTGTGTCTTATCGAGTTTGTTAGGATACATTAGTGAGTCTGGACTTCGACCGTGTTTTCTTTAAAAATGGTTGCTTAACATTTTTGTTGGAAACTATATATTATTAACATGTATATATTATGTGATATATTAATCTCTTAACATGTTTGATATTGTGTGATAGATGTCTACCTCTAGCACAAATCCCATTGACTCACCTAATAATAACGAAGAGTCAAATATATATTGGACTGATTCACAAGTTCCCGAAGAAGAACCGGAAGAAGAATCAGAATCGGAAGAAGAATCAGAACCGGAAGAGGAGGAACCGGAGGAGGAAATAGAACCGGTGGGGGAAATAATAAAACGGTTAAGTAAAAGGAAATCCTCAACCAACCGACCAAGGTTAATTATGGTCAATGGTGTTTCCGCCAAGGAATCAAAATTTTGGGAGGATTACCAATTCTCCGATGAATCGGATTTCGACGAGAATTCCGATGATGTTATAGAAATTACCCCAACTGAATTTAAAAAGGCAAAAGAAAATAATAAGGGAAAGGGCATAAAAATAGAGAAATCTAATTCCAACCCCGATGAACTTTATATGTATCGTCAACCCCCGAAGCCCTTAAGTTGTAACAATGACCCGGGAACCTCTAAACCACCAGGTTTTTCTAAACCGTTGTGGAAAACAACAGCTCGTATTAGGGGAACATCATATATCCCTAGAAACTTGGCAAAACGAACCAAAACTGAAGAAGAAGAAACGAGCGAGTCGGAATAAGATAGTTGTATTCTTGTGGTGTAATATATGTAATATAGTGTGCTTATGCTTTATGATATATGTAAAAATTGATTGTATTAATAAATATTTTTTTTATGAATCTAACTCTTGTCTATTTTACAATATAAAAACACAAAATGGATAGACAACCCAATATTGTAAGAGACCTACCCGGAGACATGATTGATGAAATCTTGTCTAGAGTCGGTCAGAATTCTTCGGCACAACTATTTAAGGCGAGATCAGTTTGTAAGACATTCGAAGAACGTTCCAAGAATGCCTTGGTTTATAAAAGGCTTTCGTTCGAAATATGGGGGATATCACATTGGGAAATCCATAAGTTACGATGTGTTTACTTTGACGCATATATTGCGGGGAACCCAAATGCTATTTTACGCAATGGGTTAAGAAATTATTTTGACTCAATATATCCGAATATTGGACTTCGTGATTTAGAAAAGGCGGCTAGCATGCAACATAAAGAAGCATGTTATGCTTACGAATTAGTAATGTTCGCTTCTCACCAAAGTGAGAACAAGAACATCGGGCTACAACTATTAAACAAAACGTTCCCACAAGTGACGGAGTCGGTAATTGGGGTAAGAAATGAGGTTTTTAGATTGTTACGGGACTGTTGGACATTACGTAATCCTCGTCCCTTTGACGACGTTACAACACGCTGTCTTATCAACGGCCATAACGGTTATGTTCCACAAGACCAAGGATGGGAAGTAATCCTAGTAAAACCAGAATGCATGACTTGTTTCTGGACGTATGAATTACGTGTCTTTATTGCCTTTGTTGAACGACTTGTGTACTAGCTAGAATTATCTTCACAACCATCTTGTATCAAATTTATTGTGTGCTATATTTCATGCTATATGTAAAATAAGCGGTATTGTAAGTTTGTAAAATATTGTGTAAAAATTTGAACGTGAAATATTATTATAATCAGTTTTTCATATAGAATTGTAGTAGTTGAATTGTATATTAGCTACTAAGTATGAACTTAACGGGTAGGTACTACCCGAATTTAAACTTATAAAACGCTAATATGAAAAAAAAGCTTTTATAAATGAGTTCATATTATGCTACGAAATACTATTAACTACTCTTAATATTCTGTATGATTAACTTGTTCCATTTGACTACTTTGAAGGAAATGGCACCGACTACTCGACACACCGTGAATATGAATGAAGAGGAATTCCGTACTTTTCTAGCTTCAAACATAGCCGCAGTACAGGCTGCGCTACATACCAACAATAACCTTGGATCTAGCAGTACAGGAAATCGTGTAGGATGCACCTACAAAGAATTCACTGCCTGCAAACCTTTGGAATTTGATGGAACCGAAGGACCGATCGGATTGAAACGGTGGACCGAGAAGGTCGAATCGGTGTTTGCCATAAGTAAGTGTACTGAAGAGGACAAAGTGAAGTACGCTACTCATACCTTCATAGGTTCTGCGTTAACATGGTGGAATACCTATCTAGAGCAAGTGGGACAAGATGATGCGTACGCACAACCGTGGTCAGCATTCAAGCACTTGATGAACGAGAAGTACCGTCCCAGAACCGAGGTCAATAAGCTCAAGACAGAACTTATAGGGTTACGAACCCAAGGATTTGATATTACCACGTACGAAAGACGATTCACAGAATTATGCCTATTGTGTCCGGAAGCGTTCGAAGATGAGGAAGAGAAGATCGACGCGTTTGTGAAAGGATTACCAGAAAGAATCCAAGAAGATATAAGTTCACACGAGCCCGCCTCCATACAACAGGCATGTAGAATGGCTCACAAACTAGTGAACCAGATTGAGGAAAGAATTAAAGAACAGACAGCTGAAGAGGCCAATGTGAAGCAAGTCAAAAGAAAGTGGGAGAAAAACGGTGATAAGAATCACCAATACAACAACAACAACAATTACAATAATAATCGCAACAATTATCCCAACAATCGCAACATCAATCGCAACTACAATAAATGGCCCAACAACAACAACAACAAGAAGAAGAACAACAACAACAACAACAGCAACTACAACAATCATCCCAACAACAAAAACAACCGCAACAACAACAATCAGAGCAGCTATGCCAAAGGTGTGAAAAGTATCACTCGGGGTTCTGCACCAAATTTTGCAACAAGTGTAAAAGAAATGGTCATAGCGCGGCGAAGTGTGAGGTCTACGGACCAGGGGTTAACAGAACGAAAGGAACAAATGGTGTCGGAACGAGTAATGGCGGAGCAAGTAGTGTCGGAGCAAGTTATGCCAATGTAGTTTGTTATAAATGTGGAAAACCGGGCCACATTATTAGAAATTGCCTGAACCAGGAGAACACGAATGGACAAGGCCGCGGAAGAGTTTTCAATATTAATGCGGCAGAGGCACAGGAAGACCCGGAGCTTGTTACGGGTACGTTTCTTATTGACAATAAATCTGCTTACGTTTTATTTGATTTGGGTGCAGAGAGAAGCTATATGAGTAGATATTTTTGTGCTAAATTAAGTTGTCCATTGACGCCGTTGGATAGTAAATTTTTACTCGAATTAGCAAACGGTAAATTAATTTCAGCAGATAATATATGCCAGAATCGAGAAATTAAACTGGGTAGTGAAATATTTAAGATTGATTTGATACCAGTAGAGTTAGGGAGTTTTGATGTAATAGTTGGCATGGACTGGCTGAAGAAGGTGAAAGCAGAGATCGTATGTTATAAAAATGCAATTCGCATTGTACGAGAAGAAGGAGAACCCTTAATGGTGTACTGATAAGGCTAAAAAGGAACATATATTTCATAACATTATCCCCCAAGAAAGACAAGATTTTAGTTGCAATTGTTCCATATTCAAGTAATATTCGTTTATATTAAATAAGTGCGAAGACAAAAGGCGAAAATGAAGATTTGAAGACGGAAAGGTCCAAAATGCTCAAATGTACAAGATACAATTAAAATGGTTCAAATTATTGATGAGGAACGTCTAAAAATAACAAGAGTACAAGTTACGAAACGCAAAGTACACGATATAAAATAGTACGCAAGGACGTCCGAAAATCCGGAACCGGGACCCGAGCCAAGAAGAAACGCCCGACGCAATGGACCAAAAATATCTAGTCTACTATGCACATAAATATAATATAATATATAAATAATTATTAAAATTATTTATATTTTATATATATTTAATAAATATGTCGACGAACAAGAAGACAAAAGATATGTGAGCTGTCCAGCATGGCCATGCGAGTCGCATGGCAAATAGGCATAAACCCATGCGAGTCGCATGGCAGTAAAAATCTGGCCAAATGCCTATAAAAAGGCAGTTTATGCACGAACTCAAACACATCTTTTTCTTTTCCTTCTCTGTAAACATATAAAATAAATAAATAATTATAATTTTAATTATAATTTTAATAATTATGATTTAGTTTAGTATGGTAACAAATGATTTACGGGTTTTAAGTCAAGACTCTGCCCGTGTAATACTACGATATTAATACCCACTGTAAGTTATGTCTTTCCTTTTTATATTAATGTCTCGTAGCTAAGTTATTATTATGCTTATTTAATCCAAAGTAATCATGATGTTGGGCTAATTACTAAAATTGGGTAATTGGGCTTTGTACCATAATTGGGGTTTGGACAAAAGAACGACACTTGTGAAAATTAGACTATGGGCTATTAATGGGCTTTATATTTGTTTAACTAAATGATAGTTTGTTAATGTTAATATAAAGATTTACAATTGGGCGTCCCTATAAATTACCATATACACTCGATCGGACACGATGGGCGGGGTATTTATATGTACGAATAATCGTTCATTTAACCGGACACGGGAATGGATTAATAGCCACTAGAATAATTAAAACAGGGGTGAAATTACATTCAAGGGTAATTGGTGTAATTGTTAACAAAGTAGTAAAACCTTGGTTTACACGCAGTCGATAACCTGGTGTATTTATTAAACAAAGTATTAAAACCTTGTTACAATTCGAATCCCCAATTAGTTGGAATATTTAACTTCGGGTATAAGAATAATTTGACGAGGGCACTCGCACTTTATATTTATGACTGATGGACTGTTATGGACAAAAACCAGACGGACATATTAAATAATCCAGGACAAAGGACAATTAACCCATTGAACTAAACTAAAATCTAAAAGTCAAATATCATGATTACGGAAGTTTAAATAAGCATAATTGTTTTATTGTATTTTTCACCGTACCTTTATTTACTGTTATTTTATTTTCTGTCATTTATTTTCTGTCATTTACTTTATCGCAATTTATTTTACGCACTTTAATTTCCGTTATTTATATTTTCGCTTTCGTTAAAATCGACAAACCGGTCATTAAACGGTTAAAACCCCCCTTTATATAATTATAATACTACTACTATATATATATATATATATATATATTTTTATATTTTTATATTTCTGTGTGCGTTAAACTTCACTTGTTTTCCCCGTGGAACGAACCGGACTTACTAAAAACTATACTGCAATACGATTAGGTACACTGCCTATAAGTGTTGTAGCAAGGTTTGAAGTATATCCACTAGATAAATAAATAAAACTTGTGTAAAATTTCGTCGAATTTCGTAGTAAAAATAATACTATTTCGTACCCTCACGCTACAACATCAAGTTTTTGGCGCCGCTGCCGGGGAACGCCGAAGCGAAACGCCACTACTAAAAAAAAAAAAAAAAAAAAAAATTTTATTAAATTTTAATTAGTTTTTGTAAAAGATATATATTTTTATATTAAAATTAAAAAAAAATTAAAAATCTATTAAAACCAAAAAAAAAAATTTATATTAAAATCTATTTTTAAGTTTTTTTTTTATATATAGTTATAAAATTATAAAGTGTTTTTATTTTATTTTAGTTTTTTTTAAATTAAGTTTTTATTTAAATTATATATTTATAAATATCTTATTTATAGAAAACAGAAAATAAAAAAATAAATAATTAAATTATTACGTGAACCTGTCAATTTGACCTGTCATCTGAACTGAACCAGCAGGTCATGCGACTCGCATGACCTTTTCGCTTGACCCCATGCGACTCGCATGAGTGTCACAGACAGGCCACATAATTGACCTAAATTTGCATTAATTACGGAATATATATATTATTATTAATCTAAACCCTAGTTTATTATTAATTATTATATTTAGTTTTTAATTTAATTAGTTATATTTACTTATTATTAGTTTTAAATTAATACTTTTATTATATAAAATATAAAAATAATATTTTTATAAAAACTAATAATTTTTTTTTTACTTTTTATTTATTTTATATTTTGTATCTTTTAGTCATTTTAAGCGTAATTTTTGTATTTTTATCATTCGTGCTTAGTTTTAAGTCTAGTTTTTTTTGCCATAATTTTATTTTTATTTCTAGAATTTTTAGGATTGCCGTAAAATCCCTTAAGTGCTTATTCCTTAGACTAAGATTTAGGTGCTTTAGAATTTTGCGACGCCATTTTTCGTGCTACTTTCTTATTTTTGTTTTTCGACGAATATTTTTCTACCCTTTTTATTTTTCAACATTTTTCGACGCGCAATCTATTTCTTTCTTATTTCTCGCCATTCTAGTTTTTAGGACTTAGAATTTTTTCTACTTCTTCTCTAAATTTCTTAAAATTACGAAAATTTATTTTAAGTGGTTAAATTGATAGACATCAAAATTTTCTGGTTCGTAGTAATAGTTGGATTTGTACGTGGACCGGGTTATTGGAGCCAAACAGTACTCAATTATATTGAGACCAAACGAATCCTGCCCCTCTGCTGCATCTTTTGGCTATTCGAAACGTGGGCAAAATCAGAAAAGTCTATTAATTGGATAACTTATTATAATTTTTCTTTCCTTTTTAAAAACTAATAGGATATTCAGTGAATGCACCGAGCAAGACGTTCGCCGCCGGTCATACGTTCACCACCTGTAACTCGATCAAGACATCTAGCAAATATTGTAGCCGTTGATTTTTCTTTAGAATCATCATCCAGTCGAACAAATACTCCAATTCAAATTTCCGACAATCCATCTTTTGAACCCGATTTCACAACTAAGAAACTGGAGGATATTCAAGGACAATTCCAAGATCCGGAACCACAAACCGTTAAATCAGAGTCCTCTAGTGATTCGTATTCAACGAATTCAATTATGGAAGTAACGGAACCTCTAAGTATGGAAGACCGAATGAGGGCTACACGCACGGGCCAAGGTCACGCCATTATTAATCCAGAAGTTAATGCGTCAGATTATGAAATCAAAGGACAAATCCTACATATGGTAACTAACCAATGCCAATTCAGTGGTGCACCGAATGAAGATCCTAACGAACACCTTCGTACGTTTAATAGAATTTGTACACTATTCAAAATCCGAGAAGTGGAAGATGAGCAGATCTATCTCATGTTGTTTCCCTGGACTTTAAAGGGAGAAGCCAAATATTGGTTAGAATCGTTACCTGAAGGGGCGATTGACACATGGGATGTTTTAGTTGAAAAATTTCTTAAACGATTCTTTCCGGCATCCAAAGCCGTGAGACTTCAAGGAGAAATTGTTACGTTCGCGCAAAAGCCAAATGAAACATTATATGAGGCGTGGACAAGATTCGGAAGGATGTTGAGAGGATGTCCTCAACACGGTCTAGATACTTTTCAAATAGTGCAAATCTTCTATAAAGGTGTCAACGTTGCTACAAGAAAAGACATCGACATAACAGCTGGTGGTTCCATTATGAAGAAAACCGCAACTGAAGCTTACAAAATTATTGATAACACAGCCTCCCACTCACATGAGTGGCACCAAGAAAAAGATATCGTTAGATCATCTAAAGCGGCTAGAGCCAATTCTAGCCATAACTTTGATTCTGTTTCCGCAAAAATAGATGCTTTCGAAAGACGAATGGAAAAGATGAATAAAGATATTCACGCAATACGAATCAGTTGTGAGCAATGCGGTGGACCACACTTATTGAAAGATTGTTACATTGAACCAACGATGGAACAACGAGAGAATGTTTCCTATATGAACCAAAGGCCGGGAAATGATTACCAGAATAATTATCAACCGCCAAGGCCAAACTTTAATCGAAATCAATACATTCTTTACAATCCAAAAGGACCCGACAATAACTCGTACAACCAACAAGGTCCGAATAACCAACCGACTCAAAACAACACTTTCAATCAACAAAGACCTAGCTTGTATAAACCACCACAACAAACCGAAGAGAAAAAGCCAAATCTAGAAGAAATGATGGTAAAGCTAGTGGAATCTCAAACACAATTTATTACATCTCAAACCCAAACGAATGAGAGGGTTGATCAGTCACTTAGAACTCAACAAGCTTCCATTTTGAATCTAGAAAAACAAGTAGGTACTGTTGTTAGATTAATAAGTGAAAGCGAACAAGGAAAGCTACCGAGTAATACTGAAGTAAATCTTAGGAATGAGAATGTTAACATGGTATCAACAAATTCTAAAAAACCAGCTCCAGAAGATGGGGAGGTTTTAGATGAGAATAACAATGAAGAACTTACACCATCACCACCACCCGAGTATGTAAAGCCAGTGGTGTCACCATACAAACCACCCATCCCATTTCCAAGAAAAGGAGTTGAGTATGAGCAAGTGATAGGAAATAAAGATTGTGATAATCCTGGAAAGAAGAAGAAGAAAAAGAAGAAGAAAGTACAAGAAATAAAAACCGTAGAAATAAACCCGGTGAATACATTTCCACTAAATCCTCCACCTAGGGTAGGTGATCCGGGTGAATTTATTGTTCCTTGTCTACTTAGTGATTGTGTTATGTATGATGCACTAGCAGATTTAGGTGCAAGTGTGAGTGTTATGCCTCTTTCCTTATATAAGAGATTAGGTGTAGGTGAGTTAACTCCAACAGATATGAGTGTTCGACTCTTTGATCAAACCATTAAGCACCCAGTTGGAATCGCTGACAACCTACCCATTCAAGTAGGCAATTTAACCTTTCTAGTCGAATTCATTGTCATTGACATAGAAGAGGACCCAAACATTCCTCTAATTTTAGGTCGACCATTCTTAGCGTCCACCGGGGCGTTATTTGATGTAGGAAATGGAAGAATGACACTTAAAAGTGGTGACAAATCGATCACCTTTATGATTCGAAAGTCTAAATCTCCACCAACCAAAACCGTTGAACCGGTAAAAACGATTGGTAATAACCATGTGGTTTTACCAACTCCAACGGTAGTGCTTAGCAATAATGAAACGCCTAAGTGTGGGGAAAATGAAGTAACACCTAATGATGACCTGATAACAAAGAACCCCGTTGTTGATACGAAATTAAATGATCCCGTTATTAATAGTTCAATGAAGAAACTTATTAAACGGATTCGCGATGCTAGAAGTAAGGGGAACTTCAAGTTATGTAACCGGTTAGTATCCAATTTGTCGCCTAAAGAAAAGGCGAAGCTAGTTGAAATTGTGGATATTACACAGGAATCCGACCAATGGCTTAAAGAAAAATTCACAGATACGCAAGTTGATTATGGACCAAAAGAAATTAACGATGAAGTTAATCACAATTTCAACACCACAGCTACCTAAGTGTGGGGAGATTTAAGTGTTCTAAAAAAAATGCTATCTAGAGTTAGTTGTTCTGTTCTCGTGTAGTTCCGAGAATGGAATCCGATTGGTCTTTTCCGCTAGCAGACACTAAAGAACTAGTTTCCTCCCTCCATTCTGAATTTTTTTTTATTTTGTAGGTTTTATATAAAAATTAATATGCTTTTTAAATTTAAGTTTTGTGTGATTTTAAAAACAAAATTTACTTTATTTCATTAAGTTAAAAAAAAAATTGATTTCTAAAATTCGTCGTGAGTTGAAGAATAGGTCATAGAGCCGAAATTGCTTTACCCGAGAGCGGGGCGAAAAATTTTGTTATCATTATTTTTAATTTTATTGATCTAAAGTATGCCAAAAAAAATATTATATTTTATAAATTTTTGAACGTGGGGAAATATACCCAACTTCAAAAATATGTATATATGTTTGTAGTTTATATCATGAACACAACAGGGTAAAACAACGCACTTTCAAAGACTGTAATTAAAGTTCAGCAAAAGGTACCAATTTTGACGACAAGACGCAAAATAACAAATGTTATATAATAAATGGAGGAATGAACGATGAGGCGCCATCAATCATTCGACGAGCTTTGTAATTACAAACTCGGTATTTTTAATCACTTTTCTACACTAATCACCCTCATGAATTTATAATTATAGTCTGATTTCATGCAAATAAGGGCATTGCATGATCTCAAGTGTGGGGAAGGGTTATAAATTCTCTCGGGTTTATACTTAGTTTAATTGCCAAATTTCATGAAAATTTGAAAAATTTTCAACTAAAATACTAGTAACGCAGTAGTTGTATTAGAATCTAGTGCTCTCTGATAACAAGGAACAGCCCTAGTCTTATATACTGACTACCCACTTCTAGTAAAATTTTTCAAAATTTTCAATTAAATGAAGTCAAAATCATGTTTATACATATTTATGAACGATGAAAACTAGGTGTTAATACCGAAATTATCGTTACCTCGAGGACATAAATTGAGAAACAACCCAAAACGCTTGAATTCATTTAAAAAGGAATAAAGAAGAATAAAAAGGCAAAGAAAGAAACTAAGTGTGGGGAGAATGTACCAAGTTATTCAATTAAAAACTATCTATCACATGTTTCTGTAAAGTTATTGCAGGTGCTTTTGTTTTGGACTTAATTAACAGTTTTACCCGGTTTATTGTAATATATTTGAAAGAAAAGATGGATCTACACGATGAATCAATTCCATCATTAAAAGGAAGTAAAGTCTTCCGAAAAAGACACGCGCTTATTGATTTAGGTCATGAAGTTGTCGTCCAGACCAGCTGTAGGTTGACGAAAAATCTAGAAAAGTCATCTCTAAAATCAGCTGGAAATCCACGGACCTCAGCATCAAACAGGGTCGCCAAGTGGTCAGATTTATCCTAACCATGAGAAGGATTTATCTCGTACAATGGGGGGGCACCGTGCAAATTAGCTTGATAAGACTAATGAATCAGATCCCCAGAAAGGATAATCTCCTTTAAAGATCAAAAATTAGCTTTTAAGCCTGATATTACTCAATCCTTGAGATTGACCTTAAAGATTGAGAATTCAAACTCATGGAATTCGATGATATCTAAACTCGAGCTTGAACGAGAAAATATTTTGATAAAAATTACAAACCGATTTGTTTTCTGAAAACTCATTTTCAATGCGTTCATTACCATTGAACGTAAAATCCTAGGAATTCACCTGGAATTCATTAGGTCACCTGAACCAAATTGGGTATCAACCGTAAGAAACGGTGGTTGCATAGCATGGTCGGAGACAGGACCTTGTGCCAGACCGAAAAATCATAGGATGATCTTTACTATTGCTCCTACAAAGGATAGTACTAGCATCCGACACGTTTTAAGACCATGAACAAATGCATGTCATTAGACATTGCCTTAACAGTTTCTTGTTCATCGCTTTCCTTTACAACCGGACGGTAGTTTACCGAAAGGTAATATACGGAACAAGTAAACTGGATGTGTGCTTCCGATACCGGGATAGCAGTGGATTACACGAACCTAAAAGTTTTAAGCCAAAATATTGATCCACAAATATATTTTGCAACACCGATGATGGATCAAATCAGAAAACTTGTCTAGGGTAAAATCTAGCTTGAATTTTTAAAAGATCAAATGTTTTCATAAAGATCCAATTTCCTTAAAGGATCTAAATTTTTATAGTCATGTGGGACTGTAAACCACCTTTCAAATGTGCACTTTGCTTTGGAAACCGAAAGTAAATCGGCTATTTGATTGCAAGTGTCGTTGACCTAAACCCGAGGCAACTGTGGATGACACACCCACCTTTAAACCACATCGTTACTATCATTGTTTATACCGCCATATCAAAATCACTAATGTATAAAGTGTGAAGAATAAAGAAGTGATTTGTGTGATGTATTATATTATTTCAAGACTGTATTGCTTGAGGACAAGCAACGCTCAAGTGTGGGGATATTGATAAGGCTAAAAAGGAACATATATTTCATAACATTATCCCCCAAGAAAGACAAGATTTTAGTTGCAATTGTTCCATATTCAAGTAATATTCGTTTATATTAAATAAGTGCGAAGACAAAAGGCGAAAATGAAGATTTGAAGACGGAAAGGTCCAAAATGCTCAAATGTACAAGATACAATTAAAATGGTTCAAATTATTGATGAGGAACGTCTAAAAATAACAAGAGTACAAGTTACGAAACGCAAAGTACACGATATAAAATAGTACGCAAGGACGTCCGAAAATCCGGAACCGGGACCCGAGCCAAGAAGAAACGCCCGACGCAATGGACCAAAAATATCTAGTCTACTATGCACATAAATATAATATAATATATAAATAATTATTAAAATTATTTATATTTTATATATATTTAATAAATATGTCGACGAACAAGAAGACAAAAGATATGTGAGCTGTCCAGCGTGGCCATGCGAGTCGCATGGCAAATAGGCATAAACCCATGCGAGTCGCATGGCAGTAAAAATCTGGCCAAATGCCTATAAAAAGGCAGTTTATGCACGAACTCAAACACATCTTTTTCTTTTCCTTCTCTGTAAACATATAAAATAAATAAATAATTATAATTTTAATTATAATTTTAATAATTATGATTTAGTTTAGTATGGTAACAAATGATTTACGGGTTTTAAGTCAAGACTCTGCCCGTGTAATACTACGATATTAATACCCACTGTAAGTTATGTCTTTCCTTTTTATATTAATGTCTCGTAGCTAAGTTATTATTATGCTTATTTAATCCGAAGTAATCATGATGTTGGGCTAATTACTAAAATTGGGTAATTGGGCTTTGTACCATAATTGGGGTTTGGACAAAAGAACGACACTTGTGAAAATTAGACTATGGGCTATTAATGGGCTTTATATTTGTTTAACTAAATGATAGTTTGTTAATGTTAATATAAAGATTTACAATTGGGCGTCCCTATAAATTACCATATACACTCGATCGGACACAATGGGCGGGGTATTTATATGTACGAATAATCGTTCATTTAACCGGACACGGGAATGGATTAATAGCCACTAGAATAATTAAAACAGGGGTGAAATTACATTCAAGGGTAATTGGTGTAATTGTTAACAAAGTAGTAAAACCTTGGTTTACACGCAGTCGATAACCTGGTGTATTTATTAAACAAAGTATTAAAACCTTGTTACAATTCGAATCCCCAATTAGTTGGAATATTTAACTTCGGGTATAAGAATAATTTGACGAGGGCACTCGCACTTTATATTTATGACTGATGGACTGTTATGGACAAAAACCAGACGGACATATTAAATAATCCAGGACAAAGGACAATTAACCCATTGAACTAAACTAAAATCTAAAAGTCAAACATCATGATTACGGAAGTTTAAATAAGCATAATTGTTTTATTGTATTTTTCACCGTACCTTTATTTACTGTTATTTTATTTTCTGTCATTTATTTTCTGTCATTTACTTTATCGCAATTTATTTTACGCACTTTAATTTCCGTTATTTATATTTTCGCTTTCGTTAAAATCGACAAACCGGTCATTAAATGGTTAAAACCCCCCTTTATATAATTATAATACTACTACTATATATATATATATATATATATATATATATATATATATATATATATATATATATATATATATATATATATATATATATATATATATATATATATATATTTATATTTTTATATTTCTGTGTGCGTTAAACTTCACTTGTTTTCCCCGTGGAACGAACCGGACTTACTAAAAACTATACTGCAATACGATTAGGTACACTGCCTATAAGTGTTGTAGCAAGGTTTGAAGTATATCCACTCGATAAATAAATAAAACTTGTGTAAAATTTCGTCGAATTTCGTAGTAAAAATAATACTATTTCGTACCCTCACGCTACAACATCATGTACGGAGAAAAGGGCAACATGAAGCTACATCTTATTAGTAATTTGAAGGCACAAAAACTAATAAGAAAAGGTTGCTATGCTGTTCTAGCACACGTCGAGAAAGTACAAACTGAAGAAAAGAGCATCAATGATGTTCCCGTTGCAAAAGAATTTCCCGATGTATTTCCGAAAGAATTACTGAGATTACCCCCACATCGATCCGTTGAATTTCAAATAGATCTTGTACCAGGAGCTGCACCAATAGCTCGTGCTCCTTACAGACTCGCACCCAGCGAGATGAAAGAACTGCAAAGCCAATTACAAGAACTATTAGAACGTGGTTTCATTCGACCAAGTACATCACCATGGAGAGCTCCTGTTTTGTTTGTCAAGAAGAAGGATGGTACATTTAGATTGTGTATTGACTACAGAGAGTTGAACAAACTTACCATCAAAAACCTTTATCCACTACCGAGAATCGACGACTTATTTGATCAACTACAAGGCTCGTCTGTTTATTCAAAGATTGACTTACGTTTTGGGTATCATCAAATGCGGGTGAAAGAAGATGATATTCCAAAGACTGCTTTCAGAACACGTTACGGTCATTACGAGTTTATGGTCATGCCGTTTGGTTTAACTAATGCACCAGCTGTGTTCATGGACCTTATGAACCGAGTGTGTGGACCATACCTTGACAAGTTTGTCATTGTTTTCATTGATGACATACTTATTTACTCAAAGAATGACCAAGAACACGGTGAACATTTGAGAAAGGTGTTAGAAGTATTGAGGAAGGAAGAATTGTACGCTAAGTTTTCAAAGTGTGCATTTTGGTTGGAAGAAGTTCAATTCCTCGGTCACATAGTGAACAAAGAAGGTATTAAGGTGGATCCGGCAAAGATAGAAACTGTTGAAAAGTGGGAAACCCCGAAAACTCCGAAACACATACGCCAGTTTTTAGGACTAGCTGGTTACTACAGAAGGTTCATCCAAGACTTTTCCAGAATAGCAAAACCCTTGACTGCATTAACGCATAAAGGGAAGAAATTTGAATGGAATGATGAACAATAGAAAGCGTTTCAGTTATTGAAGAAAAAGCTAACTACGGCACCTATATTGTCATTGCCTGAAGGGAATGATGATTTTGTGATTTATTTTGATGCATCAAAGCAAGGTCTCGGTTGTGTATTAATGCAACGAAGGAAGGTGATTGCTTATGCGTCTAGACAATTGAAGATTCACGAACAAAATTATACGACGCATGATTTGGAATTAGGCGCGGTTGTTTTTGCATTAAAGCCTTGGAGGCACTACTTATATGGGGTAAAAAGTATTATATATACCGACCACAAAAGTCTTCAACACATATTTAATCAGAAACAACTGAATATGAGGCAGCGTAGGTGGATTGAATTATTGAATGATTACGACTTTGAGATTCGTTACCACCCGGGGAAGGCAAATGTGGTAGCCGATGCCTTGAGCAGGAAGGACAGAGAACCCATTCGAGTAAAATCTATGAATATAATGATTCATAATAACCTTACTACTCAAATAAAGGAGGCGCAACAAGGAGTTTTAAAAGAGGGAAATTTAAAGGATGAAATACCCAAAGGATCGGAGAAGCATCTTAATATTCGGGAAGACGGAACCCGGTATAGGGCTGAAAGGATTTGGGTACCAAAATTTAGAGATATGAGAGAATTGGTACTTAGAGAAGCTCATAAAACCAGATAATCAATACATCCTGGAACGGGGAAGATGTACAAGGATCTTAAGAAACATTTTTGGTGGCCAGGTATGAAAGCCGATATTGCTAAATATGTAGGAGAATGTTTGACGTGTTCTAAGGTCAAAGCTGAACATCAGAAACCATCAGGTCTACTACAACAACCTGAAATCCCAGAATAGAAATGGGAAAACATTACCATGGATTTTATTACTAAATTGCCAAGGACTGCACGTGGTTATGATACTATTTGGGTAATAGTTAATCGTCTCACCAAGTCAGCACACTTCCTGCCAATAAGAGAAGATGACAAGATGGAGAAGTTAGCACGACTGTATTTGAAGGAAGTCGTCTCCAGACATGGAATACCAATCTCTATTATCTCTGATAGGGATGGCAGATTTATTTCAAGATTATGACAGACATTACAGCAAGCATTGGGAACTCGTCTAGACATCAGTACTACCTATCATCCATAAACTGATGGGCAGAGTGAAAGGACGATACAAACTCTTGAAGACATGCTACGAGCTTGTGTTATTGATTTCGGAAACAGTTGGGATCGACATCTACCGTTAGCAGAATTTTCCTACAACAGCTACCATTCAAGCATTGAGATGGCGCCGTTTGAAGCACTTTATGGTAGAAAGTGCAGGTCTTCGATTTGTTGGAGTGAAGTGGGGGATAGACAGATTACGGGTCCGGAGATAATACAAGAAACTACCGAGAAAATCATCCAAATTCAACAAAGATTGAAAACCGCCCAGAGTCGACAAAAGAGCTACGCGGACAGTAAAAGAAAAGATATAGAGTTTGAAATTGGAGAAATGGTCATGCTTAAGGTTTCACCTTGGAAAGGCGTTGTTCGATTTGTTAAACGGGGGAAACTAAATCCAAGGTACATTGGACCATTCAAGATTATAGATCGTGTCGGACCAGTAGCTTACCAACTGGAGCTACCTCAACAACTCGCGGCTGTACATAACACTTTCCACGTCTCAAATTTGAAGAAATGTTTTGCTAAAGAAGATCTCACTATTCCGTTGGACGAAATTCAAATCAATGAAAAACTTCAATTCATTGAAGAACCCGTCGAAATAATGGATCGTGAGGTTAAGAGACTTAAACAAAACAAGATACCGATTGTTAAGGTTCGATGGAATGCTCGTAGAGGACCCGAGTTCACCTGGGAGCGTGAAGATCAAATGAAGAAGAAATACAAGCATTTATTTCCAGAAGATACGTCAACACCTCCAACTGCTTAAAATTTCGGGACGAAATTTATTTAACGGGTAGGTACTGTAGTGACCCGAACTTTTCCATGTTTATATATATATTAAATGAAATTGTTATTTACATGATTAAGTGTTTCCAACATGTTAAGCAATCAAACTTGTTAAGACTTGATTAATTGAAAGAGGTTTCATATAGACAATTGACCACCCAAGTTGACCGGTGATTCACGAACGTTAAAACTTGTAAAAACTATACGATGACATATATATGGTTATATATATAGTTAACATGATTTTATTATAAGTATGTATCTCATTAGGTATTTTAACAATGAGTTATATACATAAAAATGAGACTATTAATTTAAGAAACTCGAAAACGATATATATAACGATTATCGTTATAACAACGTCTTACTAGGTACATATGAATCATATTAAGATATTGATACACTTGGTTAATTATGTTAAATGATAAGTAAATATATTATTAAGTGTATTAACAATGAAATACATATGTAAAAATAAGACTACTAACTTAATGATTTCGAAACGAGACATATATGTAACGATTATCGTTGTAACGACATTTAACTGTATATATATAATACTAAGATATATTATATATCATAATATCATGATAATATAACAATTTAACATCTCATTTGTTATAATAAACAATGGCTTAACAACATTCAACAAGATCGTTAACCTAAAGGTTTCAAAACAACATTTACATGTAACGACTAACGATGACTTAACGACTTAGTTAAAATGTATATACATGTAGTGTTTTAATATGTATTCATACACTTTTGAAAGACTTCAAGACACTTATCAAAATACTTCTACTTAACAAAAATGCTTACAATTACATCCTCGTTCAGTTTCATCAACAATTCTACTCGTATGCACCCGTATTCGTACTCGTATAATACACAGCTTTTAGATGTATGTACTATTGGTATATACACTCCAATGATCAGCTCTTAGCAGCCCATGTGAGTCACCTAACACATGTGGGAACCATCATTTGGCAACTAGCATGAAATATCTCATAAAATTACAAAAATATGAGTAATCATTCATGACTTATTTACATGAAAACAAAATTACATATCCTTTATATCTAATCCATACACCAACGACCAAAAACACCTACAAACACTTTCATTCTTCAATTTTATTCATCTAATTGATCTCTCTCAAGTTCTATCTTCAAGTTCTAAGTGTTCTTTATAAATTCCAAAAGTTCTAGTTTCATAAAATCAAGAATACTTCCAAGATTGCAAGTTTACTTCCAAGTTTTCTAAATCCATTCCAAGTAATCATCCAAGATCAAGAAACCTTTGTTACTTACAGTAGGTTATCTTTCTAATACAAGGTAATAATCATATTCAAACTTTAATTCAATTTCTAGAACTATAACAATCTTATTTCGAGTGGAAATCTTACTTGAAATTGTTTTCTTGTCATGATTCTGCTTCAAGAACTTTTAAGCCATCCAAGGATCCTTTGAAGCTAGATCTATTTTTCTCATTTCCAGTAGGTTTATCCAAGGAACTTGAGGTAGTAATGATGTTCATAACATCATTCAATTCATACATATAAAGCTATCTTATTCAAAGGTTTAAACTTGTAATCACTAGAACATAGTTTAGTTAATTTTAAACTTGTTCGCAAATAAAAGTTAATCCTTCTAACTTGACTTTTAAAATCAACTAAACACATGTTCTATATCTATATAATATGCTAACTTAATGATTTAAAACCTGGAAACATGAAAAACACCATAAAATCGGATTTACGCCGTCGTAGTAACACCGCGGGCTGTTTTGGGTTAGTTAATTAAAAACTATGATAAACTTTGATTTAAAAGTTGTTATTCTGGGAAAATGATTTTTATTATTAACATGAAACTATATCCAAAAATTATGGTTAAACTCAAAGTGGAAGTATGTTTTCTAAAATGGTCATCTTGACGTCGTTCTTTCGACTGAAATGACTACCTTTACAAAAACGACTTGTAACTTATTTTTCCGACTATAAACCTATACTTTTTCTATTTATATTCATAAAATAGAGTTCAATATGAAACCATAGCAATTTGATTCACTCAAAACGGATTTAAAATGAAGAAGTTATGGGTAAAACAAGATTGGATAATTTTTCTCATTTTAGCTACGTGAAAATTGGTAACAAATCTATTCCAACCATAACTTAATCAACTTGTATTATATATTATGTAATCTTGAGATACCATAGACACGTATACAATGTTTCGACCTATCATGTCGACACATCTATATATATTTCGGAACAACCATAGACACTCAATATGTGAATGTTGAAGTTAGCTATACAGGGTTGAGGTTGATTCCAAAATATATATAGTTTGAGTTGTGATCAATACTGAGATACGTATACACTGGGTCGTGGATTGATTCAAGATAATATTTATCTATTTATTTCTGTACATCTAACTGTGGACAACTAGTTGTAGGTTACTAACGAGGACAGCTGACTTAATAAACTTAAAACATAAAAATATATTAAAAGTGTTGTAAATATATTTTGAACATACTTTGATATATATGTATATATTGTTATAGGTTCGTGAATCAACCAGTGGCCAAGTCTTACTTCCCGAAGAAGTAAAAATCTGTGAAAGTGAGTTATAGTCCCACTTTTAAAATCTAATATTTTTGGGATGAGAATACATGCAGGTTTTTGTAAATGATTTACAAAATAGACACAAGTACGTGAAACTACATTCTATGGTTGAATTATCGAAATCAAATATGCCCCTTTTTATTAAGTCTGGTAATCTAAGAATTAGGGAACAG